>NC_142146.1:10232500-10857500 GCF_024610735.1 Ursus americanus | reverse complement strand
TCTTTGGTAATAAAAAGAGTGATTTACCTAAGGTGTTTCATATTGTTGAGGACCACCCATTGGGCTGGTGAGAATGGGCTTCTAATTCTGCAGATGGATCCCCAGATGCACTCACTAATTTAGCTTTCCCCCTCAAGGAACGTGACCCCTCCATGCTGAGGAACCAGAATTAGGAACAGGAGAGAACCTCTTTCATGAGCAAGATTTATAACATACCTGATAGAAAATGTGATCCAAGCCAATGTGGCTATTTGTCATTTCCATTCCACCTGAAGCTGTTCAGAGTGTTCTGTGTAATTCTCCTTGCTCATGAGGGGAATGTAAAAAGCACATGGAGTTTGCTGCTAATGGACTTAGCTGTGTGACTTTGAAGAAATTTATTAACCTTTCTGAATCTCAGTTTTTTTATCTAAAAATTGATACCTATTCATGAGTAGGTTGGTGTTTAATTTTTTTAATAAAATGAGATAAAATATGAAAAATCACCTGGTAAAATACCTAGCACAGAGCTGTCAATCAACAGATGGCAATTACTCTGTCCTTTATGACCCTGGTTAAGTTCCTTCATTCATCTGAGCTTTGATTTTTCTCATTTGTAAAATGGAAATCATAATACCAATCTCATTGGGGTCCTATGGAGATGATGTAACAATTTATATGAAAATCTTTTTAGAACCATAGAGTTCTACAAAAATGTGATTATATCCACTACATCACCACTATGGATAACACTGGAGCTTGTAACATGGTGAGCACTGGCAGGTTGGCTGTAAGCTCTGGTGCCAGCATGGGGTAGTTGTGCTCTTTGACCACCTCAGGGCACCTGCTCATCTCACCTTAATGTTAATGCAGGTATTGACATTTCCCAGCAAACATTGGGCCTGAATGAAGCTTCCAATGTACCCCACCCTAAATCAAGGGGCCATCCTCTGGTTCAGAATCCTGAAGGGCTTAGCTCTTCTGAAGGGGAGAAAGGTCCTACAGTGTAAAATGTCTTCTCTTTGATGTTTAGTGAAAGCTAACATTTTTAGGGTGCTCACTCTGTCAGTCATTGTGTTGCAGTAAATATATTATGTGAATTATTTTATGTGATCTTCACATGATCCTCTGAAGTGAGCACGATTATTATCCTTAATTTATAGATGAGTTAATTGAGGCTCAGAGTGGTAGCTCAAGTGTGAGAGCTGGAATTCTAATCCAATAGTCTAACTCCATACAACCGGCAACCATCTGGGAATATTGTCATTCTAGAGCCTAGATTAGGAGTTGGTTGGTGGGGGAGGGCAGATACAGGGAGGAAGACTTTTTTCCCTCAAAATAAAAGAGAATATTTTATCAACCAGTGTTGTCCAGAGTGAAACAAGGCACCTTTAAGTATGAGGGCCCCCTATTATTGCAGATATTCAAGAACAATCTAAACAAATAACCATCAGAGATACAGAAGGGAGAATTCTATTTGACTAGGGTTTTGGTTATACAAGAATGTAAATGTGCCAGAAACATCAGGTCTGGGATTCTGGCAAAACACAAAACATATGTGGAATATAGTCTGTATGGGAATGATATCATAAGTAGGAAGTCAGGTTTTCTCTCAAAAGAAAATAGGATTGAATATAATGGATCATGGGTGGAATTATATCAATACCAAAAGATCCAAGATAGCTAAGGAAATGGAGGGATTAAGGTAGAAAAAATGGGAGCTAAAGTGAGCACCTAGAAATTAAAAAGAGCTAAGTAAGTCTGAGCAGGCAAGCAGCACTGCCAACCCAGGAGATCAATTCAGATACGTAGGTCTACATTAACTCTCCAAGCATAGGCAAAAGCCAGATCCTGCTTTGTATGTTAGGCCACGAAATCCAAGCTTCATCCTACAGGCAAAAGGAGCCACAGAAGGGCTGTAGACAGGTTGTCTCATTTTGATAAAGTTGGGGGGTGATCAGAGAAGGTCTGATCCTCTGACTACAAAGCACTGTTTAAGAGATTGGTTCATCAGTAGGTTTCATCCTAAAAAACTATAGGTAATTTTTTGTCTTCAAACTACTTTACTTCTCAGCATTTTACACAGTAGCACTCTCCTAGCTTGATTTTCCTGATACCATACTCTCCGGGGCACTTTTATTTTTATATTACAATATTTAAAACATACAAAAGCATAGAAAATTTACATACCCATACACCCACTACCAAGTTCAAATAGATGTTTACATTTTGTCATATTAATTCCAACTTTATTGCTTCTTGTATCTATTTTTTTTCCTTCTGTATTCAATTTTCTTCATCCTAAAGTGCATCCTTCTTTCTGGTAGATTCTCTCAGTTTTGGTCTGAATATGTCATTTTTGGCCCTTACTCTTGAATGATATTTAGCTGAGTATAGATTTTAAATTAAGAGTGAATTTTCCCTTAGTTATTTTCTCATATAATGCCAATCCTCTATTACTGTGAAAAGGTCTATTGTCATATTAAACCCTCCTTCATGAACACTGTTTTAGAAAACAAATAGCAAGATGATAGACTTAAAACTAATAACAACAATAATCAATTAAATATAAATGACTTAAACACTCCCATTAAAGGCAGAGATTTTCAGTTTGGATCAAAAGATGAAGATGCAGCTAAATGCTGCTTAAAATAAACACACTTTAAATATAAAGATACAAACAGGTTAAAAATAAAAGAAAGGAAAAATTTATACCATGTTAACAGTAACTCCTTATCTCCCCTCAAAAAATATTGGAATGGCTATATTAAATGTTAGACAAAGTTAATTTCAGAGCAAAGACTATTTCATAATGATAAAGGAGTCATTCATAAAGATCATTCACAAACCTAAATGTTATGCACCTTACAACAGAGCCTCAAATACATGAAGCAAAAATTGATAGAATTTCCAGGATATAAAAGATACAATGTACCATAATAGCTGGAGATCTTAATAACTAAATAATTTATAGAACAAACAAACAGAAAATTAGTGGGACATAGGAGACTTGAACAACACTACTGACCAGCTTGACCTAATTGACACTTATAGAACATTCCACTCAACAACAGAATACATTTTTTCAAGTACACACAGAGAATTTACAAGATGGACAATATTCTGGGCCATAAAAGAAGTTTCATTAAATTTTAAAAGATTCAAAGCAGACATAGTATTTTCTTTTTTTTTAATTTTTTATTATGTTACTCGCCGTACAGTACATCCTTAGTTTTTGATGTAGTGTTCCATGATTTATTGTTTGCGTATAACACCCAGAGCTCCATGCAATATGCGCCCTCCTTAATACCCATCACCGGCCTATCCCAGTCCCTCACCCTCCTCCCCTTTGAAGCCCTCAGTACAATAAAATTAAATTAGAACTCAATAACAGAAAGATATCTGGAAGATTCACAAAAATTTGGAAACAAGTAGCACACATCTAAATAACCCATGGGTCTAAGGAGAAACCAAAAGGGAAATTAGAAGGCATTTTAAGTTGAATGAAAATGAAAAAAAAAAATAGCATACCAAAATTTGTGGAAGGCCGCTAAAGCCATACTTAGAAATTTATACACTAAATGCCTATGTTTGAAAAAAAGAAAGGTTTTAAATTACTGATCTTTGCTTCCACATTAAGAAACTAGAAAAATAAGAGCAAATTGAAACCCAAAGTAAGCCGAAGAAAAGATGGAGTGGAAATCTATGAAGTAGAAAACATAAAAAAATAGAGAAGATCAATTAATATTAGTTTGAATTACCAATAGTAAGAATGAGGGAGGTGCCATCACTTCATATTCTACAGATATTAAAACATAATAAATAAATATTATAATTCACTTTATGCTGAAAAGTTTGACAACTTAGATGAAATGGACAAAGGATAAAACAACCAAACCTTGCTCAGGAAGAAATACATCTAATAGCCCTAAATATACTAAAGAAATTAAAGTTATACTTGAAAACATTTCCCCAAAGAAAACTTCTAACCCAGATGAATTCACTAGTGATTCTACCACACACATAAGGAAGAATTGTACCAATTCTATACAAACTCTTTCAGAAAATTGCAGAGAATGGAATACTTTGCAACTGACTCTACAAAGCCAGCCTTACTCTAAAGCCAAAATGAGACAAAAACTTTCAAGAAAAGATTACGGACCAATATCCTTCATGAACGTACTAGCAAAAACTCTCAAAAAAATACTAACAAAATGAATCTAGCAACATATAAAAAAAGATCATCCATCACAAACAAAAGATGTTTTTCCCACTTGTTATTGTCATTCAACACTGTTGTTCAATGTTTGAAAACCTTAGGGCTACTCCTATTCCATATGTGCCCTTGAACTTTATTTGTGAAAACCCATCAGATCTTTCTATGACTTGTTATAACCCTTCCTCTTCTTTCTTTGCAGTACTGTTGGGTTATTAGACTTGGACCCTTGGCATTTGCTGAGGAATCTATCTTGTGTACACCCTTTGGTTCTTTCCAATTCTGGATATCTAAATTCAGAGTCCAAGACCACCAGCCTCAAGTCCCAAACTTAGCCAACCAGAGTCTAATCTATGTCCAGCCTGTAAAGGGGTTTCAGACAGGAATAAGACTGTCTTAATTTACAAGTGTAGGGCTTTGATAAACAATATATATAAAACACCTACCACATGGAAGACACCCAAGGAACACCACTTTCCTTTTTTTCTTCTAGGGGAAGGGTTTGGATGAAATCTGAGTGAGGCAAGCTGCCTATTATGTTAAGCTTCCAGCTCTATGTTGCAAACCCAGGTGTGGGTTACCCATTGCTCTTCTTTAACATCAGGCTTTCTGGATAAAGTTGCAAAGTGCTGTTTGGGCTGTGCTGGAAGATGAGGACTATTTTCAGTGGAGAGGAATTTAATCTCATTACCACCAGCAGTCCATTTAGGGCTGATGGCTCTGCCATAAGATTTCAGACCCTATCAACAAGATAAGGTGCATCATTTCCGGGAGATGTAGGATTGCCACTGCAAAATTATTTTTAGGAAGCTGCCTTTTTTTTTTTCTGTCCAGAACATCCACCTGAAAATAGCTCTGAACATTGTGGAGGCAGCACCTTGCAGAGTACTGAGCTGAAAGTTCAAGCCTAAAGATTTATGGAGCAGATTTTAGCTCTAATTCCAGATTTTGTAATGATAGAAAATATGTTGATAATAAATAGCAGCCATAAGAGTCTTAAGAATATGATCCAAATTCAACTCACTCCCTGCGTTTTATCCAGAAAGGATCCAAGTATCCTGTTCCTCAAGGCAGGGGGGGTGAAACAATGTCTATTTCTTCCCCTTTCTGTTAATAGTGGATCTTTCAACTGTATTCCACTCACAGGTTGCTTTCCTTTTCTTCCTTGCTGACAGAATCCTAATTTTGTTCAGGCAGCAAGTCATGAAAGCCAGTCTTGGCAATCCCACTCCCTTTTGCCGGTCTAGGGAGCCAGGGAACCAGCATGGGATCCAGGGCTGGCAAAGGAAATGGGAGGAGAAGCTTCTAGGGACTTTTGCAGGAATAAAAAAAAGAAGAGAAGTACAAGAAGAAAGCCCTCCCCTTGCCACTTTCTCAGTCTTAATTTTGGAGCAGGATGGGAATTTGATGCTTGAGCCTGTAGCAGCTACCTTGCCACCAGAAGACCACAGTCTGGGGAAATGAGAGGCAGAGGGGAAGCATGGGTGCTAGGCTTAGACTACCTGCCTTTGGATTTTTGATGATTAAGTAATAAAAGTTCTGGTGGCCTAAGCCACTGAAGCCTGGGCTTTTGCTATTTGTAGCTAAAACAATCCTCAGAGATGCACACCCACCCTCAATATGTGTTCTCCCCATCTTCCCTAGTAAGTAACCCCACACACACCACCACCACTACCACCATTTTCATCTGGGCCTATGGCCACCTGAATTAATGCTCCATTTCCCAGCCTCCATTACAACTAAGTGTGCCCATGTAACCAATGAGATATTAGCAGATTGTGTCAGGTGGCAGCTGTTGGGAACCATCCTTAGAAAGAATCGGGTCATACATTTTGCTCCTTTTTCTTCATCCCCTTCTTTATACAGGCACCTGGAATAAGAATGTGATGGCTCGGGGCGCCTGGGTGGCATAGCGGTTAAGCGTCTGCCTTCGGCTCAGGGCGTGATCCCGGCGTTGTGGGATCGAGCCCCACATCAGGCTCCTCCGCTGGGAGCCTGCTTCTTCCTCTCCCACTCCCCCTGCTTGTGTTCCCTCTCTCGCTGGCTGTCTCTATCTCTGTCAAATGAATAAATGAATAAAATCTTTAAAAAAAAAAAAAAAGAATGTGATGGCTGGAGCTTCAGCCACCATCTTGGTCTGTGGAGATGAAAGCCTCAACCTAGGGACGAAAAGTGGAAAGTTGGAAGAACCCAGGTCCCTAAGAGGTTTGCAGGCAAGAACAGCCCTTGATTTGCCCACCTCCAGACTTTTGTACAGAGACAAGTCAGTCTCTATCATGTGTAAACCATTTTTATTTTAGTTCTCTGTTCATCTAGCTGAATTTAATCCCAGCTGATACACTAAATGGGCAGCTGCTGGGAGGACCCTATAGCCATTGTACTTCATAGTCCGGAGTCTATAGCAGCCCTCTAGTTTCTAGAAAAAAAGGAAGGAATACAATCTGGCGTTGTAGCACAAAAGCAGCCATAGATCATATGTTAAACAAATGGGTGTGGCTGTGTCTCAATAAAACTTTATTTATAAAAACAGGTAAGTTTGTTAGATTGGTCCTGTGGCCAGCTGTTTTAGATGCCAAGCATTGTGTTAGATACTCATTTGTCAAGCATCTACAATGTGCCTGGCATCTGTCCAGATGTTTCAAAACACTGCCCCTTATTATTCTGATCAGATTCTGAAAGTCTCATGCACAGGGACATTGACCACTGGAGATGGTAGCCACATAGCCATGCTCACAGTCAATAACCAGACCTGGTCTCTAAAATCCATGCCCACTTGAATATATTACTCTCATATTCTTTTCCACAAATAAAATTTCTCTTCTAGTAACTGCATGCCTCGTGCCTGTGAGACTGCTAGTGGCACACCTGACCATATTTCAGATGCTCCCCGAGGACCAGAACAGAGAAACACACCAGCAAAGCTCGTGGAAGGAGGCGCGAATACAAACATTGTCTCATTTAACATATTTCCTGCAGACAGAACAGTCAGCTTCAAATTATGGGTGGGAGAGGAAGGGACAGACAATAGAAGGAAAAAAAGAGAGGCATGAGGCTCTGAGGAATTCTACAGCAGAATAGCCTAATTATAGTGCCTCTTCCCTGAGGCCTGAGAACCCAGTGGGCAGGAAGTTGGAAATACCAAACCTACCAACAGGCACCTACCATGTGCTGACCCCATATTAAGGGCTTTCCTTCTGTGGTCTTATTGAATCCCCACTAAATGCCCCATAAAGTTGATACCAGGACCCCCTTAATGGTAGCAGAGTCTCAAAGAGTCCTTAGTGGTACCAGAGGCTCAGAGAGTTGAGTACATGGCAGAAGGCCACCCAGCTTGTGAGCAAAGCTGTGAATTAAATGGGCAACTATCTCACTCCAAAGCCCATCCCCTCCCCTGTCCCATGGCTTTCCAGAGCCATTCTTGCAGTGGAAGAGCAACAAGGGCTGCTCTGAGAGTGGCTTGTCCCTCTGGCCTCAGCCCACTGATCAGAGTGTGGGCGAGTCAAGTCCCCTGGTTCTCTCTGCCCCTTTCTCTTTGGGTAGAGCAGCAAAATATGCAGGAATGGAGAGAGCAGTGGCTTCAGTGGGAGGGAGCTACATCAAATCCTGGCTCTTCCACAATGAACCATATGAAGGTGCTTCAACCCTTGGGATCTTGATCCTTCTTCCGCCAAAATGAGAATAATAAAGACCTACTTCACCAGGCTGTTGTGGGAATAAAATACAAAAGTGAACAGAATACTGTGCTTCATTCATCGGTGGGGACTTACGGGTTGGCTGAATCTCAAAATACATTGAATACCAGTGAACATTTGGGAGGCAGTGTTGCCTATCAGTTATGGCATCCAACAGACATCCTGGTTCTACCAGTTCCTAACATCTGAGCTAGGGAAAGTCACCAACTCACCAAGCCTTGATTTTCTTCTTTGTAAAATGGAGCTAGTAACTGCATCACGGGGTTCTACAGAGGACTAAATGGGACAGCAATGGACTGCGCCTGACAAATTGCAAAAGCCCCATTAATGTCATTATTATTACGTCAAAGACTATGATGGTTACATATGTGTTTATCTACTAAATTAATAAAGGAGGAAAAGAGGGAAGTGGTGAGGCTCATGACCCAGGGGAAGGATTTGCCTTGCTTCTCTGAGTTGCCTGACAGCATATGCATCCTGACACAGCATTAAATTGCGTGCTCAGAGCCATTGCTGGATGGCGGACAATCAGAGACTGGAGGGGAGAAGGCCAGAAGCTCTGCTGAGAGAACAAATTAGTTTTCTCTGTTTAAAATGTATTCATTCATTCAGCCACTATTGATGACCACATCTTTATACAGCAAACACTGGGCTGGGCTCTCAGGATACAGGGATAAACAGAACAGACAGATCTCTGTACTCATGAAGTTTAGAGTCCAGCAGGATGACCAAGCATCGAAGAAGTAAACCACATACATACATAAGAGCAGATCTTGAGATTTGATAGGAAAGAAAACAACTGGGTGCTGAGAGAGAATAACAGGAAAAGATCGTTCTTTCGATGGAGAGTCTGGAAAGGGCTTTGGGAGGTCTCAGGTGGCACTTGTCCTGAGACTGAATGTGTAGGAAAGAACCACCACTCCAAGGGTGGAGAAGAGGGAGGAATTCCAGGCAGAGGAAACACCACACTATGAAGACCCTGAAGTGAGAAAGAATTTGGTCCCTCAGAGGAGCTAAATGGACCAAAGTGTGGGAATTGGGGAGAGAGGGCTTTGAGGTGAAGCTGGTGATGTACTGGTGCCATTTGAGTTTAGATTCTGTTCTGAAGCCACTGAATGGGGTTTTGAGCCAAGGAATGGTGAGCTGCTTCATGCTCTGGCAATGTCATTCTGGCCGTCTGTGGTGACAGAAATTCAGTGGGAAGGTCAGTGAGGGTGTGAATTTGATGATTTGGATAGGAGGTGGTGGCGGCTAGGCCCAGGAAGCCAGCCTTGAAGATGAAAAGAAGTGGATGCATTTGGGGGCACAGTAGCACACGACAATCGGCTGAATGTGGGAGCAATGAGGAGAAACTCAGGGACAATGCTCAGTGCCTGGCTTGTCCCCATGAAAGGGACAGGTTGCAAATTCCATTTTAAACAAGTTTGAGATTTCAATGACACATCCCAGTGTGTAATATCAAGGAATGACTCTAGAGCTAGGAAGTAGAGTCTGGGCTGGAAATACACATTTGAGAGTTGTTGGCATTTGCATAAGGTTTAAAACCATGGGTGGGCTTGGAGTCCCAGCCTCCAATCAACACCCCATAGTTAGGCTCCCCTTCTTGTGCTGACTGACTCGGAATCTTGGTAGAGCCTGGCTGCCTGCAGATCCTAGAATACCTTCATGCTGCCTCTGCAACTGTCTACCACAGTGGGATGGACCTGGGAGCAAACCCAACCACCTCTGTTCCACAAAAGTCTTGGTGAGCAGAGTCAGTCCAACATGGCCAGCACCAGAGCCCTGAGCTAGGACACCTTTCTTCTTAGAAAGACCCCGAGGTACCGAGCTCTGTCCACGAGGACTGAGGGCTGGAAAGGCAAGGGCAGAGTTAGGTGAGTGTAAGGATGGAGTACCCAGTGTGGCACATGGATCTTTGTGCCATTTCTGCCCTGCCCCCACCCCTCCCTTCTCAATCCTTGGCCTTACCTCCTTGTCTCCTCCTAGCTCTGGAAGAGCCCTCATCTCCTTGATTTTCTTTTCCCAGTTATAGCCTTGTGTGTTCAATGGATATTGAGCAATTCTCGACTCAATCAAAATGTCCAACTTCATATAAACATTCACCTTAAATGTTCACTCTCTTTCTTCCAGATGTTAAACAGAGCTATCAGAATCAGGCTCTCTTTGGGGAGGCAGCTGCTGTTTCTCCAAGTTGCACATTATCTGTAATGGTCATCCACGTGCTGGGACTCAGAGGTAAGCATCTCTGCTCAGGAGACAGAGGTAGGGCCAGGGAGACTGGAAGTGACCAAGCTGGTAGGAGTTTGCCACAAGGTCTTAGAAATAGTTTGGTTTAGGCCCAGACAACCTGAGTCCAGCCTGGGATCTGCCTGCTTTGAAGTAGGGCATGTCACTCAACCTCAGTGTGCCTCAGTTTCTGCATCTGTAAATAATGATAATAATTTCAGGATTGTCGTTAGATTATAGGGAATATGGGGAAGGTGCTTGCACACTGTAAATAGAATTACAAATGTAATATGTGATTTCCTGTGCACAACACTTAGCAATTTGGGTAATTAGAGTCCTACATTTCTGTAGTGGGCAATGCTTTTGATGGTGAACAGCCCAAGGACTAGATTAGACAAGCCCAGGCAGCTGCTAGAGGCTGTGAGGGGCACAGGGTTGTAGCAGCTTCTGTTCAAGGATGCCTGATTTCTCTGGGCTTTTGTGTTTTCAAGGAGAAGCAGTCAACTTTTTTTTTTATTTCTCTTGATTCACGTAGTGATGTTAATTGGTGCATATTCTGTGTAATGGGCAAATGTTAAGATTGTCAAGATGTCAGAGTAGGGAGAGAGGATGTAGGGAACAGAGAAGGGAGGGAAAATTCACAGTGTATGGAAATATGAATACTCACATCTTGGGTTGTTTTTTGGTTTTTAACCCAACAAATAAGTAAGAAAAAGAGCCCTCTTGAAGTGTTTCTCACCCCAGGGTCTTTACGACCTGCTCTTGACTCAAACTGAAGAGTTTCAAGCTGAAGTGATTTCAGCTGCATGCACTTGTGAGTGTCTGGGAGTCCTTGGCTCTGTGTGCCCTTCGGCCTGAGAGGATTGCAGAAGCCTCCGGAAGCCTCCATGTCTGTGTTGACTGCGTTTCTCTGGCTTTTTTCAGCCTGTTTCCTCTTCACCTCTGTTCTCGGCTGTCTGGTAGGCCTGACTCATAGGAAACCACAGCCAAGTCACCTGGTGGTCTGAGTCACTGGCTCTTGGAGCATCTCCTTCTTAAAAAATAATAAAGGCAAAAGTAAGTGCCTAAGTAACTACTGCGTTTTGCAAGAGATTTCATCTAAGCAGTATTTTCAATGGTTAGCTCTGGGAATTCCCCATGTGTTCAGATGACTTCTCTTTGGCAACTGTGATATAAGCAGATCATTTTGTCTCCCAGCAATGGACTTGCCTCCTCCCTCCCTTTTCCCTCTGCAAGTAGGTCTTGAGTGGAGAAATGAAGACATGGCATGCTGCTCCCCAAGTTCCTGGTGCACACAGAGAATGGACAGTAGACCTAGGAAGGCAGATGGGACAAATTCACTAGTAAGAGGCAGCACAGGGCACAGAACTCAGCCTGGAGATAGTCCTGTGCACAGGGCCAGGTGTGAACCGGCCAGTTGAGCTGCTCAGAGGATATGTCCTAGGCAGGGTCTGATGATTCTTTGACACCCTCTTTCATGGTCAAGTGACATGATCGCTTAAACAGCAGCTTTTCTCTACCCCTGGGACCTGCTGAGGCTGCATGGCGCCTCACAGTACCATAAAAGTGCTTTGCAGAAGGGAGTGTACACATAGGTATAGTTTGGAGGAAAGTTGGAGGAGACCCATCCTTTTCTTAGGGCCCCCACACCCATAGGGTAGGCTAATAACAGTGCCCTTCCATGTCAGTGTCATTGGGACTAGATTAATTAGTCTTCTTTTGGATGATCCTTGGTGGGAGAGCACCACCATGGGCATAGTGGGGACCAGAAGATGCAGATGGGACGATATGCTTACAGACAATGGTTTTGGCACCCTGTGACACATCCCCTCAGCCCACCTATGAATTCAGCTGTAGTTCTGGTGGTAAGTTCAAGTATGGGCTCACATGACAATGTCTCCCTCAAACATGAGGTGAGCCTTCCTGTTTTCCTGCCTCAGAGCCATCGATCTCTAAAGCCTGCTCAGTTGGCTTTAGTCTGGCTCAGCCAGACTCAGTTGAAGCCTGCTCAACCCTCACACAAGCACAGAGTGGAAGTGTGGGGAGGTAACACCCCAGGAGCCACCATCAACTAGCGGAGAATGAGAGCCAGTAGACAAACGCCTAGCCTCTTATCCTTTGGATGGAACATTCTGGAAGGAATTCTGTACACTTGCCAGACATCCCAGAATTGAGACCCTGTTGCCCACAGCAGCAACCTTGATAATGCACATGGAGTGGCTTTTCCTCCTTCCTGGGTTTGCTCACCCCCTTTCCCTACACCCCTACTTCCTGGGATCTCCTACAAATAAACCAGTCCTGTCTCGGGCTCTGCTTCCAGGAGAGCCCAAACTAAGACGGAAGTGGCATTGACATCTGAGGATTTGAAATAAAAGGCATTTGAAGGTCTAGGATCAGCCTCCTGGGAATGCCATCTCTTACCTTTTGGTATTGCCATTTATACCTAAACCAGAGATGAGGAGAGTTCCAAAACTGGCTTTGAAACCCCTCTGCCCCACAGGAAATGGCTGTTGTCAAGTCAGGCTGTGAAAAGGACTTAGTGGTACAAAAAGTTCAGAGGACCTGGTTGGGGGGATTGGTGGGGTGACAAGAAATTCTAGTTTTCCTCAGGGGAAAGCTGCTGGATATTATTATTTTTTCCTCAGTCATAATGGTCCCATTTTTTATTTTATTTTATTTTTTCTATTTTATTTTATTATTTTTTTTAATGATTTTTTATTATATTATGTTAGTCACCATACAGTACATCCCCGGTTTCCGATGTAAGGCTCGATGATTCATTAGTTGTGTATAACACCCAGTGCACCATGCAATACGTGCCCTCCTTACTACCCATCACCGGCCTATCCCATTCCCCCACCCCCCTCCCCTCTGAGGCCCTCAGTTTGTTTCTCATAGTCCATAGTCTCTCATGTTTCATTCCCCCTTCTGATTACCCCCCCTTTCTTTATCCCTTTCTTCCCCTACCGATCATCCTAGTTCTTATGTTCCATAGATGAGAGAAATCATATGATAGTTGTCTTTCTCTGCTTGACTTATTTCACTTAGCATTATCTCCTCCAGTGCTGTCCATGTTGTAGCAAATGTTGAGAACTCGTTCTTTCTGATTGCTGAGTAATATTCCATTGTATATATGGACCACAACTTCTTAATCCAGTCATCTGTTGAAGGGCATCTCGGCTCCTTCCACGATTTAGCTATTGTGGACATTGCTGCTATGAACATTGGGGTGCATATGGCCCTTCTCTTCACTACGTCTGTATCTTTGGGGTAAACACCCAGTAGTGCAATGGCTGGATCATAGGGTAGCTCAATTTTTAACTTTTTAAGGGACCTCCACACTGTTTTCCAGAGTGGCTGTACCAACTTGCATTCCCACCAACAATGTAGGAGGGATCCCCTTTCTCCACATCCTCTCCAACAATTGTTGTTTCTTGCCTTGTCTATTTTTGCCATTCTAACTGGCGTAAGGTGGTATCTCAGTGTGGTTTTGATTTGAATTTCCTTGATGGCTAATGATTTTGAACATTTTTTCATGTGTCTGTTAGCCATTTGTATGTCTTCATTGGAAAAGTGTCTGTTCATATCTTCTGCCCATTTTTTGATTTGTTTATTTGTTTCTCGTGTATTGAGTTTGAGAAGTTCTTTGTAGATCTTGGATACCAGTCCTTTATCTGTAGTGTCATTTGCAAATATCTTCTCCCATTCCGTGGGCTGCCTCTTAGTTTTTCTGACTGTTTCCTTGGATGTGCAGAAACTTTTAATCTTGATGAAGTCCCATAAATTCATTTTATCTTTTGTTTCTCTTGCCTTTGCAGATGTGTCATGAAAAAGGTTGCTTTGGCCGATGTCGTAGAGGTTGTTGCCTATGTTCTCCTCTAGAATTTTGATGGATTCCTGTCTCACATCGAGGTCTTTCATCCATTTGGAGTTTATTTTTGTGTATGGTGTGAGATAGTGGTCAAGTTTCATTCTCTTGCATGTAGCTGTCCAATTTTCCCAGCACCATTTATTGAAGAGACTGTCTTTTTCCCACCGGATGTTTTTTCCTGCTTTATCAAATATTAGTTGCCCAAAGAGCCGAGGGTCCATTTCTGGGCTCTCTATTCTGTTCCATTGGTCTATGTGTCTGTTTTTGTGCCAGTACCATGCTTTCTTTGTGATCACAGCTTTGTAGTACAGCTCGAAATCTGGCATTGTGATGCCCCCAGCTTTGTTTTTCCTTTTCAACAGTTCCTTGGGGATTCGGGGCCTTTTCTGTTTCCATACAAATTTAAGGACTGTTTGTTCCAGTTCTTTGAAAAATGTCCTTGGTATTTTGATCGGGATAGCATTGAAAGTGTAGATTGCTCTGGGTAGCATGGACATTTTAACTATGTTAATTCTTCCGATCCATGAGCATGGAATATCTTTCCATCTTTTTATGTCTTCCTCAATGTCTTTTAAGAGTGATTTATAGTTTCTAGAATATAGGTCCTTTACGTCTCTGGTTAAGTTAACTCCAAGGTAGCATTTTTTAAAATCCCACAGTTCTAGAAGGATGAATAGCTGAGAAAAGACTAGGGAGAGTGAAGTTATATGTGAACCTAAAAACGCTTATAAATATCTTTACATTAGTAAAAGCACATTAAATTAAGAAAATAGCAGCGGAATTTAAACCTCAAACTTTAATTGAAAATAAAAGTTAATAGAAAATTAATTTTTTATGTCTTTAATCTCAAGATAATGTACTGAGGTAATGATGGGCTGATGTACAAAGGAGAAAGATTATTTTGGGAAGAGGCATTCTTGAGATTCCTTTTATCCTCTGAGTCACTTTTGATCTTCATATGCCCTATTGAAATTCTTTTCTATTGTAGAAAGTAAATACATCGCAGATGGAGAGAGACTCATGTATTTGGTAAGGTGTGGCAACTCCCACCCAAATATTTCTTTTCATTTTACTCTGCTCATTAAAATGCCAGCTAACATGTTAAGTGTGCTTTGTGTGCTGGAGACCAGGTTACATTTCTTCAGTGTTCACATGTTTTGTGAGACACTTACAACACAACAGCTCTGAATGTACATGATATTGTCCAGGTTTATAGACAAGAAAACTGAGGCTCTGTTAGGCATGCACTATGATCTGATTTGGTTTTAAAACTTTGAAAGGTTTTTCATATGGATCTATTCCTACATTGGGGGAAAAAAAACTTGTCAGACCATATGAATTGCCTTTTGGTTAAAATCATGATCATTTTAAGGCATTGGAATAAATGCTGTTAAAAAAACCCTGACTTCAATCAATTTTGTGTTTGAGAAGGTGGTATTTATTCTCAGGGAGAAAACAATTCTTTTCTTTAGGGAAATGCTTTAATGGCTCTTTGGTTATAAATAAGCTCCCTGGCTCTTGTCAAGACAAAAAGAGGGAAATTACTTTGCTTAGATCGCTTAATATTAAGAGATTTTAAATTTTTCCCTGGTGAGCTCAAGTCAGAAGTTAGATTGCCAGAAGTAAGATACACCCAAGGCAGGGATGGTCAGTTTTAAGTTGTTTTTTGTCTTGTGCAATAATTCCCCTTTGTTATTCTCAAACCTTCAGTGAATCCCATTACCCACAGAGCACTGTATTAGCAGTGTCTCGGGAAATGAGGGGGGAGAAAGCAGCCACGTCAGCGTCTGGGCAAAGCAATGCCAAGAGAACACAATAGCCAGCAAAAGCAAAGAGTAGACAGTCAGAAGTCAGTAAGACAAAGCTGGAAGCAGTTTAGAGTGAGAAGAGACATGTGCAATTCTCCACCTGTAGAAATATTCAGGAGGCTGCTGAATTTCTTTCTCACATCCGGAGTGAGTCTGGATGAGGTTTCAGTTTTCCTTGTTTGTTTGCTTTTTCCTGGAGATTATAAGAAACCGAGACTTTGTGAGGTCATGAGGATTACCAAGAGAGCATGAGCCAGTTGATTCAATTCCCCCCAAAAGGTAAAGAAATGGAGATTTTGTGGGGACTTCCTGAGCTCACTCATCTTCTGTGTTGCCTGAGAGCCCATTAATTCGGGGTATTTTTACATTCAAGTTTATTAGATAAATGGAATTGAAATTTGATTTTACTTCTTTTCTTATTCATCACCTTTTTTAACCAATTGTACAACTGTGATGACTTCTAATAAGTAACCCAGCCTAAATTATTAGTAAATGTGTTCTGATTTTTCAGACCCCCTCAGACAATTTATTAAAATTACCGGAAGTGTGCGACAGGATGTAAATGGAGTTCTTGGAGCTTGTTCACAGAGTTCCATTAAAACCAAGACCCTTGGAGTCCCCGTCCCAAGGCATTGATTATGCTGTGAATGCACCAGCACCATGAAGCAACTTATATGGGGGTTCCAGGAGCTCTAGCAATGCCAGTTTTTAAAATCCAAGGGGGAAGTGTTTCTGGAAAGATGGAGCAGAGGTGCTTTCTGTTATATTCCTCCTGCTAAGTCTAGCTAAAATCTCTAGTATGACATATAAAAGAAACATAAGGAGACTCTGAAAGGTGGACCATGGCTGGGGACCTCAAGACCCCAGGAACGACAAGGTGATGTTTCCCTGGGTGTTCTTTGGGCTTCATAGATCCCAGACTGGGGATAAAGAAAGCCAGCGACTCAGAAATGCAATGGTTGCAGACAAAAAGAAGCCCCAAGAAAAGCCTGCTCTCTCTAGCTGAAGGACCAGGAAAGGGGCAGTCTTAAAGACAGAAAACTTTTAGGCAACAGCTGTTTTCCTCCAGCCAAACATCACTGAAAGCACTGTAGCCCCACCCCACCTCTTCTAGCAAAGGTCAAGTGAAGAGTCTAGATTTCCACCTTCACCAGGCTGTGACAAGGCACTTCAACACTCCTGACAGAGTGGTGTCACAGAAGGTAGGGAGCCGAGACTTTCATCTCTGAGGTAGAGACACTGCCCGCCCCCACCCTCTGTCAGTGGAGATCATTTAAGAAGCCTAGACTTCCACTTCCACTAGGGCGATAATGAGGTACCCCTTCCCCTCCTCACTGCGGGGGTGTCAGAAAAACCTGGTGGAGAGTCAGGACTTCTGCCACTGCTCAGCAGTAATGAGCTCACCCCTGCACATTGGGAGATCATGGGGAACAGTAACAAAGTGCCACCCCCGTCCCCTCAGTCAGGGTAATAACAGCCAAGACCCAGTGGGGAGACTGAACTCCTACTCCTGCCCAGGAGCAAAAAAGAGCTTCCTCCTTCCTCCTGTTTTGACTTCCACCCCCACTGGCAGTAATGAAGTGATGCCCCCTTCCCCCATGAGAACAGTACAAGAAGAATCCTTCTAAAATATAAAATTTAAATAAGATCTAGAGTCTTATTATAGTACACCAAATGTCCAGGTTTCAACTGAAAATCAACTGTCATACCAAGAACAGGAAAATCTCAACTTGAATGACAAAAGAAAATCAATAGACAACTATTATACCAAATACCAAATACAAATACCAACACCAACACCAAGATGACACACCTTAGAATTATCTGACAGAAATTTAAAAACAGCCAATATAAGTATGCTTAAGTGAGAAATTATTAATATACTTGAACAAATTAAAAATAGAAAATCTAAAAAAAAACTTAGGAAATCTTAGCTAACAAAAAGAAGATATAAAAAAGAGCCAAATGAAAATTTTGGAACTAAAATATACAACAACCAGAATAAAAATTCAATGGGTAAGTTCAACAGCAGAATGGAGAGGACAGAAAAAAGGATCAATAAACTGAAAGGTAAAACAACAGAAATTAAGAATCTGAATCACAGATTAAAAATAGACTGATAAAATAAAGGACAAATTCCACATGATCATCTCAGTAGATGCAGAAATAACAACTGAAGGAATTCGACACCCTTCATGATAAAAAACACTCAAAGAAGAATAGAAGGGAACTTTCTCAACCTGATAAAGGTCATCTATGAAAAACCCACAACTAACATACTTAATGGTGAAAGATTGAATGCTTTCCTTTTAAAATCAGGAACAAGACAAGTGGTTCTTACCACTGCTATTCAACATTGTACTGCAGATTCTAGTCAGGACAATGAGACATGGACAAGAAATAAAAGGATCCATGTTGAAAGGAAAGAAGTAAAACCATTTTATTTGCAAATGACATGATTTGCATACAGAAAATCTGAGGAATCCAGTAAAAAATGAATAGAGTCTCAGGGACATGTGGGACTATGACCAAAAAAAGCTAGTATTCCAAGAAGGAGAGGAGAAAAGGAGTAGAGCTGGAAAAGTATTTGAAAATTTCCCAACTTTAGCAAAAGACATAAACCTATATAATCAAGAAGCTGAGCAAATATCCAATAGGATAAACCCAAAGAAATCTGTGCCAAGATTTCTGAAAGCTAAAGACAAAGAAAGCTTGAAAGCAGCCAGAGAGAGATGAGGTGTTACCTGGAGGGGAAACAATTCAAATGACAGTGGCTTTCTCATCAGAAACCATGGAAGTCAGGAGAAAGTGGCGCAATATTTTTCAAGTGCTGAAAGAAAAGAACTGCTACCACTGAGTTTTATATGCAGAGAAAATAGCCTTTAGGAATAAAGGGGAAATCAAGACCTTCTCAGATGAGGGAAAACTAAGAGAATTTGTCACCAGCAGACCTATTTTAACAGAATGGCTAAATATAGTTCCATAAAAAGAAAGAAAACAATAAAAGAAGGAATCTTGGAACATCAGGAGGAAAAGAATAATATAACAAAAAAAATATTGGTAAAAAGGCTCCCCTTCTCCTCTTATGTTTTCTAAATTATGTTTGATGGTTGAAGCAAAAATTACAACATCATCTAATGTAGTTCTCAAAAGATATAGATGAAATATTGGAAGAAATTATAATACAAATAGGAGAGAGTAAGGTGACATAAAGTGAGAAGTATGTTTTATACACTTCACTTGAACCGGCAAAATGTCAACATCAGCAGACTGTGACAGTTACAGATATATAACATAATACTTAGAGCAATCATCCAAAAAGGTATGCAGAGAGATACGCTCAAAAACACTATAGAAAAATCAAAATGGAATTCTAAAAAAATGCTCAAATAATCCCTCAGGATGGCAAGAAAAATAAATCAGAGCAACAGAAAAACAAAATAAACAGAAAACAAAAAATAAAATGGTAGACTTAAGTCCTAACATATTAATAGTTACATTAAATATAAATGAATAGGAGTGCGTAGGGGGCTCAGTCAGTTAAGTTTCTGATTCTTGATTTCAGCTCAGGGCATGATCTCAGGATCATGAGCTCGAGCCCTGCTCGAGGGCCATGGAGTCTGCTTGAAATTCTTTCCCCCACCTTTCCTTCCCCCTCTTCTTTGCCCCCTTCTCTCTCTCTTTCTCACATAAATAAATAAATAAATAAATAAATAAATAAATATATTTTTTAATGTAAATAAACATGTACAGCAATTAAAAGACAGAATTTGGTAGATCTTTTTTAAAATTGTTGAATTAATATACACTATCTATAAGAAACTTACTTCAAATATGATGGTGTAGGTATGTTGAAAATATGGAAAAAGATATGCCATGCAAACATTAACAAAAAAAATCAGAAATGGTTATATAAATTTACCAGAAAAAGTAGACTTCAAAGCAAAGACAATTATTATAGATATAGAAGGACATTACATAATGATAAGTCGATCTACCAAGAATACAGACCAATTCTAAATGTGTATGCTTCAAACACCTGAGCTACAAATATGTAAAGCAAAAACTGATAGAACTGAAAAGGGAAATAGACAAATCCTTAGTTTTAGTTGGAGACTTCAACATCCCTCTCTCAACAATGATAGAAAAACCATGCATAAAATCAGCAAGAATGTAGAACTCAGCAGCACCATCAACCAACTGGATTTAATTGACATGTATAAAACACTTCACCCAACAGCGGCAGAATGCACATTTCACACTCAGAGAATACATACCAAAAGAGACCATACTGTGATCCGTTAAACATAATATAAACCTGAAATCGTGCCATTTGGGACAGCATGGATGGAAATAGAGGGTATTATGCTAAGTGAAATAATAAGTCAGACAGAGAAAGACAAATACCACATGATTTCATATGTATGTGGAATCTGAAAAACAAAACAAAAACAGAAACAAACTCATAAATACAGAGAACAAACTGGTGGTTGTCAGAAGGGAGGGGGATGGAGGGATGAGCGAAATAGGTGAAGGGGTTTAAGGGGTACAAACCTCCAGTTATAAAATAAATAAGTTACAGGTATGAAAAATAAACCTCAACAAATTTCTAAAAATAAAAATAATACAGAGTATTATTCTGGCCTCAATGGAACCATACCTCAATTCAGGGTCAAAAAGGAAATATTAAGAGGAATTTTGAAATACATTGAACTGAATGAAAATGAAAATACAACATATTGAAACTTGCAGCTAAAGCTGTGCTGAGAGGGAAATTTGCAGCACTCAATGTTAACATTAAATAAAAGAAGTCTCAATCAGTAATTTACGCCCCCACCACGAGAAACAAAAAAGAGCAAATAAACCCAAAAGTAACAGAAGGAAGGAAAATGAAAGGTAAGAACAGAAATAAATGAAATTGAAAGCAAAAAAAAACAAGAGAAAATCAAAACAAAAACCTAGTTCTTTGAAAAGATCAGTAAAATTGACAAACCTCTAGCAAGAATGTCAAAGAAAAAAAAAGAGGGAAGATGCAAATTACTTAATAAGAGGAACGAAATAGGGGCTATCACTATAGACCCCGGAGCCATAAAAGAATGACAAGGAAGTACTATGAACATGTATACACACGAATTTGATAACTTAGATGAAATGAGCCATTTCCTTGAAAAGTGCAGTCTCACGCAGTATGAAATAGATTATTTGAATAGCCCATAACAATTATAACAATTATGAAAATTAAATTCATAATTTTAAAACGACCAAAAATAAGTCACCTGGGTGGCTGGGTCAGTTAAGCGTCTGCCTTCGGCTCAGGTCACAATCTTGGGGTCCTGGGATCCAGCCCCACGTGGGGCTCCCTGCTCAGTGGGGAGTCTGGTTCTCCTTCCCCCTCTCCCTCTGCCCTTCTTGTGGCTGGGGATCTGACTCTTGGTTTTGGCTCAGGTCATGATTTCATGGGTCATGAGATCAAACCTTGTGGAGGGGCTGCGTGCTCAGAGCACTCTCTTTCTTTCGTTCTCTAAAGAAATAAATAAATCTTTAAAAACCTTTTAAAAAATCAATTGTATTTCTATATACTAGTAAGGAGCACATAGAAACTGAAATTAAAAATACAATACCATTTAAGTTAAAAAAAATGAAAATACTTAGGTGTAGTAAATCTAACAAAATGTACACAGGACTTGTTTGCTGAAAATACCAAACCCAGGAAAGAAATTCAAGAAGATCTAAGTAAATGAAAGTCATATTGTGTTCATTAATTGAGAAGTTCAACAGAATAAGACACCAATGTTCCCAAACTGGTACACAGGCTTAACTGCCAAATCCAGGTTAGTCTAGATATTGACAAAATTATTCTAAGCTTTATATGGAAAGGCAAAGGAACTAGACAGCTAAACCAATTTTTTTTCATTTGTTCTGACAAATTCTTCTTAAAAAAATTTTTGTATTTAAATTCAACTTAACTAACATATAGTGTATTATTAGCTTCGGGGGTAGAATTTAGTGATTCATCCGTAGCATGTAACACCCATTCCTCTTTACATCAAGCGCCCTCTTTAAAGCACCCAATTATCCCATCCCCCACCCTGCTCTCCTCCAGCAACCCTCAGTTTTGAAAAGGAAAGAAAAAGTGGGATGAATCACCCCATCCAGTTTCAAGGCTTAACATATAGGTATAGTTAAGTGCTCAAGACTGTGTGGCATTGGTGAAAGGATAGATAAATGAACGGAACTAGATAGAGAGGCCAGAAATAACCCACACAAGTAGAAGCAACTGTTTTGGACAAAACGGCAAAAGCAATTCAATGAACAAAAGACAGTCTTTCCAATAAATGGTGCTGTAGCAACTGGGTATCCATAGACAGACAAACAAACCAAAAACAACAACAAAAATGAACCTTGACTTATGCATTTCACTTTATGCAAAAATTAACTGAAAATCAATTATAGATTTAAATGTAAAGCCATAAACTTTTAGAAGGTAATATAGGAAAAAATCTTTAGGACCCAGGTCTTGGTGAAGAGCTCTCAGACATGACACCAACACATGCTCCATACAAGAAAAAAAAATCAATAAATTAGACCTTATCAAATTAAAAATACTATAAAATATTCCATTAAGAAGATGAAAAGATAAGCAACCAACTGGGAGAAAATATTTGCAACCACATAGCTGACATAGGATTCATAGCTAGACTACGTGAAGAATTCTCGCATATCAACAGTAAAAAAAAAAAAAATCTTATTTAAAATGGGCAAAAGGAGGACCTCTGGGTGGCTCAGTCAGTTAAGTGTTTGCCTTTGGCTCAGGATCAAGTCCTGCATCATCAGGCTCCTGGCTCAGTGGGGAGCCTGCTTCTCCCTCTGCCTGCCCCTCCCCCTGCTTGTGCTCTCTCTCTCTCTCTGACAAATAAATAAATAAAATAAATCTTAAAGTGGGCAAAAGACACAAGGTGTTTCATTAAAGAGGATATGCAGTGGCAAATCAACACACAAAAAGATGTTCAACAGCACTGTTACGGAAATGCATTTTAAGAACATGATGATTTATCACTACACAGAAATTGAACTAGGTAAACCAAAAAATGGTGACGATACCAGATGTCAGCAAAGATGTGGAGACACTGGATCTCATATGTGGCTCCTGGGAATGTAAAATGGTACTGTCACTCGGGAAAATAGTTTGAAAGTGTCTTAAAAAACTAAACATGCACTTACCAGAAATTGCACTTCCAGAGAAATGATAGCTTACGTCTACACAAAATCCTTGACACAATAGTTCATAACATAGCTATTTATTTGCAATAGTCAAAAACGAAAAACAACCAAAATGCCCCTCAACAAGGGAGCAGTTAACTCTGGTAAACAACCACAACAGATCCATCATCAATAAAAAGGGATAAAATATTAATACACACAGCAAGCAGGGTGAATCTCAAGAGCATTATGCGAATGAAAAAAGCCAACCTCAAAATATTACATATTGTATGACTCCATTTATATATTATTCCCTAACGACAAAATTATAGAGATGGAAAACAGATTAGTGGTTTCCAGGGGTAAGGAATGGTGGAAGGTCGGGTGGGGGTGACTATACAGGGTAGTAGGAGGGTGATCTTTGCAGAGATGGAACAGTTCTGTATCTTGATCGTGGTGGTGCTTATAGAAATCTACATGGGTGATAAAACGACATAAGACTATACATATACATTGTGCCAATGTCAGTTTTCCGGTTTTGACATGGTACTACAATTATGTAAGATGTAGCCCTTGGGGTAAGTGGGTGAAGTGTATACAGCACCTCTCCATACTACCTCTGCAACTTCCTATAAATCCATAGTAATTTCATAAAAAGTAATAAAAAAAATATCATTCAGACTTAAAGGAAATCAACTCTACAAGAAATCCAAAGGGGTTGGTATTCTGAGCCTGAGTGCAATGTTTGCAACGTCTCTTCTCCATTGAAGAATGGAGTGTGGCGCCTTGTGAAAGTGTCAGGGACTCAAGATTAAATGCTCTGTTTGTGTTCCTAAGACTCCAAGCAGCTTTGAAGTGTTTGGTCCCCAGCGGGGTCCGAAGTTCAGCATACCACTGCCTCACAATGCCACACCTGTCTGCACACCCAGGAGCAAGCTGGCTGGCCTCTTGGGAACCCTCCTGTTCAGGAAATTCCTCGTGTAGGAGAAGAACAATTTCCAGTAGAACAAGAACCGAAAAAAGTAAAGGCGTGCCTGCAGCTTCATTGAACAACGTCTCCCAGTGGAAATAAGCACTGCTTTCCAGCCTCTGGCCACATTCCACCTCCTCTACTCAGGGAATTCTCTCGTAGGTGCACCTGGTTCAGATAAGCTGCGCAGAGCCACACCTTGGTGTGTCACACCCCGTAAACTTGGAGTTTCGTGGCTTTAGGTGAGTAATCAGTTGGCTGAGCCATGCTGGTACAGGGCACACTATACTTTAAGCATTTTAACTGAAAGGGAGAAGAAATTGAGAATTGTGTACCCAGGGCTCTTGCTGTGTTATTCAGCCCCACTCGGTCCCCATGCTGGCAAGCCATGTGCTAGGCAATGGGACGCAGAAGTAGATAAAGCACTTGTTGTCCCGCCTTCATAGAGCTGGGTAGGGAAAACAGACATTAAGCCAATAAACACAGAGAAATATGTAGCAGCCCATGCCTTCCGGAACTTACTGCCAAGAGAGTGGTAGCAGAAAAATAAACCAGGCAAGTTCCAAGGAGATCAGAAAAAGCTCCTCCAGAGGTGTCCCTTCAGCAGAGAGAACCACGATGGATGCAGAAGCTCCGGGTAGAGAACCAGTGTGTGCCAGACAAAGGGCAAGGAATAGTTTGGAGCTTTGCAGAACTGGAAGTGGGCTGGTTTAGTTGGAGAGTGGGGTGCCTGTGGCCTCTGGTGAGACACTTCATTGCAATGAACAGTGAGGACACAGCCTGCTGCTCTGATGGTCAGTCTGGTAGCAAGCATCTGCTGAGACCCCGTGGGTTGAGCTGCACTTCTGGTGGGGTGCAGAATAAGGTTGGGGCCTACCCTTAAGGAAGTTCCAAGCCCCACGTGAAAAGAAAAATGGGATTCAAGGAGATGTGTTGTTTTCAGTCTACGAAAGGGTGAGCTGGCGTTGGCAGACTGAAAATATCACCAAAAGGTCTGACCAACATCTGCAGCTGTTATACATTACCGGGGTACAAAGGTCTGGCCTTGAATGTCTTATTTTTTTTTCTCTCCCAATATTCTTGCTTTAAAATAGAGGGGGAAAAAACACCCAACAACAACCAAAACAACAAAAAACCCAACTTAAAAACAGTCTTGTTTACTTTATCCAAGATTAAAGAGCTTGAACCGACTTGGACGGTCTAAATGGATTTTTAAGTGCTTTATGGGCAAGTACTCCTAATTGCTAAAATGCTAGACTGCGCTTCCGTGACTCTGTGCAGTGCTTGTGTTGTCTGGGTTTGCTTATTTACTCTCCTTGTTAGAGGTCAAATCTTAAATCTGAGATTAGAAGATTTTAATTTCTGAAGCTGTGGATTGAAGCAAATTCTCCAGAAATGTGTCATACTTAAATTTTCTTCCTCGGGTAGGCTAGTCGGAGCCCTGACAATGTCTCTAAATCAACATTCAACCCATGAGAAACCAGTACAGTGGTGAAGGGCAGGAGAGGGACGGATATGGTCCGCGTGCTTTGGAAACATGGAACCACCACAGAGAAGTGTAAGAATGGGGCAAATTAGAACCTCTAGCCTCTGCTTCTGCTTCATTTCCCCCACCTTGGAAGCAGCCTGGGATGGTGGAGACCCAGGTTCTGAGTGCCAATCCTCATGCTGTGCCAAGGGACTATGTGACTCTGGGTGGGACACTTTACCTCTTTGAGCCTTGGGTTCCTCACTTGCCTCAATGCTCAGTTACCAACTCTAAATCACGGCTGTGAGAGCGCAGGCAGTTCCCAAGTTCTCAGAGTCAACAAGGGTTTTGTGAGAGTCTCTTTCCGAGAGATACGGGTCCCAGATAGCTGGCTCTGTTAGAGGCTGGAGTCACCCTCCAGATGGGGCAACCATTCACTCCAGGCAATGATTCCTGAGTAATTTCACTGATGGATAACCCAGAGTTCATTGTTCTCTGGAGAATAGAGCCAAGCCCTATTCTAGAAACCCGTGGGGGACACAAAGGGAGCCAAAAGCCAAACTAAGAAGCAAGCGTGGCTTTGTCAGGTAGGTGCTGGGGGTGTATGTACTGGGTGGACAGTGCTTCCAGCCCTTCAGAGGGACTCAAAGTCTAGCAAGGAGGCAGACGGCAGCTCTAATCAGAGTGTGGGGTGTGGGGTGGGAGCAAGGCAAGTGGGAGACTCGTTCCAATAACTGAAATGGGCAGGGAGCTGACTGAGGATACAGTCTGAGCCAGGCCTTAAAGGATGAGTGAACCCAAGAGGATTTCAGAAGAGAGATGGGGGAGGTGGCCCTAAGCTGAGGCAGCTGCATTTCCAGGTGTACAGAGGTATGCAGACAGATGTGTCTGGGGCAGCGAGTTCCGTGTTGAACGAGGTGATGAGCATTGCAGGTACGACACGGAATGAAGTGGGGATTGAACGGCCTGTATTTTGTGTATAGGAGCTTGTTGGATGCTTTTTCATCATCAGGGTAACTTAGTAAAACTGACAGAACACATATTGGTATGGATCTCTTTTCATTTATTTTTTCATTTATTTAAAATGTGGCATGGGATGCTCTTTCAATCTTTGTGTTCAGATCAGGAGAAATCAGGAAAGTTGTCTTCAGCTATGAGTTCAATTTTTGCCTTGGTTTTCTGCCCCCAGGGAAAGCAATAATTCTTACCGTGGGTTTTAGTTCTATATCCTGGATTGCTACCATCTCTCTTAGAGTTTTCATCTCTATTCTTAACTCTGTGTTTTGAAAGCACTTGCCAAACACGTCTTCCATGTCATGGATGTGATTTTCTGTAGTGGTGGCTCCTAGGGCTGGATTGGGGATGGGAAAGAGGGCCATGAAGGGACAGCAGAGCAGAAATTCTTGGGAGCTTTTTTTTTTTTAATAAGTAGGAATACTGGGATTTATGCCAACTCCAACCCCAACGTGCATTTCTGAACCTCACGAGACAATTTCTTAGGTTTGCCCTCCACATCACTGATCTCATATTCCATAGTGCTTGATTTTGTCTTACTGTCCCATTCTTCTATTTCCTTGGAGGCTCCTTGAATGTCCTCAGACCTGAAATCTGACAGTGGGTTAATAATGATGACTCCTAAACCAGTGATTCTCAACCTTGACCATATGCTACCTCTGCCTTCGTTTACCTAGGAAGATTAAAACACATCGATGTTTATCCCCAATCCAGACTTTGTTGGGGTGGGACCTGGGCACTGGTATATTTTCAGAGTGATTCTAGAGTATTGCCAGGATTACAGAAAGACAGTGTACATGAAACATGACCCGCTTCCATCCCAGTCACCATTCCCACCAGCAGCATTCCTTGTGGGAACCATGCCTTCCTATTCACACCAACACCACTGTCTCCACCTTTCTACCCAGCTGCTCTCAAGTAGTCTCCATCTCTCTAAGCAGAATATAATGAAGTGGGAACAATAGTCACTTTAATGACTGTGTAGTCTGGGGACGGCATCCCAATTTCCTGAGCACTTGTGTATTTTGATCAGACTCTCACAATGTAAGAAACACAAACTTTTTTGTTGGCTGCATTTTTTTATGTCTTTTTGTATAGCATTCTGTATTCACAAACGCTCCTCTTTTCTTGCGGATTTATTTGGTCACACTTGAACACTTCTGGGTGTGTCAGAGATTTCAAATCCATGCCAGGATCTAAGAACAATGAAGGTCATCATATTCGTGTTCAGCATTGACCATTACCCCTTGCAGAGTGCTCTAGCTGAAGATTCATGTGAGAAAGATGATTTTACCCATAATGATTATGTCCAGTTCCCCAAAATCTTTAGGCTTATAAAAATTTGGCCTTATGCACTCTCCTTACTTTTCAACGATATGATATCACATTATTTTTGCTCCCTTTCTATTGACTTTTACTTACTCATTTCAGAAAAGATTTACTGGTCACTAAATCATGCGGGGCACCATGGGGGATACCTAGCAGTATCAATAATATATCTGCTTTCAAGGGCTTCCAAGTTTCTTTAAGAAGATACACACAGACACATAGAACAAGTTAAACACACAGGTACCACAGTTACTCACCAGCAGTGTATGGTATGCCTTGTGCCCCTGGGGAAGCCTGCCCCTCTCTGTGCCATGTCACAACTGTGAGTTTTGGCTAAGTGGGTATAGGAGCCCTGCAGCTAAGTGGTTAGTTTTCTGGAGCTGTGGCTCCCAGCCACAGTGCCATTCAGGTAGACATCTCAAGAGTAGGTTAGAGGTAAGGGAGTTGCAGCAGGGCATTCATCTTCAACATTTCTAATAAGGAAATTCTAATGTTTCTTTTCTTCCCCCTTCTTATTAAGATTGTGTGTCTATATTCCAAAGATTCAAAGAAGTCTATGCTAGAAGTCATTGAGCAATCTATTTCTTTTCACCTCAGTGGAGTGTTTGATGATAGAACCCTTCCCGTCTCTAGGAAGGGAGAAAATTATTTTTGTTTGCTAATGTTCTGAGATGCTTGAAGAGCTATTGCTTTTTAAGATTTACTGTGGAAGTAACAGATGACATTGCATATGTGGAGAAGAGAGGGCAGAGGATGAGCAGGGGAACAGAGCTTTAGACATGGGCCATGATGGTGGACAGTTGTACCTGTAAGAGGAGACCTTCTGTTAGGGAGTCCATATTACCAGTCTTCTGCCAGCACATCTATCAACTCTACTGAGGGGAGAATTCAAGGCAAAAGAATGCAAACCAGATGCAAATCAAATGAGATCCAAGATCTGCAGAGGACTAGAAACAGCAGTGAGCTTCTAACTTCTAATGCATCAAGTAAAATCTAAATGGATGGACTTCCAATTAAAGTTGACCACATGTTTACTATTTTTCTTTCCTATAACACATTCAAAGGATTGTAAATAAATTTTAAAAAGGAAAAAAGCCACCAAGTCCAAAAGGCAGTAGAAGAAACTGTGGCAGATGAGAGAGTTCAGTAGATATTTGGAAATCAAAATGTGGGTGGAGCACAGTAGAGCCAATTCACTCCATAGAACTGGACTCAAAAGTACCAGGGGCAACACTGGGAGCTGGAACCAGGGGGACTGGTTAAAGCCATCTGCACCTCAGCTGTACTCTCCTCCAACCCACAGTGACAGGAGGAAGACAGGAAGATTGATTTGGAAAGACTTACAATGCAGAGGACACCAGAGACTGCCAAGGATGGGAGGTAACGTCTGAAGCTTAACTAGAGGAATTAAGTGAAAGTTTGCATCCTGCACAGAAGGACCTCACCCACAGCCTTCCTCAGAAGGCTGGTCATCAAGCATGGACTCCCCGGGAGAGACTGGAGCAATAACCTCTGGAGAAGATAAATAGACCCAGACTGAGAAGTTAATGTGTAGGTAGGTGGGATAAAATGTATTGCTGTTGGGTCTCATTACTCACACTGCTATCATATGGGTATTACTGATTTGTTCGTTGTACCAATAAAGAGTAGAGAAGTGAACACATACCGAATTTAGAACTTACTGTTTGACCCTGGGTCAAGGGGAGTTGAGGGTAGAATGACATCCTAAAAATGACTTCATGAAGATAGTTCAAGGTCACTCAAATGTCATTTTAGATATATCTAAGAAGTGCATGACCTCGAGAATTAAGTATAAAAGACCGTGAGAATGTTGCTTCCCTGTGTTTTGGAACCCATGATGTAAATGTCTCAAGTTGAACCAATGCTCAAACATCTTTGATGTTATAAAAATGGTGATTTCATATGGTTCAACCTACTACAGAGGGACTCAATATTACAGTACGGGTGAAGAACGGGATTTTTCTGGTTTCTGCAGCTCCAGGTATCATGCCCTGGCAAAATTCCTAACAGGAAATAACCTTGATTACCTGGGCAGAACTGGACTTTTAGTAGGTAGGCATCTTTAAACCACAATTAGATTTAGAATTAAGGATAGAAAGGCTTAGAGAATAAAAATCATTGTATTGATATTTTTTGTTAGAAGAAATATTTTGTATTTGGTATTTCAGGTATTTACATGTTACAATTTGGCTAATTATAAATGAAAACCTTGAACTCAAATTTACAATGTGTATTAAAGGATGTGCACTCTTACCACTTTTATCCAACACAGTACTGGAAGTCCTAGCCACAGCAAACAGACATGAAAAAGGAATAAAAGTCATCCAAATCAGTAAGGAAGAAGTAAAACTCTCACTATTTGCAGATGACATGATACTATACATAGTAACCCTAAAACCTCTACTAAAAACCTACTAGAACTGATGAATGAATTGAGTAAAGTTGCAGGATACAAAATCAATATACAGAAATCCATTACATTTCTATACACCAAAAATGAAGCAGCAGAAAGAGAAATTAAGAAAACAATCTCATTTATAATTGTGCCAAAAATAATAAAATATCTAGAGATAACTTAATCAAGGAGGTAAAAGACTGTACTCTGAAAACTGTCAAACATTGATGAAAGAAATTGAAGGCAACAAAAACAAATGGAAAGATATTCCATGCTCGTAGATTGGAAAAACAAATATTGTTAAAATGTCCAGACTACCTGAGGCAATCTACAAATCTAATGCAATCCCTATTCAAATACCAACAGGATTTTTCACAGAACTAGAACAAAGAATCCTAAAATTTTGTGGAACCACAAAAGACCCTGAAAAGCCAAAGCAATCTTGAAAAAGAAAAAGAAAGCTGGAGGCATCACAGTTCTGGACTTTAAGTTATATTACAAAGCTATAATAATCAAAACAGTATGGTACTGGCACAAAAATAGACACATAGATCCATGGAACAGAATAGAGAGCTCAAAAATAACCCACAATTATATGGTTAATTAATCTTCAACAAAGGAGGCAAGAATATGCAATGGGAAAGACAGTATCTTCAACAAATGGTGTTAGCAAAACTGGACAGCAACATGCAAAAGAATGAAACTGGACCACTTTCTTACACCATACACAAAAAATAAACTCAAAATGGACTAAGGACCTAAATGTGAAACTATAAAAATCCTAGAAGAAAGCACAGGCAGCAATATCTCTGATGTCAGCCATAGCAACATTTTTCTAGATATGTCTCTTAAGGCAAGGGAAACAAAAGCAAAGATGAACTATTGGGACTACATCAAAATAAAAAGCTTCTGCACAGCAAAGGAAACAACCAACAAAACTAAAATGCAACCTACTGAATAGGAGAAGATATTTGCAAATGACATATCTGATAAAGGATTAGTATTTAAAATATGTAAAGAACTTATACAACTCAGCACCAAAAAACCCCACAAATAATCCAATTAAAAAATGGGCAGAAGACATGAACAGACGTTTCTCCAAAAAAGACAAACAGATGGCCAGCAAACACATGAAAAGATGTTCAACATCAGTGATCATCAGGGAAATACAAATCAAAACCACAGTGAGCTATCACCTCACACCTGTCAGAATGGCTAAAATCAACAACACAAGTGTTAGAGAGGTTGAGGAGGAAGAGGAATCCTTGTGTATTGTTGGTGGAAATGCAAACTGGTGCAGCCACTGTGGAGGACAGGATGAAGATTCCTCAAAAAACTAAAAATGGATCTACTATATGAGCCAGTAATGGCACTACTGGGTATTTACCCAAAGAATATGAAAACACTAATTCAAAAGGTTACATGCATCCCCAAGTTTATTGCAGCATTATTTACAATAGCCAAGCCATAGAAACAGCCCAAGTGTCCATCGATAGATGAATGGATAAAGAAGATGTGGTATATACATACAATTGAATATTATTCGTCCATAAAAAGAATTGAATCAACAACATGGATCAATCTAGAGAGTATAATGCTAAGTAAAATAAGCCAGTCAAAGAAAGACAAATACCATATCATTTTACACATATGTGGGATTTAAGAAACCTAACAAAGGAACAAAGGGGAAAAAAATGAGACAAACCAAAAAACAGACTCAACTATAGAGAACAAACTGATGGCTACCAGAAGGGAGGTGGGTCGGGGGAGGGGTGATATAGGTGATGGGGATTAAAAAGTACACTTATCAAGATGAGCACTGAGTAATATATAGAATTGCTGAATCATTATATTGTACACTTGAAAATATAACACAGTATGTTAACCACACTGGAATTAAAATAAAATAAGGAAGAAAGAGAGAAGAAAGAAAGAAAGAAAGAAAGAAAGAAAGAAAGAAAGAAAGAAAGAAAGAAAGAAAGAAAGAAAGGAAGAAGAAAAGAAAGAAAGAAAGAAGAAAGAAAGAAAGAAAGAAAGAAAGAAAGAAAGAAGAGAAAGTTGTGTTAAATATTTGTTTTAAATATGTGATTTTTTAAGTTGAATTGAAATATTTAAGATAACTTTAGATTCAACATAATTATAAATTTAGTATTTTAAACATAATTATTTATGTGTTCAGGAAAGCATTGTTTGTTAATTCAGGAAAATAAAGAATTTAAAAAGAAAATTGAATGTATTCATTTGTATATTCATTTAAAAATACATGAAGGTATCTAATGAATGATGTTTATAAATGAGACCAAACATCATTCAAAAACTCCTTTGAGGTGATTTTTAGGACCTGTAAGACTTATAAATAGAATAATAACATTTGTAAGTACAAGTCAAAACTTTAAGAATGAGATTTCGAAAATTGTAACTTTAATAAATTGAATATTAATTCTTAACAAAAATGAAAACAAATCTCTAAATAATATTTTCTGTGAATAAAAGCCATTCTTGGGTGCTTGGATGGCTCAGTCAGTTAAGGGTCTGACTCTTGATTTCAGCTCAGGTCATGATCTCAGGGCTGTGAGATAGAGCCCCAAGTCTGGCTCCAGCCTCAGCACAGAGTCCGCTTGAGGTTCTCTCTCCCTCTCCTTCTGCCCCACCCCCGCCATGCTTGCTTTCTCTCCCCCTTTAAAATAAACAAATCTAAAAAAAAAAAAAAGCCATTCTTGAGGACACTAGAAAACTGACAGCAACCTACTAACGTCTGGCAGACTTTGTCAGAATTTTCCAGTTATCCAACTGATCTAAAGGGAAACTTTCCAGTTAACAATCCTGCACATGAACAGTCAGACTTTCAGCATCTTACTTCTAAATATAAAGTCAGCAAATGATCACTAGACACTGCCAGTTGCTACCACCCATTCTGCCTTCTTTGATAAGAAGATTCTGTTTGGGTAGCAAAGTGCCTACCCTCCCCTCCTCAGACTTCCTGCAATTCGAGTTAGTCATGTGGCACATGCTTGGTAAATGAGATATAACAGCACATCTCCCTGCATGGGGCTTCTAGGAAAGCTCTTTGAAATTACATATACTAAATGACATCCACATTTTGCCTTTTAATCTTTCCTCTGTTCTACCTCTATCTGGAATGTGGATGTGATGCCTGGGGATGAAGAGGCTATATTGCAGCCTAGTGGGGTGGAGCAGGCAGTTGGAAGGAACCTCAATGCTGATCATCTCGTGGAGAAGATACAGCCCTTAGACTGTCTTGTGTGAGAGAATAACCCCTATTTGATTAAATCATTCCAGGTGGCTTTCTGTTGCTTTCAGCCAAGGCTAATTCTAATAGACTCAACTTCCTACATGAAGAAAGATACCAAATGAAATCAACAAATGAACAGGAATCTGGAGATGAAAGATAGTGCCAGGAACAGACAAAACCTCCGAAATAATTCAAATAATTACATTACCCCTAGAGGTTCATTCATTTAACCAATATTTATAGAGTGCCTATTATAAAAAAAAACTGGATAAGAGATAAAATAAAATGTTACAGCTACAAAACTAGAATAGAACATTGTGAAAAGAGAGGATAAGAAAAATAGAATAAAAGATAAGAGACCTAAAGGATCAATTTAAGACATTTAGCATCAAAATGATGAGTTCCAGAAAGAGAGAAAATGGTTAAAGCTAAAATGTCAAAAGAATACTTCAATGAAATTTCCCAAACATGTAAAAACACAAGTTTCCTTCATTGGTAAAGTGTCTGTTCATGTCTTCTGCCCATTTTTTGATTCGATTATTGGTTTCTCGTGTATTGAGTTTGAGAAGTTCTTTGTAGATCTTGGCTACCAGTCTTTTATCTGTAGTGTCATTTGCAAATATCTTCTCCCATTCCATGGGCTGTCTCTTAGTTTTTTTGACTGTTTCCTTGGCTGTGCAGAAGCTTTTTATCTTGATGAAGTCACACAAGTTCATTTTTTCTTTTGTTTCTCTTGCCTTTGGAGATGTGTCATGAAAAAAGTTGCTGTGGCCTATGTCAAAGAGATTGCAGCCTATGTTCTCCTCTAGGATTTTGATGGGTTCCTGTCTCACATCAAGGTCTTTCATCCATTTGGAGTTTATCTTTGTGTATAGTGTGAAAGAGTGATCAAGTTTCATTCTTTTGCATATAGCTGTCCAATTTTCCCAGCACCATTTATTAAAGAGACTGTCTTTGTTCCACCGGATGTTTTTTCCTGCTTTGTCAAAGATTAGTTGCCCATAGAGCCAAGGGTCCATTTCTGGGTTCTCTATTCTGTTCCATTGGTCTATGTGTCTGTTTTTGTGCCAGTACCATGCTGTCTTTGTGATCACAGCTTTGTAGTATAGCTTGAAATCAGGCAACATGATGCTCCCAGCTTTGTTTTTCCTTTTCAACAATTCCTTGGTGATTTGGGGCCTTTTCTGGTTTCACAAAAATTTAATGGCTAACACACACGAAAAAATGTTCAAAATCATTAGCCATCAGGGAAATTCAAATCGAAACCACATTGAGATACCACCTTACACCAGCTAGAATGGCAAAAATTGACAAGACAAGAAAGAACAAATGTTGGAGAGGATGTGGAGAAAGGGGATCCCTCTTACACTGTTGGTGGGAATGCAAGTTGGTACAGCCACTTTGGAAAACAGTGTGGAGGTCCCTTAAAAAGTTAAAAATTGAGCTACCCTATGACCCAGCAATTGCACTACTGGGTATTTACCCCAAAGATACAGATGTAGTGAAAAGAAGGGCCATATGCACCCCAATGTTCATAGCAGCATTGTCCACTATAGCTAAATTGTGGAAGGAGCTGAGATGCCCTTCAACAGATGACTGGTTTGAGAAGATGTGGTCCATATATACAATGGAATATTACTCAGCCATCAGAAAGAACAAGTACCCAACATTTGCAGCAACATGGATGGGACTGGAGGAGATTATGCTAAGTGAAATAAGTCAAGCAGAGAAGGACAATTATCATATGGCTTCACTCATGTATGGAACATAAGCAATAGCAGGAAGATCAGTAGGAGAAGGAAGGGAAGAAGAAGGCAGGGGTAAACAGAAGGGGGAATGAACCATGAGAGACTATGGACTCTGGGAAACAAACTGAGGGCTTTGGAGGGGAGGGGGTTGGGGAATTGGGATAGGCTGCTGATGGGTATTAAGGAGGGCACATATTACATGGAGCACTGGGTGTTATATGCAAATAATGAATCATGGAACACTACATCAAAAATTAAGGATGTACTGTATGGCGACTAACATAACATAATAAAAAATTATTATTAAAAAAAAGACACAAGTTTCCTTATTGAAAGGGTACATGCAGCAAAAGTGAAAAAAGATCCTAGCGAAAGAAAAACATGAAGTTTCAGAGCTCCCAAACTCTTTCAGAGGGAAACAAAGTCAGAGAGATTAAAAGTCAGACTGGCATGGGTCTTCTGAAGAAGAACCACACTGGGTCCAAGACACAGGAGAATTACCTTCACAAATCTAAGAAGTAACACACTGCCCAGGAGTCTATTGCCAGCCAAAGTCTTATTCAGGTGTGACATGGACTGAAAAATGCCATGCAAATCACCCTTTCTTAGGAAACAACTGATGGATGAGCTCCAGCAAGTTGAAGGAGTAAACCAAAGAAGAGGAAGGAGTCGCTCATGGTCTAAGAAATGTGCTCCGATCAAAAAGAGTCTCTGGCTGAGGAGTTTGTAGCAGATCCAGGGAGCTGGGTTAGTGAAGAACATGGGCTCCAAAAGAGAGAGCCAAGCCAAGAGAATGCAGGGAACTGTTTACAGAAAGCTTATCTGATATGAAGGAGCACTCCGAAAGAAAGCACTGCTTGCCATGTGGTAGGTCAGATGCTGCGTGTGGGTAAGATACAGGTACATAAAAACCAGGCAACTGTTAATTTCAGAAAAACGAAAAAAATTGTGCAGGAAAAAAATATTACCTTCTCTTTGCCACCACAATGAGCAACATTATTTTTATAGTCACAACATGTAAATGTTGACTGTTACCCAACAAACAAAAAATAATTCTGTAAACATTTTTGGAAGGATGAGAGCAGGGAAGCGGGTTTTGGTGGCATTACAATGAAATTTTGACTCATTTTAACAAGATAGTAATAGGTAAGTTCTAAAAACTGGTGGTAAGAAACTAAGGATACGGAAATATTTAGACACCTGCTGGCTAATATCGGGAAAAAGCAGTTCAGGATATCGGGAGCAGGCTTGAGGAAGGGTTGGGGTGGGGGGGTAATTCTTCTAAATCTTCTGGTATGATGTAATTCTGTGATGATTTGCAGGCACTACGCTTATATTACAAACCCTCTATGCACTCCTCCAGATGGTCCCAGCCTCACCTGTTACTGGAATCTTGGCTGCAGTGCCCAGTCCTACACAGGCCGACATGTATGCTTCTTACTTCCCCCTTAGGCTTCTCTGTGAAGCCCCAGGCTGGAGCCACCTCCCTTCTGATGTATGCTCAACCTGGAAATGGAATGGAGTGAGCACCCACTGAGTCACATCTTTGACTAACTGGTGGTGGGGGCCAGATCCTGAGCCGGCCAAAGCATTCTTTCCTCTTTCTTCCTGTGGATGGACAGTGCTGAGACATATTCCAGCAGCCGTCCAGGCTGTCCCCCTGATAGAACAACAGGTCACCTGTGGTCATGGCCAAGCAATAGTGCATCTTTGAACTGCTCTCCCTCCTTCCCTGCTTCATCTCCTGTCCCTTATCCTGTCCCCCTTGATCAAATCCCTAGTTTGCACTGGTCTCAGGCTTTGCTCTCTGGCAAACCCAGGTGAGGACAAAACTGATTAAAGGCTTTTAAATGAAGACCAAAAGAAATGAAAATGAATCCAGTAATCAATTTTTAAAAATATATCTAAGCAGAACACAATAATATAACAAGGAAATGTGAAGGGTAAATGTGGGTTTTTTAAAACCAAAGGTAAATACTTGAAGGGGAAAGCTGGTGGTTGGGAATTTATAATTATGGGCAGCCCTTGCAAAATTCAAAGTTGAAGGAGGAAGGAAATAACAGGTAAAGAAATACTCTAAAGTATCCTTTACCATGGGGGCTGAGCTGCTAAAATGTCTTGTGGGGACTGAGTGGCCATTATTTAATTTCATGTAACACTGGAAGATAGAGGATTAAATATGATAATATTTACCTACCATCAGAATGGAGCACAGTAACAGCTGTAGGTGAATGGGGGCAAAGGAGATAGAGTAGGAAAAAACCCCAAAACTCAGCCAGGCCACATACTAGGGAAAAAGTAGATAAATCAGGACGAACAATTAAGGAATTAAAAACATTAAAAAAAAAAAAAGAACTAAAAATAAATATGTCCCGTAAGCCAATAATCCTAAATGGGCTGAATTCTCCCTTTAAAAAAATAGACCCTTGGGTTAAAAAAACAAAAAGAAATTTTCATCTACATGCGGTTTCTAAGAGACATCTCTAAAAACAAATACTAATGAGGAAATGTTGATTTTAATACTCAACGCTATACCAGGAAAATGTGAAGCATTAAAAAACAGGAAAGGTGGTATTTCAATGTAAAGATAATTCAAGGCCTGACCCATTAACTGAAAAAAAGCATTATATTTTTCTCATTAAAGATACAATTCTTGAGGAGATGAAGGAAGCCATGGACCTTTGTGTAAAGAAAAACATAACAGCAAAATCAGTAGAACAAAAACTCCTAGAAATATAAGGAGGACTTGACAAAATCGCCCTGGTGGTAGATTTGATTATATCTCTTTCTTATTTGGTATACCAGGGAGTATTTAAATATCATAACCAACAAGTTCATCTAACGACTCTACACGAATTTTTTTTTTCTGCCCTGGAAAGCATGTTTAAAAATCAACATTTACTTGGGGCGCCTGGGTGGCACAGCGGTTAAGCGTCTGCCTTGGCTCAGGGCATAATCCCGGCGTTGTGGGATCGAGCCTCACGTCAGGCTCTTCCGCTATGAGCCTGCTTCTTCCTCTCCCACTCCCCCTGCTTGTGTTCCCTTTCTCGCTGGCTGTCTCTATCTCTGTTGAATGAATAAATAAAATAAAATCTTAAAAAAAAAATCAACATTTACTTGACCTCGAAGAAAACAGATTGTCTCCAATAAGGGATTTCATAAGCCTCACTTTGGAAACACACCCCAACACCCCTCGCAGACCGAGGCCATTTTTGTCCCTTCCTGTCGGCCTGGGAGGGTGCATGGATCAAGCCTCAGCCTAGTACTGAGCAGGGACAGGGTTGGGGGTGGAGCAAAGGGAACTGGTGTTATCCCGTGCCTACCACGAGCTGACATGTCTGTGTGCCCTCAGCCTTTTCTCTATTTTCTCCTTCAGTTATGAGCACAGCCTTATAGGGCATTGCCAGCCATTTTGCGGGTGATGGAAGGTTATTCTCACCATTCCCTATTTGGACTATCAGATCCATATCATCTGCAGCAAGCAAGGTCTCTGCCCTTCATTGGAAGAAGGAGATGTACCCTCTGCCTCAGATTCAAGACCCTTTCCCATCTCTGGGTGGCTCTCTTTCACCTCAGTGGTAAAATAGGGACTGTCACACTGACCCACTTCCCAGAAGGTCTGTGAGATGTAAGGACTAATTACAAAGGCTAATAAAATATTTACAGAGCCTATGGCACACTTCGGATGTTCAAGGGCTTACTTAATAAAAACATTGACAGTGCTGGATAAACACTGCACAGAGCCTAGTGCCACTCTGGAGAAGAGTAAACAACTTGCCAGGGTAATTTCAAGCTCTATTAGACGCTTGCAGCAAATATCACTGTTATCCAAGAGGAGAGAAAATCTGCCACGCAGGAAATCTTGACTGAAGGCCACAGCCCAGCCATGCAGAGCAATGTGGTTTGATTAAAATGAGCAGTGACCTTTTGTGCAAGCACAGGTATCTCTGGGCTTTTTCAGAACTTGGGAAGGTAAAAGTGAGTCAGTGGCGGACAACCTTGGGCTCAAGCTCCAGGGCCTGGCCTGCTTTGTAAAGAAACCCCTCTCCAGGAATCTGAAGAAGAGGCTGCTCTGGGCTGGCCGGGCTCCAGAAAGGGAGATGTCTTATTGAAAAGTGTAGCTGCATTTTGAATCTTCGCAGGGGACAGTAGAAAGAGCAAATAGCATGGCCCATTTATGTAACAAAAAGAAAGCCAGTGTATCAGGGTGTGCAGACCAGAAGACAGAGCCCATGCCAGGAAGTTGATGCAGGGGAATAGAGGTAAGAGAAAAAGCCGAAAGGATATCTGGGGGATAGTGGGGTCACCCTGAAATGGGCAACAGTGGGCAGCTGCTACCACCCGGGGCCAGGGGAACAAAGGTGGTGGGGGTGGTGTTGCCAGAGCCCAGATGTGAGCTGGACCCACGAATAATATACAGCCACCACCAGAGACATGACTCAAAGCAGAGAGGGGAGGGCAGAAATCCTAGTATGTGTAGTTTGCATGGTGGGCACCCTGGCACAGAGCAGAGCAGGGGAGGGCTCTGTGGGCCAAGGTCAGGTGCCCAACACAGAGCAGGGCAGCAGAAGGTGGGACCAAGCAAGGTCGGCTAAACCAGATGGGACGCTAGACTCCCCCTGAAAAATAATGGGAAACATTTGCTGGTTTTTAAATCAGGAGTGACTTTCCCCATCACACACACTAGATAAACAGCAGAACAGGAGCAGAGCTCTGGCCTCCCAGCTGCCTGTCTAGCTCCTGAGTTGTCACCTGTTGAGCCTCGTGCCTGCAGCATCCACTCCACATGAGAACAAGTCAGTGAGTCAAGGGATAGGCTTCTGATCACTTAACACAAGTTGTAAACTCCCAAGGCTGGTGGCCTCTGGGAGCAGGTGAGTGCTCTCTCTCTGAATTTGAGTTCTTGCTTTTTACTGCTTCAAAGACCTGGTGCCGGGGCAACCTCGTTCTAACTGGTTAACCAAATTCTCATACCATGTAGGCATAGGAATTCCAGCTCCAAAAGTCACCTTCATTTCCACCACAAATTACTAAGTTGACAATAGGGTCAGTGAACAGAGCAATGTGTTAAAAGCATCAGAGTATGTGAATCAGTCAGGTGACCCCAGGAAGCAATCTAGAAAGTTCCAGACAAACTCTCCTTTCATTTTTCCTCGATCAGAACGGTGTTTAAAATTGTAAACTGCCTTATGAATCAAGTAAGGAGAGGTAAGTTCATGGGGTGTTAATTTAATGGCTCACTTGGGCTTTGACTAATTTTGTTCTGTGACAGCACGATAATTTTAGAAACTTCAAACTGGGAAGTGAAAAGTAATTCATTCCCATTCATTCTGTGTCAACAGAACTGAACTGCTGGGAACTGAGTGTTCCTTTAGGCGGGCAGGGAGATGGGGGTTCAAAAACTCACAGAGTGTCAGGGAGATAATTTACAGAAGGCTGTCTGATTTGTTGGTGGCAGGACTGGAGCCCTAATCCAGGACATGGGGAGACCTATTTGGTTAATAGTACCCTCCCCCTACCCTCACATTCTGTTCTGAAGCTCCTTTTCTTTCCGAAGAGATTGACAAGAATTATTTTTCCTGCTCCACCCCCCCCCCCCCCACCATGGACACAACACTGGCTTTGTTTCTGGAGCTCCAAGAGTTTTGAGATCTGATTCTTAGCAAAGAGAAGTTCACATGACTCAGCCATTTTATCTGAGGGTAAAACGAGGGAATGCATTTCCCGGTGCCTAGCACAGTGCCTGGCTCATAGAAAGAGCTCAACGATGCACCCTTCTTTCATGGTGATGTTGTTCATCAGCCATTGTGCTGGGTAGTCTCTAGTTGCTCTTCCCAGCAGGCAGACGCTAAGGGACTATAGCAGGGATCTCTGTCATCCCTGTTTTCTGTTTAGCTATGGGAGGCACTGGCAAATGTGGGGGTATGTGTGTGGGCGCTGGGCTCCTCCTCCAAAGGCCAAGGCTCTTGTGCAGATCATCGCTCCCACCCTTTGCCACCTCAGGACCCCACGGCTACTAGACACGAATACTTTACCTGTACCCTTGGCTTCCTACCCTCTCCACACCCTCAAAAATAACCCTTTCTTACAAGCTTGTTAATTACCCCCATTTGAGTGTGCCCTCCTTTCTGTTCTGGGCTGTTTAATCTAGTAATTGATTAAACTATATTTCATAGTGAAAATCCAGTTTGAAAACTCTCAGGTCCTGTTGTGGCCTCTTGGCCTGGTTGTGGTCTGGGCATACCTGTGTCTTTGCTATTTCGTCTTTTCAAATTCCTCACCAGACAGGTTATAGGAGAGGAAGTTGGGAGAGTTTACATCATGGAGGGTGATCAGACATTTGACCTATGGCCTATGAAACAGAGTTTCTGGAACATGGCCAATCAAGGATATTTCATCCCACTATGGCCACAAGTATGCTCATGTACCAGTGCTGGGCTCGAGAGTCCCATACACCTCTCCTGTAGCCAGAAAGTCTTAAGAGAAGTGATGGACCCAGACCATTCACTATTATTTCTGGGAAACTGAGCATCGGATTCCAGTACCCAGAGACGTGCTGGGCATATCATGGGCACTCGATACCTGTTTGTGAACTAATAAATGAATTCTAACATAGATCCACATTCCCCTATGGGGGGCATATGGGGCCATCAGAAACCATCAGCTCCTGAGTGTAAAATGTGCCCTGTGTGTGTCCACTCCTATGTGTCCAGCCATTATCTGTAGAATGCAATCCTTAGACCTTTGGTAGATACTGACAGGAGAATCCAATTGGGTCTCTGGTCTTAAGTTGTCTTTTCTAAGGGAATATACCATGCATTCTTAAGGTTGGCATTCCATTGCAAACCTCAATTCCAGCTTCTGAATTGACTAAAAGACAAAAGGATGAAAGGACTCAAAATCTGCAGCTACCTCTAGAGATCTTTGCTGAAGAACCTTGACTAGAGGTTGTCCCCAGGATGACCTGTGCTGAAATAAGCACCTTCCCCTTGGAGGATGTGTTTTGTAATGCTATTTGAATGGGAGGGAATTACTGAGGAAACGAAATTTGCTTTAGGTGAAGGATCTTTGGTTAAACATGCCTGGTAGTGATGAACTACAAGCTTTCCAGAGCCAACACTCCATGCAAGACGCTGCTCTGTTGGGGCGGCTTTGTGCCTGAAGCTAATAGAGTTGCTGGTGGAGAAAGAAGGTCCCGAGCCCTGGAGCAAAAAGTGGATGTGATCCAACCCTGCTCTGTGACAATTTTCAGGCAAACACATAGCTACTACAAATTATCCTCATGATCACAATTCCTGCAGATAAACAGGAATTTACCAGTGAGTATCTGAAATTCTTTCCCTGACTCCCCTCCCCATCCAACTGAAGCAGCCATTTCTACGTGTGCTTAGGAACGGATCTACTGAACTTTAGCAGAACAAACTGATAAACCAGGGGCCTTCAGAAAGCTGAATCTTACCCTTGGCCATTTTTCTCTGCTTGCTAGAATCAGCACCAGGACCTTCTAGTCAGGTTGGCAGCCTTCACTCTGACAAGCATGATCAGTCTAGGAGTCCTTTAGTGACAGTGGTTGGTTGTGATATTCTAGACCTTCTTTTCAGAAGAATGTTGTATTAGTTAGGGTTCTCCAGAGACACAGAACCAATAGAATACATGTGTGGGGTGGGAGAGAGGGAGAGAGGAGAGATTTATTTTAAGGAATTGTCTCACACGATTATGGGGGCTAGCAAGTCCAAAGTTTATAGGACATGCTGGCAGGCTGGAAATTCAGGCAAGAGTTTATGTTTCAGTCTTGATTCCAAAGGTTGGAAACAGGCAACATTTCTACATCGTGCAGCCTTAAGGGGCATGCCTTCTTTCTCAGGGGACCTCAGTCTTCTCTCATAAGGTCTATAACTAACTGGATAAGGCCCACCCACATTATAGAGGGTAGTGTGTTTTACTCAAAGTCTACTGATTTAGGGGCTCCTGGGTGCCTGAGTTCGTTAAATATCTGACTCTTGATTTTGGCTCAGGTCATGATCTCAAGGTCATGAGACCGAGCCCTGCGTCAGGCTCCATGATCAGCGGGGAGTCTGCTTGAGGTTCTCTTCCTCTGCCCCTCCCCCTGCTCTCTCTTTCTCTAAAAATAAATAAATCTTTAAAAAAAAAGGTCTACTGACTTAAATGTTAATCTTTACTCAAAATCAAATGACTGTTAGTGTTAATCACATCTTAAAAATACCTTCACAGCAACATCTAGACTAGTGTTTGACCACGCAACTGAGCACCATAGCCCAGCCAAGCTGACACATAATATGAACCATGTTATCTGACACAGATATCCCCAAATAGGTGTACATTGCTACAGATATGTGCCCTTTACAGAGAACAGTCATTCTGAAGAGAGCTGGCAGAAGGAGATATACATGAGAGAATAAGGAGAAATGTGTACATTCTTGCATGATCTGGGTCTTAGTGTCCCATTTTTTTCTATTAATCAAAGTCAGAGCTCTTCGGAACCATTAAGTGGATGAGTTTCTTTCATGCTGCAATTGGCAGTACCCCCTGAAGCCCTAGAGTCTCCTCTCATTTTGTCCTTGCTATGCACCTCTCTCCCCCCTCCTTGAGAGGAACAGCAACAGCACACCAGCTGGGCTGTGTTCCCTAACAGGTGAGGTCACTGTGCATTAAATCTGGGGCTCACATATATTATTTTATTTTATTTTTTATTTTTTGGTCTTTCAATCAATGCTCTTTTATAAAATGTAATTCATAGTCTTATTTTACAGATTCATATTCACTTTTCAGTTAAATTAAAGGTGGCCTTTCTTCTCTCCCATCCATGACAAAGAGCAGGGTGTTTCTTCCCATGCATATATACAACATAATGTTAAATAAATCACATGTTTTCTTTCTTGGGTTATCTTTTTAACTTTTCTACTTAGAACCAATATACGCAAAATAATTCAGGTTGGCCCACTGTATTCATCGAGGAACTAAATAAATCAACACTAACTTTTCAGACATTTCTAATAAAGCAACAAAGCTCTAAATAAAGTTCCATCACATAGGCCAACCAGGAGCATCCGGTTGTGTTAAACATATATTATTTTATTTTATTTTTTATTTTTTGGTCCTTCAATCAATGCTCTTTTATAAAATGTAATTCCTATTATTATTTTACAGATTCGTATTCACTTTTCAATTAAAATGAAGGCCTTGATTCAAAAATGTTAACAAAAGCAGATACTAGATATTTATACATTGACTCTAATTTGAATAGATTATAGTAGTTTTTGTCTTATAAGATAATATCACAACGTATAACGTTAAAATTTAAAGTATTCTGTTATTGTCAAACGCCATCATTTTTTTTAAGACAAGCTTCCCTGCATTTTCTTACACTGTATAATTATATGTAGACAGATAACCTACATTCAAGTTAAAAATTTTAACTCTTTGCTGATCACTGATCTATGAAGTGATGGCAGTTGCTCTTTGTGAAACAACCATAGCAATCTCTTCAAACCAGAAATTTTGTTGTTTTTAAATAAAATTTATATTAAAATGTAAGTACAGAGAATTGCACAGATCCTGTATGTAACTTGATGAAGGTTTTTATTTTAATATTTAATTTTAAAGCACCAGTAGAGTTAGACTATATTTTGCATATTCAAAAATATAGAATGATGCGTCTCAAAAATTCCCTCATCATACGTAACCTGTGTGTCTTAACTTTTAGTGGCTGGGAATTAGAAAATCCTAGAAGACACCTGTCGGCTGCCTAGAGTCACTCACCCTGGACTGTTATGCATCTGAGGAGTAAGCTTTTATTGTGTCTCAACTGTCACATGTTTTTTTGTTTCATTTGTTACAGTGGCTAGCATTATTCTAATGTATAGGTCATGCCACGGAGTTTTGATTTCACTCTCAAAATTTTATTTTGAATTCTATTTTGCTCTAAGTGTAGTGGGAAGTTGCTGAAGGATTTTAAGCAAGATAACACGGCCTGATTTTCACTACAAGATGATTCCTCTTCCTGAACAAATTGGGAGGTCTAAAACTCTATAGTAAGCAAGGCAAGAAATGATGATGGCTAAGATTAGCAGTCACAACCAAAAGAGAGAGATTTGGGTGTGTGGGATCACCAGGACTCAATGATGGTGGGTGGGAGAGAGATGTTGAATGTCTGTTCTGACTGGTGCACATGGGTGCCCTGATGGGGAACTCTGGGGAGAGTCCTGGGTGGGGTAGGGACAGGGAAGTTCAGAGTGAATAGAGCAAAAACAGGGGCACTTCTGTAGCACACCATCTTTGACCCTGTTAGTCTTCACTGTGGAGCTAATCTTCATGGGACCCTGCAGTCACATTAGCAGATGAGTCTTTTGGTCTGCATGGAATGGGGCACCTTTCCATGCTAAATAGCAAACATATCACATCATTCATTCATTTGTTCATTCATTCACTCAACCGGACACCAGGGTGGGGACACCGTCGTGCTCTTGAGGAACTCTGAGTCCTCACGTTCTCTGTCTCTATTTATATAAATCTATCACATGGACTTAGTAGCCAGAAAGAGGTGGCCAAAGAAACTGACTATAATGAAAATATTATTTCTGACATAGAGAGGGGGGTGTGAGGGACAAAGGTGGAAAGAGAGCAGAACTGAGAGCAGAGAGGGCAAGAAAGGATAGTTTCCATTAGAAATTTACAGGGTTTCCACCTGTGCAACTTTATGGGATGCTTAAAACATGGGAGGGAGAAATCAAGGCCCAGATGCAGCTGGAACCTCCCCCCCCCACACACAAATACTACAATGAGAACAGCCTTTGACTCAAAGTCCATTTGCTCATCACTACCTGCCACCATGATGCTTCCTTAGAGTGGGAAAAGTGTTGTTTACAAACTAGGTCAGAGAAAAATGGTAGAATGTGGGGATGAGAAGAGGCTGCAGCTGCAGAGGGGTAGAGTGACACCTCTTCACCTGAACAGGTGCTCAAGGCTGCCAGGCCGTCTACACTGGGTAAAGTCCCAGTAGGGGAACTGATTTGGTCAGGTTCCCAGGACTGAGCCAGAAGGTCACTGCAGGCTGTGTCCTGTGGAGCCTGATGGCCAAATTCTGTCTCCAAGTCAGAGAGGAGGGTGTTGGGCTGGAAACAAGGATGTGCTGACAAGGTCAGAAGATGGACAGGCAACAGACGAGTGGTGTGTGGGAGACACAGCTGGTTCCCAGACTGCAGGGCCTGAGTGGATGTATTATGGGGCCTGTTTAGATCTAGTCAGAAGCAATGTTATTTCATCAGAGGCAGAGGAGCCTAGAAGGCTAATCCTGGCATGTCTGTGCTCATGTGCGTACACGTGTGTGTTTGCATATGTGTGTGTGCCCATGAGCATATGTGCATGCTCATAAACACACACACACACACACACACACACACACACACACACACATACATGCTTAAGGTGTGTTCCATGCTGGTGTGGGATCAGGGATGGGTAGAATGAAAACAGGGGACTACTGGAAACAGAAAGCAGACTTACCACTAAGACAGCTTGCCTGGGAAAGCACTTGTTTCTGCCCCAGCTGGCTCTCTCTCCTTCACTAAGTCTTTCTGTTTTGTTCCGAAGATTCATCACATGCAGTTCTTTCTTGCACTGGTCTTACAACTAAGGAGGTATATTGAAGACTTGGGGCTGCTTCCAGTTTTCCCCAAGATAGAAAGGGCCCCTTAAGCCTTTGCTAGAAAGAATCAGTGGCAAAAACACATACTGTGCTAATATCAAACACTTGGATTCTCTCTGTGAAAGGTGGTCTGTTAAATACAAGCATGCTTTAATGTTTCCACCTTCTGTAAGACTTTTCGTGAATATATGCTTATAAATCAGGAAAGCTCTGCTTATATATTCAGTGCCTTGATTTTCAGATTGGAAAAGGGGGTGTCTCAGCCCGTAATGGATTCCTTAAGGATTATATGCAATTTAACACTAAAGTGTTATGAGGTGCCAACCACTTAAAAATTAGTCTTTTAATCCTCTAACAACCCCACCAGGTAGGAACTGTTATCATCGGATGAGGCCACTGAGGCTCAGTGAGGTCAGATAATTTGCACAAGGTCACACAACAGGGTGTGGCTCAGGCAGGATTTAAATCCAGGCCACTGGGCTCTAGGGGCCTTGCTTCTGTGTTCCTCCTTCCAGGAGCAGGAAGGGCCTCTGCTCTACCTCATTGCACTGAATTATTACCAGGCTGTCTCCTGCACTAAATGGGGAGCTCAAAGGCAGAAGTTGTTTTTCATTTCTCCTCATTCCTCCAGCTGAAGGGCATAGAGGCTGAATGGTACATGAAGGAAGCCCACTGAGGCTTATTACCTGTTTGCTGTTGGGCCTGGGAAGGCCTGCCAAGGTGATCTGACCCATTTCCCTGTCCCTGGCATCATTGTCTGGGATTCTGCACACAGCAACCTTACCCATTCCTCCTCATCCCTATGATGGCTTTTCCTCCAAAGTCTAGTCCCTTCTACACTGCTCCCCTGGCAGACCAAGTCCTGGTTCACGACCATGGGCATCTGTCACTTCTGTGTAGGGCCAACAGGAAATGTGCCACATTGCTGAACAGTAAACAATTCTGTGTCTCAGCCACATTTTATCTGGGCCAGACACCAAAGCAGGCTGTGGTCTCTTGTCACCTCCACAACAAAACTCCTTCTATTTCCAACAGTGATCTATCAAGTGAGACCGTTGCTGGGTCCACTGTGTTCCTTTTGTTTCAGGGACACAATTGGTAAAATCCATTGGTGAGGCAGAATGGCAGATTGGACTTACAGATTTGGACACAGACACTTCCCTGAAAGGGAAGAAGCATTCCATGCTATTTGGGTTTTCTCCAGAATATAACCCTGAGGCCTAATCCAAACAAGAAAAATAGATCACCCTTTTCCGTTTCACTCACTAATAAACTTGGAAGAGAATTTCATTGTAAGATCCTAACCACATTCTCAAAATGGCAGACCTTAACCCAAGAGAACAGCTGACCAAAAGAGGGAAGAGGATGAGTGACATTTATTGACCTTCTACTTTGTGCCAGACTTTTGCATATGTTTCTTGAAAAGTCATAATAATTTTACAAAGTGATTGTTTCAAGGCACAGTCAGGGGGAAGACTGAAATTCAGAGGTTATGTGACTTAACATCACATGCTCATCAGTCACAGAACTTGAATTTGAACCCAGATGTGTGTGACCCCAAAATTCATGGTGTTCACACCACACAGAGCTATCATAGGCCTTTATTGAGCCACTTACAAAGAATGATTTTTCTAGATCACTGCAATAGATGTCTATAACCTTTAAAAACAGCACAAGCTTATAAAGAAAATACTTCTATTCTGAACACTTCACATCCGTTCCAAGATTTATATGGTAAATAGCATGGTATATTGTATTTTTGAAATATCATATTTTTGAAAAGCTGTCCTGACCTAACTTAACAAAAATAAACTGTACCAAGTAAAGGTGAAGAAAGGTAAATGTTCAAACAGTTCCATCCCATGTTTCAGAATTTTTCTTTCTGATCAAAGCTAACAAGCAATGTAGTCAAACAAAGAGACAAAGTTAACTATTAACTTTGGGGTGAAAAGTCAATGTACATTCTTTGTACTACCCTGCCCATACTCCAGCAAATATTAACATATATGGGCAAGAACACTTTCCTGTGACTATACGAGTGTGTTGTATATACTTGAGAAACACCTGTAGTGAAGGCATTGTTCAGGAGTAGGCCCTTCTGTTGCAGAGGCCTGGAAAAGGGACGTGCTTAAGGTCACTTGGCCAGTTATAATCAGGAGCACAGAGGAGAGTGGTCCCTGGCATTCCCTACCTTTGCGTGATGATTGGATAGTTGCATACTGGTTGGACAGAATTGCAGTACACAAGATGACTGCTTCCACTTTTAAGAGAGTGATGAGTTCATCGTCCTCTTAGATCTAACACCATACCTGAATTGAAAACCAAATTCTCACAGACCCCTCTGACCTTTTGTCTCTAGTGGTATGATCTGAGGGCCAATGGGTAGATGACCATTGATGTCATTTCTAGGCTTGAGTTTGCAGATTGGTTTTCTAGAAGCAGCATGGTGTAGTAGAAAAAGCATGGATTTGGCATCAGACTGAACTGAGCCTACAACTTAGCTCTGCAAGTGGGCAGATGAGTGACAGGGCAAGTGGCCTCACCTTTGGATCTCAGCTTTCCCACTGATAAAATGGAAACAGTATTATGTAACAATCCCCATATGTAGTGGTTTGAATACTGCCCCCTTCCAAATTCATGTCCACTCAAAACCTCAGAATTTGATCTTACTTGGAAATAGGGTCTGTGCAAATGAATTAGGTAACAACCAGGATGAGATCATACTGGATTAAAGTGGACCCTAATTCCAATGACTGATATTCTTATAAGAGGAGAGGGTACAGAGAGACAGAAATGAAGCCCACATGGAAGCAGAGGTTGGCGTTATGCTGCCACAAACAAAGGAACTCCAGGAGCCATTAGAAGCTGAAAGAGTCAAGGATGGATCCTCCCCGAGAGCCTTTGGAGGGATCACAGCCCTGCCAACCCCTTGATTTTTGGACTTCTGGTCTCCAGAACTGTAAGAGAATAGAATTCTATTATTTGATACCAGCAAGTTTGTGGCCATTTGTTATGGCAGCCCAAGAAAGCTAATACACTATGCAGAGGGGTCAACAGAGTGCTTATCCCATAGAAAATAATTGAAAAATGCCATCAACAATTATTAGTCACACATCAAGACGTTCGATCAGCAATTAGGGTACTCAGCAGTAGGTGCCCGAAGTGTCACGATCTCAAAGTCTAAATGAGCAAGACCAGAATCACTGGTTTGATTTTTTTTTTTAAGATTTTTTTATTTATTTGAGAGAGAGAGAAAAAAAAAAAACACGAGCAGAGGGAGGGGCAGAGGGAAAGGGTGGAGTGGGCTTCTGCGCTGAGCAGGGAGTTCAATTTGGGGCTCAATCTCAGAACCCTAGGATGATGACCTGAGCCAAAGGCAAACACTTAACTGACAGAGCCACTCAGACACCCCTGGAATCACTGGTTTGATTGATTGAAAATCTCCATGTTTTCTATTTTTTTTTTTACTAAACCACTAAAAACAGAAATAATATTTTCTTTAAACAACTAAATTTAACCATACAATCTGATACTAAATTTTGAAGGAAACCATGACAATGCAAAATTCTAAAGAAATAGACATCTAGGTTCTATAGCTTAAGCTACCTGGTTTTAATTCCCAGGTCTTTCTGGGAATGTCTTTCTTGCCCTGAGAAAAGACAAGATAGTGGATAACACAAGTGAGGGTAGTGCATGCATCAGATGGTTAGAGGATGAAGAAGAATCAGGAAAAATCAGAAAAGCAACAAGTAGAAAAATCATGTTTGAGAAGGTGAGGACAGCATTTCTAGATAAACAGGCTGGCTAGCCAATAAACAGGCTGCACAGTACAGGGAGGGTAAAGACGACAGGAGCCATGAAATACAACCCCCAAAGGTATATCATGGCCCACCGGGCAGTGGTGGAAAAAGCTGAAATATGTTTCTCAGGCCTCAGAGCCTTAAAGCCTAGAACTTCCCCTGAGTCCACAGCTTACACTCTGTTTAAAAAATCAATGCCATGGGGCGCCTGGGTGGCACAGCGGTTAAGCGTCTGCCTTCGGCTCAGGGCGTGATCCCGGCATTCTGGGTTCAAGCCCCACATCAGGCTCCTCTGCTGTGAGCCTGCTTCTTCCTCTCCCACTCCCTTGCTTGTGTTCCCTCTCTCACTGGCTGTTTCTATCTCTGTTAAATAAATAAATAAAATCTTTAAAAAAAATAAATAAAAATAAAATAAAATAAAAAATCAATGCCATCAATATCAAGTAGGGTCTAGGCCCCTCAAGGTGGTGATATTAGAACTGAAGCCCCACCCAATATGAATGAGATAAAGACTATCGATGAATGGCTGCAGCAGACCTTCTGGGGGAGAGGGGAGTTACCTGGTTCAATAATCCCACCCACTCCCCTGGTCACCTCCCTGTGGAAATGGGCCATGTCTTTACCTGTGCCTTCACTTTCTTCTGCCCCTAATTGTTGTTCAGAGATCCACTTGCAGATGCTTTACCCAAGCTGAACCAATCAGAGTCTCTGTCCTGGGAATTTGAAATCTGGAACATACACAAATATGGACTGGCAGTCTTTCAAGCAGAGTCACATCAACAGGAGACACTTCAAGAGGTGGCTCTGCAACTCTAGACTTACACTGCTATGTGTTCCATGCAGCTCTGATCCCAGCCTTCATGGAGCTAGGGCTTTCTGTGGTTTCTTGGATTCCATGAGCCACCTTGCATTCTTCCAGCAAATTCTCATAATTAATTTGCATTGCTTGTGCTCATACCATAGCCTGTAGTTCAAACCCAAGGTATGAGTTGTATGGATGACCTCTCATCGCCAGGCAAAGGTTGTGCCTGGAGGGAGTGTTGGCAAATAAGCCAGTAAAGAAGTGCAGAGGGTGGGAGTATCTTAGCAGCTGGCCCAGAATTTCAGGTAACACATTGATGAACATCACTAATGAAATGAATAGGCTAATATTATCTTATAGCTGGGACCAAACATCTCTTACTTAGAGAACTATCTTTGTTTTTAAAAACAAAACAAAACTTTCATAAGGACACAGGGAAAAATTTCAAAAGCCCCTTGACGTTCAGAGGATCTGGTGGTCAAGTTTGCTGCGAGCAGTGCTACATAACAGAAGGAGACGTTCTTGAGTTCCCACAACATTCTTAAAGTTACTCGTGGTGGCAAAAGATGGGAGAAGGAGAGAGAAGGAAACAATAAGGGGGTTTGAATTCTGTGTGAAGTGGGGTGAGACCGCCTTCTTGAGATCCGCTCTCCCCAGCCTTTAGTGAAATTCACCAAATACACTCATGCTGGATGTGAACAATCGTTTGTTGTTGGAACGAAACAAAACTTGAGTTTCTCATTGGGATTGATGTGTTATAAAACATCCCACAAACATCCCACAAAGCTGGAGCCTGTGAGGCAGTGGATCTAGAAGAATGGAAACTCTTAAGAATTAGCAGAAGTCTGGGAGAGGGTTGTAGGCTCTTTGTGGCAGTAGAATTGGCCTGGAGGCAATGGGAAGACAGTTTCAAAGTGATTTCCCCAGCCCTCCAGGTGTAAAGAGGATCTTGAATGCCAGCTGGCATTCAAGTAACAATGACACCCCTGAGCAAGCAAGTTTTAATCTCATTCCCTGGAGCGTGTGGGGTTATGCCTTTGGCTTCCCTGTTCCTCATGTACCCTTTTCTGTGAAGAATGTGATGCAGAAATAAAAAGCCTTCCCGAAATAGCGTGTGTACCTCAAGGTAAAGAAAAGGTAAACCCTTATACGCTTATTTCTCTCAGAGGGAAAGCAAGTGTGATTGAGTGAAATCAGGATGGGAATTTCCTGGCTCTTTCCTCAGCATTTGGCGATGAGCTGGCTAAATGGCCTCCTGTGAGCTACAAGAACAAGAACTGAGATGAAAACCTTTGCCTCTGGATAGAAAAAAGTGGCTGCTGGAAACTGCCCCAGATGCCTCTAGTGGCCCAGGTCACAGCTGCCAGCCACAGCTACAGAGGACAGTTCTGGGCAAGCTCACACTCACTTGAGCTGACAGCATCTTGCCACAGCCTAGGCCCTTCCACTTTCTGTCCCAAGGCTTCTCCCAGGCCAGGCTCTCTCTCTCTCTGGCTGCGCTTGAGTGCATATTTCACCCTGCAGGGGCAACCCCCAGTGAGGGGGAAACTTGTGGATAAAAGCCTGACTAGATAAACGTCCATCCTTTGGATGGACAGCTCCAGGAGATGCTTTTTATGACGCCTTGGAGGTCCCAGTGGAACTGAGCCCAGTTGCGCACAGTGGTGCCTCACTTCTTAATGCCCCTTTCTTGGCTCTTTCTCTTCTTCAATCTCAGTCTCCCCACTCTCTCCCTTCTGCCTCCTGGGGCCACCATCCAAATAAATATTCTTTAGTTCTCATCTCAGGCTCTGCTTTCAGGGAAGCTCCAGCTAAGATAGAAATATGAGGTCATTTTGGTAAGATAGGAGGCAAGTGGATTTGCTCTGATATCAGAGGAATGAGGAACGTGTCAAGTGTTCTGATGTCATTTGAGATTTCCAGTCAAATGTCCCAGAAACTCTAAAAATAGGAGGCCCCAACTTCAGACGTCCACATTCATCAACAAAGAAACACACAATTCTGAGTTCACACCAGCCCTTTCAGGCACCTGAATGGTTACCCCATAATTGCTGCCCACCAGTGGATAGACTTGCTCCTTTGTTTTAGATGGCAAGCAGAGCCCCCTCACTCTACTCATGGCCAATATCTTGCCACATGAGAAATGCAGTAGAGAAGTAAAGGTGCAAGTAATTTTGAAGGGTTTTAAAGTAATACAGAGCTCTAAGAATGTAAACCCTGGGAGAAGCCAGCTATCATGTAAGATCTCTAGCTATTCTTTTTTTTTAATGTTTTTTTATTATATTATGTTAGTCACCATACAGTACATCCCTGGTTTCTGATGTAAAGTTCGATGATTCATTAGTTGCATATAACACCCAGTGCACCATGCAATGTGTGCCCTCCTTACTATCCATCACCAGTCCAGCTATTCTAAGACTGCTATGGTGTGGAGAAGACTAAGCTAGCCATATGGAAAGATGCTAAGCAGCCCCCACTCTTGCGGTTGTCCTAGCTGAGTCTTTGAGCATGTGAGCAACTAAGCCATCTTGGATGGAGGCCCAGTCAGGTCTTCAGATGACTTCGACTCCAGCCACCACATGACTACAACTGCATGAGAGAGCCCAAGTGAGAACTGCCCAGCTGGTTTTAGCCGAACTGCACAGTAATGAGAGGTAATGATAAATTGTTGCCTTGAGCCATGTAAAAAAAGATTTAAAGTTCTTGTTTTGGTTTCGGTTTTGGTCTCTGACTAGCGTGAAAACATGCCTTGGCTAGCTTGCTGGAGAATGAAAGGTAGTTGGTACAGAAGCAAGTTGCACCAGCCAAGATCATTCTGATCAGCCAACAGCCAGTTGCCTGTGCTAATGTGGAAGATAGAAAAAGTACCAAATGGAATTTTGAACATGTCCAAAGCATCTCCAGGCAGAATGTTGAAAGTGTCAGCTGGCTCTTAACTAGCTGTATACAATAACCTACTACAAGGAGAAATGGACTCTCTTTTGAGTTTGCAGGCCAACTTTAGAGGGAATATAGCAATACTTGATTTGAAAAATAAAACCTTTTTCATCTCTAGCCTTTTGAGGGAGGAAAAGATGATCAAATTAAGACATGACGTCAAGGTAATATCAAATCAAGGATGCAGTTATGAGATACTGAAAGAATTAAGGTAGTTCCTGATAAGTCCACTCAACTAGACACAAGGGCTTCCAGGAATTTTAAGGGTGATGTCTTACAGCAAATTACATACACAAAATAGCAACGATGAAGTCTATAGAGAGAGAGACTCAACTTGAAAAGGATTATGGATATGACCTGTCTATTCTAATTACTCTGTAAACAAAATAGCACCTGGCACACAATATATATTTGTTCAGTGAATGAGTGAATTAATGAATGAACTTGAAGGGAAAAAATCTAGTATAAACCATATATCTGCTAGGATTCATTCATTCATTTGTTCATTATGCAAATACATATGGTTTCCCTAATATGTACCAGACACTTTAATTTGTTGGGGACACGGCAGGGCACAAAGTTCCTGTGCTCTTGGAGCTTTTATTCTAAGTGGAAGAAACAGACATACACGTAAACAGTGAAAAATGAGATTTCATATAGTGGCAAGTGGTATGAAGAAAACAAAGAAAGTGAAAGGAATAGAAATTGACCAGGTTAGGAGGGTGGTGGTCTGTATTACATAGGTTGGTTAGGAAAGACCTTTCTGAGGAGGTGACATTTGAGCAGAGCCTTGAATGATGAGAGGAAGGAGCTAGGCTCTCAGAAGGGGAAGGGGGAGGTTCATGGAGAGTTTCCAGGTAGAGGGAATGGCAGGTCTAGATGCCCTGATGTGGGATCAAGGATGAGTCTTGTAGTTTATCTGCTGCAGGGGCAAAGTCAATTCTGGATTATCTATTTTCCAGAAGTCGATAAGGACCATCCTGTTGTCTGAATACTTTGCAATACATTTCAATATAGTCAGCTTTCCTTTTGTGAGTGATGGTGACTTCTTTTTTTTTTTTTTTCACTTTCAAAGTGTTTATTCTTTTTGATACATCCCAGAGCTTGGTACATGTGCAGTTGGGATGGTGACTTCTGACAGTAGAAGAGGAGGGGCCTGGAATAAGGGAGGAATTTATGGGATAGGGGAACTGAGAAGGTTGTTGTGTGTGTTTGGGTTTATAATCCCAATATGAATAGCTGGGAGTTTTTAGATTACCCACTTGGTTTGGGATTACTCAAGCTTCAACATCTTTCCACTAAAGCAGGGATTAAGGGTGGCTGGTTCACATCTTCAAGGATCTTTCAAGCCAGCAAGACTGGCTATGCTTCCCACTTTAAAGATGGGGAATGGTATGTTTCTTTTTTTTTAATTTTTTATTTAAATTTAATTTAGTTAACATATACTATATTATTAGTTTCAGGGGTAGAATTTAGTAATTCATCCGTTGCATATAACACCCAGTGCTCATTACATCAAGTGCCCTCGATAATGCCCACCACCCAGTTACCCCATCCCCCGACCCCCTCCCCTCCAGCAACCCTCAGTTTGTTCCCTGTAGTTAAGAGTCTCTTATGGTTTGCCTCCCTTTCTGTTTTTAATCTTATTTTATTTTTTCCTTCTCTTCCCCTGTGTTCATCTGTTTTGTTTTGTATTCTACATATAAGTGAGATCTATATGGTATTTGTCTTTCTCTGCCTAACTGATTTTGCTTAGCATAATACCCTCTAGTTCCATCTACATGGTTGCAAATGGTAAGATTCCATTCTTTTTGATGGTTGAATAATATTCTATTACGTGTGTGTGTGTGTGTGTGTGTGTGTGTGTGTGTGTGTACCACGTCTTCTTTATCCATTCATGTGTCTATGGACATTTGGGCGCTTTCCATATTTTGGCTGTTGTGGACATTGTTGCTATAAACATCAGGGTGCATGTCCTCCTTTGAATCACTATTTTTGTATCATTTGGATAAATTCTTAGAAGTGTAATGCTGGGTCATAGGGTAGTTCTATTTTTAACTTTTTGAGGCACCTCCATACTGTTTCCCAGAGTGGCTGCACCAGTTTGCATTCCCACCAACAGGGTAAAGGGGGGAGGGGGTACTGGATATTTCAACTGGCATCCTGAGAATAACTAGAGATGTTAGGAATGGAACTCAGCCATTGGAAAATCTACTCCATATGGAAGCCATCCTCCAAGATGACTCCATTAGTATTCATGCCCTCATGTGGCACCTGCTTACTGAATGAGGGCTGGCCTCTATACCAGGAGATTATGGGGAAAGTGACAAGGTATGACTTTTGAAGCTAGGTCACAAAAGGTGTTGCAGCTTCTGCCTTGGGAGCATTCACTCTAGGGGAAGCTGCCCCCACGATGAGAGGACCCTTAGGCAGTCCTGTAGGGAGGCCCTCATGTTAGGTAGCCAGATTTAGAAAATAAAAATATAACTTGGGACATGGCTATACTAAAATTTGTCTTTGTTTTTTTGAAATTCAAATTTAATGGAGTAACCTGTATTTATCTGACAACCCTACCTCATGGAAATGAACAAAGGCCCTTCCCCATCAACAGCCAGCCCACAAAATGGCAGCCATATGAGTGAATCATCTTAGAAGTGGATCCTTCAGCCCCAGTCAAGCTGTCAATGATGTAGTCAAGGCTGGAAGCTTGATGGCAACTTCTCGAGAGACCTCCAAGTCAGAACCACTCAGGTAAGCCACTCCCAAATTCCTGGTCTACAGAGACAGTGAGAGATAATAATAAATGATTATATTGTCCGAGGCCCCTAAGTTTTGGAGTGATTTGTTTTATAACATTAGATAAATAATATATTCCATAAAACTTTATTAAGCCTCTCTTAGTCCATTCAGGCTACTGTCACAGAATATCATAGACTGCCTTATGAACAACAGAAATTTAGTTTCTCACAGTCCTGGAGACTGGGAAGTCTAAGATCAAGACACCTGCAGAGTCAGTGTCTGGTGAGAGCGTGCTTCTGGGTTCATAGATGGCTCTTTCCACTGTGTCCTCGCATGGTGGAAGGGGTGATGGAGCTCTCCAGGGTCTCTTTTATAAGGGTTCTAATCCCATTCATGAGGGCTCAGCTCTCATGATCTAATTACCTCCCCCTAACCCTGCCTCTAAATATCACCATACTGGAGGTTAGGAATCAACACATGAATTTGGGGGGAGGGGAACAAAAACATTCAGCTATGGCAGAGCCCTTCCTCAGTGACAGGGACAATGTCCGTAAAGATGACTAAGGCAGGGTTCCTGGCCTTGAGTTGCTCAGAGTCAGGTGGGGAAGACAAACGTGGAAAGGATTTGTTTACACTCTACCGTGATAAAGGTACAACAAACAGCCTGCAGGACGGTGTGACTCATTCTGTCAGGGTTATCAGGGAGGTAATCAAAAAAGATGAGTTTTGAGTTCAATCCTTCAGGAAATCCTAGTTCCCTGGGCAGGTGGGAGAAGGGTAAGGAAGCCAGATGGTCCTTCCAGGCAGGGAAAACAAGGAACTATAAGAAGTTATTTTCAGTGAAACACAGAGGGTACTAATGGGAGCCCCAGCATCGAGGCTGCAATGGGAGTCAGCACCAGACCGTTAGAGTCCAATACTGTTCCTGGAGGGAGAGCGGATTAGTGGGTAGTCTGTTAGGAGGCTGTTGTCATGGACTGATACAAGACAGTGATGTTCTGGGCATGGGCAGTAACCCTGGGATGGAGAGGAGACAGGATAGAACTGACAGGCCTTATTTGCCTGGTGTTTGGCAATAGCAGCTGCTAGGCAGAGTTGTTTGTTGAGTGAGTGACAGATGGGTGTGTGGGGGCCGACTCAAGCAGGGCTGTGTCTTGATTTGAGTGACTGTGGCTGGTTATTCCCTGAAATAAGAATTCGGGGTGGATTTTTGCATCATGCCTGTGGGACTGTAAACCCAGAAGTTCAAATAACTGTAATCCCTGTGGTTTGAAACCTCTCTTCTGTCCAGAAGGCTTAACCTGTGACTCTGGCAGTGGCCCCCAATGTTTTCCATGGGGACCCGACTGGGATGGCACATCGGAGCCCTGCAGGGTGGCAGCCTCCTAGGGAGTGACTCATCCTTTTGCAATCCAAATGCCAGGTAGAAAGCCTCCAGATGCTATTAGAGGGCTCAGGTACTTGGTGGGAGGAAGGGGCAACACGGGGGTTGAATTCACAGTTCTTATCACAGTTGCTTCATTCCTGCTGACGTGTGATTGATTATGAGAAGTCAATTTCCTTTTAAAAGGGCCGGGTGTATGTGCACGCGTGTGTGTGCATACAATTTTGGGTGGAGCAGGGTTTGACACAGAGGGTAATGGGATCTCGCTTTAGAAGCCTAGCAATTGATTCTGTACAGAGTGAACCAAGACACAACAGAGAATGAGACAGAGATTTCATGGAGCTAGCCGCTAAACAAAAGGAAACTAACATTTCCGGGGGGGGGGGCACCTGGCTGGCTCTGTCGGAAGAGCATGTGACTCTTGATCTCGGGGTCGTGAGTTTGAGCCCCACATTGGGTGTAGAGATTACTAAAAAAATAAATAAATAAACTTTAAAAATATATAAATAAAATGTGGGAATAATAAAAAATAAAAACAAACACAACATCCCTTGGAGCTATCAATACATGATCTCATGTAATCCTCACAGTAATTCCCAAGTTAGGGGTGAGTAGCTCCATTTCTCGAGGTTACATAAGGTAGAAATGATGAAACTGAAATCTGCAAACCTAGGATTTCAACTACATGGCCTCAATGTTGCCATGATTCCTCAAGGATGGGCTTTTGAAGGATTTAGAAGCCCCTTCCTCCTTCTTTCATCTGCAGCCAGAGACCTTCCTGGTCCCGGAGGCCCTCTCTTTATGCCCCTGAGCCAATGTGTTTGGTCAAGCTGGGACACAAGGAAAACCAGATGGCTGGAGGAAGGCTCGAGCTGGAGCATTTTCATGCATGAGCCCCTTTCCTTTCCCCTCATCAAGGCCTCAGGGCAGCAGTCTCCTTGAGATTAGCCCCTTTGCCTGGATTCACTTATGGAGACACCTTCATGTGTTGGGCAACATTGCCTCAGAGCTCAAGAGTTACAACAACCAGCATTTATTGAGCCATTACTATTTGCTAGACTATGACAAACAAGATACCTGTATCATCCCACTAACGCTCCGATCTTAACTTCGATCCTTCTAGTTTACAGATCGGGTAACAAGGCTCAAAAAGATGGAAGAAGCTGTCTCAGAGCCCAAACTTGAACCCGCGGCACCCTGAACCCACCACCCAAGCTGTTAGCACCGAGCTCAGCTGTCCCAGAGGGACAGAGAAATGGGCCATTCTTTCCTGGGCAGAATGGCCCCTCTTCTGATTCTTTTCTTGGTTTTCCCAGAAGAGAGCAGACCCAGTGCCCGCAAGCAGTGGTACCAAATGTTTACAGAGAGAGAAACAGCTCCGTGTGAGGGCTGGGCTGTATAACCTCCTGTAGGCCTGTCCCACATCAGCCTGGGCTCCTCCCTCTCTGAGCAGTATGGGTGGGGTTGACCTCTGCCGGCTAGAAGCTTCTGCAGGGTGGAAGTGTGTGTGTGTGTGTGTGTGTGTGTGTGTGTGTGTGTGTGTGTGTGTAGTCACCATGCCTTCCCTCCACCTACCCTTCATGCCAGCTACCCTGCCTCTTTGGGGTACCAGAGGGCTCCCTGGGACTTTGCACACTGGCAGTCATGTGGCCCACTGCCATTCCCTTTTCTTCAGGAGCATTCACTGAGCTTTGCCAAGAGGTGAGAAATCTCAGGGGCCCAGAATGGTGACCAGCTTTCCTAAGGTCAGGGAGCATGACCAACGGTAACACCTGGAAGTTTCACACCTCCCTTTCCTGTTTCCAGGTGAACGAATAGCCCTGTGTGTCTTTCTTCCACGGGAGACCACTCACCCCAAGCCCCATGGTGCCTTGTTCCCTGGAACCAAGGGCCACCCCCTACATAGCCTCCTGGTTACCCTGCCCTGCCTTCAAGCCACTGCAGATTAATAAGGCCTAGCAAGTGTTTCCGCTGGGGGATTTTCCAGCCCTTGAGCCTGCTGTCCTGACCCTCCTGGAGCTGAGACCCCTCCCTAGCCTCTGCACCTGGCCTGGAGTGTGTGGCCGCCTCAGCCAGGGAAATGACTGTGGCTCAGGAGTCTAGGAGTCCGCTCAAGTTTCCCTCCTGGGACACCAGCCTGGCTCCAGCCAAGGGCGGGAACAAAGGCCCCGGTCCACTCTCATTCTACACAAGCCTGAGCCTCAGTGTGAGGCATTAAAGCCTGGGTCTTTGATGGATTGAAACAGTTCCTCTGTAATCGCAGCCTCTTGGCTCTATTTTTACAATCCTTGCTTCGGATCTCTTCGCAGCAAGGCTCTCCTGGGAGCTTGCTGAGTCAGATCGTCCCCAAGGGAATCCAGGGGAAGGCTTGCCAGACAAAGCCACCAGTGAGGCCCTTCCTAGTGGGCCCTGTGGTCACCCACGCCTCCTCCATGCTTCCTGGGACCTTCCGGGGCCACTGTCAAAGACCCTTCAGTGACCCTAGATTCAGCTAACTCCACATGTTGGGGCCTGGAGGGTCTCCTGAGGACCCCAAGAAGCTGGTGTAAATTCCTGCCTTGACAGGTGAAGCCACTGAGGCCGGAACTGAGCCCAGGTCTCCCCTGGCAGAACGACACTTCCTGCCTCACAGCGCACCATACAGGAGGCTCACGGTGGTTCTGCACCATCTCCTTCCTCTTTCCCTCAGCTCTAATTTCCCTTGTTATTATTATTATTTTTTTAAAGAGATTGATGTGGAGCCAAACTCTGTTGGCTACGTTTAATTTGTGTTTTATTCATGTGGAAAGCCGCCCTGGCTGTGTATCCTGGAGAAGAATTCTGGGCTTGGTCCTGTTAGCAGCCACTTTCTGGACTTCTGAAGGAGCAGGGCCTTCGCCCTCGAGCACCAGTGTGCAGGGATGAGTAGGCCTCAGGGTGTTGGCTGAATTTTCTGAGGCTCAAAGGCCCACGGGACCAAACCAGGGAGAAGGGATTTGGGATGGTCTCAGAGCAGGGAGTCCCCAGGCCGCAGGGTACCCATCCCATCCCATCCCAGAGGGCGTAATCCCTTCTGCCTGGTGTAAGGAGAAGGTTTAACTGAAGTGAACCATCAGGTTGGTGTGAAGGGCTCACAGATCACAACAGGAAGTACATTACACCGTTGGGAACAAATGTTGTGGAAATTTTCTTCACAGAAAAGGGAGGGAGAATGTTACATCCTGCCAGACATTTGTACCAAATGACTAGATGTGGAAATAATTAGCTAATTTATTTTTCTTTCAAGTTTCAAGTTTTGTATTTCTTTGTTTTCCATTTATTTTAATGAAATTCTCTTTAGTATAATGGCGTGGTATGTATATATAAATGTGTCTGCAAGACTGCAGACTAGCAGGAGATCCTCCCCTCAGCGGTTTTGCTTTTATTCTGCAACCAGCAGGCAGCGATGTGTCCGACTGAGCCTTGTGATTGTTTGGTCTCCCTCCAGAATCTCGTCACAGCCCTCCCTGCCAAGGGAATATGATCCCTGTGCCTGGCTGGGGGATCTTTCTTGGACACTCTTGATGCCATTTTCAGCCAAACATATTGAATTTGCACTATTTTTTGCACAATTGCTATTTCATTTAACATCTTCCCAAATGGAGTGTGGGGGGGGAGGTTGGTAACTAATTTATTTGTTTATTTTAATTTAATTTATTTATTTCTCTTTTGGTTTGGGTTCTACCAAAAACAGAGCCTAAGACAAGGACCTGTAGAAGGGTGCCTGCAGTTTTTTGCAAGGTGACTGCAGGAAGTAACATAAGGAAATGGGGGGAGTGATCTATGAGGAAGAAGAAAAGCCAATAAGTGGTAAGTTCTTTTTTTTTCTTTTTTAAGATTTTATTTATTTATTTGAGAGAGGGGACAAGTAAAGGGAAGACACAGAAGGAGAGGGAGAAGCAGGTTCTCCACTGAGCAGAGAGCCAGATGTGGGGCTCAATTCCAGGACCCTGAGAGCATGACCTGAGCAAAAGGCAGACGCTTAACCGCTGTGCCACCCAGGCACCCCTGGGGCATTTTTATTCTAATTCCCATTCTCCTTTGATAGAAGGTTTCTCCTGAGGATGTCAACCCCCTCAAAGTCTGGGCCACGCTCATGTGGACTGAGTAAGCCCTGGTGGCTTTGGAGAAGCTCCAAGACAGAAAAATTGAGTTCAGTGAGTAGGGTTGCTGTTGCACTCAGTGTTAGTCCATTGTAGCTACAAGCTGAAGTTGGAGAGTGTGAATACAGCTGCTGCAATTCTTCACATTCAAAAGAAAAAGAAAACAGATTTTTAGCTGTGTATAAAAATACCTATAGTTCAAGGCATAAAACATGTGAAGAAATTGGGCAATGAAGGGAGAAAAAACAGAACACATGTTCCCTCAGGTCTTCCTAGCAGCCAATTCGAGGAAGGAAACTGATCAGTTATACAATTTACAGTGTCCATGAGTCAAGCAAATCTCAGACAAAGTTAGCCTTCCTCCATGGCCCTCGGAGGAAAGGCAGGGCACACAAAGGTGAAGCTGACACCGCAATGGTGAATGCAGTGGCCAATCTTCTCTCTGTATACTCTAATGGATGAAGAGTCTGCCCTCAAAACAACAAAGGGCGTAATATTCTGGAACACATTGTTTGGAAAGTGTTCTTTCAGTGAAGTGACAAGAGAACAGCTTAAAAATACCCTCAGCGGCTAGTGGCATTTGTGGGCTTGTGAGCTTTGAAAGTCAGGAGTGGACTGACTTCAGGCAAAGCTGGATCCAGGCACTCACATTTTCATCATACTCTATCAGTTCCTTGGTCCTACTTTCCTCAGTATGGCTTCACTTTCCAGATAGTCTCTTTCCGTGGATGGCAAGATGGTCTTTGGCGGTTCCAGGCTTACATGGCAAAAAGACAGCTGAGCAGGCCAATGCAACAAATCCACTGCACCCACTATAATTTCTCAGAGTCCAGGTTGACCTCAATATTCTAGGGGGAAGAATGACATGATATGGTTTTCACCGCACACCATGAGGGGATGATTTTTGAAAAGATCCAGGTGATATAATAACAAACCTCCCGCTTGCTTACAAAAATGGATGAAATCTTCATCTAGTAAGAAGAGGGGTGTAGCAGAGCCATTGGTGCCCCATGCATAGCCTCTTGGTGTTACCATTCCCATCTTTGTTGACAGTCCCTGCAATTATTCTGAGGGCTATATCTCATCACAGGATTGTGTTTCACTTGTTCATGGGCAGTGGAGGTAGTTAATGTCCCCAGGAACATAAATCAACAAATTGGGAGTTGGAAGATAAATGTGCCATCTCAACAACACCAAAACATGGTCTACACTGTCTCCCAGAGGACCCTAGTGGATTGAGCCACAGTTGATTATAGCTCTAATCAATGCTTCCCACATTGGCTTCCTTCCCTTCTCTCTCACCTGCTCACCCCAAACTGGTGTTTCCTGGGATCACCTCCTATATAAAGTATTTGTATTAAAATCCTTGTTTCTGGATCTGCTTCCAGAGGAACCCAACATCAGCACACGTACTCTTATTTATTCCCCTCATTGCCAGGATCGTTAATTTCTCTCCCCCAACCACTCCCCAGTTCTCCAAAATTAACAAAGTCCACACTCTGATTTGGCAGCTTTGTGTTGTCTATTTGAGATGAACTAGGTCGCCCAAAGGGAGGAAGAGGTCAAGATGATCCTTCTCAGATTTGGAAACGGCCAGCAGGAGCAGATTGCTGAAAGACGGTAAAGATGGACTGCTTTTAGCAAACATACCGCCCATTACAGCTCGAGGTCTTTTCCTGCTCCATGTCCAATTATAGCAGCAAGACTTATTGCTCAGCTTTAAACTGCTATTGGTTATTTTGGAGACAGCACAGCCAAAGAAAGAGTGGATGCCAGCCTTCAGCAAAGGTTTGCAACCTGGATTCCTAGGCGACAGACCACATCGGCACTCTGTTCCTGAAGGCACAGGGAACAGTGGGTTTGTAATAATTTCCAATGGAGTCCAGACAGGTCATGTTATGAGAATGAAGATAACTCCCCTGCCTGAAACATATGGATTTATTTGGAGGCATACCTCTGTCTGGTTGAAGTAGGACCTTCATTTAAATGTAAATGTGGGTTTTCAATGTGCTCCTAGAGAAAGGAAAATACTGAAGCTGCTGACATCCAGGACCTGGGGGAAGGTGCTCAGAGTGGCTCCTGTGAACTCAGGGGGAGAAGCGGCACAAGGGGCAAGAGGTGGAAAAGAGAAACAAAATGGAAATGCAAAGGGAGCAGATAAACCAAGGATTGGACGACAAGATGGGTTACTATGGGACAGGGAAGCTGCAGGAGCCTAAGGGGAGTTCCCAGGCTGACTAGAATACCATTGTCCAGTAGAATGTCCTGTGATGACAATGTTCTCAGTGTTGTTCTGCTCACAAGTGGCTGTGGAGCACTCAAAATGTGTTACTAATGTTACTTAATTATAATTAATTTAAATTTGAACAGCCGTAGATGCTTAGAGGCCATATTGGACAGCAGAGAACTAGAAACATAGTTTAGGGAGGGCTTGAAAACATTTTGTTGTCCACTCTGGGATATTAGGTCTGGTGATTCTCCATGTAGCTGGAGGGGAGCAGATCAGAATTACTGGGAAGGCATTTTCAAACAGCACACACACACTGTTACTCTGATAAGTACCACCTCTCACCACGGAAAGAAGGGCCCTGCACAATTCTATGGTGAGCTACCATTATCTAAGAGAGTGTGTGTCCCTCAAGTGTGAGAGCAGGAAGAAAAAAAAAAAGGTTGTGAACACAGCCGACTGGGCCAGAAAAATGGAAGTTTTCCTACCATTATCTGTCCCCCAGGGACTGGGAAGGAGTAATCTTATTTAAAGTTGATCTTGGTCTGCAGGATTCTTAATGATCAATTTAAGTCTTCTATAAGACAGATGTGAAGTTGTATGTATTCATGCTATTTACATTGAAGGCCTACTGTGTGCTCAGCTCTGTGTCAGGCACATGGCTTATCATGGAAAGGGTAAGGAGGTGGGGAGGCAGGGAGGTTAGCCATCTGGCTCCAGCCACACATTCAAGAAGGTCCTCAAAATAACACGTATGATTTAATCTTTTTTTTTTTAATATTTTATTTATTTATTTATTTATTTGACAGAGAGAGAGATAGCCAGTGAGAGAGGGAACACAGGCAGGGGGAGTGGGAGAGGAAGAAGCAGGCTCCCAGCGGAGGAGCCCGATGTGGGACTCGATCCTGGAACGCCAGGATCACGCCCTGAGCCGAAGGCAGCCGCCTAACGACTGCGCTACCCAGGCGCCCCACGTATGATTTAATTTTATTTATAAATCCAGGAATTCTTCTGGGAATGCACCATCGATTTCATTTTTATTTCCATGAGTTAACATAATCTGATAAATATAAACACTGAGATTTTATCAAAATATTTGTGAACCTAAACTGAACATTTTTTCTCATCTTGGGTGGGCTCACTCATAGACCTGTGGTCAGTTGGTAGGCTGCCTAGGGCTGACTTTGCTCATCCTGGCTGTGCTCCCTTATATATCTGGTACCTATGCTGGGTACCATACTAACTGGGTTGGGTCTGCCCCATGTTGTCTCTCATCCTCTAGTTGGCTAACCTGCACTTGTTCCCATGGCAGAAGCCAGGGGCCCCTAGAAGCAAGCAGAAGCACACAAGTCTGTTGAGGTCTAGGCTTGAAACTCCCACATATTACTTCTGCCATGTTGTATTAGTCAAAGAAAGTCATGTGACCAGTTCAGCTTTTGGGAGTGGAAGAATAATTCCACTTCATGATTGGAAGAGCACCTAAGTCACACTGGAAAGGGGTGTGAATGTGAAGAGGGGAATAATTGTTGACTTTCTAGGCAACACTTTATACATAAGGCTCAGTGGAGCTCATTCAAATGGGAGTTGAAGGTGATCTAGGGAAGTGGTAATATTTGAAGTTTTCATAAGAAATTTGCATTCAGAAGAGAGACAGATACCTTTGTGCAGAAATGTACATCTTAGCTGGAAAGGAAAGCAAGCACATGTGACAAATAAACAGGTTACTATTGACCATGCATACATGGAAGGTTTTCTTAATAGAGGGGAGGGTTTAAGCTAATCCAGCCTTGCATTTCTTCCTGTCTCCTTTTTGAGCACCGGTACAAATTTAGATTTTTGCAAGACAGCTGGCTATGGTTTAGATTTTCCTAGACAACTTTGGAATAGAAATAAATTGATAATATATTTGGAAACTAAAGTCTCCTAAGGTCCTAGAGACTTAGCTTTTGTTAATTTCCTCTTGTTTTAATGACTTTTTGGTTGTTTCTATTTCCATCATCATATCTATGTGTTTTGTTTTTTATTAAATGATCAGCTCGTTGGTGCTCCTTTTTGTTTATTGAAAGGATATACATAAATAAAGTACTATTAAGAAAGTTGTAGAGCAAGGTAATGGTGGCTACAAAGTTGAAAAGAAGGGCTTACATTTAATTTAATTAGAAATAGAGAGCTGGGTGTGCTCAGTAGAAGTGCCCCACAGTCAGTGTCTTTGACACTCAGCAGACTGTAGCCCTCTGTAACCTCCAGTTGCCTTCTCCAGCTGTGGAGTGGTGATCCCTTGCTCAGTTGGCTCACAGGCACTGTCTCTTCAATTTCTTACAGAGAAAGCATCTCTAAAGTGTGGAGTTTTCCTTTGAGTGAGGCACCTTAAAGAAACAGAAGGGAATGGCCCTGGCTGATCTCTGGGTTTTGAATGACATCAACTCTACCCAGATTACTGGGGAACTAGCAGAACCATTTCCTCAGCAGGTTTTAAGGGAATTTGTTTAGACAGATCCAGGAAGTACAATTTGATAACTCAGGGTTTATCTCATCCTCCACTGTCAAATTGGAATCTTTCCTAGAGCGAGAAATGCAGTCAAGAATTGCAGTGTGAGTTAAAATGTATAACTGCACAGGAAGGAATCACTGACTTCATTCCTCATTGGCTGTCAAGGAACAGGTGCTCTGAGACTGGAGAAAGAAGAGTACAGAGGGCAGAGGAACCCCTTCTCAGTTCCTTTCGTATTGTGTTTGGGATCTGAGCTTACAATGGGTGAGGGAGACTCTTTTTCTCTGCTATAGTCTACAGAAGTATTTTGTTTTTATATCACCAAACCCTTGCTTTTAGGCGGGACCCATGAACTAGCAATTGCAACATCACCAGAAGCTTGTTGGAAATGTAGACCTTGGACCCCAGACTATACCTCCTGAATCAGAATTCATCTTTTAATGAGATGCTCTGGTGATGAGCACACATATTAAAGTTTGAGAAGCCCTGGTCTAGAGAAATCTCTTTGATAATTAGAGACAGAGCCTATTCTAGAACAGGTTTGGCATTGACTCAGGTTTGAGGCATGGCACTGCCCATCACTAGCTCCATAACCTTGAACATTTTCTTTGTTCTGGACACTGAAACAGGCAGTGGGATGCCTTAGCAAGTGAAAAATAGCCCTTCTATTCAAGGAGCTTATAATCAGGAAGTAAATGGATCATTGGAAATCATCAGGATGAGTTTCATGATAAGAGGAAAAATCAAATGTTATGGGAACATAGATATAAGGTATGTAACCCAGTCTTAAAGCAGACATGGCTTCCCAGAAGGGATATTTAAGCTGAAGCCTGACTGGGGAGCTGTAAGTTTTCAGTTAAGGAGTATGATAGGGGGTGGCAAGGGGGAGTGAGGCACATTTAGCAGTGGTTGGAACAGAAGCTCATTGACAGTTGAGGAACAAACAGAAGGTGAGGAAGTGGAAAGCATTTGTAGTCAAGCCTTTTTAAATGTTTGCTCTGAAGATTAGCTAGAGAGAACATGGGTTGTGGGAAGATTTTTTTTTTCACATGGAAGAAATCTGATGAAAAAGAACCAGGTGGAATGGAGAAGAGATAATTGAGGGAGGGGATCCCAGAGATTGGAAGGGGAGAGACTCAGAGCCCAGGGGTTGGGACTGGTCTCAGGCAGGAGAGGAGTTCCCTCCTTTCAAATAGAAGGAGGGAGAAGAAGAGAGCAGGTGCAGGTGTGTTTGTAACTTCAGTAGCAGGAAGTCAAAGAAGTCCCTCTCAGATGCATTCCATCTTCTATAAGGAAGAGCAAGTAAGAATATTTGCCAAAAGGGAAGAGGTTTGAGGAGAGCAGAAAGAGATTGAAACAGACACTGTGAAAATAGAGAAGGGCTGTTTCAGGGCACACAGAGGTCTCTCTGGGTCCCTCTGATGATGGAGAACTTGCTGTGGCACTAGTTTGTGTAGTGGGATGGTTTTCATTAAAAGTGATCTGCAGCATAAGCATAGGCTAAGACACTAAGACTGTGGGTTGGTTTTTTTCCCCAGGTGTGTGATGAAAAAACAATGATACAGGAGTTGAGGATTCTGACAAGAAAATGATAGACCATGGCATGAGAGAAATCATTCTCTTCTGTCCCACATCCCCTTCTTGTGGGCATATTGGTCGTTATGGGCTGACTTGGGCCCCCTAATTCATATGCTGAAGCCCTGACGCTCAGTATGATTCAGAATGTGACTGTATTTGCAGATATGGCCTTTTAAAGAGGTAATTAAGTTAAAATGGGGTCACTAAGGTGGGCCCTAATTTAATATGGCAGATGTCCTTAAAGAAGATTGGGACAAACAAATGAAAAGATTAGGACACAGACAACAGAGACCAAGGGATGACTAAGTTAGGACAAAGCAAGAAGGCAGCCATCTGCAAGCCAAGAGGCCTCAGAAAAAACCAAACCTGCCAACACTTAGATCTCAGATTTCCAGCCTCTAGACCTGTGAAAAAATTAATTTCTGTTGTTTAAGCCACCCAGGCTGTGGTACTTTTTTGTGACGGCCCAAGCAGACTGATTTGTAGTAAGTATGTGTTTTTGGATGCCTTGGATTATGTGGTCTTACCTCCCTGATTGGGCTGTTGGTGGGAGGCAAAGGGGGGCACCTGACCCAACTGACACCTGGCTGCAGGCCAACCATCAAGCCGTGGCATGCAGGCTGAGTCATCAGAACCTCTACTTTGGGAATTTGAACCAAAAGACACAGACACTGGTAATCCCAATAGACATAGGGCTGGAATGGCCATTTGGGGGCCATAAGCAAGTTAATAAGATGGTAAAAGAAGGTGATCTGCAATGGGGCGCCTGGGTAGCCCAGTGGTTAAGCATCTGCCTTCGGCTCAGGGCGTGATCCCAGCGTTCTGGGTTCGAGCCCCACATCAGGCTCCTCCGCTAGGAGCCTGCTTCTTCCTCTCCCACTCCCCCTGCTGTGTTCCCTCTCTCGCTGGCTGTCTCTCTCTGTCAAATAAATAAATAAATTCTTTAAAAAAAAAAAAAAGAAGGTGATCTGCAGACAGAGGAGGAAACAGGTAGGTAGAAAGAATCAGAAGTGAGAAAACAGTACCTAAGATATGGAGAGAGCAGCCCCAACTCCTAAAGACTTCAATCCCCACAGGCCTAGCCTAGTTTCCCATCTTAGGATTCAATAGCCCCTCCATACTTTATAATAACCTCCCTGGAGCAAGCATCCACTCCTCAGCTGGATGGAGAGGGAAGAGATGATTTACAGCAAGAAAGTGGAGAAATCAAGGACCTGAAGTTCCTGATGAGGTTGAGGAATAGGAAGAGTGGGGTAACTGAGTGACACATTCTTTCTATCAAACCTGTCAGCTCTGAACATCTGTTAATGCACCTTGGCCTGTTATCAATCCAATGTGCTATATCTTACAAAGGTAGCATTTTTTACAGGACGAATCTTTTATTCCAAAAGAGAAAAATCAGAGTGATATTTTGGAATAGAGGTCTCTGGTCTTGAAATCAGGACAAGTAGACCACCGTCCTTCCTCTTTTTGTATATAGCATTCATCTTGTCTGCACTTCCTGGGATCAATAAGCCAGTTTCTAGGGAATCTCTCTGGGTCCCCTCAGTAACCACAGAGAGATCACCATCCTACACAGACGTTGCTTACATGAAAGGGCTGTGGCATTACCAGGGGCAACCCAGCAGTATGGCTCCTGTCAAAAGCATAAGGGGGCATGGTGCTTGGTTCATACCCTCTAGTTGGGGCCTCGGGGTGATGTGCCATCCCCAGACCCTTGACACTGGTGCCTGTGTCAGTTTCTTCCATGGCATTATCACCTTGTGCTTTATGTTTCATAGCTGGTTGAATACAGCCTTGCCGTGTAACCAGATTGCAAGCTCCTTGAAGACAAGACATCTCTCACTGTTGCTGTGGCTCCTTTGGTGAGATCATAGGACTTTGCTTGGAGCATGTGCTCCATAATTATTTGTTGGCATAAATGGAATGCCCCCATTCCCTACCATTTGTCAGAGAATACGGCTGTCTGACTCCTTACTGGGAACATGTCAGTTGTCAGGACGTCATTCTCTTTCCTTTAGTTTGTTCCCTAGCCTTTGTGCAATGCATTCCTCTTGGGTTTGTAAGAGATAGTGGCTCTTCAATTTGTTTATCTGCTCTGAAACATGAAGGTACTTTGTGGTTATGAGGCAGTAACTTTGCCATTGTTTTTATCGGAAATAGTGACAAGAAGGCAGTGATTAACTCTCATTGCTTCCCCGGGATTTCATGATTGATGGTGTGGCTGCTTTTTCTGTCACTATTAAATGTTGCTTGGCCTTTTGCTGTGGGAATTATGAGAGTAGAGAGTGAGGAGGGGCATGTCCGAGGCTACCTGGATTATCAATCTGGTTTTCCAGCAGGAAAAGATTCAGGTTTCAGGATCAGTGAGAAACTATTTCCCCCACAGCCCCTGCCATGTTCAGGTGGCTTCTAAATGTCAATATGGGATCCAGAGAAGGCACAGTGATCCACAAAGGCATGTCGTAATAGGATGTTGGCTGATTGGTGACACTGAACTTCCACTGGGGAAAAGATTAGCTATAGAAATGGAATTACCTTTGGATCTTCCAGTTCTGCAAATTTGTATAAAATCCCACAGAACTGGGCTGGTTTGTCTTCAGGATAGCTATGGAGGAAAGGTTTGCTAGCAAAACAAATAGATGAAACAAAACTGCAGGTGGCATGTATAGACATCTTAGGGAATCATTTTTCAAGCCCTTTAGCAAAGACTATATGTAAAACAACAATCAGTTGGTATGTTTACTTATTAAAGCAGTTGGTTTTTAACTTTCTTTTTTTTTTTAGACAGGGAAATTTTTTAAGTCTTAGATGATGCAGAAGAAAGGGGAGTTCTTTGAGGTGAAGGCGGGCCATGGGACGCTGCTAACTCAGATGTCCTCTTCCATCTTATCCCTCTTTCACAGCCAGTGTTGGCCCCTCCAGCACCTCTGCAGAGACCTGGGATGCCCAGGAGGCCAGTTTAAAAGCCAGCAATTCAAAAGGTAAGACCTACATTTGGAGCTGTTTGATAAGCAGTTAGAGGTACTATGCATGCTTTTCAGAAACAAAATTGTGTCTGAACAAAGCATTCTCTGACCACGGCTTTTCTTTCACCAGAGACTTGTTCTCATTCAAATATCTTTTGCAATTAGCCTGAACAATTGTTTGGAGTTCTTCAAATAAAACAGGTACGGAGGAGGGGTGGGAGACAGAGTAATACGCTGGACTACAGGTGATCATGGGTTCTTGGAAGAGCAGCAAAGTGAAGGATGGAGTTGCCTCGGTCTGTGTCCATGACAGGAAAGGAGGTAGGCAGAGAGCAGGGCACAGAGTTAAGAGATTATTTCAAATCTCTTAACCATTTCAGGTTACTCCCAGGAGCCAACATGAATACATTTTCAAATGTACTCGGCAGTGAGTATGGAGCAATGTCGCCAGGAAAGGCAGCTTTCAGCATGCGTATACCATATGCCTCCTGGAGGCTGTCCAGATTATATGGGCCCAGGGCCAGTGACTAAAGCCCAGCAAGGAAGTGCCTGGGGCCAAGGAGCTCTAGCTCAGCAATTCCCATGCTTGGATCAGCCCCCTAAGCCAAAGTACCCAGCAGCAAAGACCAGGGTCCTTGGTCTGATTGTGATCCTGGCTGACAAATCAGAGAGGCCACTGTGAGGGGCAGCCTGACCAGCATTCCCAAGCATCTGTCCGTGGCCAAAATCCCCAGACCCTCTGAAGATTGCCGACACTTCCATCCTTACAATACCACTTGGCCGCCATAAGTTTCCACTGATCTATCCTGGAAGACGGGTGGATTGAGTGCCCAAGGATGCTTTGGGGTTTGTATTGTTCGACTAATTCTCTAATCCTCTCTGTGTTGGTGAGTCCACTCATCAAGAGCAGGGAATATGCTTTATTCCTTCTGTTTTCCCAGGAAACATTATATTGGATATTCAATATGTGTTTTAGGATGAATGGAAGAGAGGATGAGAGGTGGGTAGAGACAATGGTATTTATGATCCTTGTCTTTAAGCCGTGATCATCCTGTGGGCCATCTTCAGTACCAACTTGCCCAGCTGTCACCTATACGGCAGCCCCCATCCACCTCAACCTTTGAGCTCACTCTGCTACTTTGAACAACCCCTGCCCCCATCACAAAGTAAGGCAGCAGCAAGCTTTCAAGATTCCCTTGCTGGAAAGATGCATCTCTCCATCACTTTCTTTCCATTTATTCAGAAACATATTCCAGAAATTTTTAATGTACACCAAAATAGAGAGAATAGTATGCTGAAATCTCATGGAGCCATTACTCAAACATCAACATTTATCAACATTTTGCTAATCTTGTTTCACCTATATCCACTTTTTTTGCTAAGGTATTTCAAAGCAATATACACACACAGAGATAAGCATTTTGTTTTTAATGTATTCCTAGTGTATTATCACCAAACCAGAATATCTAATAACCTGTCTTCGTTCAAATTTTCCAGCGTCTCCAAAAACTTTTACAACTGCTTTGATAAAATCAGGATGTAAACTGGACCCACACATTGTTTTTTTAAATATATTTCCTAAGTTTCCTTTAATCTATAGCAGTTTCTCCTCTCCCATGTTTTCGAAGTCATTTGTATATTCAAGGAATCATTCCTTTGTTCCATAGAATGTCCCATTTTCTGGACTTGGTTTCCTTCTTCCTCATAATGTTGTATAGCATATTCTTCTGTCTCCTGAAATTCCTGTATAGTGGTAGTTACATCAGATGCTTGATTAAAGCCAGGTTTAACTCTTTCTGGCAAGAATACTTCTTGGGGAGTATTGTGTACTTTCAATTGCATCATATGAGGAGACACATACTACTCATGACAGCATCTTAACACACATCCTTATTAAACGCATGCTGACATTTTGTTTGTTTTTTAAAGATTTTATTTTTTTAAAGATTTTATTTATTTGACAGAAAGAGAGAGAGAGCACAAGCAGGGGGTGTGGCAGGCAGCGGGAGAAGTAGGCTCCCTGCTGGGCAGGAAGCCCGATGCGGGACTTGATCCCAGGACCCTGGGACCATGACCTGAGCTGAAGGCAGACACTTAACCAACTGAGCCACCCAGGTGCCCCTAAAAATTTTATTTTTAAGTGATCTCTATACCCAATGTGGGGCTCCAAGCCACAGCACGGAGATCAAGAGTCGCATGCTCTACCAACTGAGCCAGCCAGGTTCCCCTTTTTTCCTTAAACTTGGTATCCTTTTCCTGAATTACAGTTTGACCCCACTTGCAAGTTCTTACCACTGGCTTTAGGCATTAGCCCCGAGTCAGGAACCACAGAGCACACCCAGAAGATGAACGCCCTGGAGATCAGCAGGTGTAACAGAGGAGACTCTTCCTGAAGTTTCATTTATTATCCACATTTATCATTATACCCTGCTGTTGATTTTTAACCTCTCAAGCAATGATGAAAGTTCTGCTTGGAATGGAATGGTGGATGGCATTGAACCAGGTGCTTGTGTTACACACTCATTCTCAGAGCCCCAGGGAGTCAGGCATGTTCTTAATAACAAAGCAACCATGGTCGCAGATGTAAGCTATTGATGGCAGTAACCAATTTGTAAGTTTGCACGCATCAGTTAACAAAAAGTCCCACTTACATTTAAACAAGCTTCCATAAATTAACAATTACTATCTGCGGTAATACTTTGTTATTGTTCTGGAGCTCACAACTATAGTTTTAGGAATTAGATCCAAAAATGTCCTTCATCCTGCAAAGACTTTTGTTGGTGTCTCCAGAAATTCAGGCAGATACTTGAGGGCTGTGGTATCTCAAAACATAATGCTTCTGCAACCACAAAGAACAAGGTAAATGTGAAATTAACCTACCCTCTGCCTGTATTCTGTTTCCTACCTAGGAACCAGGGAGGTCATTTTCATTTGTTAGGGAAAGTTAACCCACCACTCAAATTCAATGGATGCAATTCTCACCATCAGGGGCTTAGAATCCACATGTAGACTCAAATAGTCTGTTGTGCAGATGTGTCGAATAGAGACATGATCCATTTATGGAGGAGATGGGATCCCTCTTCTGTGAACTTTTGAGCTCTATGAAGATTTCCTGGGGAATCTGGAGCCACCAAGGGAATGGGTCTGTCAGGTACTGGAAGGAAATATTTGCCAATCACACCCAGGTTAGATTATCTCTGCAGAAGAAATTGGTGGTGTTTATTGTACTCCTAGAGTCCTATCTAATTTGGACCCTGAACTTTGCTTTGGTTGAGCGCATTCTCTCGGGTCTACATTGGGAGGTCGAATCTAGAGCAAACTTCTGGAGGAGAGCCACACTATCGCAATCAGCTGATTAATCCCCAGGCAGGTTTTCAGGGCCCTCCTCAAGGTCCGGGGGCAAGTTACCTTTGTGTCTCTGTTTTTCCACTATCACAGGGGAAACAGCAGCCTACTTTGGAGGGAAAAATGATTGGAAAAGCAAAGTGAGAGTGTTTACTAACACATTACTCATAATTCCATGAGACTTGGGGCTCCCATCCACCATGCAACAAAGTTTTATTTACCTTTCCATGATAGGAAAACACTCACCCCCGTGACTTTACCAGCTTCGCACCTTCCAGACTGCATCAAACTGCCCTGGCGGGAAGTTGCGAGAGAAGGCTTCTCACTCTGCTGTGCACAGTGAACAAATGTCTTTGTGAGAGAGGAAGGCTGTCCTGGGCAGTGCTAACGGGCCTGCTCAGTGGAATTTTTCTCCCTTTTTAACCAGACTGAGCCTTGCTCCTTTCTGGCAGGCAGACAGGCCTACGCTTCCAAGTACGCAGGAAAGTTCTGTTTTGACAAGCACACACATTCTTTTTCAGAAAGCCACAGCGGCGAACGCCTTTGTTGCAGACAGACCAACTCCCTTCCAGTCCAGGAGGTGAAACCCTTTCATGAGCCACATAATGGGAGCAGCCGTGGCACTGGCCGACTCAGTCCCCAGAAAGGACATAACTTCCATTATGTGGCTTCCACATACGGAATGTACTTCCCCTCTCAAATCCAAATGCTGGCGGGGCTGTTTGTCCGGCACTGGGACTGGCAGGGAGCAGGGGTTGGCAGGAGTCATGAGGCATTTTTCTGTGGGCTTTGGTTTCCTGGCCAGTTGAACCTAGTCCAATTATTGTCCCAAGGTTCTGCCAGATAAAACAAGGAGAGAGCTTTTCTAGATGCCTGGTGACTAAAAAGATGGAGGAGGGAAGGCGCACACTGAATGGGGGGTGGGCCGTCCAAGTTCCAGCAAAGGCCGTGGCTCAGGAGACCCCAGCCCCCCCCCCCAAGCAAAGGCTCTGACTCTACCCTATGGAATGTGAAGTGGCTTCCAGAGACCTTGCCCTTCAGGCGAATGCCTGGCACTCTGGCCTTTCTCACCCTGGCATGGGGCTCCAGTCTTAGCACCCTTTGTGACACAAAGTCAAATTCCCTGGAACACGGGGTTAGCATTTTTAGTGAACTAATCCCATTGGTGATATTTAGTATTCTGAGCAGAGCTGGCCATACCCACAAGTGGTCTAGAAAGTTGCTACCGTGAGATGGCATCATGAAGGCTGTCACACAGGTGCCTGGGTGGCTCAGTCGGTTGAGTGGCTGCCTTTGGCTCAGGTCATGCTGGGATCGAGCTCTGCATCAGTCTCCCTGCTCAGTGGGGAGTCTGCTTTTCCCTCTGCCCCTCCCCGTACTCATTCTCTCTCTCTCTCTCTCTTTCTAATAAATAAATAAATAATCTTTTAAAAAAATGCTGTAAGATACTGTCCACTTCCAAAGTACCTCCCTGACCTGCCTGCCCACTGTGCTTGAACTTCCTACAGTTGGAGGCACTAACAGGGAGTCACTAAAGGATCGCCTCCAGAAAGTTCTATATAAAATGCACATATTAAAAAATGAAATAAAATGCACATATTAAACTAACCATGCCCTAATTAAAGTGCAAATTATAAAATATATGTAGGCTTACCTCACCTGGGGTTCTAGTGGCTACTCCCCATCCCTCCTTCCTAGGGAATGGCTACATCTTTTTGAGAGGGGAGGCTGAGGACCAGTGTCTGCTCTGGGACCTCCTCTTCTCCTATTGTCCATTTCCATGTTCATCTCACTTCCTTCAACAGTCCATGAAGAGCTTCCTTCCACATTGGTCTAAATAAACCCACATTGGACTGACCATTTCCTAGTGTCCGAGCTGAGGTGCTAAATGCAGAATTTGTTCTATATCCAGTATTCAAAGTATAGAGACCTTCCATCTTGGTTACATTTCAGCAATTCTATTTTTGCTGCTCTGTTATTTTGGCACCTCAGTGCAATTGCATAGATCTGGGAAATGTTGAAAACTCAGGAGGAACTCATGTCCCGTGTAATATAAGGACTCTGTGATATTGTGTCTTGCAAAAGTGTCTTTGAAAGCCTCTTACCAAGTGCCTGTGCTCAGCTCCCAGAGGTGGGGTGGTGCAAGAGGGTGGGACCTCCTTGATGATGGGCAGGACAAGGGACATCATCCAGGCTGCTGATTGCCAAACAGATTCTGATGACCCAAGACCCTTTCCCCTGTGATCACATAAGGTCTCGTTCTATCGAATGCCCCTCTGGCCCTGGCAATTGTCCTCTGACCACAAAGTATGGCTTTGCCAGGGCTTGATGTTTAATTATTTCAATTTAATTAAGTCTAGATCACTCATATTGTCTTGCTTTCTCCCAGTTCTTTCAAACCCAACCTGAAGAGGATTGGAGACCCAGGGCTTAGGATCAATGCGGGGATGAAAATCCAGGCTTCAAAGCTATTCTTACTGCTAGATAAATGTGAAAAAAAAAAAGAATTAAACAAACAAACCACTATATATTGGAAAGGTTTAGGTTTTCCACTGATTTCTGCCTTTATTTTTTTAAATGAAGAATGGGTAGGGAAGGGAGAACAATGAGGGGCAACAGAGGAAAGGGACAAGAAGGAAAGCAGTTCCAGTTTAAGCCAGAGTTGCTGGAACTCAGGGTCTGCCAGGAGCAGAGCTGGGTGTCTCCCGCATTGGTCAGAGTATAGCCAACCCTTCTCAGCTCTGGTGGACCACACTGGCAACTCCAGCCAGTTTACCCCTGAGATCAGGCCAAAGATGCCCTCAGGGACTGAGCAATTTCAAGGTGAAGCTCCTTAGCGTGGTCACAAGTCCCAGACACAGGAGCAGGGACCAAAATGGCAGATAGAGACAAGGGAGTGGAAATAAGACAAGAAGGATCCTGGTGATGGACATTCTGGGCAGTTTCTGGGAAGCTTCTCTTTATCATTTGTTAGCTGAAATGTGGATGGTAAGATGTTGGAACAGACAGTTGGAGGAAGGGAAAAAAACAACCATACTCTCTTAGAGCTGTGCACAGACGAAGGTTTTGGGTAATGCCTTATGAATGAATTTACATTTGAAGATTAATATTTTTAGCCCTTTGCAGCTTTAGGTGTGTGTGTGCCACTGTCTTCTGCAGCCCTAACATGACTACTTGTCCCAGACCTATCCCTGAGCTAGATAAAGATAGGGACTGTGAATGTGACAGGAAATCACCCACTGGCCCATGTACTACCTCCAGGGTGCCCATGCTGGGGGCCGAAGGGCTATTCCCCTAACCAGTCTCTGTCTTGCTCCTCCTCTGCTTTATTTCCATACCTCATTCATTAATTCAGTTAATTATTATGAAACAATTACTCTATGCCTTGCACCATGCTAGGCATGAGCTATACAATGGTGAACAAGACAGAATACGTCTCTATCCTCATAGACCTTAGAGTCTGGTGGAGATTTCAGATAGTAAGGAGGCAAACAAACATAATCCATACATACATATTCACATGTGTTCATGGATGACTACAATGGCACTGCTCTGTTTTTATTACAGTCATTTGGTTACACTCATTTAAGGCTGTATATGCTTGAATCCATGGATTCAAATTCAAAGATGTGGAGAGAGCTTACTATCAGGAACTGATCACAAGGTGACACATCCCTGGATTGGTTCCACTCCTATCTCACTCTCATCTCCCTGCACAGCATTATTCAGGTGGCTGTCCTATAAAGAAACAAACAAACAAACAAATAAAAGGGCACTTTAGAAAGTATGCCCAAATCCCATAGTTTCCTACCTTCCCAAAGTTAACTCATTCCTTGGTTCAAATGCCTCTTTCTTATGGTTCATAATTCCTTACTTTTGTATTAGTTATCTATGGTCACAATAAGGCTGTGTAACAGTCTCAAAATCCAAAATAATAAGCATCTATTTGGTTTCTGGGTCTATGTGCTGGCAATTTGGGCTGAATTGGCCAAGCAGCTCTGGTCTCAGAACTCACTCACATATCTGGTAATTGTCTGACTATGGGTCGTCTTAGCTGGAATGACTGATGATTCAGCTCTGCTCCCATGTTCATGTCCCATCCTCCTGCAGGCTAGCTGGGGCATGTTGTCATGGTGGTGACAGAAGGCAAGAACAGAAATGCAAATGGAAGCATATAAGTGCTCTTTCAAGCATCTGCTTGTGTCTCATCTACTAACATCCAGTTGGATAAAAAGTCACATGGTGGATGCACAGAGAGTAGGAGGTCATCAGAAGGGGTGAAGAACTGAGGCCATTGATATGATCACTCTACCACACTAACCATCTTCTTTTTTTGCTTTCTGGGTGAATTAAGAGACCTCATCAATGACTAAGAATTTTGCTTGAATTAATATTAGAGTATCACTGACAATTTTTGTCTTTATATTTTTAAAACATAAAACAATAAAATTTACCCTTTTTGGTGTATATAATTCTATGATTTGTAACACTTGCAAAGACTTGTATAACAACAAATAAGGTACAGAATAGTTCCATTGCCTCCCAGAATTTCCTCAGGTCACTGATATTTTGAGAGCTCATGTCTGGTTGCAACTTCTCAAAAAAAACTGGTGGATTTGTATGAAGAAAGTTAAAGCTTTAGCAATACCTCTTGAGTATTTTGTAGCCAAAACTTGAGGTGTCACTGAGGAAAATAAACTAGTCAAAAGAGTCAACCATCAGATGGAATACCTTTGGTAATAAAATATTTAAAAAGCTTCAAGCCAGAGGTATCTGAACTTGAAGAGACCCCTACCTCACCGTTACACAAAAAACTAAATCCCTGAAGGGTTTGAGTGTATTTTCAAAGTGGGGAGAGAGCAGGGAAAGAGAGAGAGAAAAACCCACACCTCTTGCTTAGTCTAGTGTTCTTTCTCTTGCTCAAAGCTTCTCTCGTTTGCCCCTCACCTCCACTACAAGGTTCATCTCTGCCCTTTGACTTCATTTTCCTACCATCTCTGGCCCGGTGAGAATGGACTGGTCTGTCAGTGCTCTGTTGTCTTAATTCTTCTTGTAGGAGCTGAAGGCGTTGTTTTTCTCTATGAAAGCCTATTTGGTGCTAACCAATTTGAGGTGCCTCCCCTAGGTTTGCAGAGGGAGCAAGATTTTATTTCCTGGAAATTTTAATACACGGTTTGATCTTTGCTACTCTACTGGACCCCTGAGTTCCCTTTCCTTATCTCATAGCTCTCCCAGTTGCCAGGAAATTTGATCTGGATTTGTCTTATCAGTCCTAGGGCAACAAGCAGGTGATGAATGAGGGGCTGGGGAGGCAGCTGTCTCTTCTTCGAGGCCACTGACATTTTTGAAAGGGACTGTGTGCATGTGGCAGTTACTGGAAATGGAGGTAAAACTCACTCCCACGCTTCTTAGTCCAAGATCTATAGTATTCTTTTGTCTCTTTGCCCTCCGAATAATTTAGAGGTGACTCTTTCTTCTTAAGGGTTCTTGGCATTCATGGGGCTTTGCAGTGGCCTGGTCATTGTGGCTCTCTTTCCAGAGGACAGAATTTCCCTGGCATGACTTTGATTGATCTTAAAACACTAGCTCATGCTTACAGATCATGTTCAGAGTCTCGAACTGAGTGTGAAATGGTGCACCAGGTAGATTATTCAACCTTCCAGAAGAGAAGCCCTGCTGGTACCGTGGTGGTGCTGCCCCAGGTAACCTGGCCAGATCTTGAGCTTCGGATGTGAGATTAAAGAATCAAGGAGAAGCTGTTGAGTCATGGTATCTGACCCACTTAAGCCTGTTATGCTCTTTTCGAGAATCTGATATGTCCTTTGAGAGGAACCGCTTGTGAGTTATACCTCTTTTGCCCTTTATTTCTGCTGGAATAAAAATGTAAGCAGGGAGGATGGAATCTAGATAAGTAGACATCCAGACCCAGCTGGACAAAGCCCTATGATGATGAAGCTACAGGGCTGACTCTGTAGGCCACTGTTGCTGTCACATCCTAAATAGAAATGTACCCAGCCCGTCTCGCTGACACTTCAGCATTCCTGTGCCTTGGGGGTATGATGTCACAAAACAAGTCAACCATCATTTAGGGGAGTCATTTCAAGGTTTCCCATCTCTGCTCTCCAACTCACTTTCCCTCTGCTCCTGTCACTAGGATGTCAGCACCCAAATTAGTGCAAGGCCCCAACCCAAGCAAGCATCAGTTGGATTGTCAGCCCAGTGAATGACCCACCCTGGGGATTGCTGTTATAGCCCTGCCTCAGCTGTCACCTTCCTGTGGCCTTCCACTTTTCCTTGGCATGAAGAGCTGCCAAAAACAGCAGTCAGCTTCTCCCTGAGGAAGAAGCTGTGTGCAAGGTCAGGTAAACACAGGGCCTAAGAAAGCTTGCCCTTCCCCCACCCCACTTATACTGTGTTTTATCCTCACTCCAAGCTAAGGACCTCTAAATCCAGCCATAATACTAATCCTGGAATGGCAGGAAAATGTTCAACCCAGAAACCACATCCTCTGCAATGCCACAGCCAGCTCCAGTGAAGGACATGAACTTAAATTGAAATGGAATTTGAATGACAAAGTGACATGATGTCCATCTCCCTAATGATGGGACAAGTTGGTCTTCCATCACTGGCAAGGCAAAACTGCCAGGCCCAGATCTGTATTTAAAAGCTATTTTGCATGGTTTTAAGTCACCAGCTCAGCTCAATATCTAAAACAAAGAGAATGAATTATGGAACAGGACGAAGGGAGCTTGTTAATTTTCCCACTGATGCACTGTGAAATGAAAGCTTTATTCTAAGAATGGTATATCCTCAGGGCTCTCTCTGGAGAGACGCTGACAAATCCAAATGTCCTTACTGTTTCCTTTACCCCCTGCTTTATGGCTTTTCTATACACATTTACAAAATACGTATATTTCATGGTATGTCTGTATCTATAGGACTCAACGAATTCAAATCTGTGATACTCTCTCAGGCTTCCTTGACAATAAAGAGTGCTCGGGTGATGTTATTGATGAACACACACACATACACACACACACACACACACACACACTTGATTGTGTACGGCCTGTCTGTATATATTAGAGAAACGTCCTTGTAGCCTGCTAGCTATTGTCCATACTAGTGAGCTATAGCCCATCTCCAATTGGAACCCAATGAAATAATCATGATAATTTTGCCTTCGTGTATCACCTTTCATCAGGGAGGATGAAAGGGCTTCACAAACTCTAGGTTCCTCTTTGATCCAGGGCTACTATCTGGTGTATCAATCTCCACTGTGTATTCTGCCCTTGCCCCACAGATGGGCCTCCCATCGACAGTAATTGAACCTCCATATGCAGAGCACCAGCCTGGCCAGAGAGCCTCCTGTCAGCTGCCAAGAGGGGAGGGCTGCTTCCAGGAGGGCTGCGGTTGCTATTCCACATTTGCAGCAGGGCAAGGATTATAAACAGGGGGAAGGAGGAAAGGAATTCTCAAGCTGCAACTTTAGTTTTGAGACGGAGGTGCTTCGTGGCAGGTGGAAGAGCATTCTAGGCAGTGATGAAACAAATATTCAGAAAGTAGGTGTTGCCTAAGGCTCTGCTCTTAGCTTCTCATCCACACCCAGGACTTTAGCTATTAGCTCTATGGGAAGGACTCCAAAATATATATCCCAGGCTCAGACTCTCCCTTGGGTCTAGCCAGGCATCTCCAGCTGTCTCCCGGGCATTTCCATCCACATATTTCACTGGAACATCAAACTCAACTTCTACTAGATATACTGTATGATTTTTTCTCCTTCACTCTCAAATAGCTCCCTTCCCTGACTTTCCTATGTGTGGTCGCTGGAGTCAGATCCGTGTTCTCATGGAGCTTGCATAGGCAAACGGAGAGAGTGTAAAAAAACAGGTAATAAAGATAACAGGAGGTAATAGATCAGGTGGTAATAGGTTAGGGGTGTAGACATCATTGGACAGAGTGACCAACACTGGCTTCTCTAGGGAGATGATGAGGGAGAAAGCACTCGAGGTGGAGGGCAGAGCAAGAACCGAGACCCCGAGGGAGCAATGAGATCTGGCCGTCTCTGGAGCAGAAGAGACGCCGGGCTGCTGGAGCATGAAAGAGGGCGAGCGGGAGGAGATGAGCCTAGAGAAGTGGGCAGGGACCAGGTGAGATGAGGTTTGCCCATGGGGTGCAGAGTTTGAATTTTCATCGAAGTGCCACTCAAAGCCAGGGGGAGAGTTTTCAGCAGGGGCTGTGGGAGCTGATGTCCATCACTGGCAACTCTCCACTGCGGCTGTGAGTCACTTTGACGCTCTATGTATACACCCCTCTCGCTTTCCACACGGGCAATGTCTAGCAGAGAGCGAGGGCAAAGTTTTGGTCATCCTCCAAGTCCCCGCATCTCCCCTCCAGGGTCCCGGACAGAGTCTTCTGTGTTCAAGAGCACTGGCAGCCAAAGGGAAAACAAAGCATCCCTTTTGTGATCACTGGGAAAGCACCAGATACCCCTAAGGCCGTGAACATAGCTTAGGCTTGCAGACCAAAGCCTAGCTTTCTCATATTCTGAGAATCTAAATCTTGGCGCCCACCTGCTCAGGCATGCCTGTTGGGGGAGGGGCTGAGAGTTGGGTGGTCAGATGGAGACGGGTTGGTAAAGCCACCCTCAGCTGCTGTGAGTGTCGACTGCTAAGGGGTCACAGCTGCTTCTCCAGAGAACTGGCCTTAGAGATTAAACACCTCCCCTACCAGTGGCAGCAGGCAACCCATGACTGACCAGCATGGAGGTGCAAAAGGCCAGCTCTGGTGAGACAATCATGTGGTACAATTCATGCTCCTGACTTCCCATGGGATCAAGCCAAGCCCAAGCAATCTCCTGCTGAGACCCCATCCTTGCTCTGTCCTCTTCCCCATCCGGCTTCCCTCCCTACCTCCCTCCCTTTCCACTGAGAGCATTCCGTCAGCAAACCATGTGCACTCGATCACCTTCTCAGGCTCTGCTTGTGGGGAAGGTAACCTATGGCAAGTGAAGATGGAACCAGACCATATAAGGAGGCCTGACTTAAACCCTCTGTGAAATATTTCATTCACTCTTCTCTTTTGGATCCACTCATTTATTCAACAAATACGTTGAAGCATGTTTCCTACACCCTGGCTCACAAGAAGCCAGCTGGGCACAGTCCATGCCCTCAGAGAGCTTACTAACTGGGAAAAAAGCAAATATTAGACCAGTACATGCATCCCTTTGGGTACATTATGGCCGGGTGGTCTTCCTCATTGTAATGGGATTGTTTGCCTCCAAGGCAATATTTGCCAGACAATGGAGGAGTACAAGTGAGCCCAGGAAGCAGCATGGCCACCAGAACCTTTCTTCTGCTTTGGGAGCTGCTGAGATGTAGTTGGCATTTAGGGCCCAGATGGCATTTCTAGTCTCACCGTCTCCTTGAGCTGGGTCCTTCCAGTGAACTCATGTAGTTAAAGGGTAGAGAGCCCTGCAGGAGGCCCCTTGGTGGGGCTTATGCCTCCTTCTCCAAAGTATTTTACTTTTTTTCTTCGTAACTTGCTTTTTTCAGCCTCTCAGGAGAGTCTTGGCTCGTGAGGTATATGGCTGCCTCCTAGAAGAATCCGGCCAGGATTCTAATCACCAGCCCCATAAAATCCTAAAGGGCTTTGGACCAGCCCCATGCTATTGTGAGCTGAGGGCCACTCTGCAGCTCTCATGACTTAAGGCGAACATCCCAGCCATCCCTGAGCTATCACACAGAGGCTAGGTCCTGTCAAAGAATTCTTTTTGCCCAGAGATCCTGGCCACATTGCTGGGAGGAGACTTTCTTGTGTGCACAGGCTCTCTTAGAGCTCCAGCTGGCACTAATCATCCTCCATGCCTCAGTTTCCCACCTGGAGGAGGAAAAGGAGAATGGCAGGCTGAGGCTTGTTGGAATCACTCCGAGGGTGCAGTCTAAGGAAGATCTCCTGGAACAGCAGCCAGACTCCAGAGTCCTCTATTAGTGCTTGCTAATGGAGGGCATAAATTGGGGTCAGAGATAGCATTATGTGTTTGCAGCTCTTGCAGTTACACATGGCTTCCCACTCAGAAAGTCTTTAGGCAAATGACCTACTCTTGCTGTCTCCGATTTCTTAATAATTCTCAAACAACAATCTCTGCCTTTTCATCTTGTCTTGGGCCCCACAAATTATGTAGCCAGTCCTGATTGGGGTCCCACCTCAAGAGTTGTTTGGGGTTGCCTGCCAAGAGGCAGAGGGAAAGGTGAAATTTTCCTGGGATATCTTTCACCCTGGGATGCTGGTGAATTCTAGAGGTTCTGCAGCAAATTTCTCCAGTTAGGCAGTGTCTCAGGGAGGGTATATTCACAGTACAAAGCCATCAGACTGTACAGAGGCCAACATGGTGGACAATTCCTGACCCTGCAGGGTGGTCAGCAGTGGGAGAATAGAGGAGAAGAGGGACAGGAAAAATCCTGCTTGGCTGAGAGCAGAACAAGATCTGTCCTCTCATATTCTGGCAGATGTTTGGAGCTGCTTTTCTCAGAGAGCTTGTGTGGGCTTCTTGGAGGTTTTCTTCTGGCTCTTTACTGAGTGTTCCCTTCATCTAGACAGATGTCTCTCTGTTCCGGGAGTTGGTCGGTCTCTTTCCACAGGCCCTAGAGATCTAGCCCTCCCATCAACTCCTGGGGCCTCTGTAGAGATGAATGCAGGAAAACCCAACCCTGCTCCCCTCTTCTGCAATGCACACCTGCTTCCAGCTTTGTCCCTCAACCTTGCAGCCTTGGACTTCTTTGTCTCAGTCTACCATCCAGGAAGACACTGATCTCTCCTTCCATACTTCTAATGCAGCTTACACTTGTCATAGCTTTCTGAGTAGTCTGATGGCAACCCCCTCCCTAAATCTGAGGCCAAAGTAGCACCCTGTACCATTTCCCTGAGGTGGAATGAGAAATCCCTTGGCATAGCAATTATTTTCTCACTAAGTAAATACATAAATAACACATACCTTTTCAAAATTCTCTCCCCCCTCCTCTCTCACTACTATTTTTGTACATTTTGTGTACAAAGTATAGTCAAGTGGCTGAGAGAAGATTCAGGAGTCATGAAACCAGTTCTTGACAATTTTCTTTGTAATTTTTACACGAGAGATCTGGCTTTGGAATTTCACACTATTGTGTCTCGTTGTCTCAGTGGAAACTTCCATATTAACACCTTGTTACAGGTACAAAACCTGGATTAAGTACCACAAATTAAATAACATATTATTTACCCAGCCCTGTCAAATTTATGAAGCATCTCATGTAACTGGCCTCATTTGATTCTCCCAACAGCTCTGTGGTAGACATTATTATGTTCTCACTGTATGGATAAATCTTTTGAGATTCAGTGGGCTGTGTGCTTGCTCCTGTAACTCAGCACATAAATGGGGCGGCCACAGCGGAGACTCCCTCCCAGGTCTCCTCACTCTTAACTGCTTGTTCTGCCCTGGTGTCTCTGCCCAGGAACCAAACATGGCTGCTGGTGACTATGACATAGAGCAGCCTCTAGTTAGCTCTCTATGAGGCATGGAGGTAACCAGTATGAAAACACATTGCAAACTATAAAACAAAGGACCAAGAGAATGTGTTACTATTTCTGTGTTATTACTTTTAGCTCCCGGGTCACCTTCAGGGTGCTCAAGTTCACAGTTACCTGTTACAGTCACCCCACTGCTAGACTTTGGATGACCCTAAACACCGTCTACCCTTCTCTTTGCCTTATGTGCCCTCATTGCTTTGGATACCTTGGGGGTCAGTTATACGCTCCCTGGCCCCAACTGAACTTTACTTTTCCTGCCTCCCTGTTCTTCAGGCCTCTGCTCATTCTCTCACGAAACTACCTTGCCTTCACAAAGGTGAAAATGTGACTCAAGCCCTCAAATGCCATGTTGGTGACCAGTGATCATCCTTTCAGTGGCTGTTCAGGGACTGTATCTCCTGAACTGGCCAAGTCCCACCCTAGTCATGCAATACCAAAGAGTATCTGACAAGGACACTCTGACAAGGTGGGCAAGGAGACAGAAGCATGGGATCAGGCTGGGAGAAATGGGTGTGGGGCAAGATCTTGCATCTTCAGAATCTACACAAAAGACCACTCTGGCCTTGAATAGGAGCAGCTTTGCACTTGCTGAGGACATTGTCAATAATCTAGAAAAGTTACCAAAGGGCAGAGGAACTCAAGTTAAGGGAACATTGGCTAAGAACAATAGTTAGTACATGCTGTATTTTGTACGTGCTAAGCACTTTTGTGCATTATTTTTTTAAAGATTTATTTATTTTGAGAGAGAGAGAGAACAAGTGGGAGGAGCAGAGGGAGAGGGAGAGAGACTCTCAAGCTGACTCCAAGTTGCGTGCAGAGCCAAGGCAAGGCTCCATCTCATGACCCTGAGATCATGACCTGATCAAAACCAAGAGTGGGATGCTTAACTGAATGTGCCGCCCAGGTGCCCCTGTGCATTAATTTTATACTAACACTAAGTTCATAGGTCTATGCACCCATGAATAATTATCCTCATTCAACAAATCAAGAAACCATGCTGTAGGAAGATTAAGTAACTAGCCCAAGATCACACATGAGTGGTAGACCTAGGATTCCAACTAAGATTTTTCTGAGTTTGAAGATCATACTATTAATCATTATGTTGTGTGTGATTTGACCCCATATGTTGTGTGTGATTTGACCCCTTGGGACCTGTGGAGAGGAATATTGCAGATGCATCAATGTGGGTAAAACCATGAGAAAGAATAAAGCACATTGTTCCAAAGTTCCACCTGAAAATATGCCATGAAAATTTGCATGGTTCCTCTAGATTCTTTTCTTTTTTAAAAAAATTATTTATTAATTTGAGAGACAGAGTGTGGGAGGGGTGGGGTAGGGCACAAGGTGAGGGAGAGAGAATCTTTTTTTTTTTTTAATGATTTTTTATTATATTATGCTAGTCACCATACAGTACATCCCCGGTTTCCGATGTAAGGCTCGATGATTCATTAGTTGTGTATAACACCCAGTGCACCATGCAATACGTGCCCTCCTTACTACCCATCACCAGCCTATCCCATTCCCCCATCCCCCTCCCCTCTGAGGCCCTCAGTTTGTTTCTCATAGTCCATAGTCTCTCATGTTTCATTCCCCCTTCTGATTACCCCCCCTTTCTTTATCCCTTTCTTCCCCTACCGATCATCCTAGTTCTTATGTTCCATAGATGAGAGAAATCATATGATAGTTGTCTTTCTCTGCTTGACTTATTTCACTTAGCATTATCTCCTCCAGTGCCGTCCATGTTGTAGCAAATGTTGAGAACTCGTTCTTTCTGATTGCTGAGTAATATTCCATTGTATATATGGACCACAACTTCTTAATCCAGTCATCTGTTGAAGGGCATCTCGGCTCCTTCCACAATTTAGCTATTGTGGACATTGCTGCTATGAACATTGGGGTGCATATGGCCCTTCTCTTCACTACGTCTGTATTTTTGGGGTAAACACCCAGTAATGCAATGGCTGGATCATAGGGTAGCTCAATTTTTAACTTTTTAAGGGACCTCCACACTGTTTTCCAGAGTGGCTGTACCAACTTGCATTCCCACCAACAATGTAGGAGGGATCCCCTTTCTCCACATCCTCAGGAAGAGAGAAACTTAAACAGACTATCCACTAAGTGTAGATCCCGACACGGGGCTTGATCCCATGACTTCAGATCATGATCTGAGCCAAAACTGCAAGTAGGATTCTTAACCAACTGAGCCACCTAGGTATCCCCCTCTAGATTCTTTTCTTCTGGAGTGTCCCAAGCACTCTGTCTTGGATCATAAAGTAAATAATGGCTCTTCGTGTGAAGTTTTGCAAGCTAAACATCTTTACAAGAACTCGGGTGTGTTACAGAAACATGGTTCTCCAAAAATATACATTCCTTTAAAATTTCATTCAGAGGGACAGTCATGAGGCCTGCTCTCCCCATGACCAAATCCACCACATTAAAGCAAATGAAAACCTAACTCAGATGATTAACATAAATTAGTCTTTCCATAACCTTCTATATTATAAAAATGCTTTGCCCTGCTGTTGTTGGTCTGTATAAACTAAGTGATTCAGCTACCCAAACCACCAAGAAGAAAGATCTCACCATGTTTTGATTGAATTAGATCATACATTCTTTTTTGGCCATTGTTAAAGTTTTCATATGAGATTAAAACAAGAGAATGTACCCCTCCCAACTAACATCTATGTAAGAAAATAATTGGTTGGCATTCGTTCTCCTCTCTGCAGAGTAAAGCACCATGCCCTCTCATTTGGTTGCAAGGTGGCATGTTTGAGAGTTTTGTCCCAAAATACAAGATAACCAAAAAAGTAGGTCTTTAGCTTGGGTTCTCCCAGCAGCAGACCCTGAGACAAGAATTTGAATATAAATGGTTTATTTGGAAGGGGATCCCAGGAAACAGAGGTAGGGGAGTGAAGAATTGAAAGGGAAGGAAGACAATAGAAGGTCCATTATCAAACAAGTTATACTTTAGGAGACTAGAGTTTAATCCTTACTGAGTCCTCTGGGAGTCAGTAAAGAGCATGTGTCTCTGAGCTTCTGGCTGGAGGAGTGAAAAACTGGGTATTTACATACCATCTCCCATTGCATACTATTTAAAAGCTGCTGAATAAGGAAATCCCCAATGATTCCAGCTTCAGGCAAAGTGCCCCCAGGTGCTAGCCCTGAGAAGATGGGCCAACATGCATGGAAATGGTAAATGCCAAAGCAGGTTGCACCTTGTGGGGGAGCAGTAAGGAAGAAGAAGAGAAAAGAGCAGAGGCAGAGCTGACTCATTCATTAGGCACAATATCGGGGACCCATGAAAATATTTTAATTATAGTTTCTTTTAAGATCAGAAGAAAGAATGGATATAATAATAATGAACATATAATAATCAATCCAGCCTGGGATATATTTGTCTTTATACCAGCACAGTCATAAATATAATTTTTAAACATTTTTAATGAAAGAAGGAACCCATAAAGACCCACAAAAATCATACTGAATCCCTGAGGAGAAGGTTCAGTTATTTATTTAGTTATTTTTCATTGTTGGCATATTCTCCCATTTCAGATGGCTCACACTAGTCCAAACCACTCCACCCCTTCTGTTTTCATTTCTTTCCTCTTTTCCTTTTTTTCCTTCTGCTTCCATGCTCTGGTGTCTCTCCTGCCATCTCTTTCTGTATCAGTAGTAGATATGTATTATTTTTATCTGCCCAGCAGCATCCAGTTCAAAATCTTCTGATAAAAGCCTCTGAATTTGTTTTTGAGAAGCCCGTCTGCCCTACCTATGCCTGACCAAGAGATGGGCATCTGACATAAATCAGATGGTCACTCTTAGGAACTTGAGTTCTGAAGAGAATAATATAAAAACTACATTACTTCCTACTCCCCAGATCTCTGGAGTGCCCTAGCTCCTGTCCTTTTTGAAACCTGGTTCTTCAGCTCTTCCTTCCACTCTACAATGTATAGGGTATATGTGTAATGTATATGAGATGCGTAAATATACATATACGCATATACATATATACACTATGTATAAGAAAAGCATACCACGTTCATAGATTAGAACACTCAATATGTAAAAGCCATCCATTCTTGTTGAATTGATACCCCAAACAAAATATGAATAGATTTTCCTTTCTGTAAAAATTAATGTTCTTTCTAGAATTTCTATTGAAGTGCAAAGAGCAAAGAATAACCAAGACACTCCTGCAGATGTAACATAAAGCATGATGTTTTGCTCTACCAAACAACAAGGATTACTAGTATAAAAGCTCCAGTAACTGAGATACAGTTAACTAAGGTAAAAATCTAGACAAATATACCAATAATACAGAAGAGAGCCAAGAAACAAATCTATATGTGTAGAGATACTTGATTTATGACAAAGGTGGCATTGCAGACAATTTGAATAAAGACTTTTCAATAAATGGTGCTGGGACAATGAGACAGCAATATGTAAATACCGAATCTCTACTTCGTACTATACACAAAAATCAATTCCAAGTGGTTTTTAAATCTAAATATGAAAAACAAAGCAGCAAATTCTTTAAAAGATAATATATGAAAATATTATCCTGGAGGATGGAAATAATACAGAAACACATGGTAATTAATGAAATAGAAACTTATTAAGAGGGTAGTCCTTTTGTTAAGTGTTCTTTAAAACAAAAAAAAAAAAAAGGAAGGAGGAAACCTTAAAGGTAATGGTTCATTTTATGGCAGTGTTTATGGTGACAATTTGATGTCAAATTGTATTGTATATACTTATCTTCATACTCAAGTTTCAAAACTTCAAATCAGGTTGTGGGAAAGTCTTTGGCTCCCTGGCTCTCTGACCAACCCCTGTCCTGTGAACTTCGTACATTTCTTGGACTAAACAAGACATAAGAAACACTGACAGGACATTTAAAAAGATTACTAAACTGGGCTCAAAATTAAGAACTTCTGTTCATAAAAATCACCTTGAAGAGCATGAAATTACATTTAAGCATGAAAACACAAGCCACTGAGTGAGAGAAAATATTTGGAAGACATATAACTCACAGAGGACTTGTATCCTGAATATAAAGACTACAAATCAATAAGGAAAAAGGCATATGACCCAATGAAAAAAATAGGCGAGGGTCTTGAACAGATCACTTAGAGAAGAGGATGTCCAAATGGTCCAAAATATATGAAAAGTGGATTAATTTCATTGTATTGAGGGCAGTGTAAATTGCAACCACAATGAGATACTAATGAATGTCTCTGATGAGGGAGAACAAGGGTCTTTGATGTTAAGAGGAAATTTGTTTTTATTATATACCCTTTTGCATTGAGTTTATTTTATGTTTTCCGTATTTCTTTAAATTAAAAGAAGGACATAAAATTACTTTTAAATTAGAGAAGGAAAACAATAAAGCAAAGAACGGAAGTGACAAAACAGACCCTATGTTTTTGCTATGGATCAGTGACAGGCATTAGCTGATTGATGTTCTTGAGCTTGGACTACTACACAAAGATAAATTAATGACTGAGAAATCAATTGATGGAGCAGTCCAACAGGTAATTCAGGCTCCCAGACCACTTTTCTTTTCTAATAGAAGACTGGTTTAGTAAGGAAATCTGGTTTTCTTTAGCTCCCAAAGGGTCATATGGGGCTGGGATGATATCTCACTGACTTGAAACAAAACTCCTTTGAAATAGATCTGTTTTAGATGAAGTACTAATTTTCCATTAGGTCCATTCATTCACTTACTATTGACTGTGCCTACCATGTGCCATGCGTTGCTCTAGATCATGAGAATATAAAAGTGAATGAAGTAGACAAATTCTCTGCCCTCTTGAAGCTAACATCCTAGGAGAAACAAAAAATAAACAAAGATGCAGAATGAGGCCAGGAAATAATATATGCTATGAAGAAAAGTAGAGTTAGAAGAGTTGAGGGTGATGTCATTTCAGATAGGGTAGCCATGAAAAGCTTCTCTTAGGAGGTGATATTTCAGCAGACAGTAGAATGAAATGAGAGAGGGCATCACACATCCTAAGCAAAGGGAAGAGCAAGTGCAAGAAACCTGAGGTGGTTTGCAAATTAATGGACTCTACTTGGGTTATTGTTGTTTCATGGGATTGGATGTTATTTTCTTATGCTGTCTCCTTTAAAAAGGCAAAGTTACAAGTGGGTTTAATGTCTGTGGTTTGTCTGGATGCACTCCTCCAGACAAGCCCGTGCGTGCTAGGCTGGAAGCAGGTGTTGTCAGCAACTGGCTATGAAAGAACAGATTGTCTCCCTTGGTGTCATGGCCATGCTACTCATACCCCAGAAGGGCTAATGAAGTGTTTTCTTCTGGTATAAGATGAGTATCTGGGGATTTTCAGACTAACTCCATAAAGTATCTAACAAAAAGGGCATCACTAGCCACTACCACAGCCGGAGGTCTTGAGCTCCCTCCCACCTCCCCTCTGTGTGTTCAAAGGCATATCCTGAGCTTCCTAGCCCCATCCAGGGCCCCTTGCTTGCTCTTATTCCCACAGTCTTCCTTTGGGTTCTGATCTATGCTCTTGTTTCTTTGTACAAAAGCCCTATTTTCCTTTCTTTCACAATTAACTTTGGCTCATTAAAACCCAGAGCTCAAACATTTAGCAACCAAAAAACTGGTTCCCCTTTCCTTGAGGGCAGGGAGGGCTTGCCCTTCAAACTCTGCCAGCTAGTTAGGAGACAATCACATTCCGTCCTGGTAGGTGGGAAGTGCCCTCCTCTCCCAAAGTGGATTGTGTCCCACTAATGGGACAAAGGAAAGGGAGGAGGAACAGTTGTCAACAAGTAAAACCAGGTTGAATGATCAATTCCTGCTACATTTTCTCCTGCCAGTAATCTGTTTGTGCATCCCAGTATCCCTAGGACTGACTTCCTCTCATTAGGCAGACAGATCACCTACCACTGTGGGAGGGACTCTCTGGCTTCTCTGGGTGTATGCATTATCCTGACCCCTAGGTTAATTGCTCACCTCCTTTGTGCTGTTTCCAAGGATGTGATTTCCTCACTGTTCTGTGTTTTGTCCACCTCTGGGCCATCCTGTGTGTGCTTTGAGGCTCAAACAACATCATGCAGGTATAAAATGAAGTTGTGGGAAAGTCTTTGCCTCCCCAGATCCTTGACCCATCCTTCTCTGTAGCTGTGTCCATCTTCTTCTGGCTCACACTTGACTTTCCTGCTACAATCCCTGGGGAGCCCATCATCAGACCCACCTTCTAAGAAAGCGTTCTTCAACCCCTCTCCACGAAATGAGCCACCTATACTTGAACTTTACATGTATGGGGACAGTTTTCCCATCAGCTCCCTTAGGGAAAAATAACCAGGTTATAACTAATCTGAGCCACTTTGGTGTGCCCTCCTCCACTTTTTCCCCATATTCATTGAAAGGTAAGTCCTACAATAGATGTACTTTTCAGTAATAACCATTCTGTTCCTTAGCACACTGTCCTCTCTTTTGTACCTCAGTTGGTCCCCTTCTTGCAGCTTCTGGTATCCTACTGTGACACCATAATTTAGTCAGGTTCCTGCTGTGCTGAGCTACCTGGTACTCTTCCAGTAACTTGGCTCTTAGGCCCTTGATCCAGTGGCTCACCTCCTTTGCTTATCCTCAAGCAGAGAAGTTGATAACCAAGGCTGCCAGACAAACAGAATAGCATCTTTCCTGTTGGATTAAACATGTTGTAAAAGCACCACACAAAGTATCTGTTGCTTTTTCTGCTCAGGGGAAAGTGTTCCTACCTGTGTACAGAGTGAGAGGAGGGTGGGGCAGGCAATGAAAAGGATGATTCTCCATCCTGAAGGCAGAAGAATATCTACTATCCTATGATGATCCTAATCCAGTATGACCAGGGCAGTGGGGCTTAACATAGAGAATTCATCCAAACCCTTAAGGATCTGGTCAAGACTCAGACTTCAGTGAACCACTGAAGATATACTGAGACGTAGATATTAAGTAACATGCCCAAAATTGTACACTGAGCTAAAATCTGTATTATACTGTTTCTATTTAATTCTTTGAAACACATTTCTTTTATATTCTGAATTTGATATAGCCTTTTATCATCTGAAGTTTCTAGGAGTCTAAATCTCCTGTTGGTTGATTCTCCTGATTCTGGCTCATGGCATTTTTGTTTCAGCATGTGTTTTATAATTTGAAATTGTAAGCTCATGTTGGGTGGGCTGTATATGTGGGTAAACAGGTTGAGTGGGAGGAAACTCTCCCAAAAGGGTTTAGTTTGGCTTCTTTCCAGATGCCCCAAAGATGTTGCCTACCAAGGACCACTTTTTATTAATTTCTAGGTTTGGAGTATCCTGGGATAAGTTTGAACATGAAACCCATATGACACAATCCTGGAGTGCAAATGTCCAAAGAAGAATCTTTTTCCATTCAGATGAAGATTGAAAAAGATTCAAACTTGTCAGTCACTTTTCTTTGATAGTGAATAGTCTTTCCTTAGTTCATTGTCTGTATCAGTGTTCTCCATAGAAACAGAACCACCGTGGTGTGTGTGTGTGTGTGTGTGTGTGTGTGTGTGAGAGAGAGAGAGAGAGAGAGAGAGAGAGAGAGAGAGAGAGAGAGAAAGAGAGAGAGAGAGAGAGAGAAAGAGAGAGATTGATTTTAAGGAATTGGCTCATGTGATTGTTGAAACTTGGTAAGTCCAAAACTTGCAGGGTAGACCAGCAAACTGGGGACCCAGGGAAGAGTTGCAGTTTGAGTCTGAAGGTAGTCTGCTGGCAGAATTCCTTCTTGCTCGAGGAGGTAAATCTTTGTTCTTAAATTAAGGTCTTCAACTGATCAGATGAGGCCCACCCAGATTGCGGAAGAAAATCTGCTTCCTACTCAATCTCCACTGATTTAACAGTTAATCTCATTGGAAAAAAAAAAAAACACTTTCACAGAAACATTCAGAATAATATTTAACCAATTATCTGGGCACTGTGACCCAGCCAGGTTGACATAAAATTAACCAGCAAATTATTTAATAAGAATGGGGCATTTGAGTATCCTCATTTTGAGCAAGGGTCTCAGTTCCCACTTCCTGCCTCCATCTCTTACCCTGCCTGGAATTAGTCTATTTTTAGGCCCAGGTTTCTGAGTTCCATTTAGGATGACCTAATTCTCAAACTTGAATTTTCATTTGGAAGCCTATTATTGCACTCATTAAATTACTCTTCTCACCTGATGTTCTTGAGAAAACCAGCTCTTTAATGATGTGTAGGGACTGTGGTAGTATATTTCCTTGGCCCACAGATCTCAGACCGAGTGATTTGGTAATGGATTTTAGCACCTGCAATTCACGCAGTCTTCACTTGATATATTAAAGGAAATTCAAGTTAAAATGTTGTCAGCTTAGAGAGCAATTATGATCTGAGCCTAGTTGATTTAGGCATCATGTGAGCTCTGGCTTTATAAAAACATGGCTAGAGATTATTCTAGAACCAACTGCAGAGTATGAATACCATTGTCATTGAAAAGGACTCAATGGATAAATCTTGTAGTTGTATTTATACTAATGATGATGGTAGAGCTACCATTTATGAAGCACTTACTATATATGCCAGGCACTGTGCTTAGTATTTTACACACTATTTTCTTTGAAACCCATGGAGCCAGGAGCTCCAAGGAACCAAGACCTGCAAGAAGTAGGTACCATTGTTTCCATTTCATAAATGGAAAACAACGAAAGCTTGGAGAGTTTGCCTTAATAGTTAGGTTTGTATTGCAATAATGTGTAATAAACAATCCCAAAATTTCAGTGGATATCAACAAGGAGCATTTATCTGTTATTCATGAGTCTGTAGGTCAGCTGCACCTCAGGTGGGCTCAGCTCCAGGCTCCCGGCTTCAAGTTGACTATTCTGTTATCTCAGGATAGAGAAAACAGGCCCAACAGCTTTGTGGAGAAGGTTTTTCCTGTGGTGAAGGGTAGAGACTCCAAGATGGAGAAGAAATGGTATATAATGCCTTTTAAGGCCTTGGCTCCAAATTGGAACCCTGTCCCCTCTGCTCACATTTCACTGGTCAGGACAAATCCCATATCTAGGCTCAGAGTCAATGGGAAGGGGAAGTAAGCTGCACCACACGGAGAACAGGAATAGAAGAATCATCGACAAATAATACCACCTACCATGTCAGTCATTAAATAACTATCACATAGTCCTCTCTCAGGATGTTTTTGAAAGAAAGAACGAACATATTTATTGATTTTGCTAGTGTTGTAGGGCAGATCAATCAAGTTAAGGCACATTCTCTGCCCTTTATTCACCTACAGTCATCAACACATCCCTAGGGCCCAGTCCATCGTAGATGCTCAGTAAATATGTGTTGAGTGAATGAATTAGACAACCAAATAAGTCCATGAGGCTCATGTAAAATGTCTTATGTCCCTAAAGGACCTTTGTTTGAGAACTTGGCACAGACATTCACATCTCTGGATGCAAGTCACCACCTCAGAGAGCCTACAGCAAGATAGCTACTGAGTCATGCAAAACCATCCCTGAGGCCCAGGAAAGGATGTGGTCTCCTGGGCACTGCCTTATGGTGAGGACATAGGACAACAGAGCTCTATATATGTCTCCATATATAGGAAGGCAGTTCAGCTGAAAGGTGAGGCATGAATTGCTTTGCCAGCTGGTGTAAAAGGAGCTTGAAGCTCAAACATGGTGAATAATCCATTCACTTCTACTCATACAACCTACACATGAAAGGGTAAAAATAGTGAACATAACAGCTTAGTGTGGGGGTGGGAAGTGATGATAGAGTGAATAATGACACAGGACTCATCCACAGAGCATGTCTTAAAGCAATGAGTGGGGAAGGGGCACTTCCTCCACCAGCACCAAGATTAGATAAAGGATGTCCCCTTCCCACTAAAGACTGGGACATTCGTCAATCCAATTTGTCTATAATAATGCAGAGGCCAGGTGGCATTCCTGAGCTATTTGCAGTCCTATTTAGAAAACTAGAGGTGAGGGGCTCCTAGATGGCTTATTCAGTTGAGCATCCAACTCCTGATTTCAGTTCGGGTCTTGATTTCTCCATGCTGGGCATGGAGACTACTTTAAAAAAAATTAGAGGTGATTCCCCACTCAAACATTTGCACTGAATAGTGCAGCACCAAATAAGATCAAAGACAGCAAGAAATGTGGATACAGAGTCAATAAAGATACTCTGCTGCAAATCGTGGGGTAAGAAGTTTGAGAAAAAGAGACTGAAGAATTCTCTACCGTTAGTATACCAATAATCAGGCTACAGGAAGTGACCAGGCCAGGATCAACCAACTGAGGCCACAAAGAAGGATCCAAAGCTGATACATGTATGAGAAGGGAGAAGAGAAATAGCCCAGAGGCTTTTCCATTCTCTCTCTGCTGATGGCTTTCTTAGTGGCTTTTGGAGGACGGATGGGGAGCTGACACATAATTCACCACTGGTGAATATGTGTGTTACTTGTAGTTTCGTCCTATATTATACTGGTCAGTTCCCTATTTGGCCTTAGATCTAGTCTCTGCCCTTCTTCTGTTCCACTTTATGTGGCATCAACCCCTTGAAAACTACATTTCCCAGGTTTCCTTGTCCACTGCCTTCCTGTTAGGTTCACCAATGGGAAGAGCCCGATGGGAACCTGAGAGCATATGTGACCATACCTCTCATGGGTTCTAGCTCCCACTGGGCAGCTTCTCCCATGTTTCCAATGCCAAGATTCGACTCTACCTAGGCAGCCCTGGCTCCTATGTTCTGGCGACACCATCTCTGCCCTTTGTCCCTCTAGCCCTAAGAGTGGTCACATCTTTCTAATCTTCAATTTGTACCTCTGTCTCTTTTCCAGCTTTTCCAAAACCTCTGTAACTAGGTTCCCTTTTAAAATTTCCTCGATTGAACTATTTGGTGGATAGGTTCTAGGGTATGGATCTTGGTGCTGATGGGAAGCTGCTCACTTTCTGTCCAAGCTAAAGCAGCAATTCTTGGTCTGGCAGATGAAGGCTGTCCAGTGTGTGCTGTTGCCCAAAGCAAGGCAGGGTCCCATAAACACTTCTGTCTGGCAACTCCAGCCCAAAGCTCTAGGCCTTTGGGGCTGGGGTGATGAAGCCACAGCTCTCAAAGGCCTTTAACGCTCTGATCAGCTAGTTTCCACCTCTGCAAATTAGGGAACCATGACTGAGTTCATAGGTGGGGCATCTACGTGAAAAGTTGCATATGCCACACGCCTACATGATATTTAGCTCATGATGGGTACTCAATTAGTCTCTAGCTTTCACATACCTCTATTATATTTTCTCCCACAGGAATCACTACCCTCTTTCCCTGGGAGTCAACTGCAAAAGTCTGTGCTAGGTATGCCTTCCCAGGAGCTCCTGGGCTGTTCCAGCACCAACTGTATTTTCTTAGCACCCACCCAATACACATGGTCTTATCATAAACTAACAAGCAGTGCTTTCATCTGTTGCTTACCCCTTGATTATGTGTGTTCCCTCCCCCTGTGCTGTGGCACTATGTCACTCACCCATGGGCAGACACCCCTGACCCTGCCCAATTTGATACCTGAGTGTTAGAGCCCATTCCTGGGATGAGCTAAAGCAGCCCATCTTGACATCTTGAGCTGGGACAATAGTTAACATTCCCATTATTCTCCCAATGAAAGGAAAGAATTTGTGCCCTCCTCTAAATTTGGGCAAATTTGGAATTTCAGACTAAGGTGGCTGATTACAGATTTCAAAATCTTTCATCTTTTATCTCAAGTCCAACCCTCAAAGTCCAGTTGAAAAGTTCTTCTGACTTGGTTTGTTTTTCATGACAGAATGATGTCTTGGAGATACTTGCTTATTGGAGAGAAAGGCTCTGAGAGCCCAAGAGTTAAATGCTGCCAGCACAGCCACTCCTCCACTCCTATGTAGCCTTATCCTCCTCTGCCCTTGAACAGTTGATTATATGGAAAGTGGGGGAAGAGAGGAAGATAATACAGTCACCTTTTTGAAATCAGCCTTATTTTGGCTATGCGAACCAAAGACTATGAACATCAGAGTAAGTCCATATTCCAAGTCTTCAATGGACCATGTCCTTTGAACATGAAAGCCCCAACTTAGGCTCCCCAAGGCATGAAATCACTTAAGCGATGGTCAATAGGCCCAGGTCCAGCTGTGAATAAAGGCAGAGATTTCAAGGCTCAAGTCTTTATGAGAATAGGACATTAACTGTACCATATATTTCCAAAAATACGCTGAAGACTGGAAGTGGGAGGAGACTTACAGGCTTTGGTTTTCCTCCAGATACCATCCAGGCTGTATCAAGAGAGCTCTGCCCTCCCAGTCTTATTGTCCACTATAGAACTAACCGGGGAATGTCAGTCCAATAAAAAAGGACCCCAGCCATTAGATCTTTGTGCCACTATTTCTCAATTTTTAAAAAAAGTGTCTTGTAAACAAATGTTTTAGAAGACTTTATGCATCTACTCAACTGCCTTTGGTTTCCTTTCCTTTCCCTGTGGATGAAATAGGTTCTGGGTACAATTTACAGAAGAACGAGACCAGTCTGCCTTCTCACCCCTGCAGTCCTTCCAACATAACTGGAGGTGCTATTATCACCTCTAGACAATCCTTTCTGGGTCCTAAGGTAGTTAATGGGGTGCTAGACCAGGTGTTCTGTTCAGTCCACACAAGACTTGTGCTGGTCTTCTATCCATTCCTCATACTGGGGTATCCCTTTGGGTTTTTTGTTTTGTGTTGCTTTTTGTTTTTTGGAACCGGGCTGATGTTTTACGCTCCACTTCTAGCAGTTTGGCTTTGGCTTTCTTTTGCCCACCTGCCTCGGCTCCTACAGGAACTTTCTCGTTCTTACCCACCCTGGGCCACCTTTCTGACACCATCCTGTCTTCCCAAATTTCTCCCATTTGGCCTCCCTGACGTAGCTTGCTATTCTTTCACCATCTGCCCTGACACTGTCCTTTTACCTCCTATCCAGGCTGTATGTTGCATCTTTTGGGGACCTTGTGATATATTTCTAGTGTCTACAATGTCTCAACAGTCTGCCCTGCTAGCCCCTGAGATCTCGTTAGGTAAGAGGCTCTGACTGAGCCTTGATGAATCCACCACATCTTGGTATTCTGGATTAAGAACTGCAAATATGGGCCTAGAACTTTGGCCACTTTTTGATGCAGTTATTGTCTTGGGGTTACTAGAAATACAATGGTTATAAGGACCTGGAAACACCTTTCATCTTCAGGGTCCACTCTGGCCAAATCTCTTCCTCTTACTTCCCTTATCTGTGAAATAAGAGTTGAAGAAAGAGAATACCTGAAGACTTTCCAACTTTAAGTGCTTTGACTCCTGTATACTTTTGTCTGAGGCAGTTCTGCTTTCAGTGAGGCATGAGCTCCTTATGAAACCCATCAGTTTGGGTATACAGAGCTGACATCTTGTACTTGGTCTTCATCTAAAACTTGGTCATTTCACCATCATCTTTTCCCAAAGCCATTTTATTTTGTGTTGCTTTGTTGAGAGTCTCATCAAATCAATTCAACAAATGTCTCTTACATGTTGACACAAAGGAAGAATGACTTTGAGACTGATATGAGAAACTGACACACCTATGTTTTCCTCCTTAAAGGAGATGAAACCACCAAATCTGCCCGGGACCACCCCAAAGCAGCCAGAGCTCCCAGATGCCCCTATCGCTGCTCCACCTGTCATAAACCCAGGACTAGCAATTTTATGAACCTCCCTAGGTATGCATTTCCTCTCCTTACAGATGAAGAAAATAAAATCAACCTAGACCTTGGGAAAGATCATAAGGCCGAGGTCTTCAGATGAGTAACTCAGAGCTTACCCAATCAAGACATCTACCTTGTTTGAGCCCTAAAATAACTGTGCACAAATATATATGTTCTTATTCCCATTTTTCAGATGAGAACATTGAGGCTCAGAAGGATTGCATGACTTGACCAAGTCACTCTCCTGATCTTTGATCTGTCCTCTCTCTCTCATATGTAATCTTTTTTTATTTGAGAGCATGTGCCTGCTCAGCCATAGCCTGAGACTTGCCTTGCAGTGATGACCAAAGAGCCTCTTCAGATAGTTTCACAGATCATTTTCAGGCAGCTGTGGAGAGGAAAATAAACACGATCTTATGGCTCTGGGTAGAGCAGCAAGCAAGATGTGGTATTATATCTGGTCATGGAGCCTGGAGCCCAAGATCCAATCTTCCTGGTGGTATGACAGATGACTTCATAGCTCCAAAAATATTTTCACTCAGTTTCTCATAAGCTGCAGTTGTCTAAAGCCTCCAGAAGCATTTATGAGGTGGGGAGAGGGGTGGCAACAGTGGGGCTTATTGCTGCTTTGCTTTAAACAGAATTACAAAATGAGACTGTTAATTTGTCTGCTTCGCCAGCAGCTCTACCAGCACATGTGGGTGGATTAATAAGGTTTTCCTTTCCTCTCCTCTCCTTTTTAATAGGAGAGTCATTCTTGGGGTGAACCAGATGCTGCAGTTACTTAGCAGCAAAAAAAAAAAAAAAAAAAAAAGGAGGGGACGAGCCACATATCTAATTACTAAGCCAGCCCTACACGCGTGTTTCTAACCAGAGGGTCCTGTTGGGGCGGGGCCGGGCAAAGTCCACAGGCACTCACAGACCCACCCATGTACTTCTCCTCCCAGGATGATCCTGAGGAGAGCTCCCCACATGGACATGACAGGGCTGAGCCTTTAAGAGCTAGAGGGACAGAATGGTCCTCCCCAACACGGCAGTCTGCTGACTGGAAGAGACTCCCTGGTCTTAGCATGTCAGAAGAGAGAGGACCCCTGCCCTGCTGCAGAACACCAGTCTTAGTGAAAGGAAACCAGAGACCAGAGCGGAGCACGCCCAGGGGCAGGGGTAGACACAGCCGCAAGTGGCTGGTCATGCCTTCCCTCCCAAGGCAAGCCCACCGAACAGCGCAGACCTCCAGAGCCTCTGCACCTGCTGTGGGTCTGAGGAAGGAGGGGCATTCCAAAAACACCTGTGTCCCTTCCATGCTGGGGACACAGACAGGGGAAAAGGAATGCAGGAAGAGACAGGGCACACTGCACCAAACACAGACAACTCTCAGCTGGTCTGCACAGCCTCTATTCTGAGAAAGAGACAGCTATCCAGCTGACTCTTAAGTAACCAGGAAACCCAAGGGAAACTAGGACAGTGCTTGGCTTGCTGATAGAGGCAGCATGCTGTGAGGCCTGTCAGGTGTGAGTATGTGTGCATGCGTGAGTATGCATGGGCCCGCACACGCACATGCGCGCGTGTGTGTGCACGTGTGTGCGTGCACGTGAGCGTGCACCTTCACAAAGACAGACAGACTGTCCCAGGATGCAGGGACAGAAACTACAGGTGACTGCACAGGGCCATGAGTTCTTTGCTGGAATCTTTGCAGCTATAGTTGGAAGGGGCCATAATGAGTGCAGGGCAACATTTGCAAGTTGTTTTGACTCCCCAAAACATTTTAACATTTCCTTGGAAACCACTATAGCAACTCGTAGTCTCTGCTAAAGCAGTTTTATAGAGAGGCCGCGAGACCTTGTTTCTAGGACGGGTCCTGCTGTCCACAGTCACCCTAGGCAGGCCTCCTTCCACCACCAACTGGTTACCTGGTTACCTGAGGAGGCTGCACCAGGAGCTTTTTCGCTTGTGTTTTGCTTTCCTGAATAGGTTCATATTTCAATTAGTTCTCGTTCGCCTTTCTTTGAAACATGTTGCTGTTTCTCCGGTGTTTTTGTCCTAGGTTGGCTTTTGGCTTTAGCAAAATCAGGATACAAATAAATAAAAGGTGAAAACTGGACACTACCGTACCTCCAACATTAAAAAGCTCCGAGTTGTACATAAAAGGCCAGGTCTTTGGTAATAATTAGATCAGAAAGACTGCGGACTTAGGAGCTGGACAGACTTGCAGTCAAATCCTATCTTTGCTATTTACTTCCAGGTTACTTTGGGCAATTTCCTCAACCTCTCTGCATTTCAGTTTCCTCATCTGTAGAGCAAAAATGATTATGCCAGCCTTAGTAGGTTGCCTGAGGATTAAATCAGTCTGTCATGTACAACAAGCAGCACATGCTAGCTGTTCAACAAAGGCTACTTCCTTCCCCAGCTGTCCCCTTGTCCTCTCTGTCCCTGTCAGCAGTTGTCATTCCCAGACACGGTTCATAAGGCCACAATCCATCTTCGTGGAAAGCCTGACATGGGGGTTTCTTCTAGGGAAACATGAAGGGAAGGGTGGTCGGAAGCTATGAGCATCTGTTAATCCAAGCATTTTAACAGATTTCTTTTGAACAGAGGACACCCCTATCATATACCGTGTGGGGCTTTTCATGTGGAGAAGAGATGAGGTTTTGGAATCAAGCAGGCCTGGGACCGTGCACCAACTCAGCCATGTCATAGTTAGCTGCGTGACATCGGGCAGATCATGTAACTTTCAAAGTCTCCATTTCCTCATTTGTGAATTGGGGTGGGGGGTGGGGCTGGGCAGACTGTCCCTCACCAAGTTGGTTGTTATGTTTATTATATGAAATAATACTTAGTAAGCAGAGTTCTAGTTATTGGCTACTACACAAGACACCATCCCCAAACTTCGTGCCTTACAGCGACAGTTGTGATGTCACAACCCTGACATCTAGCCTGTGTTCAGCGGGTAGTTCTTCTGCTCCACATGGTGTCAGTTGGGCTGGAACATCCAAGATGGCTTCTTGGCACACACGTGTTGTGCCTCACTTGGGATGGCCGGAACAGCCAGGGGCCATCCATGCAGGGCTCTCCCTCTCTGTCTCTCTGTGGCCTCTCTGTGCAGAAACTTGGGCTGCCTCACACAGCATGGTTGTCTAAAGTAGTAACACTTATTTGGCAGTTGGCTCCCAAGAGAGAAAAGAAACAGAAGCTGTCAGACCTCCTGAAGGTGAGGCTTAGAACTGGCTCGGTGTCACTGCTATCACATTGTGATGGTCAGAGCAAACCAGAGGGCCAGCCCAGATTCAAAGGAAGCAGAAATAAGCTCCCTCTCTTCAGGTGAGGAGCGACTGTGCGTGCAGCATGGGAAGGAATCAATGGTGGTCTTATCTGGAGACCAGCGACTCTAAGCCCTTAGTCCAGTGCCTGGATCAGTAGAAGTCATTTTTTTTATTGCCTTGGCTGAGATTAGATCAAGATCTCTGTATATAGAAAATGAAACACGGGAGATCTTGGGTCCTTAGGATGGATGAACAGGAAATCATTCCGAGCAGGCATTCCCAACCAAAGCCACAAGAATGCCATGTCCCTCCTCACTCATTACATCTGTCTTGTAAATAGCAGTGCAGAGGTCCTATTTGTCACGGGATTAACACAAATTAATGCAAAGAAACATGGGAACAGGTGGTTCGTGCAATGCAGAGCAGAATGTAGAACCTGTTTTAAAGGAGACTTATGGCCAAAGAGGTGTCAGAGTAACTACAAAAAACCCATTTGGGTGAGAGAGTTCTGTTACAATAAGGAATGATTTTGCATGTCTGTCATTCTGTCATCCATTAGACGGTGATGGATATGGAGGAGGATTTTGCTGCAGCAAGCTGGAGGTGGCGAGAACACGGATATTTTCATTAATCGGGCTTCAGAGCAAACAGTGCAGGCAAAACCTTCATAAACGCCAGGTCAATTGTGCTCTTGTGAAAGAATCTGTTTTTTCCCACCACCCTCCCCCTAAGGTTGGCAAAGTTGTATAACGTTCTTTGAAATAAGAACAGAATAAAGGATAAAGCAAGGAAAGGAGTGGTTGGTGTGTGTGCGGAAAGCCCAAAGATGATGCAACTAAGAAAAATTTCATTAATTTTGAAGAAATTGAGAAAACAGACATAGCTGCTAGATGAAATTACCAGGTTTTGCTCCCCCAGCTTTCACCAATATATTTAATTGCAGGGGGAAATCAAGACGATATACAATCCTGCCTCTTGAGGTTAGGGAAGATCTAAAGTTTGTAGCAACAGGGAAAAGATTGTGTCTGTGTTACGTGCTCTGTGTTTGGACCCTGGGCAGATTTAAATGTGTTGGGTGACACGGCCTGGGGTCAGGGTGCGGTTGTGAAGCAGGCAACCTTTTCTTGGAACTTTTTCTCCCCCTTTTAATCACTCATCTTGCTTCTGAGTTGGCCTTTCTTTCTCCCAACTCCGGAGTGCCTGGTGCTTTCATGATGCAAGGCCTCATCTCCAGTATCACAACAATTTGTATTAGAAGACCAAAAAAATATTTTTTTTATTTGCTAGTCAAAGAATTTCTTGGAGGGGCGGGGGAGGGAATCGTCTTTGCATGGAAAATACCTTGATAGTTTGCTGGAGGATGGAAGGGCACACCCTAAGGGCACAGTCTGGGAAAAGTAAGTTAGCACAGGATGACTCAAGTGTTCTGTACGGGAAGCAATCTGGAGCTAGGAAACGGGGACCTAGCATAGAAGAGAGGCTAAAATGCGGAGCCCCTTGGCCAGCAGCTGGCATCTATGATGGAAGAAATGGCCCATCGACTTTTTTTCAACAGTTTAACTGCTACAAGAGCAGTTTCTAAACTTCCCTGGTTCACAGCACCCTTAGTGTTTGTGACTTTTTTCATGGCGCCCCTAGGCCAAACAAAATACCTAATGGTTTTTTATTAAGTGGTAAGCTCAAATAGCTTAATATGTCTTAACAACTTAGCAGTAGTTTGAAAGAAAAAAAAATTTTTTAAGATTTTATTTATTTTTATTTGAAAGAGACCAGGAGAGAGCGTATGCGCCAGAGTGCGAGTAGGGCAGAAGGAGAGGGAGAACCAGACTCTGAGAAGGGGCCCCAATGCGGGGCTCGATCCCAGGATCCCGGGATCATGACCTGAGCCAAAGGCAGACGCTTAACCGCCTGAGCCACCCAGGCGCCCAAAGGAAAATTTAAATTAAAAATTATTTTATTTTCTTGTTAAAGAACCACAATGATTTACCAATCAGATGAGTGCATCTTGGATGTGCACCCCTCTCAACTCTGGAATCGAATCAGATGCTCCCACCCTCATTTCCTGTTCCATGTCGATTCTCATTCTATACTTCTTTTAATCTCAGCAACCATGATCATCCAAGATTCACAAAGATATCGTTGAAAGGAACGTAGCGCAATCTACTGTTGACACAGTGAACTACTTTGAGCCAGTTTGGGAACCATTGTACTATAGTGTTTGCTTGAAGTTGCCACTGTTGATCATCATGTGGCCCTGAGCCTCCCAACTTTCAGCAAGTTCTAATACACCTGAAAGGAACTTGTGTGCGTGTGGACAAGTGGATGAGTGTCAAAGACGACTCAGTGAGGCAGGCTGGGGACAGCAGGCACAGGTGGAAGAAGAGCCAAGAGCAGGACTAATTCAGCAGAGGCTTGGCTCTGTGTGAGGGGTGGCCCTCAAATGTGACCTCTGGGGTCATGTAGAAATCTCAGGGTTGCATTTCACTTTTCACAAGATTTGGAATGGAACTTGACCTAATCTCTGGACAGAATGATGCCAGTTGGCATTTTTAGAGAGTTCAACATCTATTATCTCAGTTGTTGGCAAGGTTTGTAGAGTTTTTAAGGTAAATCACCACTGTTGCTTAGCCTAAAATTGGAAATGTGTGTCATGGGGACAAAAAAAAAAAATCTTTCCATAGGGGGGGAAAAAAAAAAATATATATATATATATATATATATATATATATTTAAAATTTTATTTATTTATGAGAGAGAGGGAGCACATGAGCGAGGGGGAGGGGCAGGGGAAAAGGGAAAAGCAGACCCACCACTGAGCAGGAAGCCTGATGCGGGGCTTGATCCCGGACCCTGAGTTCATGACCTGAGCCGAAGGCAGACAACTGACTGAGCCACCCAAGTGCCCCTATAAAATATATCTTCATGACAAAGAGGTTAAGGTAGAGGCCAACCTTGAAGCTTGCCATTTCACATTAATCATGCAATAGTACCTTGCCTGTCTAGTAATTTGCCCTTCTTTTGCCAAATCCATTACTGCAACTCACTTCCCTTGTCCTATATGTCCCGCCCATATGTTGTCCTGTGAAAGGTAATAAGAATTAGCCCATGTTTAGTGACCCTTTGAGTCCATACACCCGATTCCAGGTCAGGGTCAGGTCCAGATTAGAGATTGGCAAACTTTTTCTATAAAGAGGTTGAGAGTAAATATTTTAGGCTTTGCAAGCCATACAATTTCTGTTGCAGCTACTCAACCCCACTATAACAACAGGAAAGCAGCCACAGATGAAATGTAGCAGAATGAACATGACTGCCTTCCAATAAAACTTTACATGTAAAAATAACCAGTGGGACAGATTTGGCCCATGGGCTAATGGGCTAGTGTCTGCAAACTTCTGGTCCAGGTAGTGACAATCTGATTTAAAAAAAAAAAAAAAGCATGCAAGTAGAAACTCTGATGAAATACATAGCTGGAATGGGTTTGCCAAACTCAAGCCTAAGGGCATAGTCCTCCACAAAACTACCATATCTGCCTAAGATTCAGACACCAGCTGCAATTTGGGAGGTCCTCAGGACCACTCTCACTTCTGACCACGTGACAAATTTGGGGGTCTCTACAGATTCCTTCCTGTTTGATCATTTTCTCGAATTATGCATGGAACTCAGGAAAGTGCTATATTTACAATTACAGTTTTATTTATTTATTTTATTTATTTTTTTAAAAAGATTTTATTTATTTATTTGACAGAGAGAGAGACAGCCAGCAAGAGAGGGAACACAAGCAGGGGGAGTGGGAGAGGAAGAAGCAGGCTCCCAGTGGAGGAGCCTGATGTGGGGCTCGATCCCAGAACGCTGGGATCACACGCTGAGCCCAAGGCAGATGCCTAACGACTGAGCCTCCCAGGCGCCCCCACAATTACAGTTTTATTACAGCAAAAGGATTTAAATCAGAACCAGCCAAAGGAAGAGACACACATGGCAAGATCAGGGGTTGGGGCTGGGGGCAAATGCAAAGCTTTCATTGTTTTCTCTCATGGAATACTGGACGTCATTACCCTCCCTGGCTCTGATATGTGACAGTACTCATATGAGTCCTGCCAACCAAGCATCAGAGTCCAGAGCTTTCCCCAGGACTCCATTACATACCGACCACACACTGAGGCTGAGCTTTAGTCCTCAGCCCCTCCCAAGGGTCAACATAAAACCTTTGGTTTCCAGTTCTTCCAGAGTTCAGAAGTGATATGGCATGTTCCAGAGCCCCCATTATAAATTACACTATGAGTCTGTCGGTGGTCGAAGCCCAAAGGCAAAGAAGACATTCCTATCAGGCAGGACATTCTAGGGAACTTAAGATCAGCTCCCAGAAGCCAAGAGTTTGCTTTGAGTAAAACTAATTCTTCACCATACAACATGTAACTGCTTGAAAATAATCCTAAGTTTTCCATTTATTCATTTGTTTCTTCATTCATTTTAATAGACTTCTAGATGGTCTCCCAGCTTCCGTCCTCCCCTTAGTTAGAGTGATCCCCTCGAAACCTAAGTCAGATCACGTCACTTCTCAGCTCAGGACCCTCAGTTGTTCCTCTCCCAGACAAAAACCAGAGTCCTATAATGGTGTTCAAGGCCCCAGTGATCCAGCTCCCATCCCAACCTCCTTCATCACCCTCTCTGTCCCCTCTTACTCCACTCCCATTGCATTGGCTTCTTTACTGCTCTTTACACATATCAGGCCTGTTCCTTTGTGTTGGCCATTTTCTCTGCCTAGAATGCAAGTACCCTCCTGATATCCAGATGGCCATCCCCTTGCTTCCTTCAAATCTTTGCTGTAATGTTACTTTTTCAATGAGGCTTATTGTTTTAGTCTGGACTGCTGCAACAAATGACCATCCACAGTGGTTAAAATAACAAACATTTATTTTTCATATTTCTGGAGGCTGGGAAATCCAAGAGCATGCTGTCAACAGGTCCAGTGTCTGGTGAGAGCCCACTTCCTGGTTTGCAGATGGCCATCTTGCCGTGTCCTCAACGTGGTGCGGAGAAAGAGATCTTGTGTCTCTTCCTTTCTTATAATCCCATCATGGTGGCTCCACCCTCATGACCTAAATACTTCCCAAAGTACTCCGTCCCTGATGCCCTCACATTGGGGGTTGGGATTTCAACATATGCATGGGGAAGCACAAACATGCAGTCTGTAACACCTATGCTAGTCACATCATTGAAATTGAGACCCCCCCCCAATCCACTTTATCCTCCTCTATTTTTCCTTATTGTTTTTTATTGTGGTAAAAAATGCATAGCATAAAATTCACCATTGTAACTATTTCTAAGCGTACAGTTCAGTAGTGTCAGTTGTGTTCACAGAATTGTGCAACCAACCTCCAGAACATTTTCATCTTGCAAACCTGAAATTCTGTACCCATTAAACAACACCCTCCATTTCCTTCTCCCCCCAGCTCCTGGCAACCACCATTCTATTTCTCTCTACAAATTTGACTATTTTAGATTCCTCGTACTAGTGGAATCCTACAATATTTGTCTTTTTATGACTGTCTTATTTCATTTAACATAATCTTTTCAAAGCCTAATCACATTGTACCATGTGCTAGTATTTTCTTCCCTTTTAAGGCTAAATAATATTCCATTGTATATATATGTACCACATTTTGTTTATCCATTCATCCATTGATGGACATTTGTGTTATTGTGAATAGTATTGCCATGCATGTGGGTTTATACCCTCCTCTGGTTTTTTTTTTTTCATTGTATTTATCACTTTGTACAATATTATAAAATTTGCTTATTTAGTATGTTTACTATTTACTGTCTGTTTCCCCTCACTAGAGTGGAAACTTCATGAGGATAGGGGACTCTTGTCTTGTTTGTTCTGTGATGTATCACGAGCAGAACAGGGTCTGGCACATAACAGACACTCACTAAATAGTGATATTAAGAAAATTAGCAGTTCGCCTGGGTGGCACAGCGGTTAAGCGCCTGCCTTCGGCTCAGGGCGTGATCCCAGCGTTCCGGGATCAAGCCCCACATCAGGCTCCTCCGCTATGAGCCTGCTTCTTCCTCTCCCACTCCCCCTGCTTGTGTTCCCTCTCTCGCTGGCTGTCTCTATCTCTGTCAAATAAATAAATAAAATCTTTAAAAAAAAAAAAAAAGAAAGAAAATTAGCAAGAAGCACCTACCATGTAGCAATGTAGCAGGCCCTGTGCTGGGTCTTAAGGAAGCACCAGCAAATAAGACACAGAGTTTACAGTTTGGCAACAGAGTTAAATAAAATTAACTATTAGGTTCAAATGTAAAACCAGCTTACTTACAGGAATGGTATTAGTTGTGCAGCTCAGCTTTTCCTCCACATGGCTTCTCTGTGCATTGCGATGTCTGTTACATATGTGTCCTAATGACTAGAATAAGTTATTTCTATCTGTTCATTTAAGTTCTACTTGATGTGGAGATACTTGAATAATTTAAATTGTGATTAAATAATAATTCTATTTTTATGTTTTCCCTACTGGGACATTTCCACCCATCAATCTGGCTTAATTTAAGGGTGTATTGCAGAATTGTCCTAAACACTCCTCATTTAATGTTAACATCCACATGAAGAAAAGCTTTACATGTTTTTTTCATCACACCTCCACAGAATTTCTTGGAATATCTTTACAAGGGAATCATCTGATTTCCAAAGCCCCAGTGATAGCTATTTTTTTTTAATCAGTATTTTTACTTGAACCAAATGCCAGCATTCTTTAAAACAGTATGCACCCTCCTGGTTTGGAGCCCTGGGAGAAATTCTGTCCCATTTTCTAGGCTTTTATGGACAGGGTACTTTATTTTCCCTTCTGTTTCTGCCTGATTTGATTTTTCTTTAATTTTAAAAAAAAAAATTTATTTTTTAAATCCCAGTATAATTAACGTACAGTGTTATATTCGTTTCAGGTGTACAATATAGTGATTCAACACTTCCATACATCACTCAGTGCTCATCATGATGAGTGTGCACTGAAATCCCTTTCACCTGTTTCAGCCATCTCCCCACCCACGTCCCCTTTGGTGACCTCCAGAGTTTGTTCTCTATAGTTAAGAGTCTGCTTTTTTGTTTGCCTCTTTTTTCTTTGTTTGTTGTGCTTCTTAAATTCCACATATCAGTGAAATCATATAGTATTTATCTTACTCTGACTTATTGCAGCCAGTATTATGCCTTCTAGCTCCATCCACCTTGCTGCAAATGGCAAGATCCCATTCTTTTTTATGGCTGAATAATATTCTATTATCAATAGATAATAGATAGATAGATAGATAGATAGATAGATAGATAGATAGATAGATAGATATAAATATATATCTCACTTCTTTATCTAATTATCTATCAATGGACACTGCTTTCATATCTTGGCTAATGTAAATAATGCTGCAATAAACATAGAGGTGCACATATCCTTCTGAATTGGTGTTTTCATACTGTTTGGGTAAATACCCAGTACTGAAATTACTGGATCATAGGGTAGCACTGTTTTTAATTATTTTTAGGAACCTCCATACTGTTTTCCACAGTCTGCCTGATCTGGTATTAAAATTACTCTTTTTACTCCTTTCTCTCAGTAAATAAAAACATTTCTTTGGTTATTTTTCCTATGAAAAAAAGTAATACATAATTATTCCAGAAGACACAATAACATAAAGAGCATACAGGACACTAGTTGTTCCAACTTCTATTAAAACCATAGTAAATATGATTCTAGATTTGTGCGATCCAAATCGGTAGCCACTACTCCCACTTAGCTACTGAGCACACAAAATGTGACTAACCCAAATTGAGATGTGTTGTAAGGGAAAATACACATCAGATATGAAAGATTTAACACACACACAGATATAAAAATACCTCAATAATGTTTATATTGATTGCATGTTGAAATTATAATATTGTGAACGTATTGAGTCAAATAAAATATATTATCTGTTATATTAGTGTCTTTTTACCTTTTGTAATGTGGTTAGAAGAAAATGTTAGATTACATATGGGGCTTCTATTATATTTCCGTTGGAGAGTGTTGTTCGGATGATCATTTTTCTGTGTGTCTCTATACATACATATTGTAAGAGCAAGAGCATGGTACTTTTTATTTCATAATTCACATTCGTCTCTTATTAATATATTGTTGGCATATTTCCATGTCCAGAGACATATTTCTTCAAAATTATATATAATATCCAGTGTTCCATTGTAAAAATGAGCCATAATTTCTTCAACCAACACCCTATTGCTGAACAGCAGAGTGATTCCAGTGCTCACTGTTACAAAAAGCATTGTAATAAATATCCTTGAACCCACATCTCTACCTACATGAGTGACTATTCTATTAGACTTAATTTCCAAAAGTGAAATTGCTAAATCAAAACAGACGCACATTTTTAGGACTTTTGTTACAAACGAGGAACAATCAAGTCACTCTCTAAATATGTGGTGTGAATTTGAACTTCATCAGCAGGTATACCTGGTTTCAATTCCTTATAACTTTTTTTTTTTTTACTGATTGTTACAGTTAAAAGAAAATATCTCATTGTCTTCCTTTTACTACTTCTATTATACGTAAAATGAAAGTTTCTCACATTTTTATTAGCACTTTGTAACTGTTTATCTTTTGTAACTGTTCGTGTCCATAGTCCATTTGGTTTTTGGAGAATTTGTACTTCGTCCTTGATTTACAAGGATTTTTTTATAGATTAATTATATTAATTCTTGGTCACACGAGTTTTGTATTTTTTTCTTAGTTTATTTGCCTTTAATCTTTTATGTTACTTTTTGATGTTCATAGGTTTTAATGGTTACATAATTTTCTTTTAAGATAACTGCCCTTGAGCTTATGTTAAGGAATTCCTTTAATACTTTAAAATTACATTGTTATTCAAGTGTAAAGTCTTCTGGTATAGGCTTGGTGGAATTTTTTACATTTATCCCCCGACACCATATGGAATCTATTTTCATGTAGAAATTACAAGGCTTTTCTTTTCGAAATATTTCAGATTTATTAACAATCTGTCCTTTCTTTGTCGGTTTAAAAGGGGTTTAAAAGTGAGCTAATGGGGAAGGATCAAGTACATACTAGGTCAAGTCCATGGAAATTTGGAGAAGTAGGAAGAACAAGGCATGTACTTGGGTCTAGAATGCAGGTGGGCAGTGATGAGGGGAAATTAGAAAGACCAGCAAGAAGGGCACAGGTGGCCAGCCTTCAGTACTGTTCCCAGACATGGGTGACTTTACTCGGGCTTATTATTTTAACCTGTTTAGAATCATGTGCCATTTAAAAAATCTGAGTAACATTAAGGTATCTTGCCCCAGAAAATTGTGCAAATACATCCAACTTTGTACATAATTGCATGAGGTTTACGGATCCCTTGTAGTCCATCCAGTAGACCTATTGGGGTACAAAGACCTCAACATGAAGATCCCATTCCCTTGTGGAAAAGAAAATCAAAGACCCAGAGGCAAGTCATACTTCAGGGAAAGGCAGGTCCAGGAGGTACTCCCCTCTTTATGCAGTCACATGAGGATACTTACCAGTCTCCAAACTTAGACCACACTTCTCAGTCTCTTGTTCCTCAGTTTTTGTTCCTACTGATGCCTTGTCTAACATGACATTTTCTGCAGCAGTGGTTATTGCTGGTTCTCCAGCATCCTTTCTCCACCCTGAAATTCCTACCAGTGCCCTGAGTTTTGTTATCCACTTTCCTTCTCCAGGACCTGACCCCACCCCACCCAGCACCACGAGTGGGTCCTGGTTGATTCAGACCAAGAGGACACTATCGCTTTTGACTTCAGTCCATTGATTCAGGAGTGGACATGTGACCTAAGCCATTCACTCAGTGGGAATTGAGGTCTCTTTCTTGGGCAGAAGTTGGGACAGAAACACTCTCTTTCCCATTGGACACAAAAGGGGAAGTGAAGGCACCACCTGCTGCTGTCAGCCATCAACCAGCCAGCCTTAGAACAAAGACAACACTGCAGAAAGCAGCATGGAGAGAAGAGGAAATTCCTTAGTGTGATGGCTCAGCCACCTGATCCATCAACCTTGAGGGCTGCCCTGACTTGAGACTTCCATTACTTGGGTTAATAAATTACCCTTGTTGTGTAAGACATTTTGATTTTTGCTTTCTATTCCATGAACATAAGATTCCTAATCAGTACAGCCTGGCTTAGAAGCGTGGCTTAGACACTACCTTCTTCATGGCTTCCACACTCAAGCCAGCTAGAAGGGATAACTGCTCCTCCCTCTTATACCGTGCCAATGCCAAGATTGTACACAACTTGTAGGTCAGGAAACATAGCCTGAGACCTTTTGTGTCTTCACAACACCTAGCTGTTAGCTGATGTTCCGTGACTTTTTGAAATCTACACTAAGATTGCCTCACTCCATGGCTAGGTCTGTGCCTTCTTTTATCACTAAGATAAAGTTTTTTTAAAAGGGCTGAAAGAAAGATTAACAAGAATATCCCTGAGGCCCAGAGGACCTGTGAGTTGCACATGCTGTGCATCTCAACCCTCACTGTACTTTTTCAATCACCTGGGGAGTCTTTTGGCTGGTTCAAGATGGTGGAGTGACCTCACATATTTACCACTAAATGACAGAAAAGTGGTCAGAAGATGATATGCTACCAACGGAGTGAAAATGAGGGAGGAAACCAGAGACCTTGCTGAATCTCTGGGCAGGGTTAGATGATTTGAAAGAATAAACCAGAACAGGGGTTGTTATGGTCAGAGGACACAGGGAGAGGAGCTTGGAGAAAGTGTTGGCTTCAGGTTGTAGGTAAAACAGTGGGAACAACAAAGGGTCCCAAACTGAAATGACTCCTGCCCTTTGGGTATCAGAGTTTGACCATAGGAGAAGAATTCCAAATAAATGAATAGCATGCCTGGGCATCTGATGAAAGGGCTGCACGTTTGGGCTGGAGCCTTTCTGTCCTAATATTTGAGGACCATTAAGTGATCACCAGGTCCTTGCCAGGCCTCTTGAAGTGAAGCTTGCTGGCTGATCCATCTGATCCACTTATACAGAACTTACAGGCAGCCTATGAAGAAAATGGACCTTCAAAAGGGTGGAGAAAATGCCAGCTACTTACCCATATTAATTGCCATAGTTATTCTTTCATATATAGGATGGAACAATCAAGATTCACTACCTATTGAAGTAAACAAGCAGAACAAAGAAGACAGGCCAATGTGAACAGAGAACAGTGACCCCAGAGGAGCTGAAATAACTTTTGGAGGACAGAACTTTAAAGAAATGTGATTTCTCCCCAGAGAAAGTTGAGTGGCTACTGCATCCATTAAAACAGAACATGTATCTATAAAAAGGAGCAATAAAAGAATAAGAAAGAGTTCATAAATTTTATATATCTATACATATAAAATTTTATACATAATTATTTTATATTTGTACTAATTATATGCATATGTATGTACATGTAACTTAAACTCAGCTTGCCTCACTATAATGTAAGCCCTAGAAGTGCAGGGACTTTGTAAAAAAAAAAAAAATAATATATATATATATATATATATATATATATATATATATATATATATATATATATATTTGCTGCTGTATTCCCATTGCCTAGAATTGGACAAAAATAGATAAAATAAAAATATAACCAACCCAAATCTAAAGTAATAGAAGTGAGTAGAAGAGATAACGTAGATGAACTAAAGTTCTTGCCTTCCAAAGAAGAGTCAAGAGATATATATTTTTTTAAGTTGATAAATCAAGAAAAATATTATGGGATTTCCAAGTCAAGATGGTAGATTAACCATATGAATATATCTTTCTTGGTCTCAAAACCCTAATGAAAAAGCAGTAAAGGGGCTTTTTGAAAAGACACAGTCTCTGAGAACAAAGGGAAAGAATAAAACATGATGTCAGAAAAGTTTTGGAAACTCTAGAGCTTGAATAAGGACTAACTCTCTTATCTGACCTAGGCCACCTAAAGCCCAAGCTGGCAAGAAGGAAAGTTTGTGGGAGCTCCATTGGCAGGAGATGGGGTGCAAAGTGTGTATGGCTTGATTAGGCAGAGATAAGACAAAAAAAGTCTGGACCTACCTCTTCTGAAGAGGGAGGATAATAGACAACAATAAGATGAGAAGCAAATATATAGCTATAGCTAGCTAGCTAGATATAGATATAGATAGATATAAATATAGATAAATGAAGCTCACTGGTTGATCCATCTGGTCTACTTACACAGAGTGTATACAACACACACACACATATCTATGTGTATATATATGCACACACATAGATATAGATATATAGGTATAGAAATATCTAGACATATTCAGGTTTGGCCACTTGACTCGTGATGGCCAAAGGTATATAAAATATAACTCAGTAATATGGAGGTAACTGCCCAAAGAATTATTTAAAAGTAGTTGCCTCTGGAGAGTAGGATTATGATGGAGGGGGCTGGATAAATCACAGAAATATTTTCACATCTTTAAGGTTTATTGGAACTTTTATCTCCATGTATGTTCGCTAAATATCTATATCTACCTAAATAAACAGGTTGATTTGTTACAAAAAATGGTCACAATAATTATCCTCCTTATATCCATGTCTGTGTGTCATCCCCGTCTGGGTTTATCTCTGGGTTAGGTCACTTGTGATGACCAATGAGACAGTAGCAAATATGATACAAATGTGATACATGCTTGGAAAGGGAATGTGCATTGGAGCTTGCCCTCTCTTGCTGCTCTTGGGACCCCTGACACTGACACCGTGTGAAAAAACTTGAGCTAGCCTGCTGATGGGCGAGAGACCAAGTGGAACAGACAGATACCAGCTGTTCCAGAAGAGGCTATGGTAGACCAGCAAGTCCTCAGTCAGTCTGGCAGCTGATCACCAAGGCATGAGCCCAGAAAGACTGGCCAAAGAACCACCCAGCGGAGGCCAGTCCAAATTCCCTTCAGAATCATGAACTAATTAAAGTTTGTATTAAACTTTTAAATTGGGGGCAATTTACTATATATCAAATCCTAACTGGTAGATGTAGATACAGAGACAGAAATAAAATAAAAATTTCAAGTATATATAATAGGACATCTGGACCCCAACCCAGATTGCTAGAGATCATGCTAGAGAGTGAATCTTCAGAATTTATGATTAAAAATCTCCACAATGACTCTAACACAACCTGGACAAGCATTTACAAACCATTGTTACACAGCAAAGGTCAAAGGGTTCGGAGGTCTGAATTCCAAGCCAGATACTTCTACTCACTAACTGTGGAATCTCAGATAAGTTATTTAACTTCTCTGAGCTTTCATTTTCTTCTCAGGAAGATAGAAGAAAGTCATTTCAGTGATTAAATAGGCTGGTATATGGAAAGTGTCCAGCATCATACATGGAATTTCTTCCCTTTCCTCCTCCACAAACCCTAATGGGCCTTCACAGAGGAAGATAGTTCAGTGTCTAATTCTAGAAAGTCTGCAGGTGGTTTGGGTATAATATTGGATTCTTATTGTCCTTTCTATCTTTAATAAAGCACAGGACAGAGAGACAGAGGCTGATGGCAAGCAACTTTCAGAAGGGTTTTATTTTCCTCATTTGTCAGGGCAACTTTAATAAAATTGTTATGGTGTGAAATGAGAAACTTCCAGAAAAGAACAGAACAGGCCATAAGGGGAAAAAATAGGGCTGTTAGCAGATTCACAAATGTGAGCCAATGATTTGGAAAATCTCAAATACGGGACCACAGGTTTCCAACGAGGAGGGAAGAAATCTTAGAGACGGGGCCAGTAGCATGACAGCAACCTCCCAATGTCAAATCACATGCCCTTGTTGAAGCCTGTAGTGAGAACTGGGACAGCTGCGAGCAAGCTCTGTAGCTTCCTGGAACTCGTCACTTCTGTGGGCCTCAGATTTCCTACCTGTAAAATGACAGGCCTGTATTAATTGAGCTCTGAGTTCCCTTTCAACACTTACATTCCATTAATTTATAACGAGATCTTTTCCTCCCCCTTGCCCAGCTGTATTGTACTTTCAACCCTCCACTTTGAAAGGAACCTAGGCAACCATCAGAAAACAAACAACTATATGTGTGGACCTGATGCCTAATCTTGATTGGACTTCTATTCGCTGTCCAAAAAGACAAAAAGCACCTTAATAGCCTATCATCTGGGTCCATGTTTATCACTTTTTTCATTTTGCAGCACCTCACTATCCAAAGAAGAACTATATGCATTGTCTCAGTTTTCCCCAGGTGACCAGCACGTGGGAGGACAAAAATAAATGGCTTGGTGACACCAAAAAACAAAACAAAGAACAAATGATGTAATGATTGTAATGATTGAACAAATGAATGTAATGATTGTCCCCTCTTGTTTATAAAGTGCTGATTGCTTCCACATCAGCCAGAACACAGACACGAGCTCAGAATGTTTGCTTTTATTTTATTACAAACTGCATCATCTGTTCATGTCAGAAAGAGAACATATACTCTGTGTGGGCTCCTAGTGACCAGAACCCCAGGCTTTAGCCCGCTTTTGTGACTCAAGCTTCTGTCCCTGAGCGTGGGGACCCTGCCTGAGACAGTGGCATACATAGTTCCTCCGGGAGGGGTTATCATGCAAGAAAATGGGGACTGAATGTAGTCAGACAAGCTTTACCTGTTCTGGACTCAAAGAATCTGGCCGAAGCAATCTACTCTAATAATACTTGAAATATGAAACGATTTAGAATCTTTTAAAAACTCATCAAAGAGATTGATGGCATTTTTTAAAAAGTAGAGTGGACATTTTAATATGAAGATTTGATGATCTTTCCTAGTGTGATCATAAAAATCATGCATGGAAAATACAGCCGTGAACATAGACACAGGCACTGACTGCACACTTCAAACTCAAGGCACAGGCAGGGTGACTCTCTACCCTTGGAAGAGCCAGTTCATTATCAGCCAGGCCAGCAATAGCCCAGCTTCGCAGGAAAAAGGCAGTGGACACTACCCCATATCGATGATTATCACCTTGCTGTTTCAAGTGCAGTCTGCAAGCCAGTGGCGCCAGCATCACCTGAGAACTTCTTAGAAATACGGACACTCAGGCCAGACCACGCCAGACCTGCGGAATCAGACTCTGCATCATAACAAGCTCCCCAGATGATTCATTCAGGCACATGCTACAGTGAGCAGAGCACGTCAGTGGAGCATCTCCCTTGTTTGGGTGGGATTGTCTCTCGCTGTGAGAGGCTATAGAAGCTGGTCACAGATTCCTCCCTCTTCTGTTTGCGTGTCCCTTTGCTCCCCCATCAAGAGGCAGAGTCTTCTTCTACCCCTTTGAATCTGGACACTTTGTGCTTTGAACAACAGATTGCAATCGAAGTGATGATTTTGGAGGTCCAAGTCTGGACCTTGGTGGCCTTGTAGCTTCTGCTTTCACCCTCTTGGAACCCCGAGAACACTGGGTGATGGAGCCCAAGCTAGCGGGCTGGAGGATGAAGAGATGGAGAGTGAGACCCAAGCAAGAGCCATACCAGTAGCCAGTCAGGTGAATAAGTCACGTGAGATCACCCAGTCCTGGTGGAGCTGCTGGATATAGCAGCCGTGTAAGCATCCTCTGAAAGACCAGCAGAAGAATGGCCTCACTGAGCCCAGCCCAAATTGCTGACCTACAGAATTATGAGGGAAAAAATGGTTATTGTGTTACATCACCAAATTATGTGGGTGGTTTCTTATGCATCAATAGATAAATAAGACAGTCCTGAAATCTTTAACGAGGGCCACATAGGTTTCCTGAGAACAAACAAGTCCATCTCCATCTTGGTAGGAGAAATCATCTTTGCTGATGTGAAAATAAGGGTTGGGCAAGTTTATTCCTAGGGAAGCCCCCTTGCTGATAGGCTCACAGATGATGGAGCAACAGAGCTATTCATGCTGGGTGATTGACACAAGCTCTGTGACCAGTGAATGCCCTTCCCAGCTCCCTGGATGGATGCTGTGAAGAAACAAAAGCCATGATCAAGATTTCCCGACATCTGGTTCCCAGTTTTTGCAGGGACTCTGGCCTGCCTCTGGCTACTCTCTCTTCTGTGCCTTGACCCAGACTCTTGATAATTTCTATCAGATCCAGCCATTACCCAAGCCAACGATCCATGAGTCTTTGGTGTGCAGTGTTGAACTGGAAGGAGTCTAAGCTTTGGAGTCACGTGAACTGAGTTTCAATCCTGGCCCCACTACTTACTAGGTAGGTGATTGGGCAAATTACCTAACTTCCCTGAGACTTGGTTTTCTCATCTATCAATTGAGATTAAGAATCTCTATCTATTAAGATTATGAAAATTACATATAAGAAAGACAATGGCATATAATGAATGAATGAATCTCTGTGGATGTAGTCTGCGTAAATGAAACTAGAGGCATGAAAGCTATAAAGTCCCTGATGCGTCTAATTATGAAAAAGAGACAAACCCACCAGCTCCCCCCCCAACCCCTCCCCACCCTTGGAGAGCACCAGACTTCTAAATGGCTGGACACTCCAACTACAGTCTGTTCTGTTTATCTGCTGCCTTCTTGGCAGCCATTCTACTCACAACCATTGGAAGGAGGGGGGCAGGGTGATCAGCATTCATCTCTGGGTCACCAGGTCAAGTGGGTACTAATCAGGAAAAATGTTTGGCTATTAAATGCTCCATTGAGTCCTTTAAATATCACCTGATGTGTCATAAATTTGGATTAGCCGTAGAAAATCAATCTTCTCCATATGCAAATGAGAGATGAAACGAGATTCTCCTTGTGAGCCATTACTGTCCCCCAGCACACCAGTCATTTCAACTTTATTTAACTGGCCTGAATTTCTTTTCCATTTTGCTTCATTGTGTGGCTTGAAGCCCATTATCCCCTAGATCGTTTATGGTCGGAGAGTTCTGATGGCAGAGACAGCCTTCAGAAGGCTGTGCTGGTGTCGTGTTTGCTTTGTTTCCTCACCTCCCTTGTGTAGACTCAGCCACCACTGGGATTGAGCCTGGCTGAGCTGGCCTTGGCCCTGAGACCCTCGCCCCAAAACTAATGTCAATCTTGTAATGATGCATGTGTGCCTGTGCATGTAAATACGTATCCTGAGAGAATATTCAGGAAGTTGAAGTCTCCATTAAAAAATAAAACACCGTATTTTTTCATCACTCTTCCTGATTCCGGGAAGCCTTGGCAGACTTCTCCGAGTTGGATTGAATTTTTGGGTTTACAAGGGCAGAAAACAGGCAAGTTTTTACCACTCCTCAAACTGCTCTGTTCCAGCCCATAACATCACCGTAGCATGTAATACAGGGAGGGAAATGGAGCAAAAGCGCTGGCAACTTCCCAGGGGAATAAAACGGTTGCTTTGCGTCCCAGCAGCCGCTGGCTACCCAGAAACTTATTAATGTTCTGCCTTTGTGTTCGGCAAGCTTGAGATAGGATGCGGCTAATTAGCCTGCCTGGGAACCAACTGGTGTGGATTGGAATGGGATGGAATGGAATGATTAATGATAATAAAGTCTGTACACTACCTCATAGTTTGCTACAAACTTGCAATAAATCATTTCACTTGATGTTCTCAACAATCACATGGGGTTGGTATTATTATTAACCCATTTTACAATATTATTAGCCCATTTTACAATATGGAAACTGAGGGGCAGAGAGGTGCCATTAACGTATAAAAAACCTTAAAAATGTTCATGCCTTCCGACCAGTAATTCTGCTAGGAATTACGTTGGGGAAATAATAAGAAATCCAACGATAAAGAGATTTATTCATAGACACATAAGGAAGTTACTTACAATAGTAATAAATTGAAAACCACCTGCACGTTCAAATATAAGGCATCACTTGGATAAATTACAACAACTCAATATAAGGGTACACTTCCTCTCTAAAAACCAGGTTCTTGAATACAGTGTAAAGGAAATAAGTTTACTATTGAATCTTCCATTTTAAAAAGGCAGATTGCCTCCTCTAAGTGCAGTATTATCCCAATTATGTGGCATCTCTGTGTAGATGGAAAACAAGATAGAAGAAATAGCTTCAAATATTAGTAATGGTTATATCTGTTCCATGATATTAATATTGATTTTCCCCCTCTTTTCCCTTTTCTCTATTTTCATACTTCTCTGTAATATAAAATTCTCATAATCAAAAAGTGATGTACGATAATGAATAGAACAATGGTGATACACGAAATTATTTTTTCATGTTTGTTTGTTCATGAGGAGCTAGTGAAAACCAGAAAACTGAAACAGATGAATAACTTGAAGTGCTTTTGAAGGTCAGAGCCAACATATGCCAAATACAGTTATTTTATCAAAACCACTTTGTGCGTTTCTAACTAATTTATCTTTAACAAGATAAACAAGATTTTGCAAAGGTCTGGTAATGATCCATCTGTGAAGTCACTGGATGTTTGGTTCATCCCTGCAATTTTCTATACTTATCTTACTTATCCTTCACAGAGCGCTGTCAGTGTTTGGGAAAATGGTTCTGTGAAACTTGGTAAATTGCTAGGTAAAATATTTCCTCGGATCATGGTGTAAAACTCTCCGAGTTATTAGATCTCAGATGGAGGAGGTCAGATAATGTCTCTGGAGATGGTTCCTATTAGGGGAGCTTCGGGTGCTGTAAAGTATGAGGCAGGGGCGGAGGGAAATGGCAGGCTGCGACTGCAGAATTTTAAACAGATATTTTGAAGGAATTTCCAAACAAGAGGCAAAGCCCCTGCTTCTGTCAGAATGGAGGGAAGCAAATTGATTCTGCAAGGGAAAAGTCTGCCCTTCGTGAGGAGACTTCTAATGGTACCCAAATTCCATTTCTTACCTTTTTTTGTTGTTGTTGTTAAAATGGATGTAAAGCTATAATTTTAGCATTTTTGATTTGGGGGCATTTAAATATCAATGTAAGGGTTTTTCAAAATTCTTAAACTCATTTGGAATGTAGTGATACATTTTTTACGTGTAATTCTACAATTCACCTGGAATGTACTTTCCCTTTTTGACATAATATTTAATCCACAGAGAGTGACTCAGTGATTTTATTAATAATCATCCCCACTACCATTTATCGGTACTTGTTATCCGCTCTGAATTGTTCTAGATCCTTTCTCACAACTGGCCTACAACACTTGTGAACCTCACAACACTCCACAGATTTGGGAACTGAGCCTCAAGGAGAGGTTGAACAGGGAGACAGCCAGCAACCTAGACCTTCTGACCCCCAAATCTTAAACACTCTGCTCTGATGCCACCTGCATCACAGATCAAATTGTCACATGGGGCACGGTCGCTTCATGCAATCTCTGGCTTCATTGCTCTGCCTGTCCAGTGCTGCATCTTACCATTTAAGTACCTGGATAGGACAAGTTCCCCTGCTGATCTACATAATCAAAATTAATCTTGACTCTTCTCACCCATACAGCCTTCCAAAAATTTTTTAAAATAATTTTTGTGTTTTAATTGTCCAAGTAACACATGTTTCTTACTGAATGCTTGGGAAATGCACATAAGCAAGAATAAAAGAAAAACTAGAATCACTTATGAACTTAACCACCCAGAGATGATCACTGTAATAAAAATTTTCATGTTCATCCTGTTTATTTATGATCTGTCTCTCTTCATTAGAATATAATCTCCATGAAGCAAGGATTTTGCCTCTTTTGATCATTGTCGCCTCCCTCAGATCTATGCAGTAGATGACATGGTCGGCTGCCCAAATCTCAAGTTCAAGGCTGAGATTCTCAGTAGCCAATCTGTTTGGAGTGCTGGCTCACAGATCAGCCCTTCTTCAGGAATAATCTTCAACCAAGGGGAGTGCCTCTTCCAAGGTTACAATTCCTCCACAGAGGTAGCCCACATCAGCGACCTGTAGGTTTGGGGGTACAAAGACCCACCCCCTTACCCCAACTTGGAATGACTCCAAAGGGCCATTCTCATTGCAGAGCTCCCCATGAGACTGGCTAAGACCCATGAAATGGCTGCATCATGGTTCACTTCCCCCTGTCCCATCCTTCCTCCCTAACCCCCCTACTGAGTGTTTCTGAGAATGCTCCCCGGAAAAACTCCTGCACGCTAACTGCTGCCACACAGCCTGTTTCCAGGGAACATAACCTAAAATAATGTGGAACAGTGCCTGACACATGGCTGACTTGGTAAAATCTGTTGATGAGTAGGTGCAAAACTCCCTAAGGCTCCTCCTTCATTCCCAGTGCTTCTCACTCAGCAATGAAGCAGAAACACCATTGGGAATCCCCCCACCATGAAATCAGAAGTCTTTTTTTTTTTTTTAATATGCACACATCAACACTATTGCAGCTTCTTCCCATTATTGCCTCCTCTACTCCTGGTGATGCCAGGGGCCCCATCCACTGCTTGTTACAGCCCAAAAGTGCAGAGACAAGATCACAACTTGGCCACCAGTTCTAGGTGTCTCTGCACCCTACCTCCACTAGTCCCCACAAATCCTGAGACCTGTTATCACTGCTTCCTGAAGCCAGGGCTACTACAGACATCTCAGTCCTGCTGAGCCTATGTTCCCAGGTCTCTGCCCAGCCTACAGCGGTCCCAGAGGGGTGGGAAGCATGTTCCCACATCAGTGTTTTGTTCAGATAAGGGTGCTCTGTGATGGAAGTGACCTGGTCCCTCAAATTTTAGATCTTGGGTTCCTTCACATGGCTGCTTCCTCAGCATGAATGACCCCACCAAGCTGACCGTGTTGGGATTACCAGGGCAGACCCAGAAGACAACCCACGCCCTGACTCCAGTCAAGTGGTCACCTACTCTCCCAATAAAATCTCTCTCTGCTTTTATCTGAGGTCAGGATACCCAGAAACAGAGCCTGAAATTGGGGGCCCTTGGCCAATTAATTTATTGAAGAGCACTCTCAGGGGAGGGGAGGGAAGCAGCGCCCAGCAGGGGAGGAGCTAAGCAAGGATGTGGTCTCTGCTGAGTCCACTTCACCTGACCCCAGGGGGAGCTCTGGAGCAGGAATAGCACCACCAAGTTGACCCACCTGGGGGTAAAAGGGTCCAGCCTGTTATACCTCCTGCCACATGCCTCCAGGCTAAGGGCTATCCCCAGAGAAGGAGTGGGGACCATGACCTTCTAGTCAAGGCAGCTTCTTCTTTTTTTTTTTTTTTAATAATGATTTTTTATTATATTATGTTAGTCACCATACAGTACATCCCCGGTTTTCGATGTAAGGCTCGATGATTCATTAGTTGTGTTTAACACCCAGTGCACCATGCAATACGTGCCCTCCCCACTACCCATCACCGGTCTATCCCACTCCCCCACCCCCCTCCCCTCTGTAGCCCTCAATTTGTTTCTCATAGTCCACAGTCTCTCATGTTTCATTCCCCCTTCTGATTACCCCCCCTTTCTTTATCCCTTTCTTCCCCTACTGATCATTCTAGTTCTTATGTTCCATAGATGAGAGAAATCATATGATAGTTGTCTTTCTCTGCTTGACTTATTTCACTAAGCATTATCTCCTCCAGTGCCGTCCATGTTGTAGCAAATGTTGAGAACTCATTCTTTCTGATTGCTGAGTAATATTCCATTGTATATATGGACCACAACTTCTTTTTTTTTTTTTAAAGATTTTATTTATTTATTTGACAGAGATAGAGACAGCCAGCGAGAGAGGGAACACAGGCAGGGGGAGTGGGAGAGGAAGAAGCAGGCTCATAGCGGAGGAGCCTGACGTGGGGCTCGATCCCATAACGCCGGGATCACGCCCTGAGCCGAAGGCAGGCGCTTAACCGCTGTGCCACCCAGGCGCCCCCGGACCACAACTTCTTAATCCAGTCATCTGTTGCAGGGCATCTCGGCTCCTTCCACGATTTAGCTATTGTGGACATTGCTGCTATGAACATTGGGGTGCATATGTAGTCAAGGCAGCTTCTGGTCAGCCGAGGGCAGTTTGCTGAAGAAGAGGGCAACTGTGAGCCATTAGCAGCCAACACTCAGCACCTGGGAATGGGTGAATTAACTGTGCTCACCACAGGGGTGTTGCTCGCTTTCCTAGCAGGTGGCCTTCACAGACTGGTCTCTGTCCTCAGATAAATTTTAATACCTTTGACTGAAAAGGGAAAATGTTAGGCCTCTGTTACATTTCCCCATACAGTTTCTCTACTCCCGTATAAATTCATGGGTACAAACAGAGAAGCAAATGGAGGTACTCTGCCCACCTGCCCTTCCGTCCCCTTCTCCCCGGCAGGGTCCAAGCTCCAAATACTCAAGGAAATTTTGCTTCAAAAGCCTGGGCCCATAATGAGGGGTGAGCTGGTAAATTTTTAAAAACCAGCTCTCCAAAAGGAGAAAAACCCTGATTTGTGGCATTTGCCAATTTCTATGATGTACATGCTCCCCCATGGCCGATGTCAAGATACCATAGTGATGTCGCTCAACACGGAGCTGGGGAGAGATAGGTTTTAACACACATTCATACAGTATTTTCACCATAAGATACCATACACATAAATAACCTCAAGAACATGAGAATAATAAAATGTAGTAAAATAAGAAGTGATGAATTGTGAAAATATGATACCTTTGTCTTTTCTATTTTTTTTAAATGGACACATGATAAAATTGACAGTTTTATGAATTTTAACACATGTACAGCTTTGTGCAACCATTGCTGCAATCAAGATTCAGAAAAACTGGTGTGAGCCAGCTCCAGCGTACCTCTGCCTATGCCTTAAACTCACTGAAAATTGTCTTATAGCATGTGCCTGTATGTGTGTCTTTTCTCCAAAAAATTTTTTGTTTATTCTTCCAAGGATGTGCTAAGTGCTAGGGTAAATAACAAGTACAAACAGAGTAATTATACATATAATCGCACAAATAAATATATAATTAAAAAACGATTTTTTTAAAAAAAAAGGCAAGTGCTATGAAGGAAAAGCACAAGGAAAAATTCCTAGAAGTCGAATTATTGAATCAGAGTATGCATACTTGCAAGGAATTTGGCATATGTTGCCAAATTGCCCTCCAGGAAAAGCATTCCAATTTACATTTCCATAAACATTGCATAAGCGACAAACATTCCTTCTCACCCTTGCGAAGGCTAGATAGTATCTTTTCCCTTTTTTAGCCCTTGTCATTTTGGGAGGGTGAAAATACCTATTTGGTTTTTTTTGTTTTGTATGTTTAATTACATTTTTCATCTTCCTTTTTGACTTGTCTTTTCATTTTTGAGAAATTTCCGGTTAGGTTATTCACCTTCATCTTACGGAATTAGGAAAGCTTTGTATCATTTGAGACTGTGATCTTTCTAAAGTTATTCGTATAATATGCTTTTTGAAAACGTGAGGTGTACTCGCCAGGAGTTCCTCAATCTCTGCACCGCCCTCGCTGCCTCGTCATTCCGCAAAAACTCCTTTGGCTTATTTGGTTGTATAATTTGTGCTCATCGATTATTTAACTTTCTCTAGATTTAAACCAGTTCCTACCTGAGCTCTTATTTTTCATCCTCTCTTGTTGGGTTGAACTCAGTCTCTACAAGAAGATACAGGGATTGGATCTATTTTGAAGGATCTCTTTATCTGGTAAAGTCATGTGCCTTTGCATAATAAAGACACTCTATGGGGAATAAAATTCATGGATCACTGTTTTTCAAAGCCTTACACATGATGCTCCAGAATTTTCTGACCCTGAGCACTGAAAAGATGAGCGCTTCTGGCTTTTTGGTGGTTGTTGCTCTGCGTGACCCTTTATAGGATTTTTTATATTTTCTTAAGAAAAATGAACAATCTTTGTATTCTTCTTCTATATGTATCATCTTTTCTTTCCATCAATGTCACTTTTTGTCCATTTTGTCTGCATTCTGGAGAGTATCTCAAGTTTATCCTCCACACAACTACTTATCTTTCCCTTGACATATAGCTTCTTTATACGTGACAGGGCTACTGATTTCAGTGGAGATTTTAGTTTTTGGTACTTAGATTTTGGTTTTCATGCAAACGTTCCTTCTCATGAATTTCTCTTTTATCATTTTCTTTTTTCTCTTCCTGTTGCTTTACCCCCTTAGCCTGTTCTCTTTCTAACTTCATGCTACTGATTTCTAGACTCTGTACTTAGCACTCCATTAAGCATGGTAAGTAATTTATCATCGTTTTGCTTCTGGATCCTGTAATCGATCATCTTCAGAGGGGAGCTCTTCCTCTGATCATCCTACATGGAATTCCTCATTCTTCAGTATTTTTTCCAAAAGCCCACAAATCAGTATTTTCCTCTCTTATCCTGAGAGTAGATCCAGACTAGATGCTGCTGCATAGATCTCTCTGGTTTCTCTCAAAGTTTTTCTCAAATCTCTGAAGGTCGAGTTAATATCAACATCAGCCATTGCATTTTTCAATTTTAGGTAACCTATCACACTCTCCTCTACCTGACTTGTTATCTGTGTTCTAAATAATGTACCACATGAAAAACTACAATGCTCTGTGTGGATTTCTAGTATCTCTGTTCTCCATACGGCCAATGGTGCTTTTCTGGTGGATATTACACTGGTCAGAGCCCATTGCATCATTTTCCCTATGAACTTCATCACTACCACCATCTCCTCAGCCACCACACAGAACCCAGTTACTGTCCAGGATTTGCAGTCTCTGCCCAGATGTGGAAAGATAGGGCTGCAGAAGCAAGGTGGGTACAGAAGAGATAGAATGGAAAACAAAGATACAAAAAGAAGAGAACCTTTCTTGCTTCATGGAGAAGCACACAAGGAGGCCACTGGGCTATGGCCCATGAACTCGGCCAAAATAGATTGTATATTCATATTAAATGTTTACTAAACTTTCCTCAGGCTGTCCCCACTTTTTGAGAAAAGTAGGAAAGATGCCTTTATGGTCAAGGAGGATTTCTTCTACAAGATTCAATGCCCCCCAAAACCACACAAACACAAACTAGGGCAAAAATAGAAAAAAAAAGAGGAAGAACCAGAAGAGTGATAAATTTTATTACACATAAAAGACAAAACTTTTGTATAATACAATTATAATCACTATAATTAAAGTGAAAAGATAAGCTACAGACCAGGGGAAAAGATATTTGCAATACACATGCCTGACAAATACAAAGAACTTCCACATGTCATTTAGAAAGAGATCATCTACTCGATAGGAAAACAGTCAAATAATACAAGCAAGCAATTCACAGAAGAAAAGAACTAAATGGTCAAAAAGCCAAGAATAAGGTGCTTAACTTCACTAGTTACTAGAGAAACGCAAACTAAAACAATGAAGGACTGTTTCGCACTTATTGGTTTGACATTTGGAAAGTTTTATAACACCAAGTGATTGCAAGACTATATACAGATGACCAAATTTTTTACACCACTAAAGAAAGTATAAATTGGTAGAGCCCTTAGGAGAGCATATTGGCAATATCCTATATATTTTTTTAAAAAGATGCACTTACCTTACAATCCAACGATTACACTTCTAAAGCAGTGCTTCCCAAACCAGACCATCTGTCAGAATCACCTGGAAGGCTTATTAGAACACAGATTGCTGGGACCCAGCCTTAGAGTTCCTGATTCATTAGGCCTGGAGCAGGGCCTGAGAATTGGCATCACTTACTAGTTCCCAGATGATACCGTTGCTGCTGCTCCAGAGACCACACTTGGAGAATTACTGCTTTCGCAGAATTCTTACACCTATGTCTATGTACAACAATGTTCATTGTAGTGTTACTTGTTGTAGCTAAAAACCAGGAAACAATCCACATGTCTACCAACAGGAGAACAGATAAACATACTGTGATATGCTTACATGCTGGACAAAAGAATCCTAGAGTAAAATTAATGGACTAGATCTCCATGCAAATTTAGAATCACAACTTTGTTGAATGCCATTTGGGGTGTCCTTTATTAATTCATAATTTCATGAATTTGTGTCTTCTCTCTTCAGCCTGTGTGGTCAGCATATTTTCTATTTTATTGTTTTTCTTTTTTTTAACGAAGCAGCTTTCAGAGGTATTTATCAGTTCTGCTGCTTTTCTGCTTACTAATTAATTAATTTCTGCATTTTATCATCATTAATTTCTTTTCTCCATTTGATGTTCTTTATGTAACTTATTGAATGGAATCAGAAGCTCATTTATTTTCATTCTGTTTATTAATGACAGAATTTAAGGCTACTGATTTCCCATTCGGTAAAGCTTCAGGACCTAGTCCACAAATGTTGCTATGTTATATACTTACACAGTTTAGATTTTCTTTTCAACCCAAGAGTTATTTAGGAAAGCATTTGTTTTAAATTCCCAACTATTTAGAGGTTTTTTTGTTATTATTTTCGACTTGTATGATATTGTGAACAAAGAATCTGGGATAGTTGTGTGTATGGGTATGTGCTCTATAGGCAATAAAAAAGAATATATATTTTCTATTGAAAGAACACAAAGTTCCTTGGATTCTTATTAAATAAACTTTATTGATTTTATTATTCAAATCCTTTCTATCAAAATTAATGATTTGTCTAATCTTTCAAAGTTTGGGAGACACTAATTACAGTTTTTCATTGTAAAAAGGACAGATAGACAAATACATAGCTACATACATAGATGTTTTATCTTGACTGTACCTTGCATGATTAAACTGATTAATTTATCTTATTGGTCCTTTTCAGTGTATTTTTCATCTACGTCATATTTTTTCTAAGATCAATGTTGTGAACCCTGGTTTCTTTTCATTTGCTCTTGAGTGACATAGATGTGCCCATTCTTTTAATTTCAACCTTTTTCTTGTACATGAATATGAATACACAACCTACTTCTGCCCGAGTTCTTGGGCCACATCCCCCAGGCCTCCTTGTGTGCTTCTCCACAAAACAAGAAAGGTTCTCTTCTTTTTGTATCTTTATCTTCCATTCTATCTCTTCTCCCCCCACCTTGCTTCTGCAGCCCCATGCACTTCTTTTAGATAGCAAAAACTGGGTTTTCTTTATGGGATCCATCTGAGAGTTTGTCTAAATGAGAGTATAACTACTGACAACTCTTGAAGTGTCCTCCTTTCTTGTGGGATCTCATTTCTGTTTTCCTCTCTATATAGGTTCTGCCTGCCTGGGGGTGCCAGTGAAGGTCACCACTACGGATTGAACTATGTCCCCCTAAAATTCATGTGTTGAAACTCTAACCTCCGATGTCACTCCTTTGGGGGAAAGAAATTTAAGAAGGTAATTAAGGTTAATCGACATCGTAAGGGTGTGATTATAAGAAGAGGGAGAGACATCAGAGATCTCTCTCTCTCCCTGTGCACTCACCACAGAAAGGTCATGTGGACACAGAGTAAGAAGCCAAAAGAGAGGCCTCAGAAGAAATCAGTCCTGCCAGCACCTTGATCTTGGACTTCTAGCCTCCAGAACTGTGAGAAAATTAATTTCTATTGTTTAAGCCACTCAGTCTGTGTTATTCTGTTATGCTAATCCAAACAGATGAATACAGTCACACTAACATCAACAACCAAAATTTGCTGGTGGTTGACCATACTTGTTTCTTGAAGACCTTAGTTTCCCCTCTAAAGGCCTCCTATCCACCCAATATTTCTGAGAGTCACCAGGAAGCATCACTAGCAACAGGAAGCAGGGTTTTAAATTTACAAGAATTAGCTTCCAGCTCTCCAAAACAAGTCTGTGTTACATTTTGAAGAATTAGAAACTAATTTTTTTAAAGATTTTATTTACTTACTTGACAGAGAGAGAGGCAGCAAGAGAGGGAACACAAGCAGGGGGACAGTACCTCATTTCCTTTAGGTACTGTCCTGCCTTACAATCTCTCCCTGGGCACCAGAGTTTCCCATGAGCTACTGCTGTTGCCCTAGCCTCTGGATGGACACTGCCAGCTTGTCTCTTTTCCACTGCTGCTCCTGGACCACAGGAACCCCTAAAATGCCCAGGCTTTTGTGTAATTTGTAACTATTAACCACTTTGTAGAGAACCAACTCAGGACACATTCATATGAAATCAAATATAATAATATAGAATGTAATAAATATAAATATGCTTGGTTTCTACTTTAGTATAAAAATATGAAAATAAGTGTTTATTTGAAATTGTATATTATGCCATATTGTTTACTTTTCTGTTACATATTATTAAACAAAACAATAAGACTTGCTAACAGTGACATTTAGTAGCAATCAATAGTAGTACAAATTAAATAAATATGAATGAGAATGTAACAATATTTTTGTATGTTTCTTTCTGTCCTGATAGAGCAAGTTACTTAAACTATTTTTTTAAAAAAACACTTTTTGATGGATATTTAAATTTCACAGACTATATTATTACATATTCTTAAGATAAGCAAATATAAGACTTTTTTTTAAAAAAGAACATAGCGCAATTGGACTAAACAGATATTACCTACATTTAATACAAGATAACAATAACACATTTCTTTTTGTCCCATGATAAAATAGGATATTTTTTACTCTTTGTGTTTCCTTTTTCAATAATGTTTCTCTGAACTATCTGCAACCTTTAGGATATCTTTCTTTTTTTAATAATAATATTTTTTATTATATTATGTTATTCACCATACATTATATCCCTAGTTTTTGATGTAAAGTTCCATGATTCATTAGTTGCGTATAACACCCAGTGCACCATGCAATACATGCCCTCCTTACTACCCATCACCAGCCTATCCCATTCCCCCCGCCCCCCGAAGCCCTCAGTTTGTTTCCCAGAGTCCATAGTCTCTCATTTTATGTAGTGGTAAAACTAAATACAATCAAATGTAAAATTTATTTTAACTTGAAGTTCTGCTCTTATCAAATGCACATTACATTGATTCTTGTGATGCAATGTGATGACATCAAGCTAAATATACCCTCAAGTTTCAACATAAGTGGTTGACATGGAACACTTAGTATTTCACTAGCAACAGGAAGCAGGGTTTTAAATTTACAAGAATTAGCTTCCAGCTCTCCAAAACAAGTCTGTGTTACATTTTGAAGAATTAGAAACTAATTTTTTTAAAGATTTTATTTATTTACTTGACAGAGAGAGAGGCAGCAAGAGAGGGAACACAAGCAGGGGGAGTGGGAGAGGAAGAAGCAGGCTTCCCTCCGAGCAGGAAGCCCGATGCGGGGCTCGATGCCAGAACACCGGGATCATGACCTGAGCCGAAGGCAGACACTTAACGACTGAGCCACCCAGGTGCCCCTAGAAACTAATTCTTGTAAGTTGTCATTGTTGTCTTTTGTGATAAAATGCAGTCTTTCATACACTGTAGAAAGTATGATTGTTGATAAGATCTGACAGAATCCACACTACACTATAAGGGGCTAATATATCTGTAATCAAAATTTCCCCTTTGGGTGGGGGGGATGGGTTGAGGGATTGTGGAAGGTACAGACTTCCAGTTATAGAATGAATAAGTCAAGATGCAGCATACAGAATATAGACAATGGTATTTTAATAGCATTCTAAGGTGACAAATAGTGGTTACAATTGTGACCATAGCGTAATGTGTAGACTTGTCATATCACTATTGTACACCTGAAACTAATGTAGTATTGTGTCTCAACTATACTTCAATTTAAAAACAGGCCTCTTTGGTTCACCCACAGAGCATGTTCATTGCAATCTCTGGATCAGGAAATGAAACTTCATTCAATTTCATCAAGCACTCAAAGGAACGATGTGATAAGGTGTGTTTGTGTGTGTGGTATGCCCAAGTCAATTTAGCAGGTGCTTTTTTCAAGTAAGCTTTGTTGCACTGTCTGGGGATGAAGAAATATTTGATAAGCCTAGAAGCATTTGTCTGTCTCATCCCATACTTGGGAGATTCCGTCTCCATCTGTGTTTTCACATCCCCTTCTCCACCATGTGTGATCCAAAATTCTCTATATATATTGGGTAGTATGCTGTGTTTTGATTTTTTTTTTTTTTACATCCTTGATCCAGGTAGACGTGTCTTTTTTTTTTTTTAAGATTTTATTTATTTATTTGACAGAGAAAGACAGCCAGCGAGAGAGGGAACACAAGCAGGGGGAGTGGGAGAGGAAGAAGCAGGCTCCCAGCAGAGAATCCTGATGTGGGGCTCAATCCCAGAACGCTGGGATCACGCCCCGAGCCGAAGGCAGACGCTTAACGACTGCGCCACCCAGGCGCCCCTAGATAGATGTGTCTTTACATCTATCATTAAAACTACAGGGACAACTGGATAGCGCAGTCGGTTAAGCATCTGCCTTCAGCCCAGATCATGATCTCAGGGTCCTGGGATACAGCCCCAGGTCAGTCTCCTTGCTCAGCAGGGAATCTACTTCTCCCTCTACCCCTCCCCTCCCACTTGTGTTCTCTCTCTCTCTCAAATAAATAAATAAATAAAATTTTTTTAAACTACATAGTCAACTAGCCTTCTGTTCAGATGATGTCTGAGTTATACTGGCATTTATACTGTAATTGTCCCCATTTTATTTTCTGAACTCTTAGAAAACGTGGCCACAATAATCACAATATTAACAATTAAAGTAGGCGAGACTTCCAGACTGCCTGAGTAAGAACCTCCATAATTTTTCTCCTCAGAAAACGATAGAAACAATGGCAAAAAAAAGTCTTAAAATCAAAATTTTCATAACTCTGTAGATTAACCAAAGCTTTGCAACATTGAGCAAATTCCTAGAAAGACACAAACTACCAAAACTGACCCCAGAAGAAACATGAAATCTGAGTAGACCTGTAACAAGTAAAGAGATTGGATTACTAATTTTAAATTTTTCCACAAAGAAAGGTCCAGATTCAGGTTGTTTTATTGGTGAATTCTACCAAATATTTGAAAAAGAATTAATACTGATGTTTCACAAAATCTTCCCAAAAAAGAGAAGAGGCAGAGTACCTAAGTGGCTCAGTTGGTTAAGTGTCTGACTCTCGATTTTGGCTCATGTAGTGATCTCAGGGTCCTGAGATGGAGCCCTTCATCAGGCTCCACACTCATCAGTTAGTCTGCTTGTCCCTCTCCCTCTGTTCCTCCCCTGGTCTCTCTCTCTTTTAAATAAATAAATAAATAAATAAATAAATAAATAAATAAATAAAATCTTTAAAAAAAAATAGAAGAGGAAAGAATACTTCTCAAATTATGCTATGGGACAGTATTCCACCAACACTAAAACCAGGCAAAGACTCCATAAGAAAATAAAACTACAGACAAATATTCTTCATAAATATAGATGAAAATTTTTCCAAACGAATTAGCAAAACAGAATCCAGCAACATGTAAATGTGACAAAGTGGAATTTATCTCAGGAATACAAAGTTGTTTTAATATCCAAAAATCAAACTATGTAATCAATTAAGTATACATTAATAGAATAAAGAACAAAAACCACATGATCATTTTAATAAATACAGAAAAAGCATTTGACAAAATCCAACACCACTTCATGATTTAAAAAAAGAAAAACTACAAATAGAAAGGAAATTCCTCAACCTGAATAAAGGGCATTTTTAAAAAATAAAAACCCACAATTAACATCATATGTAATGGTAAAAGACTGAATTATCTCTTCTTAAGATCAGGAACAAGGCACAGATGTCCACTCTTGCTGCTGCTACTCAACATTGTACTGTGGGTTCCAGGCAAGGCAATTGGCAAGAAAATGAAATAGATGTACCTAGATTAGAAAGAAAGAGGCTAAGTTATTTCTATTTGTAAATGACATTATGTTGTATTTAGAAAATCACAAGAGGGGCACCTGGTGGCTCAGTCATTAAGCATCTGCCGTAGGCTCTTGTCCATGATCCCAGAGTCCTAAGATCAAATCCCACATCGGGGTCCCTGCTCAGCGGGATCAATATACAAAATCAATTGTATTTGTATACACTTGCAATAAGAAATCTGAAAATGAAGTTAAGAATACAATTTTATTTGTAGTAGCATCAAAATGAATAAAATACTTTGGAATAAATTTAATAAAAGAAGTGTAAGATTTGTTCACCAAAAGCTATATAAAATATTGTCAAAAGAAATTAAACATCTAAATGCGTCCATATTCATGGGTCAAAAGACTTAATATTGTTACTATGGCAATACTCCCCAAATTGATCTGCAGATTTAGTGTGATCCTTATAAAAAAGTACCAGATGACTTTTTTGCAGAAATTGACAAGAAAATCTGAAAATTTATATGTAATGGATTTATATGCAATGGATTCATAATAACTAAAACAATCTTGAATAGAAAGAACAAAGGTGCAGAACTCACCCACTCAGATTTCAAAATGTAAGTTTGAAATTTATAGCTTTATATTACTATAAAGCTATAGTAATTAAGACATATTGGTACTGCTATAAGAATAGACATACAAGTCAATGGAATAAAATGGAGAGTCTATAAATAAACCTTACATTTACAGTCAATTGATTTTAAACACGAGTGCCAAGACAATTCAATGGGAGAAAGAATAGTCTTTTCAACAAATGGTGCTGGGACAACTGGAATCCACATGCAAAACATGAAATTGGACTTCTATTTCACACCACATACAAAATTAACTCAAAATGTATCATAGACCTAAATGTAAGAGTTAAAACTATAAAACTCTTACAAGAAAAATTAGGAGTAAATCTTCATGAACTGAGTTAGACCGTGGTTTAGTAAGTATGACACCAAAATCACAAAGTAACAAGAAAAGATAAATCAGACTTTGTCAATATTAAAATTTTTCTTCATCAGGAAAAGAAAAAAGATGATACACAGAATGAGAAAAAATATTTTCAAATCATACATCTGATAAGATACTTGTGTCCAAAATTAGATAAAGAATGTTTGCAATTGAACAATAAAAAGACAACCCAATTGAAAATCTGGCAAAGGATCTAGACAGACATTTCTCCAAAGATCTACAAGTGGCTAATAAACCCATGAAAAGATGCTCAACATCATAGCCATCAGGGAAATGCAACTCAAACCCACAGTGAGATACCACCTCGCACCCACTGGGACAGTTTAATCAAATAGTCAAAAAATAACAAGTGTTGGCAAGAATTGGGAGAAATTGAAAGCCTCCCACATACTGATAGGAATGTAATATGCTGTAACTACTTTGAAAAGCATTCTGGTATTCCCTTAAGAGGTAAAATTCCCAGCCATTCTTCTTGTGGGTATAGACCCAAGAGAAATGAAAACACATGTCCACGCAAAAACTTGTACACAAATAGCAGCATTCACAGCCCCATTATTCACAATAGCCAAAGAGTGGAAACAGCTTAAAAGTCCATCAACTAACGAATGGTGAAATACGATGTGGTATGTCCATACAATGGGATGTTATTCAGTATAAGGAGTGAAGTATTGATAAATGCTAGAAAATTGATGAAATTTGAAAACGGTATGCTAAATGAAATAAGGCAACCACAAAAATCACATAGTGTATGATCCTATTTATATGAAGTGTCCAAAATAGGCAAATCCATGGAGACGGAAAGTAGTTGAGTGTTTGCCTATGGTGTATGGGGGGTGGGGACAGTGCTGCCAATGAGTAAGGGTTTTCTTTGGGGTGATGAAAGTGTTCCAAAATTACATTGTGGTGATGGCTACGCAATTCTATAAATATACCAAGAAGCACTGAATTGCACACTTTAAACAGGTCAATTTTATGGTATGTGAATTATACCTCCATAAAGTTGTTTAAAATAAACCCAGTGCCATCACTATCCAATCCCCAAGAGTTAACCCGCAGGTAAATTAAAGACAAACTGTTAATGCTTACAAATGCAATGCACCTAAATTGCATACTTAAGTCCCTTCACTTGGAGAGATGCAACAATAAATTTTCTCTTACTGCGAACAGCAAATCCTGGCTGTCAACACCAGCATTCAGGGGAAAAAAATACAAACAGCAACTACAGAAAGGTGTATCTTCTTGACATGAAACACAATGTTGCTCAGTCCCTATTTTGGGGGCTGCCATATAGATTTTGTATTTTTCCTCCAACCTTTACACCCATTGCCAACATCAGGCCATTTCATGTTTTAGCGAGGGGTTTCCTGCGAAACCAGGACAGTCCCAGGCAAACCAGGATGGTTGATCTCTCAATCTGTGGAGAAGTGAGGCAGAAAAAGATCTTTCTTTTCCATGTCATGCTCTGGGGAACGGCATCAAACTGGACCTAGGATCCTGCAGAATTTTTATTGCTAATGTATCTCATCTTCTTTTTGTTCTTATGTATGGGACTTTTTTTATATATTACCGTCATTTTTTGTGAATAGAAAGACTAATGACTTTAATATATTTTCTCACTATTTTAGTGAATTTTCTTATTATCTCTAACAGTTTTTCAGTTGATTTTTCTGAGTCCTCGCTTCCCCTCCCCCATCCATTGTTTAATCCTTTACTTACAAACTGCTTTATTTGTAAAGGCTGAAACTTCCAGAAAACCACAAGAGTCAATTCAGAGTCTGATCACTTGCTTTAATGGCAATACTGCTATGAACTTTTTGCTGTGAACCTGACTATCTGACTTTGGGGTGGAGACAACCTTCTCATGTCAAGGTGTGTGTATATATTTTTATGTTATCCGGAGATCTCATCAGGAATGAATATTGAACCTTTTTCAGATGATGTTTTTGAATCCTTGAGATGACTGCACCGTTTTTCTCCTCTGATCTGTTATCAGCGTGAATTACATGGATGACTTCCGAACACCATACTGTCGTCCCTAGCTTTACTAAAAATGTATCTCCCCGAGCCTTCATTCATAATTTTACTAATATACTACTCAGTACTGGTTGCTAATTTTTATTACAACTTTTACATCAATGTTCATAAATGGGCTTGGGTGTCTTCCTTGTGCTCTGTCTGATTCAAGCACCCGTGTTATTTTGGCTTCCTGTGGAAACGCTTCTCTTGCTGTGCTTGGAGACCATTTAAGTGTTGGATTTCTATCTTTCTTAAACATTTGAATTCATTTACCTGAGAAGCCATCTGGGCCTGGTGGTTAGGGGATGCAGCATTCTCAATTTCCTCTCTGATTATTGGTCTGTTTAGAATTCTTATCTCTTCTAGAGTAAATTTTGGTAATTTCTACATTCTCTCAACAATCAATCATTTCATCCAGGTTCATTCCCTGAAGCTTTTTAAATGTCCTCTGTATCTCTTGTTAATTCTCCTTTCTAATTTTTAGTTTTATTTATTTCTAATATAAGTGGTTTTGTCAAAGAAACAGCAGATTTTTAAATTTATTGATTCCTTCTCCTGCTTTGTAATTTATTAATTTCTGCTTTCCATTTTTTACCTTTGATTTTTTCCCCTAAATTCCTGAATGCCTGTTTAAAAGTTTTTTCACTTATAGTTTCTAATATATATGTCTATGGCTTTATTTTCCTATGAAATCAGCTCTGGCTATCTTCCCTGAATCTTGAAATGCTGTGTTTCTTACTTTTGAATTACTATTCCTAATTTCTAGACTTTGCAATTTCAACTCCAATTTTCCTATTGACCCAAAAGTTATCTACGAGAACAATTAAGATTTTTCCCCATGATCAAATAATTGAATTACACTAATAAATATGATGTTGTTTATTGGTTTATAATAAATATTATCCATTATGCTATATGTGTTAGCCAAAATCCTGGCAGTAAGCAGATGGCATACTGAAAGAAATGAACTAAACTGAATTGAACGAGGAAACTAAGCGTGGAGGCATGGGCTGGGTTGAAGGAACCACCAAAAAAAGGTGATCAGGTGCCCAGGAACCAGCAGCAGTGGAAATACATTACTATCTCTCAGCCTAAAGTGACAGGGCAGGGGAACATGGCACTGGGGTCATGCAGGAACACAGCCACTCCCAGAACTACAGAGGGGTGGACAGGAATGCAGAGAGTAGTTACTCTCACCTCTCTTTCTCTATCTGCCAATCTTCTGTGGACATAATCCGAAAGGAGAGCCCCTCCGCCCCTCCCCCGGAGCCGAGGAGATGCAGTCCCTATGGAAAGGGAGGAGAAAAAAATCTGAGAGCAAAAAGTGGGAATAACCAGCACCTCAAGTAAATATCATTCCACTCCCATTTAAACATCAGGAATAAATATAATTTCCATTAATGCTCTGTGGTCTGCTGATGTGATGAATTCTACTTAAGAGTTTATCTGATTTCAAAGCATCCTTGCTTTCCCAGAATGTTCAATGCATATTCTTTTCACTATACTTTTGAGTTGTTACCTCTCTATTTAGAATATTTACATCTATATTATAAATGAGATTGGTCTATGATTTTCCTTCTTGAACAGCAATCATCATAGTTTAGTATCAGGGTTATGCTTGCCTTGTGAAATGAATCAGAGGAGGTTTTCACATTCTTAAGTTCCGGAATAATTTGGTTAAAGTTTTTTTTAAAAAAATTATTCAATCATTTCCTATCGAGAACTGGTGGTTCTTCTTTCAGGTGATTCTTGGATAATTTTTCAGAGTCTTCCATAATTATCGATTTGTATGGGTTTTCTACTCTTTGAGTCAATTCTGGTCATTTCTAATTTCCTAAGAAATGGTGCTCTCAGGGAGAGATTCATTTTCTCCTACTAGGTCGCGTTTTATTCCCCCAAATTTGGGGGTTATGTGGTCTTACTAATGGGCCTTTGCATCTCCTGGGGAAGCCCACAGGGTTGCTGGGGCTGCAGTACAGAGAGATCCTCAAAGGTTGGTTAAAACAGTTAAAACTCTTAAGAGGGGTTTCATCTCGCAGACAGGATTGTCCAGGCTTCTCTGCAGCTGTTGACAAATGCCGCATCCCATGGAGCTGACCACAGGAGATGTGCTTGAGGTGACCATCCAGAGTGATTCACCAGACAGTTGTGTGACCTCAGCACCTGTCTTCCCTGGAAATGAAACTTTCCAAGCTGTGGCTGTGATTTCGCCCTCTGGCTTAGCAAAAGCAACAAGGATGTGTGTGCAAGCAAGAGAAGGAAGGATGGGAGGGAATCTACATGTGAGTGGCCCTGCTCTAGTGATGTGCCTTCCTCCTGGCCTCTGCTCTGCGACTTTGGATATGTCATTGTGACTAACCTCACTGGGCTTCAGTTGCCTGATCAGAGAAATGACAGGCTCTGAGGCCATCACAGATTTATGATTCTATTAACAGATTCCCCCTAGGAGTAAGCTTAGCACAAACAAGTTCATTTCACATCTTCAGTGCATGCTCTCTCTCTCTCTAGTAAGAAATGGATGTTCCTGCCTAAGTAACAGTGTTTGAAATCTGCTTCAGGGGGGACCAAAGGATCTTTCTGTTCCCCATTTATCTCCCCTCCAGCCTGCCTTGCACTCCAAGGTCTCACATGCTGGATTTAAGGCATCAACAGCCTGAAGAAGAACACTGTCCTGGAAAAGCAATCATTTGAGTACCAAACACCTTTGGATACACTAATACAACCATTTAGCAAGGTTCTGGGGCAACAGGAGCTTCCGATGGGGAGGGAGGGATCTAGTGCCTGGAATGTCGCAGGGGAAGGCCAGTCTGGAATGACCACCATAATTGCAAGCGATGGGTGGGGAGGGATGCAATTAGCAGGCAGGGGACAACAATGGTGGCTTTGGGGCCCCTGGAGGGGGAGGTGGAATGCAACCTGCAGGAGTTTGAGGAATGGGGACCATGGAAGACTCTGGCAATATTAGCATGAATAGCATGGTCTTTGGATGCCAGCCAAGTTGGTTTTCCATACCAGTTCTGCACTTGCTACTGAGTTACTAAACTTCTGTGAGCCTCCATCTTCTTCTGCAAAATGGGAATAATAATGGCTATGGTTAGGGCCAATGGGAGAGTTAGGTGAGATAATGTTTAAAAAGTACTTCAACACAATGTCTGGTGTGAGTGAGTATTCAATCTATATGTCTATTATTATGGTAATTCCCAGTTTTGCCACCATCCTTCTCTAGAAGCCATTTTAATTAATATAATTAATTACATTTTTGCACTCTTGCCAAGCACCGTGCTGGTCACTTTTCAGTTACAAGGAAGAATGTGGCATATTCCCTGCCCTCCAATAGCTTCCAGTCCAGTAGAATAGACAGATTTGTACACAACCCAGTGAAATATAAAGCAAAGCACGCATAAGAAGCAAACAGAAGTCCCCAGCCCAGTACCATGTACCAGTCACTGTCAAGATTGACTTTTTGAAGATTTTATTTATTTGAGAGAAAGCGAGTGAGAGAGAGACAGCACGAATGGGAGGGAGGGGCAGAGGGCGAGGGAGACGCAGACTCCCTGCTCAGCAGGGAGCCTGAAGACTTGGGACTTGATCCAAGGACCCCGGGATCACAACCTGAGCCGAAGGCAAATGCTTAACCAACTGAGCCACCCAGGCGCCCCCAAGATTGACTTTTTAAACCTCACCATAACCCCATGAAATGGGGGTTCTTGCCATCCCCATTTTACAGACAAAGAAACTGGAGCACAGAGAGGTGAAGAACATGTCCAGGGTCACGTAGCAAAAATCTGACCCCATGCTGTCCTCTCCGGAAACACCAGAGCTGACTCTCTCAATGGCAAAGCTGGAGGGTAAGTGTCCATCCCACAACTTAAAACCCTGTGCTTTCCCATTCTCTCACACAGCTACTTTTCAGAGAAAGAACTATTTCAGGTGAAGAATTCTGGGTGAGCTGTCCAGGCTGAGGACAGAGCCGGAGCATAAGCGCGGGATCTGAAGCACTGTGTTCTGGGAAGGGCGTGAGGATTCTCACAGCTAAAGAGCAGATGAAGTTGGTTAATAAATGACAGTGGCTTGGCTTCTTGCACCATGACATGCCTCAAACCTCAGGAAAGGAAGAGCCAGAACAGCAACACTTTGTCCACTTTAGACATAAGGGCAGGCAAGGAGTGACCATTCCAGCATCAGGGGTCCCCTATCATCACAGAGTCCCCAGAGATAGAAAGCAAATCTCCTCTCTAAATCTGCTGCTTTCCGCAGGTTCTCTACCTCGGCAGATGCCCCCACCATCCAGCTTCTTGCTGGTCAAAGACCTGGGAGTTGTCTTCAACTCACCCTTCCTTCCTTCCTTCCTTCCTTCCTTCCTTCCTTCCTTCCTTCCCAGGTCTATTTCCTAGATATTTAAAACTAAATGTTCTAATTTTGCAACTGCTTCCCGTGTTAGTCTAAGCTCTTCAAGAAGCTGACACCAAGGATCTCAATGAAGGAGGATGTCTATGAGAGGAAACGTGGAGGAAGTCCAGAAAGGTCAGGAGAACAGTCAGACCATGATGCAGTCTGACCCTGAGTAAGGGAGAAGGGAAGGAAGCCTGGGTGGAAGTGCCCCACCCTGTTCTGTAGTGTAAGGAAGTTTCCACAAAGCCATTATTGGGCATTCAGGGTCTCTCAGAATACTCCTATGTATTTATTACTGCTGCCCTCAACAGTTGGTAGAGAGCAGTCCATGGGAATCATGGTTCAACATAAACATGGATTTCTGAACCCTGGAGCCAGGCCTGTAATTGGAGATTCGTGAGGCCAGACAAACAGCTTTTCAGCAACTCTACCATCCCTGGCCCAGTTCAGACACTTCCATTCCCTGGAGGATTGCAGTAGACCCCTCCCAGCTGGGCTCCCCGGTGCTAATCTTTATTCCCCCCAAACCCTTTTCCCCACTACAGTCAGAAAGACCTTTCTAGAGCACAAATCTAACCTGCCAGGCCTCTGCTTAGAGCCTTCAATAATGATTTTGCCAATTCCCTTGAAATCTATAATTGGAGCTCTCGCTTTGAATAAGAGATTGATTGAACATCTAATCAAACAAGGTGTCCTTGAACTAGTAACACATGCATTATCCCAGCACTGAGACCTCTGGGTGAGGTAAGACTCTATGGAGACTAAAAAATGCAATCCAACCTAGACACTTAGGCATCACTTTTGCTGAAAGTCAGCGAATCCCTTGTTGATCTTGTTGGGGAATTAAAACCTTTGTAAAATGTGACTTTGCTAGGCTTATCAACAGCTGGTTATTAATGATATTACAGCAAAACACGATCAAACTCAAGAAACTACATTTGGAGTTCTTCTTTTAGAAATTTGACAGACTTGGGATTTTCCAGCACTTTAGGGACATGTTGCCATCTAGGATTCAGGGGTGGTACCATCTTTTGAAAATGGTATTAGTTGATCCCACTCAATCATGAGGTATACCAATAATTAGCCATGGAAAGACTAGAGGAAGCTCTTGCCACAAAACATGAGACCGGCAGTGTGGCTCCCATTATTCACTCCTTAGGAACACAATGTAAACATGTGCTTTCATCTCATAGTTTTATGTATAGTTGCTGATCCTCTGGAGAACCCTACCTAATACACAGGCCAAGAAGTTTCCTTGGGCTTTCTATCAGACCTACAGCTGGGGAGAAGGGAAAGATAAATCCAAGAGACAGACCCACAGAGGGGCCTTTTGTATCTCACTAGGACCCACACCTGATCTGCCTATACTCACACACTGAGGCTGTGCCAGGATGGAGGGACCCTCCCAAGTAAGCATTAGACAGTGAAGTGTTTGCACCCCAGAGTTCTGTGGCCTATCTGATACTAGATCCCCTTACCCAGATGCCCAGAGTCACCAAGATATCCTGTGCTGGATATTTTCCATTTGACCCTTTAGATCCAATCCCCTCCTGTCTACACCAGCCCCAAGAAGCTGATCATTTGAAGCCACATTGGCAGGTTCTCTCTCCTCTAGGACACCAGTTGGGTTCAGTCTCTCATACAAAGGTCATTGCTCATCAGGCAGCCCTCCCCATGGAATTTCTCTGTCTCTAGGTTCTGAAACCACTCCCTCACCTTGCTCCTTTAGGGGTTGTAACTGTACCCTGCTATTTCTAACTCCAGAGTAACCCACCTCTCCGCCCCCCCACCCATCATCCTTGTGATCTCCTAGGACTGTCTGCACCTTTGTAAATAATACCTTTTTGAAACACTTTTCAAATTCCTCATTTTAAGCATGTCATCTCTTCTCTGACAAGACCCTGTTTGATTTACCACCTCCATTAGGGTTGCCAGATTTAACAAAACAAAAATACAGGATGCTCAGCTGAAATTGAATTTCAGATTCATAACAATTTTTTTAACTATACGCAGGGACCAATATTAATTGTGTATCTGAAATTCAATTTTAGCTGGGCATCCTGTATTTTAACAGGTAACTCTAGCCTTCACCATCAACCATGAAAATTTCTTGGGGATCCTGGTGAACTTCAGCTGATCCCTGAAAGAAACAAGGTTAATGACAGACTCAGAATATGAATACTCATGTTGCAGATATGGTCCTAATTTGTGGTCTCTGAATTGTGTATGTATATATGGGAAGAGAGAACAAGGGGAAATAATGGGAAATAAGCCTGGAAAGGAAGGATGGGGCTAGTTCACCAAGAACTTAAATCCAATAAAGACAACTGGGAGCCTCACCACTCTATGACTTTCTCAAACCCTCATATACTCAATAAGAGTTCCGATCCTCTTCTGCATTATCCAGATTTCCTTACATATCTTTTATAGTTGAATCTGATGAATCTTGCTCTCCAAGTTTGCTTTGTCTTTTCAAAAAATCTCCTGAGATTTATATCAAAGGATACAATTGGACTCTGGGAATCTTACTAGTCCTACGAAGTCACATTTGGATATTATTTCATGTTCAATTTGTAGAACAGATTCTTGATAATAAGATGAGATAAAAAAGATTCAGCCTAATTCCTTTTTCTTATAGTGTTCTTGCAAAGACAAAAAGAAAGAAAAACAGAGTAAGAAGGCAAGTATAAGGAGTTTGAAAGCTCAAATTAAGTGTGCTGGAAAAATCTGAAAAGTTGTGGCTCTAGTAATCTATGGAGGAAAAAATAGAAACATTATGTAATCACCAAATAAATTATTATTTTTCACAGCCTCCAGCTATTATAATTTCACTGGATACCTTATAAGCAATTATTGTTCTGGGAGATACTCCAAGGCTTGTTCCGGGATTTCACAAAAGAAAAGTTGCCCCAAGTCTGAAAAGTGTTTGATGAAGTATTATTGTAACTGCCTTTTCAGTCTGTGACCAGGGGAGGCAACTGTGTGGGTGTGTGGGAAAAGGGAAAGTGGCTGTCACGTGGGCAACAAGCATAAACAGCTCTTTGTGCTTTTTGAGTTGGAATTAAAAAGAAAACAACTTAATTTTCCTGCCTTCCATGGCCCTAAAACAGAGACTTCATGAATCATTTTCAGCAGTGACTTCTAGTTTCATTGTGGCTGGTGGCAGACACCAAAGTCAGGCCCTCTTAAGCCAAATCCTAGAAATGATAGAAAATATAAGAAGAATAGGTTACATATCTATATAAACACTCTCAAAAACAAGAAGAGGAGCTCTCGATGGACAAAAAGCTGTGAGAAACTCGTAACAATGGAAAGCAGGGGGATCCCATTGAACAGGAAGAGGCAGTGAGGAGCACATGAGACCATGTGGCCGTGGACAGGGAGCCCAGCAATGGGGACCCGTGTGCTGGAGTTCAGGAGCCGGAAGGGGCCCTGGGCAACCAATAGCATCACTAGTAGGGGTCCCGCAGTGAAGCCACCACATGGTATACCCTGGGCACCCCTCACCACCAGGCAGGTCAGTCCTGCCTTAACTGTGAGTGAGGTCTCCCAGAGCAGACAGTCAGACCAACGGGCCATTGTCACCAGAGGTGGCCACAACATGATGTCAGCTCTTGTGAGGTGTGCGATTATCTGGCCCCTACCACAAAGTACCCAGAGATTCCCCCGGAGGGGCCCTCTACCTGTGCGTGGACACAGGTTTGCCTGTGAAGTCCGACCCCTCATAATAATCTTGAATCTCTATCTATCTATCAAAATTCCTTCTGTGTGCCTCCTGGCTTTATGCAGTCCCTGTCAGGGGCATTCAAAACAATTAACCAAACCCAGGCTAAAGGTAGAGCCTGTCAGTAATCCACCAGCAACCAACCTTTTTCCAGGTTAACATGAGGGAATGAATCAACGCTTTCTGAGCAAAGGTCAAGTCAGCTGCGAGTGCACTTCACTTGTAAACGTTTTTGCTTAACCCACTAACTAGCTGCATGAACTTGAATGAGTCACTCAGTCACTCTGAGCCTCAATGTCCTCTTCCACCCTTACGGAATTAATATGGGGACCAAATAGAAGAACATGCCTTGCATGGTGATTAGAACATAGAAAGCATTCAATAAATGTTTGTTTATTGTTTTTTTGGTTTTTGGTTTTTTGCCAAGGGTTTTCCTGGCATTGAGTCTTCCTGAGTTCCTCCTGGTCTTTATCTTACTTTTATCATAGTCCTTGACTGTGTCCCCTTTTCTTTAGAGTACAATTTATCTGAGAGCCTCATTACTGGCACATTCCTCCCTGGAAATGCCTTCTTCTTGGATTATTATAATTTTGTTTTTAAAGTCCCCATTTTGTCTTATGTCATATCACCATTCAGATATTTGAGCCATAGGAAGGTGGCTTTTTTTTGTGGCGTTTTAGAAATCTGCCTTCTGATATCTGGAATCCATTTTCTTACCCTCCCCAATACTTCACTGATGAATCCCAAGGTAAAATGGTCACTTTATACAAAGCTTTTATCTCTTCCACTTTGCCGGCTAGTTTGTTGGTGGTGGTCAGACCCATTCCAGAATAATTTTTCTCCCCTTGGCTTGTTGGTCGTTGAAGTTGTCAGCAGGACACATTAGGAATGTGCTGCGCTTTCAGCAAAATGGGGCTTGCTGCAGAAATCTGGAGGGCTGACCCTCCAGCCCAGCCCCGTCCCTAAAAGCCCTGACACGAGACAGATTGTACTTCCCAGCTTCTAGCCTCACTGGAATTGTCTCCACTGGGCGTCTCCACTTGAATCTGTGAGTTTCTGGGTCACCCTATTCTGCAGAGTGATTCTGTTGCCATTCTTTGGAACATGGCCCCCTTCTGCTTGTATTTCAGATGAGTTATTTACCAGGCCTGAGTGTGCTTTGAGACTATTTTCCTTTTTCATGTGAAATTCTTGGTGACTTTGATTTTATTTTTCCCTCCCTCTGTCAAGACTCATCAAGCTCCCTCTTTATCAAGGAAGCAAGTCAGATGAAACCTTCCTTTTTTTCCTTCATGAAATGCCTTCTATCCCTAGCCAGGAACCCTCCACCTTGCCATCAAAGGCCACAGTCCAGGAAAAATCACCTTCTCCTTGCTGTTGTGGAGCCAGTGGTTCACACCCCACAGCCTCCACTTCCTTAGGTCCAACAGTGAAAGCAGAAATGAAAATGCTGAGTCTTCAACCTTGCCATTATTCAGACTCCAAGGTATAGTCCACATGAACCCTGAGAGGATCCACGTGAATCTGCAGAACGGGGGCAGCCTCTTTTTGGCAGACCTCCCATTAAATCATACCTAACAGACCCTGTGGGGCTACCATATTGCCTCACCACTCACTATTGCCCCACACACCAATGGCTTCTTACTGGGAGCACCTGCAACTCTTTCCCTGAGGACTTTGATCAGTCCATGTGGCAACAGGCTAGAAGTGCTTGAACTCCCAAGGGCAGCCATTGGCCAACAACAGACCCCAGCTGCCCTTCTCTTCAGACAGAACATCTCTGAGTCCTGCTCCACACTGTTTCCCAAAGATCCCAAGACAGACTCACCCCCAATTGCCCACAGCAGTAACTTGCTCAGAAAGAATAACTTTATTTGCCTCCCTGTCTTACTTCTCTACTTTTCTATATTTCCAAATCAACGACTTGCATTCAAATCAGTTTCAGGGTCTGCTTCTGGGAAACCCAGCCAAAGATAGGAGCCCACTTGTGATATGTCTTCACTTCTGCCTTGGTGCACACCAAGCAAGTTTGAACAGTTGTATACAGTGTTAGTTGCCTATTGCTGTTGTAACAAATCACCATAAATTTACTGGCTTAGAACAGCACAAATTTATTATCTTATAGTTTTGTAGGTCTGAGGTCTCACTGGGCTAACCACAAGGTATTGGCAGGGATATGTTCCTTTTGGAGGTTCTAGGGAAAGAATCCATTTACTTGCCTTTTCCAGCTTTCAGAAGTTGTCTGCATTCCTTGGCTCATGGCCCCTTTCTCCATCAGCAAAGCCATCATCATAGCATATTTAAATCTCTTTCTCTCTGTCTGTCTCTCTCTCTCCCGCCCTCCTTCTCTCTCTCTCTCTCTGAAACTTGTGCCTCCTTTTCATAAGGCCCCTTGTTGTTACCTTGGGCCCAACAGGATAATCCAGGATAATAGTTCCATCTCAAGGCCCTTAACTTAATCACATCTGCAAAGTCTCTGCCATATAAGGTATCATATTTGCAGATTTGGGGAATTAGGACATGGATATCTTGGGGGGCCATTATTTTGCTTATCACAGATTTTCAAAGGCCCAAAATACAACTCTGAATCAGGAACTATTGCCATCATGGTCCATGTGAAACATAGGATACATGAATTTGTTTGACACAGAAAGGGAGTTTCAATTAGGCCTTCCTGGATGGACAACCTTCCTTCTACCTGAAAAAAAGAAATTTATTTAACCCTTGTCTTTCTAGACTTTCAGAGATTAAAAAGAAGAGGAAGAAGCAAAACCTTAGAGATGGTGGAATCCAAGCCCTTGGTTTTGATAATGAGTTCTCAAATGAGGTACCAGTGAGTAACCTTCAGGCCCAGGATGATAGCCCCACTCTCCTGAAATTGGAGCACGGGACTTTGGAAGCCTGTGGGCACAGCCTCCTGAAGGTTTATGCGTTAATTGGGGAGGGATGGGGCTCCAGTGTCTGAGTCTGGGTACCTGCACAATTCTTCAGGAAGCTATGTACTGAAGACTGATCCGGGCCAGGTCAGGTCCCTCCTGCTTTTCCCACCTGCCTTCTCAGGGCTCACAGGTGGGCACAGGTGGAGCCTCCATGCATTAGGCCTCTGGGGAGGAGAACCAAAGCCTTCTCTTTGTGCCTTTCACAGAAAGAGACTTATGCAGAAGGGATTGCTCCTCCCTAGCTCCCAGCCTGGCAGTGGCATGAACAAGAACCAGCACCAATTTACAGCTTGCAAAGAGAAGGGGCAAGAGGCTAGGGGAGGGGAGGCATGCAGTCTCAGCAGTGAGAAGGTGTAGTGCAGAAAACCTGCTCAGTCTTCAATAATTCAAATTCTCCTGCAATCTGTCTTCTCAGGAGCCAGCAGTATTTAATCCTGTGCTCTTGTTTTGAGCCCCATGTCACTCCAGGCCTCCTATCCTCTCTCCCTGGTCAGTTATACAGTGGCCTCTGCCTATCAATGGGGCCTTGCAGCAAGTGTTGAGGGCAGAATATTCCACTGCCTCTTCAGTAGCACAGGATCACAAATAACCCTCCTTCCTGGCCCCTGGGGCACTGCTCTTGCCTAACTCATGCTAAGCAGAAACATCCATGTCCAAGTGCATTAATGCCCCAGACCCATGTCTTCACCTAAATCCCCATCCACAAGTGGCAGGTGGGAACTATATTCCAACTTTCCCAGAATAAGGCTGGCCTGGTTTGGTAAAGGTAAGCTTTCTGAGGCTCAATTTCCTCACCAAAAAAAAAATGGAATGATCCAGTCTATCTTTCAGGATTGTTAAAAGGTTTAAATAAAATGATGTAGTCAAAAATTCCCTTGATAAGTCCTTTTCACCTCTTGAGACTATATGTTTATTTTGACTTGTTCTGCATTTATAAAGTGGTAGAGAAACAAAAATACATTAAGTACATAATTTAGGCTCAGGAAATTGACCTTTGCCTCAATTAGCTGTTCTAGGCTTTAGGGATGCTGGGATAACCTGTCTAATTACCACACTCTCTCTTTTGCAGGTGCCCCTCAGAGGATTTAAAAACAATTCTATCTTCCTGGTTAGTGTATCTCTGCCTCTCCTCTCAGAGAATTAACTTCATTGACTGAGTCAGGAGCTTAACACAACGGGGACTTGTGTGCAGCTGGCCATGTGGCAAGGCAGAGGAGAGATCCAATCAGGATCTTCAAGCACGTGAAGGAGCGTAACCCAGAAGATTGCTCACCTTAGCAACTCATAGTCTTCTTGACTGTGTCAGGGACACAGATTTGCTACTCTCTCTGGCCCAATGCACAGAACTGGGACCTACAGGTGGAAATGGCCGGAAGGCAGGTTTCAGTTTGGCCCAAGGAAAGATTTTCTTGCACCCCAAGCTGTTTTACCATGGAGGGCTTCCTTTGGAAAGTAGTGGTTGGCCTTCCACATTGCTAGGACTGTTCACTCAACAGTGAACAGTTGCCTGCCCCTTCACAAGCTTTTCTAGGAGATGCTATTATATCCAACTCTACTATATTTTGATTGTTGTTTTAAGCTGCTAAATTTTGAGGTCATTCGATACACAGCAAAGCTAACTGATAGGGTTTCCAAACGATTTACCCACATCCAAGTTAACAACATAATCCCTGTCCATCTCAGGACTTGAGGAATTTTAAATTCGATTATACCTATTTCTGAGCTCAACATCTATAGTCCAAGGTTTTGAACTCACATGGAATTACACCTGTTCTTTTTTGGTACTGAAACCTTCACATTTGCCCATCATTTGTCTCTCACCCCAGGCATGACTTGGCTTCTTTCTCTATGCAGCCTAGACCTGAAGCTCATTGCTCATTGCATGCTCTTGACAACATCCTCAATATGCTTCTGATTTACCTGAACTTCCTGCTCCTGTCTTGAATCCACCCAACCACCCATGGCTTTCTGCCCCTACAAGGCACATGATCATGCTGATTGGAGTCTTGGGCAGGGGGAAGGGGGACAGTTTCCAGTGTCAATGTCACTTGGTAGTTTTATACTTTTTTTGAACCTCCAGTAGTGGTATTCTTCTCTTAGCAGGAAGTTTTTTTTTTAATAACTAACCATCTTGAAGCTATCTGACTTTAACTTCCTTGACTTCCTTGATTCAAACCTAGAAACTGACCTCATCTATAACACCTGAAGACCACAAGGAATAGATTTCCTCTGTGCAGACCAAGGATAATCTCTATACTTAGGCGCTTATAAAAATATAACTTTTATTGTTCTTTGTACTAATTACAAAAGAAACCCATGTTCTTCCAGTTGTAACCCTGCTCCTGAAAAAAAAGCATATCAGAATGCACAGCAAGGAACCCTGACATTTTAGGAATAGCATGGAACCCTTTCTAATTTGGAACCAAAAGTCAATCACAAATTCAGAAATTTTAGTTATTAGCCATAATAAATTACCCCCGGCTCCATGCCTGAGAGCCTTGTTTAAAGGGTGAGAAGTGAATGCAGAGCTCCTTTGAGAAGATACACCCACTGGAGTGACTCAAGGAGCTGAATGTTTGAGATGAACATCGCAGCAAGAAGGTGATTAGTGAATGTGAGGGAGCAAAGAGAAGGAAAAGGGGGAAGGAGAGGAAGAAGAAGAGAAAGAGAAAGAGGAGAAGGGCAAATGTGGTAGGTCTTTAAGCTATTTTATTAATTTGTGTATTTGGGAAACAATGTAAAATAACACAAATATGTTCTTTTTTTCCCCTAACTCAATTGTTAAAGTACAAATTTTTATCAGTGCATAATAAATTACAATCTCCCTTCAGACCAAAGAAAACTATCTTTCTGCTCTAAATGAATTAACTTTGTAGAGCAGTGGTTATGTTATTTCTTTAAGAGTCTCAATAAATCCAAGTTGGATCCCCCTTGTTAGAATGAAAGATCCCAAAGTCATGAAGGAAATAGACATAAGAAGGGTGGTCTCCACAGAAAGTCTAAAATGTTGGTCCTTTCCAGGTGTTGATTAATCAAGAGAATGTCCCTTGGGTGGGTATCCCTAGAAGCAGAATCTGAAACAGGAATTCAAACGCACGCGATTTATTGAAGAAAGATCTTTGGAGAAGGGGAACAGAGGGGGTAAGAAGCTCAGTTTTGATGTGGTCCCTGCTGGAGACAAGCCTCAACCTGATCCCACAGCATGTTTGGAGGATTCATTGCAACATAAAGTTGGTTCCATTTTAAAGGCAAGAGCTGGCCATTTGTACCCCTGTATCAGTTAGTCACGGACTGCCTCTGGAGGGTGAGATGTGTAACTTCAGGTTCAGTCAAGGGCAAGCCTCTTGAGAAAGGAAGAACTATGAGCCAATAGCAGCCAACACCTGCAGCAGAGGGGGCCTGGACACACCAGGAGCTAAAAGGAATTGGGGAGCCTAACTCCCACTATGGGGAAGGTTTGAATCTTCCTCCCTGGAAATTCCCCAGCCCCAAGATAAATTGGAGGGTAGAGACAGGCCACTCAACTCCATATGCTAGAAGAATCCAGGTGTCCATCCCCACCAGGACACCCTGTGACACCAGTTTTAATCCTGAGGTTTGATTGTCCTCCCTTCCTGGGAGTCATGGTCAATGGAGTCCTGGCCCCTGATTTTTCTGTATTTCTGTTGATTCCTAGCTCTCTACCACCTCCATTCTGGTGTAGGACCTCTTGGCTACCAGTCTGCCCCAAGGCAGGCAGTCTGTCCTGATGAGCCCTCATCTCTGCTGACCTCTGATCTCAGACACTATAGGGGTCTTTAGGTTTAGGAAAGATATAAAACATTAGAGCTTGAGGGACCTTCAGAGACTCATGCAGACCATAAGTTCCACAGTGGGGAAGAGTCTTGGCACATGACTGGTCCACTCTCTTATCATAGAGCCCAAGAGGCTTACAAGCACTGACGAGCTCACATGTCTACTTCTAGTCCAAGTACCTGTGGTCAGAGTCTTAAGGCACATGAAAAGCCTCTTCCAGGCAGGGACTCTGGGTAAAGCAGGCAATAAACACATCCTCATCTGACCCAAAGGCAGTATATCCAAAGACTTGCCAAATCAGATTTTTCTTCTCAAAGATGTGAACATAGAGATTATGGTTAGCAAGGATGGGTAGCTCTGCCCCCTAAAAAAAGATCATGGTGTAGAGAGAGACCAGTGGAAGTCAAGTGGGATTTCAGTAATATTTACAAGTCAGGTACATTCATAGTATTAAGAGGTATTCATTCAAGGACATTTATCATTATGAAGGCAAACATGAAGATTTATGCAAGTTTCTGTTTGCTTTTACTTGTCTGGGCAGCAGAAAGCCCCCTCCTTGAGCCCCCTCACCCCAGACTAGCCTTTTGGTGAGGTGTTTTAAATTCTGCTACTTCCAAATGGCAATAAACCAGTTTCTAATTTCAAAAACTCTAGGCTGCCTGTGAATTGAGTGAGGAATGGTGGAATCTGTCTAAGGAGCTCGACAGTTTAATGCATTTTGCCATGGAGATTACAGCTATTGCGGCATAGGGAAAGGGGCTGGCTTGAAAAGGGACGAGTGCTCATTGAGCATTCTGTTCAGGCAACTGCCCATTATCCAGGGGGTGGATGATCCAGTTTGGGGATTTTTCATGCCTCTGGCTTCTCCTCCCTTCTACTGTCTGCCCTTTGGCCACATTACAGATCAAATTAGCATGTCTTTGAGAGGATAGAAGGGGAAGGGACAGGTAGAATTCAAATTGGTCAATTTTGCAGCCTGTCCGCTGTTCTAATACATGAGATCAAAACCAAAGTCTAATGTGGGGTTTTGGATTATCAGTGGGTTATAGTGAATCTATACCAGACCTCCTCTCCATCAGGAGAGAAACTGGAGTCTGATGAGAACTCACTGTATTTCATATGGACGTCAATACTCAGCATACAGGGGCTTGTCCAGAATCCCAAACACATTCATGTTAGAAATTTAGAGCTGGAAGGGGCCTCCAAGATGACCCAGCCTTAGAAAATCAAGGATCGGGGATTTCAAGTGCAGTGCCCAAGGTCACACTATGAGATGACTGCCAGGGGCTAGTGGACAACTTGCAAGGAGAGCGGAAACCAGTTAACTTCAAAATTACATAACTGTGGCTGGTCAATACGTGAAATATTGATGAAATGGGCTTTCTTTTGACTCCCCATAGCTCTTTGTTGGGACTCTCCAGCAACTGGAAACTAAAACCAAAACCATCCATTGTTGTGGAGATGCCCCCAGCACTGGGAGCAAAAACCCTAACTCCAAAGTTGCTAAAGAACACGGATCCCGGTTTGAGACTGGATATACTGATGCAAAGAGGTGCCAGGAGACAAAACCAAGTTCTCCCTCTGCCTGAATAGAGGACAGCGGAGTTTAAAGATCCAGAATGAGAAGCCATGTATCCCACTGTATATACACACACTCATCGCCATTATCACCATCATCACCTTCGGAGTAAGGAGGAAGATATCAGAAGAGGGTTTCTCCATGAGGTTTGGGGAATCCTGAGAGAGAAGAAAAAGGCCTTTTGTTTCTCTTCAGGAGATTTCCAAAAGTGGTGGTCTCACTCAGCTAGCTAGCTGGAGCCAGCAGAATGGGGGGAAAGGAAGGAGACCGGCAGCACTTTCCCCAGCCACAACGTGGTATGGAAAAGCTTTCAGTGGACCCATATCCCCCAGTGGCAAGAGCCAGCATGCTGCCTTGGAAGTTGCCCGTGAAGGAGGTAATTCAAGGAGACATACACCAAACGGTGATGCAGCTTGGATGGTGAGGCCAAAAGGGAAGCATGGCTGATTTGGTTCTAAGGGAGCTTTTTGGAGACCAGACCACCTCTGGCCACACCCAGAGTATGAATTACGTGAATAATGTGCCTCGATAAGGCCGCCCGTATCCTGTCCACCTGTTTGGAACTGCTGGCCACCACCCTCCAGGCAGGCACCCAAGGCCGGAGAGAACCAGGTGGTTGCTCCCTCCCAACACATAGCCATCACCACAGATCCCCACCCACCACCCACTCCCAGGGACTTAGTCAGAACCAGAAGGGGCAAGAAATCCCACAGTATCATTCAGACTGTGCTGTGACCAAACTACAAACTATACATCCTGAGTGGACCCTAGAAATGACTGGAATCACAGCAATGAACTAGATGAAGTTTCCTGTGGCCCAGTGGACCTGGGGCTTAATGCACGGAGGGAAACCCAAGGAGCTCCATTGCTGGACTTGGTTCCCCGGGGGGCTGTTGTAACTGCGACATTCTATATCCATACCACTCTCGACGGAGGGTGTAGCTGTCTTCTGTCTCCTGAAGGCAAAGGAAGAGGATATGGCCTCAAATTATAGCTGAAGGAATGGTAGTACCACCCAAGAGGTCTCCAATGACAAACTGGTGAGGGGGAACCCGCACTGAGTTAGCATCCATGATGACCCCACCTGGCGGTTAACATCTCCACCATCCTTTGCGCCCCACCCCATCCTCCCCCACCGTCCTGGGAAAGTCTCCAAAAGGAGGAAACTCACATCCTCGTTTCAGGGAAACTGCTAGTACGTAGCAACATGGGGTCTGACGTAGGCCATCTCCAAGATGCCAGCCACCCTTCCTCATAAGCAGAGCTGCCTCCTGGCAGAGTGTATCAGAGAAGCCCAGGAGGCTCCTCGGTCCCAGGCCACATCCTCCCTTCTCACATCCCCTCCCCACAGGTGCCTCAAGTGTAGGACAGTCAGCAGCTAAGCACACAGATGCAGCCCTCTCTGGGAACAGGGAGCCCAAGGGGGATGCATCGATGGCCTTTGGAAGGGTCAGTGACAACTGTGTAATCGGGGAAGCGCCTTGTCCAATTGGAAGTCCACCATCCCTTTGAACTATACACAATTCCCACCCCCTACCCCCACCCCCAGTCTGGGTTGTGTTTTTCCCTTGGCAAATCACACCATCCCATTGGGAGGGCAGCTTGCTGAGTGTGGCAGTGTTGACACAGCAGTCGCTGGACACGTTCCGGGAAAGCAGGCCCCAGCATGTGAGATGAATTTTCTCTGAACCGTGCGGTTTCCAATGTGTCAGAAAAACAAACTCGGAGAAGTCTGTTTGGCTTGTATGCATGTGTAGACCCCTTCCGGAGTTGAAAATGTAGTTGGCCTTAGCCCCCGTTGCTTTAAAACAAAACAAAACAGAAAGTCCTTCCTCTGTCTGGCTCCTTGAAACCTGAGGCTGGTACAATGGCAGCTCTTTCAAGTGGCAGCCCCACTGGCCATGTGACCGTGTCTTTGTGCCCGAGCTAGCAAGGCAGGGGAAGCTGCCTCTGTTCAGTGTCGCCCAGCCCTTGGCCCTCTCCTCCGGCCGGTCTGCCTCCAGGCGCTTGGCTACCCCCTTTCCACCCAAACATCCGAGTTCCTGTTCCCAAAATAGCTACTCGGAGGAAACCGCCAAGACCTGGGGCCTCCGCAGGGGTGAATTCTCAGCGCGGACCCGGCTGCAGGGGGCGTGGCTGCAGCCCGCCGCTGCAGTTCACCCGCCGCCTGTCGGGACTGCAGCAGTGCCAGCCGCGGAGATGCCAGGAGGGCCATCAGCGCGGCTCCTTGGTCTCCGCCCACCGAAACTTCTGTTTTTGCTATAAGAGCGAGGCAGGCAGCAGCCTGAGTATTATAACTTTCATTGCTTTTCCATCCGTCAGGAAAGGCACTTATGCTTCCGGGCGTTTGACCTCCAGATGAACTGACCAGTGAGTCCTCCCCTCCTAGCAGGAACTGTGGCTACCTAACCACAGGACAATAGAAGCACCTCAGCTGGAAATTCCTGATCCCGACGTCCCACCTTCCCATCATATGAAGCTAAGGAAGCCCCCTCGGCTTGTTGCCAGAGCGAGTGGGGGGAGGGGGGAGCCAGGAGGAGGGACCAGTCCTGCGAGGGTTCAGCCTGCGCTCTGGGTGATGAAGCCCCTGCAAATCGGCCACTCCTCTTGAGTCCATTAATGTCCTGCAAAGTGGAATGAGCCAAAGCTCTAAGCAGCTGCACACTGAGGTCACCTGCGCAGCTCCTAATAATCCTTTACCCTGGGGCGCCCACCCCCCACCCCACCCCTGCGCCCGACAGGAAATCAGCATCTCTGGGAGGTGGGACCAGGCATTGGTGCGTTTTTTAAAGCTCTGCCTGTGGTTCCAGTGTGCAGCCAAGTTTGAGAACCACTTGTTCAGCCTTCCTTCTCAAACTCTAACATAGAAGAACCACCTGGGATCTTGTTCAAAATAAATACATAAGTTCCGATTTAGGAGGTTCTGGAGCTCTATCAAGGGGTGCCGCTGCTACTAGTCCAGAAAACACACTGCTAGCAGCCTAGCTTTAGGAGACCTAAAGAGTCTCTAATAACAGCCTGGACTTCTCCCTGGTTGATTTGACAGGAGCAATGAGGAGATGAGATGGGGAGTCGATAGACTTTCAGACTGCTAGGTCTGGAAGGGATTGCTGGGCTGGAAGCCACGTCTATGCATCTGGAAAATCTCTTCAGGGGAAGAGACAGTTGACAGGCAGTAGGAGTGTGACTGAAGTTGGGGTGGAGTAAAATATGAAGTTAAGCCTCAACTGTCCAAGCTGGGATGAGAGAAATGGCAGGGTTAGGGGCCACCTCCTACGTGCCAGCTCTGCACCTGAGCCCAATGGTAGTGACTCTCATCTCAACACTGATGCAGCTGAGTGACATAAGCCCCAGTGGGGACCATCAAAACCCATCCGGCTGAGCGGGGTGATAGGGTCCCAGCTTGCTTAAACAATGGGAGGGATGGGGCAGAGGTGTCTGCGTGGCTCGGGGTCTCAGCATCTCAGATGGCACTGGCATGCTCTACCGACAACAGGGAAAGCCTCTTCACTGCCTGTTCCCCTTCAGATTCCGATTCAGAGGTTGCCTTGGGAAGTAAAAGCATTTGAGCCTTCCCAGCTCAACGCCTGAGTCAGAAGGGCTGGAGCAATGATGTAGCAATGCAGGTGGGATCCAGGACTCCCCAAACTTCACTTTCCATTGGCAAAAGAGGGGTAGCAGAAGTATCCACCTCGCTGGGTTATTGTGAAAATTACATGAGATAGTATGTGTGAAAGCACAAAGTACATGCTCAGTAAATGCCAACTGCTATTATAATAACAATAGTTATTATTAAAATAATACCTTTCATCTCACAGGATGTGCAAACACCTATCATAATGCTTCACATAGACTAGATATGCAATAAACACTTGTTAAATCTAAGCGGAAGCTAGGTAAGTTTCACTTCTGTGGTCCCCTTCTTCTTTTTTATGGTAATCCATCAGCTTTGAGTCAGTTTCCATCCACCTGACTCAGGCTTTTTGGCCTCAGCCCTCAACCTGCTCCCTAATCCCCATCCAGATGGACAGAGAAGGTTTGGAATGCACGTTTTCCCTGAAGAAGTGTGGCCAGCAGGTCTGCCTGCTTCCCAGAGGAGAGGTCTTGCTGGTGGGAGTCAGAGGAAAAGGTAGACGTGGGAAGAGAACACGTACAGAGACCCCACCAATGAAGGGCTCAGTACCAGGCACTCTGCAGGCACTACTCAGTCATTGCCAGCCTCCTTCCTTCCTTAATGACAAAGGAAGAAGAAGGAAGCAGTCATCGCCACCTTAAGATGATACCATCCTCGTGCACCACATCCTTGCCCTCAGAGAATGGTTTTAGGAATCACGCCTTCATCGCTGGAAGTTTCTGCCTCTCTTAGGACTCAGAGGACTAAGTCTGGGAGGACTTCAGCATCCCTCAGCCTCATGGTGGCCCCTTGAATTTAAATGCAGAGGGAGACACTAGAGAGAGGATGGGGCTAAGGAAGAGCCATGTCCAGCCATGTGACAGCACAGAGCACAGAGCCTACAGTGTTCCCACTTAGATAAGTGCGTGTAGGAGGGATCTGCTTTCTGACAAGCTCCATCTCTGTCTGGCTCAAGACATTTGGGGGTGGGAAGTAGGGGGCAGACGTCTGTAGACCACAGACCCTGGAGGGAGGGAAGCCATCTGAAGGGCAGGCAGCTTGGCCTTGGTTGGTAGAAGGGGATGATACAGGGCACAGTGTGGTGACTTTCCCCAGGATTTGTCCCACCCAGCCCTGCAGACCAGGTCTGTCCTGGCAGACAGCACACCATAAGTGGGAGGGGAAAGGATTATTGACTGAGGAGTTGGGAGGTGCTGGAGACAGAGCAGCCCAGATCCAACACCCCCAGGCTCCGTGTGAGTTAGCAGCGTGAGACACTCTCCTCCGCAGTGCATTTTGTCACATGAAGGCCCTAGCATATTCTTTGTCTAGACTGGCAGTTCCCAGTGTGGGTGGAAGCACAGACTGGCAGGGGTGGAGATGTGCAGCAGGCATGGCCGTGTCCAGGACAGGTGGCAGTGACCCGTGGGAGGGAAGGATGGAGGTGCCCACAGTGCATAAGAGTGCCCTCTAGATGCAGGAGCTGTGACCAGAGAAACCCCAGTGCCCAGTGAGACAGAAGGACAGAGGTGCCCCACAGAGGCAGCATTTGGGGCCAAGGCCTGGCAAAAGAGGCTGGGAGCCTGGGGACACCATGTGGTGGCTGAGTGGACTTGGGCTTGAGTGCCCAGTGGACTCCCAGGAACACAGTACAGGAGGCTCTGCCAGGAGCTGAAGACTTGCATTGGCTGGTGGTGAGTGGACTGACTACTGTCCAAGTCATCTGGGTTTTAACCTAGCCTGCCCAAGGAATGCTGGGATATTTGTCAATATACTGTTATCACTGGGATGAAGCCTGCTTTGACACATGCCTTGAGCACTCATATCTCTCTCTCTTTCTCTCCTCTGTCTCTCTGGGTTTTTGTCTGTCTCTGTCTTTGTCTCTATCCCTCCACCTCCATGTCTGTCTCTGTCTCTGTCTTATTCTCCCTGCCTCCATTCCCACAAAAAATGCCTGACTCATTCTGGGCATTCAACAAATATTTTTCAACTCCACATTATGCAAAATTTCACACACATACAAAACCAGCAGAATAAAATAAGGACCTCTCATGTGCCCATCACCCGGTTTCAACAATCATAGACAATCTCACCCACTGCCCCCCTCCCTAGATTATTTTGTAGCAAGCTCAGACATCACCCAGAAATATTTCAGATGCCTCTAAACGATAAGGACTCTGTAAAAACCATAACCACAATCCCCCAGCACACTCAGAAAAGCTAGCATTAATTCCTTAAATCAGTATCTAAATACAATCCATAGATCATGTTTGTTAATATGTCGTAACTCTCTAAAATCCCTTTTAAGCTATAGTCAACAAATGTTTTGGGGCTGACCACATCTCTTTCTGTTTCTGTGTGTCTTTCTGTTTTTCTATTTCTCGTATTTACATTTATCTTTCTGTCCACCAGTTTGGTTTCCGTCTGTGTGTGTTTGTTTCAATATAACATTGTTTCTGTGAATTTTTTTTTCTCTCTCTGTGTCTTTCTCTCTCTTCGCCTCCTTCCCAAGCCCTGTCTGTCTCTGTCACACACACACACACACACACACACACACACACACACACACACACACCCCAAGCACAGTCACGCATAGGCTCACGCCCCCAGAGGGTCAGCAAGGGAGCCCTGCACACAGCCTCGACTAAAAGTGTATGAAGTTGGTAATGAAGTTGGGTCTGAAGGATGAAACAGATCTCTGGCCAAAATGTTAGTGTGGCTTCACCAAAGCCCCTTCTGCTGTTACATGCTATGCCCTTTCCACCAGCTCCCTTCCGGTGACTGAGCCCTTCTTCAGCAATCTACATGAAGGAGGCAGCTAGGACCACAGCAGATTATCCGCATGAAGGCTGAAGCATGCTACGCAAATGTGACTGGTGCGTGTTACCTTATCTGTTTTTCCAAATAAAACTCTGAAGTCTCACCCATCAGTGCATTCCTAAAGCACTGTCTGTAAAGAAAGCTATAGAATGCTTGTTGGCCAAGCTCTACCTTACATCAATCAAAGGGACGGTGCTCCATTTTGAAAGAAATCTTTTACTGAGTCTTAAATTATTTGTTAGAGCTGGAGGCAACAAACCCAGGCTTTTTCCATTCTTTTTAGCAATGGAATTCTTTTTTTAATAAATTCTTACATAAAACCCGAAGATATAAAGTGAATAAAAACAGAACTTAGCGTGTGTGGGCTAGGGGGTGGAGGGAGAATGCTATAGAAAATAACTTAAAAAAAAAAACAAAAAACCTCAACTGAAGAAACTTATTTTCCAAAGGAGTAAACTAAGTCCCAGAGTTCTGGGGCCATGACCCACACAAGGCCAACGGCAGCCTCCAGCATCCCGGAAGTCCCTCTTGCCTTACTCCTTACAGACACGTTCAGAATTTCAGGGAGGCTCTGCATCTCAAGATTTTTTGCAGTTTTTTCCAGGTAGTTCTTTTGGCTGAGCTGTACTGAGCTGAGCACTGGTCTGGGAGATTTTGTGTCCCAAACATCACTTGTGCTGTGGCTTCTTTGCCTCCTGGGACAAAACCTGTTGTTTGACTCTTTAGCAAATGACTCATGACAGAATGACTTGAGAGTCTGGTCACCAAGGTCAGGATTGTAGAATGTGAGGCTGCCTCTGATGGGAGGGGCCCAGTGCTTATGGGCAGGTGACTTCCAGTGTTTGGCTAACAGAGCTGAGAGCCAAGCAGTGAACCCCCCCCCCCCTTGATTAAGAACACTTGCTGTGAACCAGTGTGAAATGAATTGCGGAGTGACGGGGAGGAGCCTGCAGGATGAGAGGTGCCTTGGTTGCCTGGGCTCTGGCTGCCATGTAGGAACTCAGAGAAGCCACAGACATCATAACTGTGACTCTAGAAGAAACTGGAAGTTCTTGCTAGCTGGATGTGAGCATCTCCAGTAGTAGCTGGCAGCAAAAGCTGCTAGTCTGCTGTAAAAACAGAGAACAAACTGATGGTTGTCAGAGGGAAGGGACATGGGGGGAGGGGCAAATGGGGGAAGGGGAGGGGGAGTTATGGGATGAGTAAGTCCCGGGAATTAAAGGCACAGCGTAGGGAACATGGTCAATGACACTGTAATAGCGCTGTATGGTGACAGATGGGAGCTACACTTGTGGCGAGCACAACATAACTGTATAGACTTGTCAAATCACTAGGTTGAACACCTGAAACTAATGTAACCTTATGTGTCAACTATACTCAAATTTTATTAAAAAGCTGCTATTCTCACTGGGTGTTATATGCAAATAATGAATCATGGAACACTACATCAAAAACTAAGGATATACTGTATGGTGACTAACATAACATAATAAAAAATTATTATAAAAAAAAGCTGCTAGTCTCTCGGTTCACAATGAAGGTCAATTATAAGTAAGCTCAGTGGAGGATTATGTTATTCTGTGCAGCTTAGAGACTTGAAAACGTGCCTGACTGCTACTCGTTTTCGGGGACCAGTGAGGTATACTAGAAAACACCTGAGTCTTGGCACCAGAACGACAGAGTGTGAACGACAGAGTGTAAACTCCGGCTCCACCACTTTATAGCTGAGTAATTCTGGAGCATCACCTCGCCTACTAAGCTTTGGTCTCCTCACCTCCCAATCAAGATAATGCCACCTTGCTAGCTCACAGTGTGCTTTCACCTCATGTACCTCTCAGCAATACTGGTATTAGGATGCTCACTTTACCAAAGAGGAAACCATGCCCCAAGAGGTGGCACCTGCAGCCCCACATACCGGGTGACGGTCTCATTTGAACAGGTCCCCACTGGGTTCCTGGGCCGCATGTTTTCCATCACCCCCGCTGCCTCCTGTCTAATCTCCAGTTGGACAAATGAGAACACAGCAGCAGAGAAATACTGCTTTCTAAAACAGCCAAGATTCAAATTTATGGAGGAAGAAAGTAGACTAGTAGTTGTCTGGGGCCGGGGTAGGAACAGAGATGAAGCATAAATTAGCACAAGAGATCTTATTAGGGGAGGGTGTAGTTGCTGTACTAACCACTGAGTCATGGCGATGGTTGCACAACTCCGTAAATTTCCTAAAAAGCACTGAATTGGACACTTGCTGAATTTTTATGTAAAATGTACCCTAATAAAGCTGTTAACAAAAAGCCGAGATTATTAAACATTTACATTCTTAGAATTGTCTGTTTTACCAATCATATCTGGAAGCGATTAGTATTAGTTTATTTCCTTTAAAAGGTATTTCTTATAATTATTGATTTGAAAAAATAGAAAGATCCACCTTTGCTCTATAGTTGCCACTGCTTTGTTTTGTTCTCGCTCTGAGACCCTGGGCTGGCAGCCCTGTGATCAGCCAGCACTGGAAGTAACTAACACATGTAAGCCTTGCAAGCTCTCACAGCTGGCAGGGTTAGAGACTGGAAACCCCACTATATCCACCCTTATAGAGAAGCTAGTTAGCAGTGTGCAAGGCTGCAGCAATGATCAGCTATCCTGTAGGAGAGCACCTACACACCTAAAACAAGGCAATTAGCATTTTTATTCCCACTCAGACCTATGAACCCTGGACCTCAGTTATGTAGCAGAAACCCACCCCATGTCCCCAGTGCGGCTGCACAAATCCTGGGCTTTTAGAAGCTGCATTCCTGTCCATCCTGCTGACAGTAACATGAGGGAGTGTTCTCTCACCGATTCTTGCCCACAAAGGAAAAAGGGGGGGAAATTCCAGCAAGGTTGTATTTTAAGGAAGGGTGGTGCCTGCAGGACTGCAAATGTGGAGTTTATAGTTAGTGTTTTGTGGGGTGGCCAGTGCTACTCCTCCAATTTGATTCGAACCAGAAAGTTGAAAGAGCAGCTCTTGGCTGCTGTTGTTTAAAGGAAGTACTCTTTGCGGTTTGGTGACACTAGTACATTTCTCAGAGTAGTGTGGCCACACATTGGCAGTAGTTGGTGCCTGGGTGGGAACCAGCCGTTGTACATGTTGGTACGTGGGATGGGACTTATTAAGGGCTTTGCATCCCCCCACACTGTCTGCAGAGCCAGCAGTGGTTCTAAGAAAGAGAAAAGACACCTCGCGGGGGTCGGGGGCCCTTTGTACCAGTGTCTTTGCTGGGCTCTGGGGGAATCAGGGAGCAAGGATTCAAGTGCAAGCAGCTCATCATTTGGAGCCCATCTCAGAAAGCATCAGCAGGAGTGGGCAGTGAGGCAGAGAAGTGTGAGGAGACTAAGCAAGGCACGTTAATGAGCAGCCTCCCAAGGCTTTAAGGGAGGAAGCTCTAGGAGACTATAGAATAGAGTCTCAGCCTTGAGCACACGTCAGAATCATCTGGGGAGCTTGTTGAAGTACATTGCTGGGCTCCCAACCTCAGAGTTTCTGATTCAGTAGGTCTGAAGTGGGTAGGGCCTGAGAATTTGCATTCCTATCAAGCTCCCAGGTGATGCCGATGCTGCTGGTCCTGGCATGATACTTTGAGAATAAGAGTGAAGAAGATGATTCAGCGTGGTCAGACCCAGGGGTGAGGCGTGGGGGTATTTATCTACCATTTCCTACCTTTTGTTGCTGAAGACTGCTCCTGGGATCGTTAACTGCTTTGGTACCCTGTGTATCAGCTGCAAGGCCCCGAAGCCAGAGAATGTTTGCAGGCTGAGAGTAACACGTGCTTGCTATAAAACAAAGCTATAAGGCTATATGAAACAGAGACCTGGGGTACCCAGAAGGTCAGCCACACCGCCTACAGGAACAGTGTATCTCTGTGGTAAAAATCACAGTCCCCTGAATTAGATGGAAAGAATATTACAACATAGTGGCACAAAAAAGGATTAGTGCCCCAGCTGCTTTTACATTCATAAAAGTGTGACTTACAGAATATTGAATAGATCTATGATAGAGAGATCTTGAATAGATCTCTCGCCTTCTCTGGGCCCCAACTGGAAGATTTCCAAGGCTCCACCTGTCTCAAAAATTCCTGGATTCTCTGACAACTAGATCCAGGTGACTGTGCTCAACCACAACCTGTGAAAACATTCAGCCCTGAGAGTTCCAAGAAAGAACAGACATTTACATCGATCGCCCCTGCCCATCCTTCCCCAAGGAGGTGACCTTTGTCCAAGCAGGTGCTGCCCCCAGAGTATGAGGCAGTACACTCCAAAGCCCTCAGACTTTCTAGGGTGGGCATCCTGTGTGGTTCCCACAGGCCCCTGGTCCCCAGGCACCAGGCTCACTGCCTTCCCTTCGTATCCTTGGCAGGTGTGTAAAACATTAATAAGGTACTTCATCTCAGTCAAAGAAGACTATAAGACTATGCATTTTCTTTTAACGAGTTATGCAGTTAAAATAATAAGCTGCTTAATCTTCTCATTTGGGGTAGAATGATGTATTATGGCAGTCTCAATTGCTCCACCACTTCCCTCCCTTTCCCTGGACAGCCTGGCAATGGCACTGCCTGGTGGTTGCCCTTTCCGGGCACCTGAGTGCAGAAGGCAAGCCTGGGATTCCCCAAGGAACTTAAAAAAGGGCAGCCTGGGCTTTCCAATGTCAGGAAGCTCAAGGCACCTGAAGCCAGTGTAGAGGAAGCACTTAGATTCAGATACACTAGCAGAGTGGATGTCTATAGCTTTTGTCTTCCAAGCTTCCAGATTCCCTTTTGTCAGAAACAGCTCCCCAGTTCTCATGGAAATCCACACTTCCCCATTCTTAATCCCAATGGTTTGGGATGTTAACATCTACCTAGTCCCAGGTGAGCCTAATCAGTATATTTCATAATGCTTGTCCAGTGAGGACCAGTCCAATGGTAGCCAGTAAGGATGCCAGTCCATTAAGGGATCTCCTGCTCCAAGTAGCAGAAAATTCCAGGACCAAGATTCTGAGTCTATTCACAATTCCCTCAGTTAGACAGAAAGAGTAATAAAACATTGTGTCACAAAAAATTGTTAGTGTCCAGCGGCTCTTGCACTTATAGCTGAGTGACCTCAAATCTCACCCTCTCTGGGCCCCTAGCTCAAAGAATTCCAAGATTTCACCTGTCTTGAGAATTCCCTGATTCTCTGTCCAGAAAAGCCCTGTAACTTGACAACTAGATTCATGTTACCATGCTCAACCACTGCCTCTGCAACATTTACTTGGTATAGCCCCTATCTCTGGGAGGACCACATCATCACCATGCTTGACTCCTGAAAACCCAGAGTGGCTTAGGAAAGTCTCATAGCAACCTCTTCCATCGTCAAGATTCCTCTTGCATCTCTGGGTATGATATCTCATGTTGTCATTAATACCTTTTACTGTTTTACCTGGCTTCAAGTCATAGGATTGAGGACACAAGCAGTAACAAAACTTGAGAAAATATTTCAGTGAAGCCCTGGAAGGCTCAGACCTTCACTGACCATCTTTGCAAGAGGAGGGCAGGGCACTGAAGGTCTTCTCCATGCCCATCCCCCTGCAAGGACTATCTCTCCTACTCCCCCAAGCAGCAGTATACTCCCCTCCTTCAAGGCTCACCCCTAGGTAGACCCATTTCTGAAAACCCTCTAGGCACTACCAGGCACAACCAGGTACTCTCTCTGCTGGAGCTCTTCTTCCTTTTCCTCAAGAGTCCAGAGACTGAGTAGGAGGCCTAGCTTGGAGGCCCAAACCTTCATGGTCACCCATGACCCAGCCACCATCTTTGTGTTTCCTTGGTCTCAAGGAAGAATTGGCATATTCCAGGGGAGGCTACATGTGTGTGCCTGAGTAGGCACATATGTGGGTATGATTCCTCTTGCTAAGAGATCTGAGCAGGGTGCCCAAAGACCTTCTCACAGAGTCCAAGGGTTAGGGAAGAAGAATAAGTGGGGGCCTTGCTTCTCATAAAAGTATCTACTGTTCATAGGCTCATGTTGGCTGCCACTGGGGTGGAGAGTTACTTTGTCCTGCCTGCCCCATGGGAGTGGGTGAAAGCTCCTTGCCTGACACCTAACCTGGTGCCAAAATCTCTTTGACCTCCTTAGTTTTTTGATGACCAATCTTAGAGCCAGATCACTCTGGTACATTTCCTCTCCTTTCAAACAAGTATGGGGGAAGGCAACCCAGGTCACACTTCCTTCTTCAAATGTGAATCCAGCTAATCATATGGAGTACTGATGGATACCAGGTTTGGACATTTTTTATCCAAGTTCTAATTGGTTTCAAGTCCTAATTAAGGAGTAACTAATATATGGACACTTAAGGACCCTCAAAATCACTTTTTCCACCTTGTGACTTGAACTTCAGCCTCTTTTCTCTATGCCTTGAAAAGATCTGATACATTCAAAACTAATTTCGCTTATTCAGTAATGATATGTTCCTTCCTTTTGTTTTTGGCTGCCCAGTATCCCAACCTCATTTTCCTATGTTTAGGGTCTTCCCAATCAATCTTGCCTCCCGTTATAGAGGTCAAAGACACCACGCAGGTAAAGCATAGGCAGGTGGTCTAGGCTTGGAACTAAGTCAATCACACCCAGCCTCCCAAGACTTCCAGTTGGAAGTTAGTGACCTAAAGAAGCAAAGACAGAGGAGAATTCCTCCTATTGCTGATGGGAGCACTGTAGTCATAGCATCCAGAGTCCAGTGATCAAATAAGCAGGGGCATCCCCACCTGTCTGCATCTGTGGCACAACACTAGCTGTGGTTCTGTCAGTACGGCCTCCCTCTGTCCACTTCCAACCCCCAAACTTCATTCTCCAGATATCCCAGGGATACCACAAGCTATCCGATATCCCTTCAGTGAATTCTTCTCTCTGACTTCATCATCCAGTCAATTCACATGCAACAAAGAACCCCAGTCATGAGCCTACTACCTACTCACTTCTCCAGTCTCCCTTGACTGGAAGCTGTTTCTCTCTATTCCTGGCATAACCCTTGATGGCCTGGCCCACCTTTCCTAAGGCATCTAAGCATCTCCTCTGAGGACCTACCACACCCTGATGGATCTCACACCACACTGAACCAGGAGCACTTACCTGCCTGGGCTTTGTTTTGTTTTATTTTGTTTTGTGCCACAAATATCACCCAAGGAAGTCACTGATAGAAGAAGGATGCTTCTTACCCTATGCTGACCCTTCAACCTTCCCTTCAAGACTTTCTCTGTGGGGCTGGCCCAGAGGCAGCTAGGGATTTGCCTCAAGTCTGTGGAGTCACCTGCACTGTATAGCAGCCCAAAGGAAAGCGGTGGTGGCTTGGTGCACAGACATAGGAACTTTGCCTGGAGGCCTTGCATCCTTACTGACAGCTCAACAGTCTTTGAGCCAAAGAGGTCTCAAGAGACCTTCCCATCATATTTGGGGGGAAAATTAAGGCCTACCGGGAAAGTGGTTAACTCTGAGTCACATGTCAAATTAGCAGCTGTTAATACTAGATACCTAGTAAACTTCAACCCAACTGGTCAAGTATTTGTAACAGCCTACAAGGCTTTCTTTCACTTTAAGTCTTTATTTTCTCCCATGTAAGCAGATCTGCCAATGAAGTTCTCTTCTTCGGGGCCAAACATATATGTCTTCATAAAATTTTTTTTAACTTAAAAAATACGTAGCCCAGATGATTACACATGATTTTTTTTAATCTTTTCAACCTTTGCTTATTTTTCTAGAGCCTGACCAAAAGCTTAAATTTTTCGATGAAAGGATCAAGAATAGGTCTTTGTATCAGTCAAGATTCTCCAGAGAAACAGAACCAATGGGATAGGTAGGTAGGTAGATAGATGGATAGATGGGTGGATGGATGGATAGATAGATAGATAGATAGATAGATAGATAGATAGATAGATAGATAGAAGAGGAGAATTACTACAGGAATTGGCTCATGCAGTTATGGATACCAAAAAGTCCCACAGCCTGCCATCTGTAAGCTGGACAACCAGGAAAAACAGTGGTACAATTCAATCTGAGTCTGAAGGCCTGACAGCCAGGGGAGCTGATGGTATAAGTCCCAAAGTCTGAAGGTGCAAGATCCAGATGCTATGATGTCCAAGGGCAGGAGAAGATGGATGTCCCCGCTCAAGAAGAGAGAGGAATTCAGCCCTCTGTTGTCCTTTTGTTACTTTCAGGCCCCTGGTGGACTGGATGATGCTGCCCACATTGGTGAGGGCCAGTCTCTCCATTCAGTTTACTGAATCAGATGTTACTCTCTTCCAGAAACACCTTCACAGACACATCCATTTTTGAATAAAAAACACACAAAAAATTGCATATGTATTTAGGTATCTGCACCTGTTTGTATGACCTAGAGAAGTATGTGGAAGGAAACACCCAAGTTTGCCAATATTTGTTATCAGATACAGTTAGGTTTCATTGGGAGAGAGACTAGGGAAAAAAGTGACTTCAAATAGAAGTTCATTCTCCCTACTGGAGGTAGGCAGTCCAATATGATAGCTCCACAAAGTCACCAGAAACAGAGGCTTCTTCTGGGTCACTCCTCCACTGTCCCATGGTATGGCCCTTGTCCTCATGGTCCAAGATGATTGCTGGAGCTCCAGCCATCATGTTCAAGAGAGCAGGAAGGAGAAAGGGAAGAGGGAAAGAAAACTTTACTTTTAAAGGAGGCCTCTCAGAAGTCTCTCTCACATGAAAATTCCACTTAATGTCATTGGCCAGAATCTAGATATGTAACCACACATTGTTGCAAAGGGAGCTGGGAAATGTAATCTTTTAGCTAGGAAACAATGTAATACCTAAAATCAGAGTTTGTTAAACTGAAATGAGCAGGCAGAATGGATACTGAGTAGCCTTCCGCAGTCTCTCCAACAGCTAACTTGAGAATGAGGAAGTGAGGTTATCGGGAAAGGAAGGAATGGAGGGGTATGCTGGTAGAAATGGTTACATGTATGTATGAGTATATATAACTTTGTATTATTCCATTAGTTGTAGTGAGTTCATTTTTAAAAAGTAATTTTGGAAGAATTTAAAAACACTTTTAATAAGCATGATAAGGGAAATTTCCCCATAAGTCTTTATATAAAATTCATGGAACAGACTAATTAACCAACAGCTTCATCAGATTTTTTTTAAAAGGCAAGAGGGCCAAATGAGAGACCATGGTGGACAATGTGGGGTCCCTGTGGCGGTCTTCCATTGAGACACAGATGCAGACTGTTGGAGAGAGGGTCTGAAGGGAGCTGGAGTCTGGAACGGAAGCAGAATGCAGGGAGGGAAAGATGGCTGCCCGGAATCTGAACTCAAGACTCTTGGGAACTGTCGAGCCTGACCAGGGCAGAAGCGGTCCTTTAAGGCCCCACCTGAAAAATATGAGGTGGGCCTTCTTGGGCTTGAGAAAGTTGTGGTATCCAGTGAAGAGTCCATCTCCAAACTCAGCCATGTCCCAGAGAAAACAAGGCGGATTGGCGTGTTCCATCCAATCCCCAGGGGTAGAACCCAGATTAGAACTCAGGCAGCCCCGTTCCCAGGCAGAGCTCTGCTCCCTGCTTTGTCCCATAACACTTTTCCCCTCACAACCCCATGATCCTGCCATGAGGAGAAGCAAGAACTCATTCTTTCTTGGGTTCTCGTTCTTGGAATTCGGACCCCCATCAAGGGTGTGGGGGGTCCAAAGTGGGGATACCAGTTAACTGCTTTTCTCCTGCTGGTTCCTGTTGATAGAACTTGATTCCCCAAAGCGTAAAGGGTACACAGTAACCTGGGTTTCCAAAAAAACCTCTGTATTAACTTCCCAGTGTTGCCATAACAAAATGTGACAAACTGGGTGCTCAAACAACAGAAATCAATTCTTTCAAAGTCTTGGAGGCTAGATGTCTTCCATCAAGGTACCAGCCAGGCCATGCTCCCTGAGACTGGGTAGACTCCTTCATTGCCCCTTCCAGCTTCTGATGGCGGCAGTCAGTCCCTGGCTTCCTCTGCTTTGCAGCTGTATCATCCCAGACTTTGCCTCTGTCATCACATGGCATTCTTCCTGCGTGTCTGTCTTCTCCTCTCTTGCAAGAATACTGTTCATAGTGGACTAAGGGCCTGTCCCCCCACCCCAGGATGTCCTCACTTTAATTTACATGTAAGTGCATTTGCAAAAACCCTAGTTGCAAAGAAGGTCACCTTTTCAAGAGCTGGGCTTAGGAATTCAACATTTTTGGGAGGGGGACAAACCCCTTCAGGGTCTTTCTTAGAAGCTTTCAGGGCCCTCAGTGCCTCAGCCAGGCTGTGGCCACCAGGAGGATCACGTTTGAAAGGAGGCCACTATGGACATGATTATAAACAGAAATATTCTGAAGATAGATTTTAATAATAAAGAAAAAAAAGGAAGGTGGAGTGCTCCAAGGTGTCCCCCACTCCCAAGCTTGGGGGCCCAGGACAGTCAGCCAGGGGTGGGCCTGACCTCTTCCTCTTGGTTGTGAAAGCTGCAGCAATGGCCTTTCTCCTTCCTGTGAACAGTCCTTCTTGCTATCTTGGTACAGATATTGGGCCCCACACCGCCAGCCCTGGAGACCCCAGGGGTGAGGAGGAGATGAGGTTAGATCAGGGGGTGAGGGGATTCCACCACGTACCATAGCATATAGGTTTATGGGCCAGAGCGAGAGCCTCCCATGCCCGACATCTCAGGCAGGTGCCAAATAAAACTGTCAGCATGGGTTTACTCCTAGCCCAGCCCTGACACTGGGCCTTGATTTCCTTGTCTTCCAAATGAAGGAGTTTGATGGCTAAGGTCCCTTCCAAAATCAACAGCAGAAGTCTCTTGGAGGGTGTCTTACCTGGGTTCCCGTAGAAGCAGAGCCTGAGACAGGGATTCAGTACATGGGAGGGAGGGAAGCAGGACAAGGAAGTGGAGGGCCAAACATATCTGGTCTCAAGTAAGTTTAGCCTTGGCCTGAAATTAATGAAGGCTCTGGAACAGAAATCCTATGACAGAGTTGTCTCCCTAGAGCTAAGGGCATTGTACCCCTTTATCAGTAAGCCAGTCTCTATGGGCTGCTTTGGATGGAAATATTCATAACTCCTAGGCAGGGTGAGCTCGGAGGGTTATTCTCCAAAGAAGAGGGGCTGCTGTGAGCTGTAGCAGCCCCTCAGAGCTGCTGGGGTTGGGGTGAACCACAGCCACCAATGCCCAGGGAAACACAAACATTAATTCTCTCAGACCTCTACACAGAAAAGACTTGCTGAGAATAGAAGCAAGATCCAGCTTTCTGTAAAGCCTTCCGCATTCATTCGACTAATATTATTGAATGAATACTTGCTACCTGCCAGGCACTATTCTGGGTATTGGAACATGAAGTGTAGTATCCAAAAAATCACATCGAATATTCTGGTTGTGGTCCCCCTCTCAAGAAGGGCTGGATCTCTGCTCTGGGAGACCCTGCCCAAGGGAGAGCTACCAGCCAGCAGCCAGCAGGCATCCTCTGGGCTAGGGAAGATAAGAAGAGGAGCGGCGCAGACTGGCATGGGTTTAGTTTTGAAACGCCTGTGGCATATTCAAATAGAGATATAGTAGCCACACTGGTACAATTTGGAGGCGAGTCTGGCCCCACTCTCCAGGAGTTTCTGGCGAGGATGCCTGCTATGCAGCCGACCGTAGCCTCCATATGTTTGAGCAACTTCCACTTGGCAGGTGGAGAGCGAACGTTTGCTGGGCAGGCAGTCCTTTCCCTTCCAAATCCACTCACTTTCCCCTTTACTTTTTAACTTGCGTCTGTGCTCATCTCTGCAGCCCTCCCTCTGTGGGATTCCCTCCCAAGGGCCGGGGCATTTACACTGCGCCAGCCCAAGGTCAGCTTTAAAACCCCGGAGAGCCAAGAAGGGGCAGTATGCAGTGGAGGAGGTGAGCCTAAGAAGGTGGGCCAGATCTGAGCACCTGCCAGGAGGCTCATGACAGGCAGTGCAAGAGGAGCACCCAGGAAAGGTACCAGGTCCCCAGACCTGTGAACCCATGGGGAAGTTAAAACAGCCTGCTTAATGATCCTTCTTCAAGCTCGAAGTCCTCTCTGTTCATGGAATAAAAAAGGCAATGTTTTGAGAAGTAGGAGAAAGGGACCTAAAGCCGGTGTCATGCTAATGAAGGGGTTCAGGCTTGGGGCTGCTGGAAAGGAGATCCATGCACAGCACCCACAAATGTTCAAAAAGACAGATAGTATCTGGGGAAGTTCATGCATGGCAACAACTCCAATTTCAAACTGAATCAGTTGATGGCTCTAAGCCAAAGTACCCACCACAGCCAGCTATCATGGAGCTCATGGTCTCTCTCTGTGTCTCTGTGTCTCTGTCTCTTTCTCTGTCTATCTATCTATCTATCTATCTATCTATCTATCTATCTATCTATCATCTATCTATCATCTATCGACATATATATGTTGCGTATGTATATGTATACACATGTTTTTGTATATGTGTGTATTTATATCTGTGTGTATATATATTTACTTATATATGTGTATAAGTACATAGATATAGATATTTCTCTAAAATATGGACCAGACCACTTTCTATCTTTCAGAGAAAGGCCCAACAGCAAGCCATTTAGGTGGTCACTAGTCTGTAGCACATGGTCATAATTTTGGGATTATTGTGTCATTCCAGGGAAAACTAAAAGACATGACAGAAAAAGGATATAGTATTGACCAAAACACTAACATTTATTGAACACTTAAGGCACTGCATGAAGCTCTTTCCTTGCATGATCTCAGTCCCCCCACAACAGCCCCGGGGGGAAGGACCGTGAGTACTCCCCCTTCTACAAATGCAGAATCTGGAGCGCAGAGAAGAGATCTCACCTGTCCAATCTCCCACAGCTAGTGCATGGGAGGCTCCAGAACCCAGCTCCTAACCACTTTACTGTAGACAGACCTAGGCACCAACGCAGCTTGGTCTCATACAAAAAGCCTTCAAAAGTGATGTCACAAATCAGCTTCTACAAGTGAAGTCCAGAAGTAAATACAAGAGAAGAGCTGGGGAGGCGAGGGCAGGGTGGACGCTAAGGATGGAGAGGACAGAGAGAGAAAATAGTCCCCCAGAACTATGAAGCCAACAGGAGGGATGGCACCAGACCAGAGGGCTTAGCCCTGGCCATCCTCGGAAGTGAGGCGAAGGACAAGTCAGGGTGGCACTGATCTCACCTATGAGCAGCTCGGTACCTCTTTTGTCAGAGGGTTGACCTGAATGTCCTTCTCCATACCTCATTCTATAGCTCATTCTGCAATATTCCTCAACCCACCCATTGGGTACTCTCATTTAACAAGTCTATTTTTCATGCCTATTATCTCTAATTCGTTTTCTTCATAAATGTTTATTCCTACTTCCCAATCTCCCAGAGGATATTTATTATGCTCATTTTAAATTCTTGTTCCATCAGCTTTGCTCTTCCTGCACAACTTCCTCCATTTGTTGGATTTGTTAATAACACATGCACTTCTCAGAGGTTTTATCATTGTTCCCTGAGAGTGCTCACCCTAGCCCCTTGGGGTGGCTGGCTGACCCAGCCGATGCATGCACTTAGTTGGAGATGAAGGGCTCCCACGGTGCTCCTCCAGGGGCACCTCTCAGAACCCAGGCAACAGTCCGGGCTCACCCCATCAAGGGAGGAAGACTGCCACACACCTGCACGTGTTACCTTCTGCACTTCCCTCTGCCATTTGGACCTCCCTCTCGTGGGACTTCCTCCTGCCCTGTGAAAAATGACCCAGAGGGCCATCATCCTCTGCAGGCAATGGGGGAGAGAAAAGGCAAGCTGGAAAGCCACCTGTAGCCCCTACCCTGCCACTGTCACCCCACCCCGGGACCCTACCACCTTCACAGTCCCAGAGTTTTTTTCCAGTTTCTATGTTGGTTCCTGAGATCCAGCAACCTCCTTTTTATGCCTGTGGTGTTTCTGGGTTTGGAAATGAAGACAGAGCAGCCCACACAGGTTTCAGAAATTTCCTTCCATTTCTGAGTCCCCACTCCTTGCCCTCCCTACCCTTCTCAAGGACCACCACCTCCCACTTGCCAGCCGCTGCCTAACCCAGGGCCCTTCAGAACAAGAGACGTTTAAAGAAGCAAGCCAGAATTTCTTCGGGGCTTCTGCCATCTTTGAATGAAGGCAGGCCACCAGAAAGTCCATCTTGCCCCATCTCACCACCACCCATTGGCCTCCAAAGAATTCCTCTGGGAAGTAACTATCTACCAATGGTGCACAACTCCTGTGGAATCTCCTCCAGGCATGAGAGGACAACAGGTCCCTAAAGGCTCTATTTCTCCAACAGGTATGGAAAACATTGCTGGGCTGCCTAGGAACATGCTTTATCTCCCCTGTTATCAAGGCTCTATGGAAATGCAAGTAGCTAAAAGGCTGCATGGAAATGGATAAGAAACAATTGCCCTTTGGGCACCAGAAAAATCACTCTTTTGGGAGTTTAACCAGTCTAAGCAGTTGCTCCACACTAACTATGCAGAGTCTGCAGGAACTTTTTCAAATGAAGTTTCATCCTCCCCAAGGCTTAGGTTAGTGAAGGCACCATGAAGGGGCAATGGATGCTCAGGCAGGAGCGTAGTGTGTGTGTATTCTAGGCCCAGATTTGCCCCCATCAATGCCCTTGGTCTGATCCATTCATCTCTCTGTGCCTCTCTTTCTTCCATCTGTGAGACAGGGATTATAACCCCTGCGTGGAGGGTTTGAGATTTGAGGGAGATGGTGAAGGATTCTATGCTTCTCAAAAGAGATCCATAAATATAAATTATCCTCATTGCTTTAAATGAGTAATAAGGGAAGTATAAAAAAAATCCCATGGAAACAGAACTGCACATCAAATTCTGAGCAAACTTGGTACCCAAGCACAGCTTCCTGCTATAGGAATTACTGCATACACTGGAGAACCCTTCTGAAATACAATTATTTACCCCTTATTGCTCTGTTACATTAGTTTATAATTTGGCACTCTGGTTATCCTTAAAAAGAGACAGGTGGGCTATACCTTGTATGAGGACTTGGACCCACAGAATATCACTGAAACACAGTGTGGATCTGTGTGCTTTCGTGGTTAAGTGCTCAGAATCTGACGCCAAATAGATCTAGGCTCAAACCCGGTTCTATCTCTTTCTAGCTGAGTTTCAGCTTTTATATCTGTAAAATGGAAATAATGTCCACCACATAAGGTGAGAATTAAGGGAAATAATGCAAGAAAAGTACTTCAGACAGTGTCAGGCCTAATGGCATTATACCGCGCAAATGATAGCAGCGGAATTATTGTTGGAGCAGGAAGGCCTCCCACGACCTCTCTGTTTCTCTCTGGTTTTGTCTCTGTCTCTGTCTCTCTGTGTCTCTCTCTCTCTGTCTCTCTATCTCTCTCTCTCTCTCTCACACACACACACACACACACACGTACACATCAAATGAGAAAACTGAGGCCTGGAAAAATGTGAGGAACGTGGACCTCCCTGGATGTACATGGCAGTGCTGGAGATTCCAAGCTAGATCATCTCCTCTCCCTGCCATGCTCTGTCCTCCCAGGTCTGAGTAGAGAGATTTAGAAACAGGGCAACAACTCTAGATAATTTGGGTGGCTTCCTGCAATCATGTCTGTAATTTACAGAGGGGGAAGGTGGCAACTTCCTGCGTTCCAAGAAAGCTGTACCCAACTCAATTCTTCTTCCACTGCCCATAAACCTTGCTTTGGAAACTGACTCTGTATTTTACCCTTAGCAGGACTGGTGCTTAAGAGGAGGGACTTCTGGTCACTTATACAACGGCTGTTTTGATTGGTTGCCTGTATCGCACTGGTAGTTAAATATTTTTATATTAAACTGTGTGAAAAGAGCCCATAGAGGAATGACTTGCCCTCAACAAGGTCACAAAGTCAAATGCAACAGTCGAAGCTGTCTCCGCATCTTTATGACTCCTCTTCAGATCTTCTGTTCTTGACTCAAACCCGTCTCCCTAGCACCATTGCTCACCATACTTCCCATCCTGGAGAACCCATCTAGCCAGCTGACAGCCCTTTTGAAAAACTAACATCCAGGGGTGCCCAGGTGCTGCCCATTTCCAGCTATGCTCAGCACAGGCAGACTTTATCACTGGCTCCAGAGTGAGCCGTGATCAAGGTGGGGATATGTGAGAAACTCCAAACCACCACCTGGTGGCATCAGGAATTAGTCTTGCTGCCCTGAGGTCTACAAACTATAACCTTCCCCTGACCAAAACCTTGACTGCGCAGTCCAGAGCTAGCTTTCTGCCTTTGCTTCTGAGATACTTCCATCACCAGGCTAGAATTGAGTTCAGTTTGGGGCAGTCTCTACCCCTAGATCCCTCTTCCCCATCCACATGCACAGCCCTGGCTCTTGGCAACTGCCTCTCCTCGAGACAAGACCTCGATTTCAGACTCTGGCTGGGTCTATTGAAAACTGAATGTCTTGCTTTGACTTCCACCAAAAGCCAACCCTGAGCTGAAGACCTGGGTGAAGGTAGCTTGTTTGGCAGATAATCCAAGGAAACATAGTGAGGGAGTGCGGGAAGGGAAGACACCCATAAAAAAGGTTGGGCAAATGAACAGGTTACAACTGCAGGCACCTGGAACTCAGTCCTGCCAAGACCCTGGCGAGAGACAGATTCTAGGATAGAACCTAGACTTCACAACTGGCCGGCAAGGGGTGAAGAGGCTGAGATATTTATTCATTCACCGACTCCCAACTGCCCAGGGTTGAGGCTTGATCTTGGGAGAATGAACTCTCCGGCACTTCTGCCCTGTCTCTGTGCTGGCCAGGGAAGTCCAGAAGCAGAGAAAGGTGCAGGGGCTCGAAGGATGAGGGCACGAGGGTGTTTAGAAACTGTCAACTGAAGCTACAGATGACCTTCAGGGCAGCGTAAATGATGTGGCTTCAGAACCAAGTGTCTGCTGCCCGCAACACGCTTCCTAAAATATCAAAGTCTACCATAGGCTTTTAAGGACACTGTCTACCTAGAATCTTTATACTAAGTTTTCCCCCCACTCTCCCTTCTACACCCTGGCCTTGATTTTCTCTCTGAGAGTGAAACTGAAACAATGAGAAAGAAGGAAGTACAAAAGTTCGACACAATATTGGTCTCTAAACATCCCTCCCATGCGTCGCTCCCTCCACTTGCTTATGTCACGCTTCTGTCCTAGGCTGGGGTCCCCAGAAGAGACCTGAGGTAAAAAATTGTGTGTGCTAACAACTTCTTAGGGAAACTCATACGGAAGTTGGAGAAGCTAGACCTGGCAGTGGGGAAAGCCAAGGAACGGTGTGATTATCAGAACGGCCTCAGCCTGACGCCACGGAGAGCTCTGGACTGTAAGTTACATCTCAGAGTCGCCGTGACCTGTGGCAAGGGAGCTAGGCTCTCATCTTCCTGTACTGATAAATCATTCATAAGGGCCACTCCAGAAGGATACAAATTTTCAGCTTTTCCACAACTATGGACAAAGCGGGCTCTGCTAGTCCAAGGGCAGTACCAGCCATTGGAAATGAAGGTACACCTAAGTCATGGGAAGCAGATTTAAGGGGATCTGGATGGGGCCCCGACATTACCTGGTACAGCTTCCAGAGAAACTTGGCATTTGAATAAGATCTGCTGTATTTTTTTAATGTTTTTTGTTCGGGTGTTGTTTACCTCCTGGCTCTGGAAGTCTATAATTCTTCAACACAGAGCTGCAGACCACATGGTTTTGGGGACTGGATACTAAATTATTCCATTAGGGTTGGAAATAGTTCCTAAATCACACCCTAAGAGTGCCTGAAGCAAAGGCCCAAACATAGCTGGTGGCAGCAATTTTCAGCTCCGAAAAATCTAGTCACAAAAATATAAGAATTATTGAACCTTACCCATCAGAGATGACACACAGGAAACAAGGCATTGTGGTTCTCCCCCACCCCCATCCCTATCCCTGTTTCCTTCTGCTCTGCAGGTTTGGGCTAATAATAGAAACTGAGTAGGTGCTAGTTCCCATGTTGCAAATTTTTCTTTATTGATGATACATAATTGCATTTTTTTCCCATTCAGTAATTCTTCGGAATAAAGCTTAAGATATGCAAACTGAGAAATGAAGATGAAATTGTAACACAATAAAAGATATCTCTAACCCTTTCCCCTCTGGATACAATTTTGAGGTTAGGTAAATTTTCTTTTCTTTTTTCTTTTTTTTTTTTTTTGATTTTCTTGTTTCTTAAAAAAAATAAATTAGAGAAAGAAGGTATGAGGGAGTCCTCCAAACTATCAAAATATTTACCTTAGCATGTAAAATAGTAAGTTCACCATCTCATACAGGTTAATCCCTAAGGTGCTGTCGTATCCCGTGACACCATCCTATCTCCATAAAAAAACATGACTTTGGAGCCTACGTTGGAAATATCTTGTGTTTTTCATTCTCTGAGAACATTTCATCATTGGCAAATAGAATGATGTTAGAGGAGTTTGTTCATTTTGACTGTGCGTGAAAGGTAAACCTGTTCTTTCTTAATTGCCAACAGGCGGAAATACACAAAACATTCAATGGAACGTCAAGGCAAATTAAATTCTTGCACCTGCTTGTAAATACTTTGTGTAAGCAACAGCCACAACTTGTGAAGAGTGAGATGCTGGTGATACTAATTCCACTCACCCATTCAGCAGGTAATCACTGAGTGTCTTCTGTACATCAGGATTGTCCTGGATGCTGGGGACACCGCAGTGAACAAATCTCCACGATGCCTTCAAACATTGAAATATTAGCCCCAGGATTGTCTGAATTTGGCTTCCGTATTGGAAAGATGTTTCCATTTTTGAATCTGTCTGCTGCTCTGATAAATAATGTTCTCCCAGGTTCCCAAAAGGAGAATTAATTTGGCGAAACAAATCAGTTGTTGTTTCCCTCATTGTTATGGTAATAGAGAAATTAGGTTTTTAATTAAGGCTGAGGAAGGATGGAAAAGAGTAGGCAAATAAACACCCACATGGTTTGAGGCCCAAGGGACAAGACAAGCCTCCTTTTTGCTGTAGTGTCGAAAATTCTCTCCCTTCCAGCAGCTTCCACAGGTTAAGTCATTTTATCCAGGGGGGGACCCCCAGCTACACACATTTTCTGCTGTGGAAATAGGTTGGTGCCCACCACATTGGCATGAACGACAATTTAATATCAGCCACTTTTAGGGGGATACACCGCGTATCACTGTTTTGAAAATGAGTAAGCTGAAGCTTTGAAAAGGTAAGCAACATGCTCCAGGTCACACAACTATGAGATGCTGTCATGATTCCAATTCAAGCACTTTGATTCCAGGATGCTCTGAGCCTTTAACCTGTATTAACTTTTAACGCATAAAGATGGAATCTGGAAGTGTCGAGCACATTTATCACCCATCTTAAGTTTTTTTTTAATCATGATGATTAAATAAATAAATAAATAAATAAATAAATGTCACTAGGATATTTTAAATTACACAAGGAATACATGTGAATTGGCAGAAGTAAAGGAAAAATCAGGACGTGAACAGCAAGAAATAAAGGGGGAAAGTAAAGGAAACTATGAAAGAAGCACAAAGAAAAATCTGCACGTTCTACTGTCCATACACCATTCATTCTCAATGGGAACGATACAGCCCCTAAGGGAACAAAAACTGGTCCTCAAGGAGAGAAAACGCTTATTCTTTAAGCACGAATAGTCATACAATAATACATAGATATACAGTATATCTGTACTATTAAAAATTTGTTGGGGAGCAAAATTTGGGGGGAAAGGTCTAAAAAGACTCTGGAGGGAGGTTATTTTTAAAAAGTTGAGAAATACTGCCATAAATATGGATTTCAATACATTGGTAGTTATCTGTACAGATTTTTCTATGTATTGTATCTGTTTTGTTTTGTTTTTTTTTTTTTACAAAAATGGGATTGTATGTACATGCTGTACCTTTCTGTGTCCATGAAAATTCTTTCTAATAATATGTTATATTATTCACAAAGCACTTTGGCATATAGTATCTCATTTGATCCTTACACTAACTGTGCGATGGTAGATGCTTTTATTATTATACCCATTTTCCAGCTGAAAAAACTGAGGTATAGAGTGGTGAATTAACCTGCCCCAAACTCTCTTAGCCAATATAAATAGCAGAGCTAAGATCTGAATCTTATTTCTTCAGATCTTTGGGTTTATCTTGCTATTTTTTCAGCCTTTTAAGTAGAAATCTTAGTTCATTTATTGTAAATCATTTTTAGTTTTCTAATAAAAGCAATAAAATTTCCTCAGTGTCACTTGAACTTCATCTCAAGTTTTGTAGTTTCTCCATCAGACAGACAGGAGAAGTCTTCCCTATCCTTGCAAATGTATCCCAGTTCCCAATATGATACTGTTGAAGGAAAAGACTTCCCGAAGCTTGAAGAACTTTCCTTACTGTGCAACCTTGTACCTTCTTAGAGGATGTTGACTATCTGTCCCTAAATAGGCCTTAAAGAGTTTTCCAGCCCTTGCGCTGGCATCAGGAAGCCATAGGAGGCATGCCCTCTCAGATGAATTCCTTTACCTTTACCTTGCGCTAGACCCCGTACCCAGGCCCAACCACACTCAGGGTCCTGCTCACAGAAGGACTGTGGTGGGAACTAAGCTGCCTGTTGGTTTAAGTCAGCAGCAGCAGGCAGCAAGTAGGTCTTGAGAAGCAATGATAGTAAGAAACATTGGTCTATTTTTGACCACGAATTTTTTTTTATCAGAAATCTTATTAGAGATTTTATGGTTTGGATATTTCAAGAAGCTGGAGATGGAGGTTTTGTGTCCAGCTCAAGCCCTGCTAGCCAAAAGGTGGAGAGAGAGAGAACATGTGTGCAGGCCGGCACTTGGGTACCAGCAGCTGAGGCTCTGCTCACAGCCATCCTTGCCTCCTGGAGTCCTGCACCCTGTGGGGTCCAGAGAGAGGGTTCCACATATAATCTGACTTTTGCCTGGTGAGCCACTCCAAATACATGGGCAGCCTTTCTCCACCGTGGCCCCACCTGGAGTTGGTCTGGTGTCTCTGAGGGGCCTTTTTCCACTGCCCTTGCTGGAGGCCACTCTTTGAGCCATCTTCATCCCATCCAGCCTCTGTTCCTCCAGTGAGAACAGTGCAGAAAAAAATTCTGGTGTCTCCTAAAACTTGTTCAGCTAGGAACTTGGCTACAAGGGTTGCTATGGCAACCAGAGCAGATGATTAGGGGGAAAGCCGTGCTTCCGGCTGGAATGTGGATTGTGTGTTTGTGTGTCCACATGAGTGTGTGGCACACAGGGGAAAGGAATACTACTAAGAAAGGCCTAACCACTCCATGCAAGACCCTGGGATTGTCCCAGAAGCCACGTCCCTCACTCCTAGTGGAGTGGACCTGGACTCAACCACAATTGCAACTTCAAGGCAGCATGAAGCCAATCCTTTCCAAATCATCCAGATTCATTCTGTGCTTGTAGAAATCTTCCCCCAAAATGTGTTTCCACCAAGTTTTATTGGGGTCTTGTTTCTTCATAATCTCTCAAACCAATGGACCCATAGGTATCCATAGATGGATGGATGCCATGCTTGTCAACTTGGAAACATTGTTAATGGCAGGTGACAGGTATGCTATGAACTGGATACATCTTTGAATATTTCCTTACTTAACCTTTTTGAAATTAAGTCTACAATTTCTACAAGGTGTATCATCCAACATGATTTACAGATTTCAAATCACATGTAGTGCTCTCAAAGTGTAAGAATTTCTGCAACCTCACTACCTAATGTAATTTATGTAATTAAAGAGTGTTATACACTATGAGTAGTATTTACTTAATAAAATATTTAAACTCTCATGTAAAACATTCGAATCATATGTAACTGAAAAAAATGGGGAAGAAATGCTGTAATTAGAGATTTCAAAAATTGGAGACAAAATGAAACTCGGTGGACATCCCTCTCCTCTCAGATGTAATAAGAACAAGAGATTTACTGGGCACTTATTATGTGCCAGGCTCTGTTCTAAGTATTTTGTACATTCTTATTCATTGAATCCTATCAATAACACTGTAAAGTAGATATTGTCATCTCTACCTTACAGGAAAGAAAGCGCAGGCACAGGAGGAAGTTGCCCAAATCACAAGGCAGTGATGATGAAATTGAGATGCTGGCTGGGTGACCAGGCTCCACTGCCCCATCTGATAACCCCAGCAGCCCAGGGTCCCCAAGACCCGGGATCTTCCCTGGATGCAGGAAAGGATGGAGAACCTGCTCAGATCCCAGCCCAGCTCTTCTCCAGCTCTCTGAATCTCCTCTCTTCATCGCTACCAGATCTTATTTCCTTCCTGGTAGGAAAACAAGCTCTTCTATCATCATGTACGCCTTCAGAAACTATTGTTTAGGGAATAAACTTAGAGCTTCTGGTATTCAAGCAGTCTAGAATTTAAAAAGTCTTATCTCTCAAAGTTACTGCCTCTGCCATGAGCTTCAAAAGTCTGTTTCAAAACCCAAAGCTGAACACTGGCTCATTTCTATCTCCACATTTCAGTCCGCTCCTGAGGAGATAAGGCTCAGCCTCATGGTCTAATTTTAGCAGAGGAAGGATTGTAGATTAAAATAAATCAGCGAGAATGAAGATACGTCAATTAAAATTTCAAACTATTATTCCTCTACATGTTGTATCTGGAATAAAAAATTATTAATTGCATTGGTGAGAAACATATGAATAAGTAAGTAAAATGTGTTAACATTTTAACTATTCAGATCTGTTCCATTGGCATATGTTATTCAAAGAAAAGCTGTGTCAGAGTGTTGTGTCTCAATATCCACTCTTCCTTTTAGAACAAAATCACCCTCAAATTTTAGCCATACAGCTGGAGGCTACATTTCCCAGCCTCCTTGAGCTAAGTGTGGCCATTTGACCAAATTCTAGTTCAGGGCAGTTAGCTTGCTGGCCTTGTGAGCTTGAACAGGTCAGAGTCTCAAACCAGAACATAAACACCAGAAATAACCAGAGGAATAAACCACCTGAAGGCCAAGGAAGGACAGAAGACCAGAGTTGTGAAGTGAGGTGCCCAGGCCCCCCATCAGCATTAGAAGGGCTGGGGTTTGAACCCCCTTGTCTGCTGGCTACAGACCGTTATTTTACACTACCCTTCTGTTCCCTAAGCTTCAGCTTCTTCTGCAATGTGAGGGTGATAAGAGCACATATGTAGTGGGCATAGTGGATGACCTCCCAAATTCCATTACAACCCTCCCCTCATTGAGTAGTTCCAACATGGTTTGAAAACTTGACGCTTACTCCAGAGGTAGACTCTGGTTAGTCTCAGCCAATAATAATAACCCATTTCCCTTGCCAGGATTGATTCAGCAGCCCAGGCCTAAGATATTTGGCACTGGGCATTACCTTGGTACACAGTTATTGGACAAGCCATGGGCACAGAACCTAGTATGGACCAATCAGAATTAAGGGAAAGATTTTTGGTTGTTGTCAAGGAAGAGGCCTTCTCTCCCCCTCTCCTTCCTTCTCTGCCTCCCCTCCTCCTCTTTCTCCCCCTCCCTCTCTCCAAACATCAAGGAGAAAGCTTACAGAGCTGGCTGGGACCACTGGCCATCCTACAACATAAATTACCTCTGTCCTGGGTTGTGAGCTGAAATGAGGCAGCACAGGTAAAGCACTTTGCACTATACCAGGACCATAATAAGTACTGAAATAACAGTAGCCCGTCATGCAAGGTCAATCTGTCCATAGCTGCCCTGACTGATAAGGACATTACTGCATGGTTCCATTCTTTCTATTTTGATCAAGACATAAGGTTTACTTTTATGTGCATTCCATGAAAATGGTCAAACTCCACACCATAATTTAGAGGAGTTTCAGGGGGTTCTGGTAGATTGTGCCCCAGCTGAAGATCAGTGGGGGTCCCCACTTCAGGAGAAGTGGGTATAGCTCCTTCCCACGCCATTCCTCATCCTAAAGACAAGAGGAACTTCTCCCCTCACTCGGAGCCTTCACAGTTCATACCTTCCTCCCCAGTCTACCTTCTCCACCCCTGTCCACCAGCCCCAGCCTTACCTGGTTTACGGGAGAAGAGAACCTTCCTCTGCAGTGTGTATCCTAACTTTTCTGTTGGTCACTGTGGCCTATTGCTTCCTTAAGTCTTTGTCTCTGCCTCATTAGGGGGGAAAGTGTTTTTCAAGGTTCCTATAAGAGAAAAGGTTTTCAAGATACCTATGAGAAAAGCAGGAAAAAAAATAGCAGAATATTTACAAGTAGATTCTCCATGCTTTTGGGGAACAAATGCATTCACCCATTTGAAATGTCTAGTCACAGCTTCTGGCCCATTACAAGGACCCAAGTCATAATAGCTGTTATTATTTGTGAGAGATTCATTGCAAAAATGGCCCCAACTCCCTACCTCTTCTCATGTCCTTACCCTTTGCAGTGTGACCCTGCAGCTCCTCCTGTCAAGAGCTGGAAACTACTTCCCCACCTTTGGAATCTGGGCTAGCTTGTAATCTGCTTTAGCCAATAAGATACATTGGAAATGATGGTGCACCAGCGCTGAGTGAGGCCTTCAGATGGCCTGGCATGCTTTCTCTCCCTCTTAGAACCCTGCCCAGCTGCCATGAAAACAAACCCAAAACAGTCTTCTAGAGGATAAGATTTCACGTGGAGGGAAGACAAGCCATCCCAGGGACTACAGATGCATGAGCGAGCCCAGATGGTCCCAACAGAGCTTGGGCCAAGGTGAGCAGAACTGGCCAGCCAACCCACAGATTCATGACCTGAGATAAATATATATTGTATGCCATTGAGGTGTTTCTGGCTGGGTTTTTTTGTTTTGTTTTGTTTTTAATGTAATATCATTGTAGCAAGAGCTAACTGATGTGTTGTTTATTATTTTTATTTTTGTTTTTATTTTGGATGGACAGTGGCTGAAGAGAAAATTCTGTGGGCAAGGCTGGCTGAAGGCTGCTCAGGAACAGAGTTCCCTGGTCCAGTTGGCCATGGACTGGGGAGGTGGAGAAGGTGGGATCAGGAAGGAGAAACAGCACCTCTATCTTTGTAACTGTGGCCTTTCCTTAGTTCAGTGGTCCTCACATTTTCGCTTACATGGGCATCTCAAAAAAATTTTTGAAAAACAATGTGCCCAGGGCACCTGGGTGGCTCAGTTGGTTAAACATCTGCCTTTGGCTCAGGTCATGATCTCAGGGTCCTGGGATCAAGTCCCTGCATTAAGCTCCCTGCTCTGCAGGGAGTCTGCTTCTCCTTCTGCCACTCCTCCCACTCATTCTCTCTATCTCTCTCTCTCAAATAAATAGTCTTAAAAAAGGAAAAGAAAAGAAAAACAATGTGTCTCGTAGCATATTTTAAGTTCACATGTAAGTTTTGATATAATTTTCTTCATACTGCAAATATTGACATTTAAACATAAAACTATCAGTCTTTTAAAATATTAAAGGGAATCTGGAGCTCATAATAATTTCATGCTCATACCACCCAATCTAAAGCATATGAATGAACTCTTCTTCACTGTTGAGAAATTTTACATCTTTCAGTTTTCTCCTTGAACTCACATTTCTTTCCTACTTACTTCACACACCTTTAACATAATTTAGCATACTTTAAAACTTTGAAAATCTTTTATTGATTACCCTATCACACATTAAAAATACATTGAATATATTTATTTTAATACATTAAAAAATATTTTATTCCTATGACCTTAAGGCTCTCCATGTTTAAAAAAAAGGCTTCTGAATTGAATTATCACACAACTGATCAAAACTACAAAAAAGTGTACCAATTTTGATCATTATTAAACATAAAAAGTTAAATATAATTGGAAATGCATCTTCTAATGAAATGAAATAGGATCTAACTTGTCATATGCATTTAATGAAAGACAGATGTATATTCAGCTGAAAACTAATCAGCCCAGAAACTAGAATAGTATTATTCTTGTTAATAGAAGGTAAAAAATTAAATATTTTATATGGTAAAATAAAATAAGCATTAGCTATCATTGGATTACTTCATGATATGATTTCATAAAAAAGGCTTTAAATAGCCCTACTGAATAGGATACACTGCATCCAAAATCCAAAACAAATCACCTAAAAATTTTATCTGTGGGTTTTATTTGATGTAGCCTGAGAATTGTGAATATCTTGGCAAAGCTTTCAGGCTACATTTAAATGAATCAGTGTCACTAAGCCACATGCTTGGGCTGTGCTATTGTGCTCTTCCTTTCAGCTGAAGACTTGACCTGGGATTACTACTTAGTGTAGTTGGAAAGTATTGCTTATAGTTTAATACATTTTTAAAAGCCAAGTTCTTTTTTCTTTAGCATTCATTGTTTCTGACTGACGGTCTCTTTGCTTTGCTGTCATTGTCCTCACCTTCAAGAAGGGCAATGATCCTGACTCTCACCACTCAGGCTACCATATGTCTATTTTCAAAGCATCCTAACATGGTCAAAACACTGTTTCTTAGACCGTCTTTCCCCTTACCATAAAACATATAAGATGGGGAAATATAAGAGTCCAGGGGTCATGGAATCTTAATTTAGCAATAAAGGAGTCCTACCCCATTCTCCCTGAGGTTTTCACACCTGGGGGCAATGTGTCAGAGTCAGATGGAGTAAGTGAAGGCGATGCATTTTTGCTTTCTTTTTTTTTTTTTAACTTGTAATCGGAGAGTCATAGCTCTACTTTAATTCGGTTCTTTTTTTTTTTTAATGTTTTTTTTTATTATATTATGTTAGTCACCATACAGTACATCCCCAGTTTCTGATGAAAAGTTCGATGATTCATTAGTTGGGTATAACACCCAGTGCACCATGCAATACGTGCCCTCCTTACTACCCAAAACCATTCTATCCCATTCCCCCACCCCCCTCCCCTCTGAGGCCCTCAGTTTGCTTCTCATAGTCCATAGTCTCTCATGCTTCATTCCCCCTTCTGATTACCCCCCCTTTCTTTATCCCTTTCTTCCCCTACCGATCTTCCTAGTTGTTACATTCCATAGATGAGAGAAAACATATGATAATTGTCTTTCTCTGCTTGACTTATTTCACTTAGCATTATCTCCTCCAGTCCCGTCCATGTTGCAGCAAATGTTGAGAATTCGTTCTTTTGATAGCTGAGTAATATTCCATTGTATATATGGACCACAACTTCTTAATCCAGTCATCTGTTGAAGGGCATCTCAGTTCCTTCCACGCTTTGGCTACTGTGGACAATGCTGCTATGAACATTGGGGTGCATATGGCCCTTCCCTTCACTACGTATGTATCTTTGGGGTAAATACCAAGTAGTGCAATGGCTGGGTCATAGGATAGCTCAATTTTTAACTTTTTAAGGGACTTCTAAACTGTTTTCCAGAGTGTCTGTACCAACTTGCTTTCCCACCAACAATGTAGGAGGGATCCCCTTTCTCCACATCCTCTCCAACAATTGTTGTTTCTTGCCTTGTCTATTTTTGCCATTCTAACTGGCGTAAGGTGGTATCTCAGTGTGGTTTTGATTTGAATTTCCCTGATGGCTAGTGATTTTGAACATTTTTTCATGTGTCTGTTAGCCATTTGTATGTCTTCATTGGAAAAGTGTCTGTTCATATCTTCTGCCCATTTTTTGATTTGTTTATTTGTTTCTCGTGTATTGAGTTTGAGAAGTTCTTTGTAGATCTTGGGTACCAGTCTTTTATCTGTAGTGTCATTTGCAAATATATTTTCCCATTCCGTGGGCTGCCTCTTAGTTTTTTTGACTGTTTCCTTGACTGTGCAGAAGCTTTTGATCTTTATGAAGTCCCACAAGTTCATTTTATCTTTTGTTTCTCTTGCCCTTGCAGATGTGTCATGAAAAAGGTTGCTTTGGCCGATGTCGTATAGGTTGCTGCCTATGTTCCCCTCAAGGATTTTGATGGATTCCTTGTCTCACATTGAGGTCTTTCATCCATTTGGAGTTTATTTTTGTGTATGGTGTGAGAGAGTGGTCAAGTTTCATTCTTTTGCATGTAGCTGTACAATTTTCCCAGCACCATTTATTGAAGAGACTGTCTTTTTTCCACCGGATGTTTTTTCCTGCTTTATCAAAGATTAGTTGCCCAAAGAGCCGAGGGTCCATTTCTGGGTTCTCTATTCTGTTCCATTGTTCTATGTGTCTGTTTTTGTGCCAGTACCATGTTGTCGTTGTGATCACAGCTTTGTAGTACAACTCGAAATCCAGCATTGTGATGCCCCCAGCTTTGTTTTTCCTTTTCAACAGTTCCTTGGCGATTCGGGGCCTTTTCTGGTTGCATACAAATTTAAGAACTATTTGTTCCAGTTCTTTGAAAAACGTTCTCGGTATTTTGATCGGGATAGCATTGAAAGTGTAGATTGCTCTGGGTAGCATGGACATTTTAACTATGTTAATTGTTCCGATCCATGAGCATGGAATACTTTTCCATCCTTTTGTGTCTTCCTCAATGTCTTTCAAGAGTGATTTATAGTTTCTAGAATATAGGTCCTTTACGTCTCTGGTTAAGTTAATTCCAAGGTAACGTATGGTTTTTGTGCTATTATAAATGGGAAAAATTCCCTAATTTCTCTTTCTTCAGTCTCATTATTCGTGTATAGAAATGCAACTGATTTCTGAGCATTGATTTTCTATCCCGCCACATTACTGAATTGCTCTATAACTTCTAATAGTTTGGGAGTGGATTCTTTTGGGTTTTCCATATACTGTATCATGTCATCCGCGAAGACAGACATTTTGACTTCTTCTTTGCCGATTTGGATACCTTTGATCCCTTTTTGTTGTCTGATTGCTGTTGCAAGGACTTCTAGTACTATGTTGAATAATAGTGGCGAGAGTGGGCATCCTTGTTGTGTTCCTGATCTTAAGGGAAAGGCTTCCAGCTTTTCCCCATTGAGAAGGATATTTTCTGTAGGCTTTTCATAGATGGCTTTTATGAGATTGAGAAATGTACCCTCTATTCCTACACTCTGAAGGGTTTTAATCAGGAAAGGATGCTGTATTCTGTCAAATGCTTTTTCTGCATCGATTGAGAGGATCATATGGTTCCTGAGACTTTTCTTGTTGATATGATGTATCACGCTGATCGATTTGTGAATGTTGAACCATGCTTGCATCTCAGGTATGAATCCCACTTGGTCATGATGGATAAGCCTTTTAATGTACTGTTGGATTCTATTAGCCAGGATCGTGTTGAGGATTTTGGCGCCCATATTCACTAGGGAAATCGGTCTGTAATTCTCCTTTTTGATGGGGTCTTTGCCTGGTTTGGGGACCTAGGTAATATTGGCCTCATAGAATGAGTTTGGTAGCTTTCCTTCTGTTTCTATTTTTTGAAATAGCTTTAGGAGAATAGGTATTATTTCTTCTTTGAATGTTTGGTAGAATTCCCCAGGAAAACCGTCCGGGCCTGGAGTTTTGTTATTTGGAAGGTTGTTTAACACTGACTCAATCTCTTCATCATTAATTGGCCTGTTTAAAAAATCAATTTCTTCCTGTTTCAGTCTTGGTAGTTTATAGGTTTCCAGGGAGGCCTCCATCTCTTCCAGACTGCTTAATTTATTGGCATATAGCTGTTGATAAAAGTTTCTAATAATCTTTCCAATTTCATTGGTGTTGGTCGTGACCTTTCCTTTTTCATTCATAATTTTATTAATTTGGGTCCTTTCTCTATTCTTCTGGATGAGCCTTACCAGCGGTTTGACAATTTTATTGATTCTCTCAAAGAACCAGCTTCTAGTCCTGTTGATCTGGTCTACTGTACTTCTGGTTTCTAATTCATTGATTTCTGCTCTAATTTTGGTCAACTGCTTCCTTGTGATTGGTTTGGCCTGTCCCTCTGTTGCTGTTCCAGCTTCTTGAGGTGAGAATATAAAAACTGCATTTTAGATTTTTCTATTCTTTTGAGTGAGGCTTGGATGGCTATGTATTTTCCCCTTAGGACTGCCTTTGCAGTATCCCATAGGTTTTGGACCATTGTGTTTTCATTCTCATTGGTCTCCATAAATTGTTTAAGTTGATTTTTGATTTCCTGGTTTATCGAGTCATTCCTGAGCAGGATGGTTCTTAGTCTCAAGTGTTTGAGTTTCTTCCAAATTTTTCCTTGTGGTTGAGTTCCAATTTCAAAGCGTTGTGGTCTGAGAATATGCAGGGAATAATTTCAGTCTTTTGGTATCGGTTGAGACCTGTTTTGTGTCCCAGAACATGGTCTATTCTTGAGAATGTTCCATGGGCATTAGAATAGAATGAGTATTCTTTGGTTGTGGGGTGTAGTGTTCTATATATATCTATGAGGTCCAACTCGTCGAGTATGGCATTCAAAACTCTTGTTTCTATGTTGGTTTTCTGCTCCAGTGCTCTGTCTATTGCGGATAGTGGAGTGTTGAGGTCCCCTACTATTAATGCATTTTTATCTATATGTCTCTTTATTCTGGTTAAGAGTTGGTTTGTGTATCTTGCTGCTCCCCTGTTGGGGGCATATATATTTATAATTGTCATATCCACTTGTTGGATACATCCTTTAAGAATAATATAGTGCCCTTCTGTGTCTCTAACTGTAGTCTTTAGTTTAAAATCCAATCTGTCTGATATGAGAATTGCTACCCCAGCTTTCTTTTGAGGTCCATTGGCATGAAAGATGGTATTCCATCCCTTTACTTTCAGTCTGAATGTATCTTTAGGTTCAAAATGAGTCTCTTGTAGACAGCAAATGGATGGGTCATGTCTTTTTATACACTCTGCAACCCTGTGGTGTTTATGGGAGCATTTAGGCCATTTACATTGAGACTGAATATTGAGAGATATGATTTTAATGATGCCATGTTGCCAGTAAAGTCTTTGTTTCTATCGATTGTGACTTTCGGTTCTGTATCACTCTTGGGGCCTTTTTACCTTCATAGAACCGCCCTTAATATCTCCTGTAGGGCTGGTTTCATGGTTACAAAATTGGTCAATGACTGGCGATTCTGGAAGGTCTTTATTTCTCCATCCATTTTGAATGACAGCCTTGCTGGATAGAGGATTCTTGGCTGCATGTTTTTCTCTGAAAGACCTTTAAAAATGCCCCCCCAACCCTTTCTCTCATTCCAGGTCTGTGTAGACAGGTCTGACGTAATTCTGATACCTTTGCCTTGGTACGTGAGAAATTTCTTTGCCCTGGCCGCTTTCAATACTGTATCCTTGGATCTAATATTTGCAAATTGCACTATGACGTGACGTGGTGTAGGTTTGTCGTGGCTGAGCTTGGGAGGGGTCCTCTCTGCCTCTTGGACACGAATGTTTGTTTCCCTTGCTAGATTAGGGAAGTTTTCAGCTACAATTTGTTCAAATATCTCTTCTAGACCTCTGTTTTTCTCCACCCCCTTGGGAATGCTGATGATTCTGACATTGGAACGTTTCATTGAGTCAGTAATCTCCCGTAACCTACATTCTTGCACATGGATTTTTTTAAGTCCAGATTCTATTTTTGCTTTCTCTTCTACTAACCCATCCTCCAATTCGCTGATACGTTCTTCTGCCTTATTCACCATGGCCGTCAGAGCCTCTAGTTTTGACTGCATTTGGCTCATAGAATTTTTAATTTCTACCTGATTCACTATCATTTCCGCCTTCAGAGATTCTATATTCTCATTAACATTTTCGTTAATACTCTTTTCAAGTCTACACATCATCTTGACCATTGTTACTCTGAATTCCATTTCTGATAATTTGGTTATATCCATATCCATTAGTTCTGTGGCAGAGGCCACAGACTCATTGTCTTTTCTTTGCTGGTGGGGATTTCTCCTTCTCGTCATTCTGATGAGGAGAGGTTGTGGGGTTGTCCAGAGCCCAAATTATTGACCAGGACCCAGGCCGTGCGCCCTTATTTTATAGGGATCTTAGGGATGTGGGCTTCTTGATTTTTCAGCCTGCCTTCTGGGGGAGGGGCCTGCCACACCGATACTCAGGCAACCCTGTTTGGGTAGAGTCTCCGTGTCCCCTGCAAGGGGGATGGGGATGGGCACACTGTGAGCCAGTATTTCCAGGCTTTTGTTCTATGGCAGCTTTCCTTGGCGGTTTGCTGTGCCTCTTCTGAGAGTCAGAGCAGCAGTGACCAAATCTCAGCCTCTGTCTCAGAACAGAGGGATTGCGGACCGTTCTCCACTGATGTTCTGGCCACTTTAACTCTGTTTCTGTTGGTGCTGCTCAACCCTGCAGCGTCCCAGGATGTGCGCCCCACACCCAGTGTCCCAGCCCTCACTTCCAGGGCCGGCGCATCTCTGTCCTTTGTGTTTCTAACACTGCCAGCTGCCCCCGCGTGCTCCCGGAGCTCCCGGTCTCAGTCTGGTTCCAGTGAGCACACCAGAGCTCCGTTTCAGTCTGGTGGCACGCGTTCCCCGGCTCATGGTCTCAGTCTGCTCTCTCGTGGGTGCCGGTCCGTGAGTCCGCCCGCTCCCCCGTGCAGGTGGCTACCGCTTCCTGGCACCCAAACACAGCGGCTTCCTCCCCCTTCCATTTATCTTCCAATATTTGTGCACGGTTTCACAGCTCCCCGCTTCGTACCTCAATACTCAGCGCTGGAGATGTTCATTTGTAGAGATCCAGATGTATCTTCCTGTGTCTCAGGCTGATTCCGTGGTTGTTTAGGCTGTCTGGTACCTATCCAGCTCGACTCAGGGGACCGGCTGAAAAAGGGGTCCCCTACTCCTCCACCATCTTAACTCCCGTCGCATTTTTGCTTTCTTTTTCTTAATAATAAAATACAACTTTTTCATTTTGTAGAACAAATAAATAAAATTGAGAACACATTTTGTCATTTCAGAGGTAATCCAATGCAAAGCAAACCAGAAAAGTGTGTGTATGGAAATTAAGGATCAAGAAAACCACTCCCTTAAAACAAGCCATGCTCAGCACCCCTTGGAACTTTTTCACAGACCCCTAAGTCTACTGCCTTCGTTCATTAGGTGCTAGAATTTTCAACTTAAAAAAATCAGAGTGTTTGGGGCACCTGGCTGGCTCTGTCTGCCTTTGGCTCAGGTCATGATCTCAGGGGTCCTGGGATGGGGCTTGTCTGGTTCCCTGTTCAGCAGGGCATCTGCTTCTCCCTCTCCATTTGCCCCTTCTCCCTACTCATGCTCACTCCCTCTCTCTCCCTCTCTCCCAAATAAATAAATAAGTAAATAAAGTATTTATTAAAAAATCAGAGTGCTTAATGTCCTAATTAGGCAATACATTTGTTTAGTTCAAATATCAGAGTCTAAAAAAGTATAATGTATAAAGTAAAAAGTCTTGTTCCTTCCCTCCTCAATTCTTCTCCATAATCATGGACTTCTTTGGGCACATATAAAAACAAACACCATTTTATTATCACAGCCTCCTTTTGTTACACAAATGGTGGCATAAATACACATTTTCTCCTCCTGTATTTTTCTCTCCAAATTTTAACTTGGTCGAGATCTTTCCATACCAGTATGTGGAATACTTCCTCAGCTGTATTTTTTTAATGGTACAACCACAGGGTATTCTGTTGAGTATTTGTACCATACTTTGTTTAATTAGTACCCTTTTAATGGACACTTAGGTTATTTTCTGTCTTAGCTATTTCAAACAACATGGCAATGACTAACCTTGCACATGAACTGCCTTGCCTATCTGACAATATATGTGTGACAAATTCCTAGAAGTAGATTATTGTCATGGTAAATGGCGGCTAATTTCCCTCTACGGGATTTGTATCAATTTTTACTCTCACTTTCGATGTATGAAACTGCCCGTTCCTCCATAGCCATGTCAACAGAGAGTGCTATCAAACTTTTAGATTATTGCCAATCTGAAAAGTTAAAAATGGCGTTTGAGGTAGCTTTAATTTTTGGCACTTTTTATCTTTGGGTTGGAAGATACTCAATGCTAGCCAAGCTGTCAGAAGGTACCCAGGTTGTCAGGAACCATACCTCAGCCATGTGGAGAAGGCCAGTTTGGGAGAAGGTCAACCACAGCCAGTGGCGAGACCGAAAGCACATGATGGAGGGCCCCTGGATCCAGACACGCCAGACCCCATTAGCTAATGACACCCCTCTTGATTTCAGCTGGTTCACGCCTGGGTTCTGTTGACCCACATCCAGATGGAGGGTACACAAACAACCCCTTCAGGCTCCTGCAATCTGGTTGCCAGGTGGACCACCAGCTGCCTGGTCAGGCACCAGGACACTTATAAAAAGCTGCTATATTACATAATAAAAAATTTTTTTAAATAATAAAATAATTTTTTTAAAACGCTGCTATAGGTACAAAACAGCTACTTTGGGAAACTGATGGTTTCTAATAAAGTTAAGCATACATCTACCCTAGGGACCAGCAATTCCACTTCTAGATATGTATGGTAGGGAAATGACTGCATGTGTCCCCAAAAAGACTTGGTCGCTTTGGTCATAACAGATGAACACTGGAAATTTCCCAATGCCCATCCACAGGAGAATGAAAAACAAACAGACAAACTGAGGTATTTCTTCTGATGAAATACCACTCAGCAATGAGAATTAATAAACTACCCATACACAACCACATGGAAGGATCTCATAGACATGATGTTAAGCAGAGGTCAGACATAAGAGAGTACATCTTACATGGTTCTATTTTTTGTGAAGTTCAAGAAAAGGCAAAATTAAACTGTCGTGATGAGGTTAGAATAGTTGTCGCCCCTGCAGGGAGCATTTCTGAGAAGGAGACCTGAGGGCAGCCTCTGGGGCAATGAGAATGTTCCATAACCTGACTGGCATGGTAGTCACATTGGGTGCTTGCAGCGGTCAAAATTCATCAAGACATACATTTTTTTATTATATGTCAACAAAAGGAGAAGAACGCTATCAACAACAAAACAAACCAGTGTAGGGGACAGAAACCGTGGTAAGGAGCCATTTCCAGCAGCTGCAGATCACTCTGAATCTGTCCTGGTTAGCGCGACAGCCTCTGTGTGTAGGAGGACAGGTCTCTGCCCTTGGCACCCCGCACCCAGCTGTGAAGCTACGGCTGTCTGTGAGCCTCACTGCAAGGCAGCCTCTTTTTACACTGTTCTGCTGCTCAGGTATTTTTCCTCACCTTCCAGACAGCGGAAGGCCCGGAGGCCCATGGTTAGGGGTGAGACAAACCCACATCCCCATCCTGGTTGACCCTCTGAGCCCTTGTGAAGGGGATAACATGACAGCTCTCACACAGGTGCATTGTGGGGACTCCAGATGTCAGGAGACGGGTCTGACGTCATCCACTGTGCACACTTGGCAGCTACTTTATTACTTGCTAACTGGAGCTGCATGGACGGTGGCCTGACTTGCAGGGGTGAGGGAGGGGCACGGAAGGACACAGAAGTTTTGTGCTCAGCAGGCTAAGTCCTTGAGTATTATACTCCAGGATTAAGTAAAGCTCTGCAGCAGAATTCATTATGATTGGCTCCCACCCGCTCCCAGCAATTAGAGTATAATTTGGAAAAGGAGATTTGCATTGGAAACCTCCTTCACACCAGCCTGCAAAAGCCTTTAATCCATCCCTTAACATTCTAAGAGAACGATGTGGAGGGCATCCACGAGAGCTTGGGGACTAACTGGAAGGAGTGGAGACTGCCCAGGATGACAGTGAGGGCCCATAGGGTCAAACGGAGTTGGGGGGAGGTGTTGAGGTTTCCTGAAGGGAGACGAGGAGCAGCAGAGACCAGGTGGCCTGCTCCGCAGTTTGGGTGCGGGCCACGCTTGCAGCAAGAGCCTTAAGATTGTGTTGCACCGGACCGCCCGGAGGGGCTAGTGAGCATTTAAATGGGGCTAATGCTACAGAACTTGACTTTTAATATTATTTAATTTTTTTGAATTTTTAAATTTTATTTAAATTCAATGAATGAACATATAGTGTATTATTAGTTTCAGAGGTAGAGTTCAGTGATTCGTCAGTTGCATAGAACACCCAGTGCTCATTACATCAAGTGCCCTCCTTCATGTCCATCATCCAGTGATCCCATCCCTCCACCCTCCACCCTTCCAGCAACCCTCAGTTTGTTTCCTATAGTTAAGAGTCTCTTATGGCTTGTCTATTTCTCTGATTTCGTCTTGTTTCATTTTTCCCTCCCTTCCCCTATGATCCTCTGTTTTGTTTCTTAAATTTCACTTATTATTTAATTTTAATTAAAGTGAAAACTGGAAATCTAAAGCAATTTGATCTTATTACATATTCTGTATTATTAAAATTGTGAAAACTGTTTTCACCTGTTTGTTTTAAATTTAAAATTTAAATTGATAGAATAGGCTTGTATCGTATGTCCATTGAGTGGTGCCGTCTGTATACACCTGCTGGATTCAGTCCTTCCTTTCCCACAGGCAGTGTTGGGTTGACAACCAGGTGGCCGATTCTTTATGTGCATCACACTGACCATGTTCACTTGAGCTCAGCTGTTCTAGTTTGCCCATCTAAACAAGTCATCCAACCGGAAGGTTAAGGAAATAAACAAGCACATAATGGAAGTGGGACTCTGGGGTGTGAATGTCTATGAGCTTCCCCTAAATGCACTAGAAAACCAGTCCAGACCTTTATTACAGAGGGGGTGGTGAGGGGTTGGGGTCCAATTTGCATTTTAAAGTATCACTCGGGCTGCCCCTGGGATAATGAACTGAAGGAAGGAGAGTGGACGTGGAGGGCCCAGTGGGTAGACCTCTTCCCCAATCCAAGCAACAGTTCTTATTTCATGCTCTAAGTATACTGGGAGTTGAACTTTGCTTTAAGCAAAACAGATCAATGAGAAAGCAACTATAAATGTCACCTTCCCCCAATCTCAGGAGTAACTTCTTCTAGTACATGTTCTGAAAAGGCAGCGTGTCCTGGGTTGTCCACCCAGCCATGGGCTCTTCCATGCTCACTGGTCACCCTGGGCCCTGGCAGCCAGCTTCTCTCTGGAATACTGCTGTCCCCAGGCCCCCTGCAGAGAGAGAGGTCAGGCAACCACTTCTGTCTCGACTGCTCAACTTTGAATTCCTATAACTCTACCAGTCCTGGCTTATCAAAATCCCAGCCTCCTCTTTACCTAGCCTCCGATTTTCCAGTGGGACCTACAGTTGTCAGGAGGTCCACTGCAGGGCTATTCATTGATGGCTGTGTAGATAGCCAGCCAGACAATAATCCTGGGACAATAGTGTGCATGGCTCTGCCATGGGGAGGCAAGAGGAGGGTCTCATAACATATGTATAACCGTTCCTATCATGTAAAACACTGGAGGGAATTCGTTTTAGCCACCCCAACACCTCTCAATGATTTTCACACATAATGTGCACAGGAAACACCTGGGATGTTTTGTGAAACGCATATTCCTAGGAAATAGATGACAAAGTCAAATGGAGTAACTAAGGAGTATTCAATGAAGGAACTATTTACAAAATGTAGGCAAGGTTAAACAGACCAAGGATGGTACAAGAGTGGGACTTGTTGGGGCACCTGGGTGGCGCAGTTGTTAAGCATCTGCCTTCCGCTCAGGGCGTGATCCCAGCGTTCTGGGATCGAGCCCCACATCAGGCTTCTCCGCTGGGAGCCTGCTTCTTCCTCTCCCACTCCCCCTGCTTGTGTTCCCTCTCTCGCTGGCTGTCTCTGTCAAATAAATAAATAAATAAAATCTTAAAAAAAAAAAAGGTGGGACTTGTTGACATACCTGGATCTCCAGCTCAAGAGAAGGGAACCAAGAGAGAGGAATTGGTTGAGAAACACGCCTGAAAGGAGCTGTAGCCTTGAGTAATGGACAGAGCAGGAGGGAACCAGGGGAATAAGCACCTGGACCTCACTCTCCTTCTGTCCTCTGGATCTCTCACTGGTGTCCTGAATTGGCCAGAGAGCAAGGGCGCCATTGATGCACCCATGTCCACCATGTAGGTGCCAGGATCCCAGGCACTGACCAGGTTAGAGAAGTTGGAGAGCAGATATGATGAGACAAACAGAAATTTCTAACCTATATTGTGTATACACCCCATACAGAATAGGAGTGATCACCAACCTGATAACTATTGGAGTATCTGGTAAATTCTAGGTGCCATAGTTTAATGGCAATATTTGTGCACAGGCAATGAACAAGAGAATTATGATGAGGGTGTCAGGAAGTTAAGTCTTTTTTTTAAAAGATTTTAGTCATTTATTTTTGTAAGAGAGCGAGCGAGCACGTGCACAAGCAAGGGAGGGGCAGAGGGAGAAACAGACTCTCCGCTGAGCAGAAAGACCTGTGTGGGCTTGTTCCCAGGACCCCGAGATCATGACCTGAGCCAAAGGCAGACAGGTGCTTAACCAACTGAGCCACCCAGGTGCCCCAAGTTAAGTCATTTTAAAGAAGATTTTATAATAATAGAACTATTCAGTCTGAAGAAAACAAAATTTGGAAGGGATAGCCAGTAGCTATCCGGTTTAACTGGTTTGAACCACTCCACAAATGTATGTCAATCTCTTTACTTTTTCTAATTACTTGAGTATGCATAAACCTTGTTAACATTTGGTTCAGCGTATCCCTCTTGAGGTTTTCCACCCACACAAACTGGATTATCCAAGAATCCCAGGGGGTTAGTCAGTCACAAAGGAATCAGCTTTCGCCAATGCTGGGTGAGGGACCTGGAATCTGGGTGTCCTGTGACAATCACTATTTCTCCCTGCCATCAACTGTGGCTGTTGAAGCTTAGACACAGACCATCCCTAAGACACTGGTGCACAGGAATAGTCTCTTCCCCAGGTGGAAATGGGCAAGTTGGCCTCAAGAGTGTCCAGGCAGGTCTCATTCCATCACCTGCCACATTATAGACTATTACAGAGAAAAAGGCTTTTTCTCTACCCTCTTACATTCAGTACTTAGGGATCTGCAAATTAAACTGACAAAAGACAGATTAGCAAGAAATAATACATTTTTATTCGCTTATGTACATGGGAGTTCACAGAAAAATGTGACTCTCAGGTGGAATGTGGGCTTACATACCATCTCAATAGGAGATGAGGGGCAGAGGGGCATTTTGGGAGAACAAAAGACTTAGATTAAAATATGAGTGATATTTAAATTTTTTCAGAATGGAGAAGGGATCTCTATGAGTGAAAACAATGAAAGATTTCAGACAGAAAGATGTAACTACATAAAATTTAAAATATCCATTAAAACCAACAATAACAAAACGGCAAATTGTAAATTAGGAAAAATATAAAAATAAATTCAAAAAATATAAAGGTGAGTTTGAGTCATAAAAAGTTCTTGTAACTTAATTTTTAAAACATTATCACACGAATTAGGGGAAAAAAGTAAGTCAAGGAAATATAAAGTTAAATCACAAAAGAATGAGGGGCACCTGGGTGGCTCAGTCGGTTGAGCATCGGACTCTTGGTTTTGGCTCAGGTCATGATCTCAGGGTCATGAGATCAACCCCTGGGTAATGCTCGGCAAGGGTCTGCTTATCCCTCTCCCTCTGCCCCCCCCAATAAATGAATAAAAATCTTTAAATAAATAAATAGATAAATCACAAAAGAATGAATATAAATGACCATTATGAGCATATGATAAAAGATATTCGACTCCTCTGTATCAAAGAAATAGAAAACAAAACAATGGCAGGGGTGCCTGGGTAGCGCAGTTGTTAAGCGTCTGCCTTCGGCTCAGGGCGTGATCCCGGCGTTATGGGATCGAGCCTCACATCATGCTCCTCTGCTGGGAGCCTGCTTCTTCCTCTCCCACTCCCCCTGCTTGTGTCCCCTCTCTCGCTGGCTGTCTCTCTCTGTCAAATAAATAAATAAAATCTTAAAAAAAAAAAAAACAATGGCAGGTGTCATTTTTCAATTATAAAGTTGACAGGTTTTTAAAATGATACAGTAGGTGAAGTTTCAGTGAAAGAGGCTCTCTTACACTAAAACAAAACAAATTGGGGGGGTGTGGTTTTGCAGCGGTAAGCTGCGTCCCCAGAAGAGATGAAAGAGAAGCTGACTACCAACCCTTGGAGAAGGGGAGATGAAGATTCCAGGCTACAGGGAGAGGTTGGGGCTAATAAGTGCCACATTCCCCTCTGCTTCTGTGGGCTTTCACTGCTGTGTCTCAGGGCTGGATTTCCACACAGCTGGCCTAACAGGAGAGACTTTCCAGAAGACCAGATTCTCCAGGACCTTACAGGCTATGTTTCTCTGTTAATACATCGGGTGCTTGTAGGTAGAAACTGGAGAAGACGCTGTCTTCACAGCACTAGCAGATAGTTGGGTAGGTATGCCAACAATCGAACTGAGGACAAGCCCAGTTATCCAAGGGCATATGATGCAGTACGTACCCACCCCTCCAAAATGTTGTCAGTCTGCCTGTGTTCTGTCTGGCCAACCCTTTTGTAAGCAAGGAGCTAGCAAATGCCACTCAGTGCAAGGGCTGAAACTATTATGTCACATATCTCAATCAAAAATATTAAACACTAAATGCATGTTAAAAGTTAATGAAGTTCTGATTTTTTCATGCAACTTCTTTGATTAAAAAAACAACAAATATTTTCTAGTATTAAATCATCCTATTAAAGCCATTCCTATTATTAAATCATCTATATGTTCTTGGACCAGACTCCACTGGCTATAGTATATTTTTCTATCAAAGTGCTCTTGGATTTATTGAGGATTTTTAGCATCAGTGTAAGTGAGATTGAATGGTGATTTTCTTTTTTGTGTAGCTTTATGGAGACTGGTATTAATATTATGCCTGCTTCACAAAAAGAATTTGAAAGCTTTTCTCTTTTTTCTATGTCTTGAAACAGTTTAAATGACACTAGAATGACTTATTCTTGAAAGATTTGGGAGAATTGCTCTTGAAACCATCTGGACCTGGGCTGCTCTTTGACAGCTTTCTCCATTTCTTTTACAGTGGTTGGTTTATTAAGATGTTCTATCTTCCCAATTCAATTTGGTAAAGGATACTAGAACATTATCCGTTGTATCTAAGTGTTCAGATACATTTACAAAGAGCAGAACAAAGCAGTCTCTTGTGATTCTTTAACTTCCTCTATAACTTTTCCTTTAAAATTTTTTTGAAGATTTATTTATTTATTTGAGGAAGGGAGAGTGGGGGAGGGGTAGAGGGAGAGGGAGAGAGAATCCTCAAGCAGACTCCCTGCTGAGCTGGAAGCCTAACACAAGGCTTGATCCCAGGGCCCTGAGATCATGACCTGAGCTGAAACCAAGAGTCTGAGGCTTAACCAACGGAGCCACCCAGGTGTATCCTTTAATTTTTTTTTAATTTGTGTATTTTTGCATTCTCTTTTTTTATTAAGTAACTAATGCATTATCTCTCTCATTAGTTTTGTCAAAGAATCAGAACCCAGATATATTTAATTCATTTTGTAACCTTCTGCTTTATCATTTTTCCTCTTGTATTATTCATTCCTTCCTTCTACTTTTCTTCCTTTATTTTGTTTTTTTTCAAACCAAGTTAGATGCTTAATTCCTTTGTTTTAATTCTTTTTTATTGATACTCATATTTAAAAATACAATTTTTCTCTGAACATCACTTAAATGATGATATGTGATATTTTTATTTCTTTAGATTTTCTAAACTTTCAGATTGGAAAGAAAAAGAGCAAAAATCCTGATTTTATGATGACATTTTCAAAATTCCTTTTTTTAAAAATTACATTTTCCATTTCCTTTACATTACTTCCACCACTGGTAAGTAAGAAGTTCTTCTCTGAAGCTACCTGGGACAGATACCAAGACAAGAAAGAAGAGGTCTAAAACTATCATACTGTTTCCTTTTCAATCATCCGATAATGGTAAGTGGAATTAAGAGGTAAAACCCAGGTGGGCAGCGGCATGAAAATCTCTTTCCCTGTCTCTCTTTACTCCCACCCCCTACTCCCCTCTCCTTTTCCCTCTGTCCCTCCTCCTGTTCTCTTTCTCTCTCTCTCTCCCCCTCTCTCCCCCCACTCTCCCTCTCCCTCTCTGCCCCACTCCAGTATATTTTACTGAAGGAGGGAATAGGACTGGCCCAGAGTCTAACTTGGCAATGAACTGGTTATGTTAGGACCTGTTTCTACTTAAACTTTGTCTGTTATACTGGAGTATATTCACTCTTTTCTTTTATTATCTCTCTATTACTCAGTAGAGTCATAAAACTTCAGCCAGTGTCAATTATTCTAGAAAATCAATTCATACAGCCACTGATTCAATGAATATTTATTGAGTATTTACCACCGCCCTCTGCTAAGCACCAGGGACCCAGTGATGAGCAGGAATAGGGCTTCTCCCTCACACAGCTAATAGTCCAGAGGGACTACAGCAGGGGCTCTGAGAGTTCTTAATTGGGCTGCATGATTATCTAGAAGGTGGGCTAGTGGTGAATACAAGGAGATGAGGCCCCCACCGCCACCAGGGAAGCCACCCTTGGCACAAACTGCCCTATGCAATGCTGTGATTTTTATAGAGGGGGTACAAGATTCTATGGGAGCAGATAGGAGGAGCATTTAACCTAACCTGTGACAGGAAGACTTCAGGAGGAAGTGACATGTAAGGATGATTAACAGTGAGCTCCCCAATATGATGGGAAAGGACGATGGAGGTCCAGAAGGTTCAGATGGGGAGAGGGACAGCATAGTGACTGAGGAAATGAAAGGCTGTGGATAATATAACCATGGGAAGCAAGGCAGGGGCTTGCTAAGGTCCCCAACAAGTTGTATCTTTTTTTTTTAATGTTTTTTTATTATAATATGTTAGTCACCATACAGTACATCCCTGGTTTCTGATGTAAAGTTCAATGACTCATTAGTTGCATATAACACCCAGTGCACCATGCAATACGTGCCCTCCTTACTACCCATCACCAGTCTATCCCATTCCCCCACTCCCCTCCCCTCTGAAGCCCTCAGTTTGTTTCTCATAGTCCATAGTCTCTCATGCTTCATTAAGAGGCGCAGAAAGAGTACATTGGGCTGGTGGTGAATGGTTGGGAGAGAAGGAAGTAAGGGAGGGAGGAAGGAAGGGAGGGAGAGGAAACAGACTCAAGTAGAAGGAAGGAGAATACCCCTTGAGTGATGAAACCATACTTTATATTCAGGAAAAGGAGATAAAACGACATAAAGAGAAGACAGGAAAGGAGAAATAGCACGCACCAAATCATGACACGTCCTGTTTATGGAGACATCCCAGCTGCTGGCAATGCAGAACTCGCTACCTAAAGCACACACAGATCAGGCCAAGCTGGTCTGACAGAGCCAGCTGGATCTTCCAGTAGACCCAAAGCTGGAGGCAGGGCACCTGAGGTTGGAGGCTTTTTCATCTCTTCCTTTCCTTTATCTGACTCAGCTAAAGCTGAAAGTAGCATCTGAGAAATTGGCTTGGCCGGAATTCATTTTTCTGACACGGTTGGTGGAGAAGGACCTGAGGCCACTGCCAAATTAAGAAAAAAACTAATTGTGATCACCAAGATTCTGGCCCAACCAGCAGGTCTCTGGGGATGGTTGGTGTTGTCAGTGAGCTGGTCTGGGCTGTACACGTTGGACAGGCCTTTTGGGAGAGTCAGATAGTCACATAGTGGGCTAGCGGGTCACACATCTGGCAGCAAAGAGCCAAGCTAGCCAAACTCTCAAGTGCCCCAGGACGTCAGTTCCCAATGATGAACTTGAACTCCAACTGTGGAATGGAAGGGGAATGGGGAACAGCAGCCAGGCTGGGGGGAGTGTGAGGAATAGCCAAGGGTGGGCTGGGGTGCAGCAGTGTTTCCAAAAGTGTGTGTACACTTGAGAGAACTACCGTGATTTTCAGGAAGCATGGATTAAAAAGGGTAAAATAATCATGTGTATATTTTAATGCATGTTTAGGAAAATCAGCATATAAATTCCATAACTTCATTGGTGTGGGATACAGTTAGAATGCAGGTCAGCTTAAAGACAAATATGAAGTCCTACTACAGATGTGACACAAACAAGGCAAGCCTCCTGAAGATGAAACCCAAATGACTGAAATCTGGAAACTCAAGTTTAGGAGACAAGTCAGCAAGCATTTATGAAATGATCACTCTGCCCCAAGTGCTGTCCCAGGCAGTAGACATTGGTGATGAGAGGAAGGAGTAAGTGTTCCTGCCTTCAAATAGCTGACATTTTGGTGGGGTGCCATAGGCATTAAATATGGGAACAAGTAAGTGGACAGCAGGTGCCAGGGAATGCAGCAGAGGACAGAAGCAGGCTGGATGGAGGGTTGCATCTCCAGGGCATGAGGAGACCTCTGACGAAGGGATGACTCTGCTGGAACTTTAACTGATGAGAAGACAACCAGGTGACAACCTAGGCAAGAGTGTCTCAAGGAAGATGAAGAGCAAGTGCCAGTCCCTGATGGGACACTGAGCGTGGCACGTTCACACGCAGAAGGGGAGCCAGCATGAAGGGAATGTGGGGGAAAGGGCAGGTGGTAGAGGCGACATCAGAAGGCGGGAGGAGGAGGAGACAAAGTGACAAGTTTATGGCACTGAACTTTTTACCGTATTTTTCTGTCACTTGAATGGGAAGAGCTTGTACAGCTACTGGCCAGCATGCTGGGTGGTGCAACGGCCAAAAGCAGGCCCAGCGTTCTCAGAACGGAAGGAGGTGGGTTTCAGGTGACATGGGCGGTGTCAGGTCTGGGTGTGTTTGTGGCATGCCTGTCTCAGAGTGTGGACGAGCAGGCAGGGGACTCAAAGGGAAGAGAGCTCCAGGACCTCTGAGGGGCTGCATGGAGGTGGCCATCTTAGTAAAAGGCTAGGGGGCACCCTGACCAAGTGGGGACGTTTGGGGCGAGCGTCCTCAGCGGCTACTTAAGGAAAGCAGCAAACCCCCCACCCCAGTGGAGGGCGGGGAGCACCCCTGTTTCTGCACTACCTTCAAGACAGGAACCAGGGTTGCTTTGTCCCCATGACTCCATCTATGCTGCTCCCGCCTGCAGTCCTGTGAGATCCTTGAAGATACTCAGCCTAAGAGGGTTTTAAAAAGATTATTTTTTATTTGACTCTCCTTTACAAGGGAGTAAAGTCCCATCAACGTTTATTAGATCTATATCAAGGTAAACAGGGTTGAGCAGAAAGAGATCATAGGGAAGAGAAACAAAAATGTCCTTGTGTCCACATAAGATAAATAATATGTTATTCACTGGTAATCTACTAATAATACATTATTCTAATAAATCCACTCAGTGGTTTGGTGTGATCAGTGTCACTGTCAACCTGATTACAAATGACAAAAGCCAGAACTGATCCCTGAAGCAACCCATCCAGGGTGTACAGCCAGGTGGGACTCAAACTCAGGAGTGCCCACGGCAACTCACAGGCTTCAGGACAAACACCATTGGCCAAGGCTATTCTGGGCTGTCCCTGAAGGCCAGGGGCCCATGTGTCATTCCCTAGTGGACCCCAAATTCTCAGAGTTCTCTGCACTGCTCACCCTGTTCCGCATGCATCCCCTTAATGTCCTCTCCTCCTCCTACAGCACCTGTCTGGGTCCATGGGTCCCTGGTGACCTCCTGTCACCAGCACAAGTGCAGCCAAGGTCCCAGGTTCCACCAAAGAGTCTGAAAAAAGAGTCAAGTGGCCTCTGATCATTCAGTCCAGACATGGGCCCTGATTGAGGAACATTTGCCCCAGACATGAACAAAATCCATTGGAAAGAGGGAGGGACAGTTTAATTCATTTGACCCCTTCTCACCTCAGTTTCCCTAGGAAAATGGAACAAGAATGGTTCTTGATTTGTTCTGGGCTCAGACCTGGCTGTCCACCTCCAGCATGGCCTTCAGGCCAGCCCTTCCCTGCTCTGAGCCTCACACCCCTCACCAGGCTCTGAGCAGCAGGTAGGGAGACGCAAACAAAAAGCACATGGAAGCTTCAGGCAAAGAGCCATGTGGGAGTGAGAGGCTATTCTTCCAGAATCCGGTTTTCTTTGACTCACATTGTCTCTCCCGGCCACCCTGATATTTTGGCAGCAGAGCTTAGTGGTTCAGGAGTGTGGCTCTGGAGCCAGACAGCTGTGTTGAATCTCAGCTCTGCTAATCACCAGCAGGGGGATCTGGGCAAGCAGCTCATCCTGCATGTTCCCCAGTGTCCTCACCTGTAAATGGGTCAGTCGTAGAACCATCTCAGTGGTCATGGTGAGGAGTCAGTGGGGTAATACACATAAAGGCTCAAAGTGTCAGTAATAATCCCTGCCCTCAGAAGATGCCACAGTGTGACTCTCATGGTGGGTGTGGGTAGCAGGTGGGAATAGCGACCAGAGATGCATCCAGGAATAAGCGGTTTCCTGGGTGCTAGCTTCACAGGTGTATTCTGTATATAAACACTCATTAAGCTGTGTGTGGAAGATATGTGCACTTCCTCTATCTGGGTCACACCTCCGGAAAGGTGTCTTCTTTTAATTAGTGCTTGGGAATTAGCAAAATTCCTGGGAAAACTCCAGACTTTCAAAGTCTGTGAAATTGCTGGGGTCTAAGCCAAATGTCCAAGGGAGATATCAGGTACTGCTACCCAGGTAATGTTTGGGTTAGAGGTAGAATAAGTTGAAAAATGCACGAAGGTATATATGTGATATGAAGCAAGGACAGGGCTGGCAATAGGAAACAGGGAAGGGGATGGCATCCAGATACCAAGGAGGGCGATGGGACCTCTTAGGCTGGATAGCAGGGGTAGGGCTGTAGATTCTTCTCCCCTACCTTCAGGAATCCTTTGTGACTGCTCCATTGCTCTGTGATGCAGGTTCAGAACTCCCTGGAACACAGCACACATCTCAGGGCCCATTGCCTGAGGTAACAGTGAGCTTCAAGCCTCAGATGATGGATGCCCATCTCCTTTCTGAGGAGACTGAGAGTGAGTGTGGTTGGGCTCCTCCCTCTTCACCCTTCCTCCTGCAGGGAAGGATTGCTACTAGTCTTCAGAATAAAGAGAAATCAGCCAGGTAAGTGAAGCCATGACTCACCCCAAGCTGAAGCTTGACACTTCATTTTCCTCTTCCTCCTCCCACTTTTCTAAATCAATTTTGGCTCAAAGAGACACACCGGGGACTGGAAACATCCAGAAAGAAAAGAAGAATATCATCCCAGGAGCGCCTGGGTGGCTCAGTCGGTTAAGCGTCTGACTCTTGGTTTCGGCTCAGATCCTGTTGTCAGTGTCGTGAGATGGAGCCCTGCGTCAGGCTCCACACTCAGTGTCGGGCTCCACGCTCAGTGTCAGGCTCCATGCTCAGTGTGGAGTCTGCTTCTCTCCTTCTCCCTCTGCCCCTCTCCCTGTTCTCTCTAAAATAAATATATAAATCGTTAAAAATATATATATCATCCCAAACACAGTGATTCAATGGTCACCAACTGGGTTATTAATGGAGTTCAAGATGCTTGTGGAAGAATGTTTGTGTATCACACCTTCCCTTCTGTGGCATCTCAAGATGAGACCCTTCTCTGGGTAGGCCCAACCTGGAGAGTAGCACTGAGCTTTGGAAAGCCTCTAATGGCAGGAGAGAACCCTCAGCTTGTCCTTGACAGAGCCCTCAGCTCCCTTGGGAAGCAGGACCCTAGTCCATGGAGTACCCAGCAAGTGTAGGTCTGAGACTTAGTGCTGTCTTCAGCTGAGGGCTACCAACCAAAATACCAATTGAGGATATAATTAATTAATTAATCAATAAGTAAAACCATCCTCCCTTGCATTTTCAGTGTCAGAAAAATAGAAATATGGAGCGCTTGGGTGGCTCAGTCGTTAAGCATCTGCCTTTGGCTCAGGGTGTGATCCCAGGGTCCTGGGATTGAGCCCCACATCAGACTCCCTGCTCCACTGGGAACCTGCTTCTTCCTCTCCCACTCCCCCTGCTTGTGCTCCCTCTCTGGCTGGCTGTCTCTCTCTCTCTGTCAAGTAAATAAATTTTTTAAAAAAAGAAAGAAAAATAGAAATATTGTTATCCACTTTAAAAGTGAAAAACATGGGAAGAACACAGCTCTGTTGACTCCGTGTGGAACGGCATATTTGCCACGCATTATATTCACAACTTGCCCAGAAAAAGCCGTGAGACAGTCCCAGCCCCTGGCTCAAGTCTTTCAGTGCCAACACAGGGGTTCACAGGGACAATAATGGGCCAGCCTAGAGACTGGCCATGAGGACTGAAGTGGCACAGGATCTGATTTCTCTTCAGAAAAAAATGATTCATCTCTTTCCTTCTCTTCTGTACCCTATGATCTTCTCCAACCTAGATTAGGGCCTGTGGTGTATCTTTTCCTTGGAGCCCAAAATGAGATACAGTCCCTCACCCTAAATGCAATTCAACACCTGAAGTGACATTGGTTACAGAAGCAGCTGGAAGTTACTGGGCTCACCTTCGGTTTTCCAAAGATCTCAAGAAGCCTCAAGTCCTTGGGTTCACAACCATCTCTCACCTAGGCTGGGCTCCCAGATCTATGTGGCTGGACTCCATACTTTCTGAGAGATTTCCTGTCAGCAGTGAAACCCAAGGGCAACTGGAGCACCCCAGCTCAAAGGGGGCTCATCCAACTTGGTGGGCCTTGGCCCTCAGAGTATAAGGGTCTCTGGCATGGATGTAGCCTCAGAGAAAATAACCAGGATTTCATAATGAAAGGGCAAACACAGACTCTCACCACCCTGTGAGTGTAAAGGCCAAAGCAATAAGGCCCAGAGGAGCAGGAGTAGTGGATGGAGCTCCCAGAAAACTTCTGTGTGAAGGGCTCGACAGGGCCCAGCTAGGGAAGGACCAGGGGAAGGGCTTGGGAGGAACTTGAGGAAACTTTCCCCAGTGAGAGGCCAGGGGCTCACTGAGGAGGAGGCTGAGAGCCACTTGGTGAATCCATCAGGAAATGGCTTAGTAAAGGTTCTAAGGGAAACCAGAAAACAGGAAAATGCCTGAAAGGCACACTGGACAAGAAGCTGGAGCAGACCAGGCAGGATCCTTTCTGAGTCAGTTATGAGTTGTCCTTGGATGGCTACCTACTCTACATTGCCCCTCCTGGGAGGTTCCATGGTGCTGAGAAACCAGAAACTGAGCACATTTTGTGGGTTAGGAACACACCTCCTCTTTGAAGATTATCTTCCTCATTCAGGAACTCAGTAGGTCTTAGCTGGTCATATTTTATGGTTTTATGTGTGGCAGAGGCCAGATTCTCCTCTCAAAGTCCTTGAATCCATTAAAGTATTTAAATTGAAAGATAACCAATCCTGGCCTCTCCCCTTATTTACTTTTCCCTCCTTGGGCACCCATGTTCCAGGGTGGAACAGCCAAGTTTACCACCCTTGAAAGTCCTTGATCTTTTCTGCCCCTCACACCCCCATCATGAAAGCAATGTGCATAGTGGGGCTGTGGATGCAGCCCAGAACCTACTTATAGGTGGAGTGACAGCAGTAAATGAGCCAAGGAATGGTGTGACCAACCCATCCTAGCTTGCCTAGGAGGGAAGGGTTCCATGGGACACTGGACTTTCTGTGCTAAAACCAGGAAAGTGCCGGGCAAACCCAGATGAGCTGTTTATCCTATCAATAGATGAGGGTGGGCTGTTTCCTGAGACTCCAGCCACAGAATAGCAACATTCCTGAGGCAGAGAATAGAGGAAAGAGAAGGTCCTGAGGGAGGAGAAGGTCTGAATGGAAGAAGCTGACGAGAGAAACAGAGCATCTTCTCTAAGATGAGTTTCCATCTTAAAAGGATGTTGGACATTAATTTAGGAATCCCTTAAGGAGTTGAAAATTTCAGGGAAATAGTCAAGGTTGAAGGGTCCCCTGCTCCTGAGCCAAACCAGGAGACCACCCCAGAGACAGTGAATTGGGAAACTCCCCAAAGTTAAATGGATCAGCATAGCCTAAGGTCTCCTGCAACTGAGGGATGTCTTTAAAGAGCAGATTTCTCGTCCATTAAAGCTCAAAGAAAGAGTCACATTGTCAGCCTTAGGACCATCCCATTGACAGGTCCTTTGCTTCAGCTCGGCTTCTAAGGTCTCACAGTTCTGTGCCCAAAGTATCATATATCTACAATGGACTCTTCAATTTTACCTAAAAAGATGTCCCATTTTAAAATACATTTTTTTCTTCAATTTTCTTTCTCCCACATTATCACTAACAATGAATATTTATTGACCTTGTCCATTTTTGCCCGTAAATAGGTGTCAGAGTGTAGATATATAGATATACAGATTTCTTTTTGCCTTTTACATGTTAGTTGTTGTATTAGTCATTGTCCAGTTAGGAATCCAGAAACAACGCTCATTATCTTAACAGAGAATTTGCTATAGGTAATTGGGTAAACATGTTGGAAGCCTGGAAGTCAGAGTTAAGACAAAGGTAGCAATTGCCAACAGCATGTCTACCCCCAAGGCTGGGGAAACAAAGGGTGAGGAGGACACCTGGACAGAGCATAGAATACAGAACAGGGCTCATTGCCTGGATGGCGTGGACATCTCAAGATCTTGGAGAAGGGGACTCTGAGCGCAGAGAAGAAACGCTTACCTGGATGCCAGGGGTACTTCAAAGGTGTGCAATAAGGTTGTCTCAGGGAGAAAAGGATCCAGGAAAAGGAACCAACTGTACTGTTCCTGAGGTGACATTGGGAAAAACAAGAGATGTAGAAGAGAGGGAAGTTCCCTTCTTCTCCCCACCCCCCTCCTTCCAGTGCTTTTGGCAGAACCTAACAGGGAGTCAACCACCAGAGCAATGTAGTTCACAGAATCCCAGCCCCAGATTCACCAACAGAGCAGCACAGATTTGGAGCTGTCACAGTGCACTGGTGAAGTTGAGACTCCCAGTGTTTATTAACCATTCATGTTCCTTTGAATTTCCCCATTTATCCAATCTTCATTTTTCTTAAATGTAATAATACATTGATTTTTATAAATCTTCTACACATTGTGATAATCCTTTGTTATATATACATACACACACACCATATACATTCAGAAATATGTAGCTTAGTAAGGTGCACTGTGCATATATACACATATATATGAAATATATGTAGGAGTATAGGTACCTAAATGATGAAGAAGAAAGAAATAAGAGATCATCTAGGATGCTAATGTTTTTGTCTGTTTTCCTCTAGATCAAAATTTGTGGAGAGAATGTTCATTTAACCTTCTGCCTGATCAACCTCCAGTTACTGTTATGGTCTGGCTACAGTCTGCCAAGGAAATCACAGGTATCGTACCCCTTGGCCCCACTTTCCAGCCCCCAAGATCCCTGTGTGGTTGGGCCCTATGTCTCCAAATGTCCTCGCTTCATGTTTACCTTCCCTCTCAAGGAGAGCTGTCTCACTTCTGTTGTTTATGCTCTCACCATGATCCCCCGAGGTAAGCACCTCCCTGTGGTCCAAGGTCCTTTCCCACGTCTACCCTTTCTCCTTTGTATTGATCCCATCGATCTCTCTCTGTCTTTGTCTCTCTGGTGTGCACGTGCACACACATATACACACACAGAGAGAGATTAAACACCCTCCATCAGCCAGGATCAGCCTTTCTATTCTTAAAATAAGAAGGTAAAATTACCTTTCTGTTGATCCCACAGTCTCAAGATTGCATATCTTTCCTGCAGCACACTGGTTCTCAACCCTAACTTCATCGTTGAATAACCTGAGTAGCTTTCCAAAAAAATAGGGGTCCCAGGTCCCATGCTTTGTTAATTAACTGAGAAATTCTACATGTGCCTAGGTATGGGTACTTTTAAAACTATCCAGGTGATCTCCTTGTGACACCAATAAGAAGGATGCAGAAACTCTCAGACATATCATCCTTATTTCATTCAGAAGTGTTCTTTCAGCCCTTGTTCCTTAGAGAAACTCACCCTTCTGTGCAACCTCTTAAGTGGAACTACAACCCACGTTTTACTCTTTCCTTCTGGTTCTGTTCCTTACCTATGGACACAAAGCTTCCCAGACACAGGTGGCAATAAGGCACAGGGCAAGGACATATTGCCAACCTCTCCATGTGCCATCCAAAGCTGCCCCTTGACCAACATCTCACAGGCAAAAACTGAACTCTTCAGAAATCAATAAAGACCTAAGTTAATGGAAGAATATACCATGTTTATGAATGGAAAAACTCAATATTGTTAAGATGTCAGTTTATCCCAAAGGGGTCTGTAGATTCCATGCAATCTCAACAAACTTCTGGCAGGTTTTTCTTTGGAAATGATACATTTCCTAAGGCTGTTATAACGAATCACCACAAAGTTGGTGGCTTAAAACAGTAAAAATTTAATCTCTCACAGTTCTAGAGGCTGGGAGTCTGAAATCAGTATCACTGGGCCAAAATCCAGGTGTTGGCAGGATCCCACTCCTTTTAGAGGCTTAAGGGGAGAATCTATTCATTGCTCCTCAGCTTCTGGTGGCTACCATTGTTCCTTGGCTTATGCCCACACCATACCAATCTTGAAGGCCATCATTTTGAAGTCTCTCTGTTCCATCTTCATACCACCTTTTCTTTGTGCAGTCAAATCTGCCTCTCTCTTATATGGAAACACGTGAAAGCATTTAGAACCCCCACCAGGATAATCCAGGATAACTTCCCCATCTTGAGATCCTTAACTTAACTTTTTCCATATAAAGTAATAATCATTGGATCCTAATCATAGAGATTAGGAAATGGATATCTTTTGGAGGCAATTTTTCAGCCCACCACAGAAATTGATATGCTGATCCTAAACATATGTGGAAATGCAAAGAAGTTAAGAATAGCCAAACAATTTTGAAAAAGAGTAAACCTGGAACATGCATGATAACCAATATCAAGCACTCTCGTGAGGCTATGACAAGATATTAGAGCAAAGATTAAAAAATAGACTCTCTAGACTATGGACTATGAGAAACAAACTGAGGGCCTCAGAGGGGAGGGGGGTGGGGGAATGGGATAGACTGGTGATGGGTAGTAAGGAGGGCACGTATTGCATGGTGCACTGGGTGTTATACGCAACTAATGAATCATCGAGCCTTACATCGGAAACCGGGGATGTACTGTATGGTGACTAACATAATATAATAAAAAATCATTTAAAAAAATAGACTCTCTAGAAGGGAGTCTTTCAATAGGCTCACACACATATAATCAAGTGATTCATTCATTTCAGTGGGGAAAAAATTACTTTCCAATAAATGTTGCTGGATGAGTTGACTAACCACACAACCCCTAACTCATATTACACTAAAAAGTGTTTTAAGATGGTTCACAGACCCAAATATGAAAGCAAACATGATAAATATTCTAGAGGACACATAGCAATTTATCTTTTTGATATGACATTTACAACCTTGGGTACGCAAAGATTTCTTAAATGGGACACATGCAAAAGTAAAAAAGTGAAGGAGTCAATCAAGAAGCTAGAAAAAGAGAAAAAAAAGAAGCTAGAAAAAGAATAACAACAACAACAAATCAGTAGTAGTCTTGATTTAAAAATAAAAAGGTAGCTGTTTTAAAATACTAACATGGGGAACCTGGGTGGCTCAGTCAGTTAAGTGTCTGCTTTTGGCTTAGATCATGATCCCAGGGTCCTGGGATCAAGACCCGCATCAGGCTCCCTGCTCAGGGAGGAGTCTGCTTCTCCTTCTCCCACTCCCCCTGCTTGTGCTCTCTTTCTCTGTCTTGTGCTCTCTCGCTCCTCTCCCAAATAAATAAATGAAACCTTTTAAAAAATTAAAAATTTTAAAAAGTACTAACACCATTAATAAAAACCATTCACAAAGCAGACAGGAGGTTGACGCATGGCTGATGGAAATCTAGGTGCTCCACTCCCTGGCCCTGGCCACACCTTACTGCTCTGCTGGGGTCCTGGCCCTTGTCAACAGGACTCCTGGGGGGCAGGTAAAGGTCATAGGAAACCCAGAGTCACCTGCCAGGTCTGAGAGATGTTTTTATGCACAGAGATGTGTGCAAATCTCAACCCTGCACAAGTCTTTATAGGGGAGACTTTCCGAACAAGCCAAGTGGAGCCCAACCAATCCCAGTTGGGGTTTCTTCCCTGGGAAGACAAGGCTGGAGCTGATACTAAGGAAATAATTACATTTGAAATTGAAGAACTACAATGGGACAAGCAGCAGAAGCAATAAGAAGTTATCAGATGATGTCAGGATTTCTTGGAATAAAACTGATCAGGGGCACCTGGGTAGCTCAGTCTGTGAAGCGTCTACCTTTGGCTCAGGTCACGATCTCAGGGTCCTGGGATCAAGACCCGCATCAGGTTCCCTGCTCAGCAGGGAGTCTGGTTGCCCCTCTCCCCTACCCCCTCTCCCCACTCATGCTCTCTCTCTCTCAAGTAAATGAATGAAATCTTAAAAAAAAAAAACTAATCAAGGAAACTGGAAACATGTCCTATAGACGATGATAATCAGCAAGAGAGGCCTCAACCCCTGAGCAGGTCTCAGCACAGCCATGCACAGGTCACCCGTATGCTGGAAGCCTGGGTGAACTCAGATAGGAAAGTACTAGATTTCCTCCAGTAAAACGTATTTTTCATGAGGCACTTGTGGAAAACAACATTTCAGGGCCCTGGAATATTTTGTTTATACACTCCAAGGCAAAAGAGAGGAAGAACATCCCTACAGTTTGCCAAGAATCCTTTCATTCCCTCAGAGAATTTTATCTGGATCCTCCTCAAGGAAAGCAGGAGAGCGGAAAAGCACCAAATATGCAACTCCTCCTGCATGGGTCATAAGAGTCAAACTTGTGTCCACAAAAAGCCAAGGACTCCAAAATTTCTACCTCAGACAACTGAAATAGCAAAATAGCTGAAGAAAGAAAAATAAAGGAGTGAGGAGGGATACTCAGAAAAATGGGAGAAGAAACAGACCACCCAGAACCCAGCCAAGAGGTAGCTGTTAAGCAAAGACATGGCCTAGACTCCAAAATCTCCAACAAATAAAACAATACCTAATCCACACATAAATAGGAGGGCATTTCTATTTCTGAAAATAGTGAGGTTGGAGAAAATCATAGCACTGAAAATCCTGGAAATAAAAGCACAGGTTTCCATGATGTTGTCCCATTACAGTATGCCAAATATTTAGCCAAATGTGAGTAAGAGGGAAAAAACAGTGCACAGTTTACCCCCCAAAAACAAAATTAGGTCAAATTCTAAAGATTTGGCCATCTCTTTGTGACTTTCACTGGAGACATTCTGTTTGTTTTGGTTTTTGTTTTGGATGGCAAAGTAATATTTCATCAAGTCTCTAAATGAATGTAATTACATATGCTTTTAAAAAAAACAAAACCAGGATCCAGGAACTCTGGAAGCAGGAGGGGAGGCCAGAAGGGAAATAAATGTCACCAGTTCCCTGAAAGTCCAGGACCAGAGCTTATGCCTGAGCTTGGGGAAATGTTGAGACCACAGCAGTGGTGTTCCTAGCCTGGTCTTCCAAGCCTGGCTCGCAAAGCTGATCCACAAGAGTATAGGAAGAGAATGTTAGATCTTTCATTTCTGTTTATTTTTGTCCTCCACCAAAAAAAAAAAAAAAACCCACCAGATATTAAGATTTTAAACTCTTTAATATGCGATTCACACTGGGGAACTCCCTCAGAGCATCCTGTGTCATGGGGGCTCTATGGCTCAATTTTTTCACAATGCAAAGAGGTCACTAGTAGAATTCCTCAATCGTTTGCCCTGTCCTGCAATGTGGCTGGTTAAGTGGATAGACAGAGTGTATTATGTAGTTCTAAATACCTGTAAAATAGGCAAACGACTCAAAACATCACTGCAACGAAAGTCAGTGAAGAAAATTCTAAGTATGGAAATAACAAGTGAACAAGAAAACATCCTGGCAGAAACTTCTGTCCTGGACTGTCCTAGGTGACAGCTGCAAGCTCTACATGGCTGTTGGGCACTTGAAATGGTGCTTAGTGTAAACAAGAAACTGAAGTTTTGTTTTATTTAATTTTAATTAATTTAAATTTGTATTTAAAATCAGGTACTCAATTCCATTACTGGAAAACTTTTAGTATGCTTGTGATGATTCACATGAAGTTCCTACTTGACAGACTTTAGATGTTAAGATGATGCATCGTTTTCCTGAACCAGATTACCCATCTTTGGTGGCTCTTGGGTTTCTTGGAAAATGTTCAGCGCCGTCTACTTCCCTTGAAGTCCTTTGTTTCAGAGCAAGTTTACCAACCAAAAAAGAGAAGAAAGAAAAACCCACACGGGCAGAAATACTGCTGGGGTCATTTTCTCTGTGCCAGATGTGGGCCTGCCAAGTCCATCATTCAAATGGCAAAGCTCTTCAAACTTTAAAAGAAAATATAATTACTCTCACCCCACCCCTCCCCTCCCCACCTCATGGAGCTATTATGAAGCTAAGTGAGAAGCCGTCTGTGAAAATGCTGTGACATCTGCCCAAGTCCTGATTAGAATAACAGCCAAGTAAGCACTTTTCCACATGTTCTGTAATCTTCACAACACTTAGTGGGTAGATGATATCCCCATGTAGTAGAAAACCATCTCTCGCCTGAGTCACGTAGCTAACATACGGTGGAGCTGTGTGTTAGCTCTGTCAGGGAGTTCATGAACACTGGTGAAGTGGACAAGAGATCTCACTATCTGACAACAATTCTCAAATGAGAAACTGAGGCTGGAGGTCTCTCTGCCCTTCTGATCTGCAGGCTGCCCTTCCGGGTCTTTGGAGGGTAGCCGGTCTCTGTGGGAGCAGCAGATTCCATGGCAGCAGGAAAAAGGGAGAGAAACTTCCTGAATGGACTCAGTCTTTCCAGATCTTTTCTGGAAGAAGGCTGGTTCTTGAAAAACAGGACCTCATCCGTGGTTGGAGGTGGCTGGTGGGCTGTGGGCATAGGAATGAGGGCAGCTTCACAGCCAGAGGTTCAAGCAGCCCCGGAGAGTCAACTGTTGCTTTGCACGAATGAGCAGTTATCGGCCATGCTGATGTCACCTGGGTGCCTACCTGAGTGTGCAGAGCCAGCCCAAGGATGAGGTCCTGGTTTTCAAGAACCAGCCCTGAATGCCTGTTTTTTCCCTTCTCAGTCATTACCCGAGGCAGGCCTGGCAGGGGCGGGGCAGAAGGACAGCATTGGTGGTGGTACCCAGAGCCCACCCCAAGCTGTGGATTCTAGGCCTGGACTTCTCTTTTGAAAGGTGGTAGTTTGAGTTGGAATGAGATGCGCCTGCACCGGCCAAGTTCAACACACAGTGGAGACAAACACGCTCTATCCCTGAGAGGCCCCGCCTAAGGCAAGGCCCAGACAGGGCAGTTCATCTGGCGAACAGGGCGAGGGGGGGAGGCCCAGGCTCCAGAACAGCTGGATGGAAGCGGGGAAAGTGTAGTTGGAGGGCTGAGTGGCTGAAAAATGAGGAGGCAGTGGTTGACTTTCCACTGCTGCCTCCCTTCTTTCTCCAGCTTGCTACTTTCCCTTTGGCCTTAAAATAACCCTCTAAGCTTTGATTTGATGTCTTCTGTTGTTGTTTTAACGGGTCCTCCTTAGGGAAGGTTTCCAGCATTTCCAGGAGCTGGCATGGCCTCAGAGCAAAGCAAGCTCTGCCACACCGGGTCCCTTCCTCACAGAGCCCAGGCCAGCACCCCGGGCTCCAACCCAGCCAAGGTCGTTGTCCCCATCCCTGGCTGTCGCTCCTTCTCTGCCACCACTCCCAGAGGTGAAGGGGAGAGGGGGTGGGAGGGGAGCACCAAGTTTAAAAGAGATTCAGCCCAAACCAGAGACAGCCCTAGGATACAGAAGAAAGCCCTGCTTGCTCGGAGTTGTGGGACCTGGGGAGAAAGGCAGGACAAAGCAGATAGCAGATATACCACTTCTGGATGGTTCCTACCCCCAAGTATGAATCAATTGCTCTGGCATCCTTGATGAGCTTTTTCAAGGTCTCCACGTGAGCTGGTGTGAGTTTTAGCTGCTGTTCTCTAACAGAGATGAATAAAATACCTCAGGTAATTGCCTACTTGGATACAGAAAGGGTCTGTAGGGCCCATTTCTAGATTCAGCTGGAGCTGATCTGAAACTAAGTGGTTCTATAGTCACAGTTGAACTTCAGTAATTATTACAGAATGACTAGTTATACCAGTCCTGACACTTCTAATAGCAACTTAATGGTTGTTTATTAAACTCTCCCCAGATATGGCTGCTTAGCATATCAAAAGGCTGGGAAAATACCCCCCAGATCACCTTGGGAAGAGAGGCACAATTCTAATGGGTGACTTTGCTGGGCTTAAAAAAAGATCTCAGGAGGAGAGCAAATTCCAGTGAAGGTGAAAGCCATCCTTAAATAAACCGTAGACTTAAAAAATGCTAAAACACAGACGTACAGAGGAGCCTACTATACAATCTTCAACAACTCTCTTCTAAGTAATTTTAAATACTGGAACATATGTTCTGCCCTTGGACTCAGTATTATATTATTCCCACTGTGACAACAAGCAAACTCTCATATGCACATATTATTTACGAGATTATAAACACAAAATCCTGTGTATTGTACCCTCTGGGCAAGTAAAGTGATTTTAATCCCTAATATTCACCAAGCTTGATTCTCATCTTTGCTGTCTTTAGATTGTAAACGGTTGAACAGAGAGAGAGGGGATCCCACTGGGCTACCAATAATATCTGCATTGAGATTTTACTGTGTGTCAAGTCCTTTAAGGACATATTCATCTAACCCTTAGAAGAGCTCTTGGGTTTTCCCCCCATTTTACAGATGAGGCACTAAGGATCCAAAAGGCTTATGCAACATGCCAATGTTATACAGAGCTTGTAAGTGCCCAAAGCCAGATCTTAACCAACGGGCATCAAACTCCAGATCATGCGGCTTGATCACTAAGCCACACATCCCTAATTCGATAGTCAACTAATTTGTTGACTACTGGTTTGAAGTTTTAGCTATCTAATTTAGTTTTATGATTTGAAAGGAGCAGAAACTGTTGGGGCCACACCAGGATCCAACCCCTCAGATATTTTTACCCTTTCTTTGTTCCCCTCCTGCAGCTTCAGTGAACCTTTGCCTTTGTATTCATTTGCCACAAATTTGCAACAAGTTTTGAAACAAATTCCCACAAACTTGGTGATTTAAAACAGCATACATTTATCATCTTAACAGTTCTGGAAGTCAGAGGTCCAAAATAGGTCTCATGGGGCTAAAATCAAGGTGCCAGAAGGCTTTCTTCCTTCTGGAGGCTTTAAGGAAGAATCCATTTCTTGTCCTTTCTGGTTTCTAGAGGCTTCCTACATTCATTGGGTGGTGGCCTCGTCCACATGTAAAGCCAGCAATGGCATCATTCTGAGCTCTTCATCTGCCATCACATCTCTGACTCTCCTGATTTCCTCTTTCGATGATAAGAATCCTTGTGATGACATTGGGCCCCTGGATAATCCAGGCTAATCTCTCCATCTCAAGATCCTTACTTTAATCACATCTGCAAAGTCCCTTTTGTCACCTAAGATAAGGAATTCACAGGTTCTGGGAATTAGGATATGGACATCTTTGGGGGTCATCATTCTGCCCACCACAGCTTCTAATGGATGCAACTGTTTCTTTTCCAAGAACTTCCCTTGGGCTACTGGAGTTGCTTTGCCCTGAAGTATAGAGGGCTGGAAGTTCCTGTTAGTGTTGTCAACTGTCCTGGTTTACCCCAGCCCAAGGGGTTCTGGAACATGAGGCTTTTAATGCTAAAACCAAGATAGCCCTGGACCAACTAGGGAGGTTGGTTGCCCTACCAGAGCCAATGACTTGACAGTACCGGATTATGAAAACCCAACTCCCTTGCCTTAAGTATGGACAAATTCTGAAGGATAATTTACACTCCAGAGTTCCCTAGAGGATAAGGCTTAGGCTCTGACTCTGCCTAAAATTACATCCTTGTCTGGCTTCTCTCCATTCCCTGTTCTTCTTCCCCATTCTCTTAGTAAATTCTACTAGAAGTAGTTCCTTAGCAAACCATCTACACACCAATCTTCATCTCCAGACCTACCATTGTGGTGATCAACCTAAAAGGGGTGGGGGGAGGAGAGGAAATAATAGGTTTGTTTGCATTTATTCAGCAAACATTATTGAACTCTTATAATGTATCAAGTCCTACACTGGGGATGAAAAGTCACATAGAGGGGCACCTGGTTGGCTCAGCCAGTTAAACATGTGACTCTTGATTTCAGTTCAGGTCACGATCTGAGGGTCATGAGATAGAGTCTGACCTCAGGCTCTGCATTTCATGGGGAGTCTGCTTGAGATTCTCTCCCTCTCCCTTTCCCTCTGCCCCTCCCTCTGCTCTCAAATAAAATAAAAGTCATATAAACACCAAACCCAGTCCTCAGGAAGCTCACAGAAAAGCAAAGAGATAATGGAGTAGAACCAGCAATATAATGTGACAAGCACCGAGAGACATTCAAAGATCATAGAAAAGCAAAGGAAGGGTGTAAACTACAAGGAAAGAGGTACAGTCAGGGGTCAATCATTAAAGAAGCTTGGACTTCTTGAAAGCTACTTAGAGCCATTAACGGAGATACACATTTCAACCAATTTTTATAAGAGGTAAAAATCTCTCTGAAGGTAAAAGATGGAAACAGAGATGGAGAATAGGAAAGAAAAGAAAATTAGAGGATCATACATACTAGGAGGTCCCACATCTGAATGATGGAAGTTACAGAAAGAGAACACAGAAAACGGGAATTTTCAATTTTCAATGAGATAAGGAAATTCTCAAAATTCAAAAATAAGCCAAAAAGTAAAAGTAACACCAACATCCTAGAACAACAAGGGAAGAAAAACTCAGTACAAGGTGTACCATTGTACAATTTCAGAATCTCAAGAATAAAGCAAAGACTCCAAAATTTCCAGAGAGACTATAAACAGATACATACTATGGCCATATTGAAATCTTATAGTCAGGGGCACCTAGGTGGCTCAGTCAGTTGAATGTCCAGCTCTTGGTTTCAGCTCAGGTCATGACCTCAGGGTTGTGAGATCAAGCCCCAGGCTGGGCTCCACACTCAGTGGGGAGTCTGCTTGAGAATACTTTCTCTCCCTGTCCCTCTGCCCTCCCACCTGCCATGCTTTCTCTCTCTAAAATAAGTAAATCTTAAGGAAAAAAATCTTGTAGACATAAGTGGTCTATGCTTTCAAACATCTCAGGAATAATTATTCTCAACCTAGAAATCTATGCCCACAAACTATCAATCATGTGTGAGTATAAAATATATTTTAATGCATGCAGGAAGCCTAAAAATTTATATTTCGTGCCTTTTCCTAGAAAACTACTGCTGATGTGCTCCAGAAAAATAAGAAAATGAAGAGAAAGGAAAACCTGGAGCCAAAGAAAGAACCCAAAAGAGAGATGACAGCTACCTCATAGGTTTTAAAAATGACCATTTCAGGAGAAGCAGACTAGTGGAATAGCGTTTGGGGCTAAATATGCTTTTAACTACCTAAAAAATCATGTAAATACAGATAGATCTGATAAAGTATTTGAGAAAAAATTTAACGATAGATACACAGGTTATGAATTGAATTAATGACTGGGAACAATTATTCACGCCATGAAAAAAATTAAAAATTAAAAAGGAAATATAATTATAGCACCTTCCTATATCTGCAATAAATATTATTTGCACAAAGCTAACAATGAACAATGCAAACTGACTATTGAATAAACCAAAAGTTTTATAAACATATAGATGAGCAGATGTAGTTGTTGTTACAGGCTGAATGGTATCCAAAATTCATATGTCAAAGTCCTAATCCCCAGTACTTCCGAATGTGACTGTATTTGGAGATAGAATTTTTAAAGAGGTAATTAATGTTAAATGAAGTCATTAAGATGGGCCCTAATCCAATATGACTGGTGTTCTTATAAGAAAAAGAAATTAAGACAGATATGTACAAAAGGAGGACCATGTGAAGACACCAGAAGAAAATGGCCATCCACAAGCCAAGAAGAAAATTGGTTTCAGGAGAAACCAACCCTCCTGATACCTTGATCTTGTACTTCCAGCCTCCAGAACTGTGAGGAAATATATTTCTGTTGTTGAAACTGCCCAGTCTGTAATACTTTGTTATGGCAGCCCTAGCGGACTAAGACAGTTGGGAAACATGGCAGTCAAATCTTCATAAATTATAATAGAAAGTCAAAGTGCAAAAATATCCCAAATTGACAAATCAAAAAATTTAAAATATGAATATAATTGTTTAAAAGCATTTCTTAGCATGAACCTCCCTCCACTTGGCTTCAAGCTACCAGGACACAGCCCACCCCCACATACATATACACCTTAATCTTCTCCTTCACTTAATCTTCTCCTTAGCTCTTTTTCTGAAGAATTTGGCCTTCAGGATGACAGTCTGTTTGGGGAGCTTTCCCTTTCCCAAAACTTTGTAGTAGCTCAATCATATCACATCAATGATAGGAGCAGCTCCAGTCCTAGTTTTGGCAGCATTTACCCACATCTGCTCACCGACCAAGGTCCACAGTTCATCAAGGCTGAGAACTGGGCAGAAGCTCTGGTTCCTCTTTACATGGTAATGCCTTCTACCAACTTTTCCAAAGTAACCTGGGTGATATTGGTCGAAGTTGACCCTGTGTGAAGCATGTCTCCAGCATGACCCCAGCCTCCTGGGTGCTGCTGGTGCTTACCCATGTGGCTGTGGCCCACATGACCCCAAAGTTTCCAGGTCTTCCTCAGTCTGGATAGCATGTCAGCAGCCCATATGAAACAGCTAATTTTTAAAAGCTAAAGGGATTTAAAGAGTTGTCCCTGAAGAATGAGATGCTCCCCCACTCCATCTTGAATCTTTAAAGTCAGATATATTTCAGAATTCAGATATTTTCTGATTTTTAAAAGATAATATGCACATACTATATCATAAGCACACAATTATGTGCTCATAATTATGGGCAGCACCCCATAATTAACACAATTTTTTTTGAGAGAGAGCACAAGTGGGGGGAGGGGCAGAGGGTGAGAGAGAGAATTCCAAGCAGGCTCAGTGCCCACCACAGAGCCGGACACAGGGCTCAATTTCACTACCCTGAGACCATAACCTGAGCCAAAATCAAGAGTCGGATGCTTAATCAACTGAACCACCCAGGCGCTCCAACACAATATTTTTGCAAAAGGACTTATAAGTTTAGGTCAGGTTTTGCCACCAGAATGAGTTTTGGTGTTAAGGTACCCTCCAAAAATCGGTTTTCAAAACTTTTTTTTATTTAGAAAAATTCATATCAGTGACTGTAAACTCATGTTTGATATTTTTAACTGTATACAGTACTTTGACAAAAATCAAAATCATTTTTAAAAGGCAACTCTGGCAGAAGTGTGGAAGGAGATTTGGGGGAGTGGGAGTATGCCAGGGGCAAGACTAGAGTCAGAGGCTAATGAGCAGGCCAACATGACAATGAAGATCAAATTTAAGGATGGGAAGTAAGGCAACGATGATGGGTAAAAAAAGAGAAAGAATGATGGATTTGAAAGACTTTTTGAGCAAATCAAAAGGGATATGGTAAAAGAGAAGGCACAATCATGGACACAACTCAAACTCTTGATTTGGGAAGTTGCATGGAAGTGCCATGCATTGAATGGGGAAGGCAGAAGGAAAGGACATTTAGAGGACAAGGAGACAGGTGAGGTTAGGCCTGTGAGATTCTCATTAGGAGATATTTTGGAGGCATTGGAAGGCATCGGGACAAATATATATTTGACATACACAACGACAGAGTTCCTGGGGCGGGGGGTGGCAGGGAGGGCAAAGTAGGGACAGGATTTAAGCAACCAACCCCCCTCCTTGCTTTGCTTTTTTTTCTCAATGAAGTCTTATCATGGGGGAGAAAATGACAACCCCTAAAGTCAGTCCACTAAGTTCCCATGCTCCAAACCCAGGAGGCAGCTCACAAGCCCATAGACACCCTGAGACATCCTCTCATAAGAAAAGGAAATCACTCCTCAGAAAAAAGCCAATTCCAGGTTCAGTTAATGGCTGAAGTGATAATTGACAACTCCCTTTGATAAGAGAAGCTGAAAATAATTCATCTTCTCCTATCTCCCCAGATCAAAATTAGGGAAACGGTCAGAAAGAAACTACTTCTCAAAAAAGTGCCAGTTTTAAATTGTTTCAGGGATTTCAAAATCAAACTTCATATGCTATTTAGGACATATCAGAGAATAAGAAAAGAAAGAAAACATCTACATTCTTTTAAACACACTGACATAGAGCTGATATCAGATCTTGCCCATGATAATTGTTTTAAAAACCACTCAAATATATGTAAGTATACATGAAAAGTCTAAATATAATAGCAATAGAATCTAAGTGCATTTTAAAATTTGTTCAAGTGGGATTTATTCCAGGAAGGTAGGCACAGTTAAAAATTAGGAAATCTGGGGCACCTGGGTGGCTTAGTTGGTTAAGAGTCTGCCTTCAGCTCAGGTCATGATCCCAAGGTCCCGGGATCAAGCCCGGCATTGGGTTCCCTACTCAGCAGGGAGTCTCCTTCTCCCTCTGGTTCTCCCCCAACCCAGCTTGTGCTTTCTCTTTCGCTCATTCCCATTCTCTCTCTCTCAAATAAATAAATAAATAAAATCTTTTTTAAAAACTAGGAAATCTAAGTAATATATTTCTTCAATATTTTTGATCCATAATGGATCAAAGGGGGAAATCATGTGATGATCACAAGAGATTTCCAAAAAGCATAAGACCCTGATTTTTTTAGAAATTCAATAAAATTAATAATATATACAATCACAAAACTAACAGCTTGGGGCACCTGGGTGGCTCAGTAGTTAAGCGTCTGCCTTCAGATCAGGTCGTGAGCCCAGCATTCTGGGATGAGCTCCGCACTGGCCTCCCTGCTCAGCAGGAAGCCTGCTTCTCCCTCTCCCACTCCCCCTGCTTGTGTTCCCTTTCTCACTGCCTCTCTCTCTGCCAAACAAATAAATAAAATCTTAAAAAAAAAAAAAACTAAACTAACAACTTGATGGTGAAACATAAGTATTCCAATCAAAATCCTAAACAGTATTCAGCTGACCTTCTGAGCTTCACAGATGTTAGGAGTACTGCCCTCCATGCAGTTGAAAATCTGCATATAATTTTGACTCTCCAAAAATATAACTATTAATAGCCTACTGTTGACCAGAAGCTTATCCATAACAAACAGCTGATACACAGTTATTTTGTTTATTATATGTATTACTATATTCTATTCTATTACTATATTCTTCAAGTAAGTTAGAGAAAAGAAAATGTTATTAAGAAAGTCATAAGTAAGAGAAAATACCTTTATAGGACCGTACTATATGTTTTGAAAAAAATTTGCATGTAAGTGGACCCGCACAGTTCAAACCCATGTTGTTCAAGGGCCAACTGCAAGCATGTTAAATAATAAAATAACTAAAAAGTAAAGTAAGTTCATTAATATTCTAAACAAGAGGGCAAGTTTCCCATATTTGCAGATCTTGTCATTACATTCCTCAAAAACCTAAGAAAATCAATTGGAAAACTATCAGAGATAATCAGTACATTCAGTAAAGAGATCACTTACAAAACAAATGCAGAAAATCGTTAGGTTTCTTATACACCAAGAATAAAAATCTAATTCACTTAGGAAACTCAATACAAAAACAGATCCCACTCTCTTTTCAAGCAGGTCCACCTTGAGTAAGACCTCCCTAAGGAAGCTGAAGATCCAGAAAATGACTTCCTTAGATTCACCATATTCTAGTACTGCCTGGAAAGTCCTCATGTATCCCCACTGATACTCATACCCCACTTGGAAGACCAACTCCCTAACAGAGAAGGCTAGAACCAGTGGATAAAATGTAACAAAATAATTAAAATTCTAAACACACACACAAAGAGATCCCACTCACATTAATATAAGATCCATCTGAACAAATCCAACAAACACGGGCATGACCTATAAAATTAAAACTATAAAATTGTACTTAATAATCTGAAAGAACATAGGAACACATGGAGAGGAATGCCATGTTCTTGGATAGAAAGATTAAAAATATAAAGATGTCACTTCTCCTTAAATCTATAAGTTGAGCCACTGTCAATTAAAATTTCTAGATAAATTTTCAAGTTTGAAAATAAGTGTGTAAGAAGAATCAAAATATTCAAAATATTCAAAAAAGAAAAACATTAAAGTGAATCCGTTTTATCACATTAAATGGGCTATAAATCTATAGTATTAAAACATTGATGAATGAATAGATCGATCAATGGAACAATACAGAGGGTTGTATGTTTAAAGGGTGTAATTTCGAATCAGTGAGTCATTGAAAATAAATGCACGTAGCTGCTTTTCTTACATAAAAACAAAATATTTTTTCTAAGTCCACTTCCTCATAAATCACTTTCACACTAACCCTCCACTCAGAGTCTACACTGTTTAGAACCCAATCTAATCTGCATTGCTTTATTTAATTCTCCAATACAAACCTATGAGGTAGATTTTATCCTGTTTTACAAATAAAGAAAACTGAAGTTTAGAAAGTTGAGAAACGAGTCCAAGTTAAGTAGTAGATCTGAAAATAAAAACCAGGTCAAGGAGACTCCAGAGCTCATTCCCTCAGCCCCTTTGGAGGCTCCTTCCTTTCCTAGTCTCTCATTGACCTTAAGATAGAAGCCAAGTACACCTACCTCTTCTGAAGGTTTATCTGAGTGAGTCACATCTGTAATCCTGGAATGTCATACAAAGACAGATGCTTGCTTAACCAATGCCCCAAGATATGCAAGATAATTACGGATTAAAATATCCAGAAAGTGCACAGGTTCTGTCAACTATAAAAACCCTACCACCACCCCCATTTACACCAATGGACAGATCATCTAAAGAGAAAATCAACAAGGAGGGGGCACCTGGGTGGCTTAGTCAGTTAAGTGTTTGACTCTTGATTTTGGCTCAGGTCATGATCTTAGGATGGTGGGATTAGGCCCATTTCAGGCTCTGCTCTCAGGGGATAGTCTGCTTGAGATTCTCTCTCTCCCTCTCCCTCTGCCTCTCCTTCTGTTTGCATGCTTTCTCTCTCTCTAAAAATGAATGTATAGATCTTAAAATAAATAAATAAATAAGGAAAAGAAAAAGAAAATCAACAAGGAAGCAATGGTTTTGAATGACACACCGGACCAGATGGACTTAACAGATGTATTCAGAACATTCCATCCTAAAAGAGAAGAACATACATTCTTTTCACGTGCACATGGAGCATTCTCCAGAGTAGATTACATGTTAGGCCATAAAACAAGTCTCAACAAAGACAAGAAGATCGCAGTCATACCATGCATCTTTTCTGACCGTAACACTATGAAACTAGAAGTCAACCACAAGAAAAAAATCTGGAAAAACCACAAATACATGGAGGTTAAACAACATGCTACTAAACAATGAATGGGTCCACAAGAAATAAAAAAAGAAATTAAAAAAAATACATGGAAGCAAATGAAAATGAAAATATGATGGTCCAAAACATCTGGGACACAGCAAAAGTGGTTCTCAGAGGGAGGTTTATAGCAATACAAACCTGCCTCAAGAGGCAAGAAATATCTCAAATAAACAACCTAACCTTACACCTAATGGAGCTAGAAAAAGCACGACAAAGCCTAGAGCCAACAGAAGGAAGGAAATGACAAAGATCAGAGCAGAAATAAATGACATAGAAACTAAAAACAAATGAAAAAACAATAGAACAGATCAATGAAACCAGGAGCTGGTTCTTTGAAAGAATTAATGAAATTGATAAGCCTCTGGCCGGACTTACCAAAAAGAAAAGAGAAAGGACCCAAACGAATAAAATCACAAGCAAGAGATGAGAAATAACAACCAACACCACAGAAATACAATTATAAGAGAATATTATGAAAAACTGTGTGCCAACAAACTGGACAACCTAGAAGAAATGGACAAATTCCTAGAAACATATAAATTGCCAAAACTGAAACAGGAAGAAATAGAAAACTTGAACAGACCAAAAACCAGGGAAGAAATTGAATCAGTAATCAAAAAACTCCCAAAAAACAGAAATCCGGGACAAGATGGCTTCACAGGTGAATTCTACAAAACATTTCAAGAAGAATTAATACCTATTCTTCTCAATCTATTCCAAAAAATAAAAAAGGAAAGAAACCTTCCAAATTCATTCTATGTGGTATGCATTAACCTGATGCTAAAACCAGAAAAGACACCACTTAAAAAGAGAACTACAGGACAATATCTCTGATGTGAAAATCCTCAACAAAATACTGGCAAATCGAATCCAACAATTCATTTAAAAAATCATTCACCACGATCAATTGGTATCTATTCCCATGTTGCAAGTGTGGTTCAATATTCACAAATCAATCAATGTGATACATCACATTAATAAAAGAAAGGATAAAAACCATATGATCATTTCAATGGATGCAGAAAAAGAATCTGACAAAATAAACATCCATTCATGAAAAAAACCCTCAACAAAGTAGGTTTAGAGGGAACATACTTCATAGAGCATAGGTGAAAAACCCACAGCTAACACCCTAAATGGATATTTAGGTAGGTAGATAATATCCTAAAACTCTCATTTTTTCTTTTCAGTCAGTAGCAAGACAGGGATGTCCACTGTCATCACTTTCATTCAACATAACACTGGAAGTCCTAGCCTCAGCAATCAGACAACAAGACAATAAAAGGCATCCAAAATGGAAAAGAAGAAATAAAACTTTCACTATTTGTAGATGACGTGATACTATATACAGAAAACCCAAAAGACTCCACCAAAAAACTGCTAGAACTGATACATGAGTTTAGCAAAGTCACAGGACATAAAATCAACATACAGAAATCTGTTGCATTCCTATACACCAAAAATGAAGCAGCAGAAAGAGAAATTAAGGAATAAATCCATCTATAATTGCACCAAAACCAATAAGATACCTAGGAATAAACCTAACCAAAGAGGTGAAAGACCTGTACTCTGAAAACTATAAAATGCTGATGAAAGAAATTGAAGACAACACAAAGAAATGGAAAGACATTCCATGCTCATGGATTGGAAGGACAAATATTATTAAAACATCAATACTACCCAAGGCAATCTACACATTTAATGCAATCCCTATTAAAATACCAACAGCACCTTTCACAGAGCTAGCACATGTAATCCTAAAATATTATGGAACCACGAAAGACTTCAAATAGCCAAAGCAGTCTTAAAAAAGAAAAGCAAAGCTGAGGCATCACAATTCTGGACTTCAAGTTATATTACAAAGCTTTAGTCATCAAAACAGTATGGTACTGGCACAGAAATAGGCACATAGATCAATAGAACAGAACAGAGAGACCAGAAATGAACCCACAATTATATGGTTAACTAATCTCCAACAAAGCAAGAAAGAATATCCAATGGGAAAAAGACTATCTCTTCAACAAATGGTGTTGGGAAAACTGGACAGCATCATGCAAAAGAGTGAAACTGGACCACTTTCTTACATCATACACAGAAATAAATTCAAAATGGATTAGGGTGCAGGGGTGGTTCAGTTGGGTAAGTGTTCGACTCTTGATTTCATCTCAGATCATGATCTCAGGGTCATGAGCTCAAGCTCCACTTCCAGCTCTGCACTGGGAATGGAACCTGCTTAAGATTTTCTCTTTCCGTCTCACTCTGCTCCTCCCTGCCCCATTCATGCTCTCTCTAAAAAATAAAATAAAATAAAAAATAAAAATAATTCAAAATGGTTGAAGACCTAATTGTGAGACCTGAAACCTTAAACTCCTAGAAGAGAACACAGGGAGTAACTTCTTTGTCACTGGCCATAGCAACTTCTCTCTAGATATGTCTACTGAGGCAAGGGAAACAAAAGCAAAAATAAACTATTGGGACTACATCAAAATAAAAAGTTTCTGTACGTTAAAGAAAATAATCAACAAAACTAAAAGGCAACCTACAGAATGGAAGAAGATATTTGCAAATGACATATCCAATAAAGGGTTAGTATCCAAAATATGTAAAGAACTTATACAACTCGACCCCCAAAAAACAAATAATCCAATTAAAAAATGGGCAGAAGACATGAATAGGCATTTTTCCAAAGAACCCACATCCAGGTGGCCAACAGACTTATGAAAAGATGCTCAACCTCACTTAACATTGGAGAAATCCAAATCCAAACTACAATGAGATATCACCTCACACCTGTCAGAATGGCTAAAATCAACAACATAAGAAACAACAGGTGTTGGTGAGGATGTGGAGAAATGGGAACACTTGTGCACTGTTGGGGGGGAATGCAAACTGGTACAGCCATAATGGAAAACAGTACGAAGTTTCCTTTAAAGCTTAACTTTAAAAAGTTAAAAATAGAACCTACCATACAATCCAGAAATACTAATTCAATGGAATACATGCATCCCAATGTTGACAGCAACATTATCTACAATAGTCAAATTATGGAAGCACCCCAAGTGTCTATCAATTGATGAATGGATAAAGATGTGTATATACACACGTGTATACACACATGTGCACCTGCATGCAATGGAATATTACTTGGCCATAAAAAAGGAATGAAATCTCACTCTTTGCAATGACATGAATGGAGCTACAGAATATTATGCTAAGCAAAATTAAGTCAGAGAAGGAAATTTACCATATGATTTTTACTCATATGTAGAATTTAAAAAAACAAAACAAATGAGCAAAGGAAAAAAGAGAGAGCAAGAGACAAACTTAAACACTCTTAACTATTGAGAACAAGAACTGATGGTTACCAGTGGGGAGGTATGTGAGGGGTTAGTTGAAATAGGTGATGGGGATTAAAGAGTGCGCTTGTGATGAGCACTGGGTGATGTATGGAAGTGTTGAATACTGTATTGTACACCTGAAACTAATATAACTGTATATATTAACTAGCTAGAACTTGAACAAAAAATTTTTGTAAAAACCCTATCACCAATCTAAAAAAAAAAAAATCCTACCACCATATCATACAGTTTCTTAAAAGCACCAGTTTTTATTCTCCGACCATACATTCCCCACCAGAGAATGTTAGGTACATTATTCAACTGAAAGTCATTCAAACTCCCCTCTCTGCCTACCCATTCATTCAATATCGTCATTAAGCAAATGGACAAATCCAGAGTTCTGCATGCCACCCAATAGGCCCACTAGATTAATCACGTCCCATGAAGTCTTTAAAAATTATACCAGCAGGCCTCTCATATGTAACTCACCCCTCACAGTGCACTTGTCACGCTAGATTCTAAGGGTCTTTCTCCTTGTCTGCTAATGGGCTCTCTGAGAACAGGAACTCAAGGTGCCTGGCCCTTGGTAGTATTTAATGTTTGCTGAATGAATCAGTGAATGGATGATGAATGAATGATGACAGACAAATGATTAAGGCATTACTTTTCAGACTAGACTAAAACAGGAGCCAAAGCCCAGCGAACACACCTGACTATGGTGTGGCTACTTGCCTAAGGCACCTTTCCATTCATAGAAGACTAAAGAGCTTCTCTGTTACATACATCTGTTATCACAACACACTGTTCCAGATAGTTTTTACATGTGTGTTTTTCACATAGCAACCTTTGGCTCCTTCTCAGAAGGGACTAAGGCTTATGTGCACATTTGTATCCCTGACAGCTGGATCGAAACGTAGAACAAAGTAGGAGCTCACTACTTGCTTCTTCCATGCATGAATTGATGATTGATCGAGTTCTGTTCTCTTATTCTATCAGAAATCCAAATAGGAGAGCCAAGCTGACAGTCTTCTGCAAGAGCAATGATCAGGGACCCATGGATTTTCTGGAGTTGACTTGGCCTAAGTTCCCCCCACCACCCCAACTCCCCTTTGGGAGGTCTAGGGCCACTGAACAGTGGCTTCTGAGCATTGAGGGAGAATCTTGGTTAGACTGACAAGTGGGGTAGCTACGGTGGATCTGGCGCAGGTACCATACTCTAGAAATACTTCATGTCCCATTGGCCACTCAGGATTGCAGCCAACAAAGGAAATAATGTTGTGCTGAGAGGAAAAACAAATTAAAGAGAAACGAAGCTTAAGCTTGCAGCTTAGCTGCAAAAATACTTTCTTCTTAAACAGGATGCTGGAGCAATGGGCATGACCCCAGCCTTCAGACGGTGCAGATGCCATATCAGAGTGACCATCTGGAGAGTTCCCCATCCCAAGCTCTGCTGTCAGTCAGAGGAGGCCAGAGAGTGCAACCAGAAGCTGGGAGAGAATTATTCTTGAGCCTTTTGGAGAAATTAAACATTATAATTATAGAGTTACTATTATTTAATCTTGAAGTTTAAAATTGTCCTAGGCCATTATTAGTCCCTTGAGAAACATAGACCTTCCTTCGCTAATAATAACCTAAGACATTTGCGGAATTAATTTGGAGTTGTGTTCTGTTCATATTTTATCTGCATAAAATTCCCCAAGAAAGTCATTAACCAGGATTTTTTTGTTATAGCAAAAGAACGCTTATATTTAAAAAAAAATAGGTAAAAGCTACTCCTAGACCTTTCTCTATATCCTAGGAAGCAGGTAACAGCTGAAGTTGGTCTCAAAAGACCCCCACTTATGACTGATTTAAATCCCTTATATTAAATATAAAGCCCTTAGAGCAGATCTAAAACCCCCAACTATCAGAGTCTCTCACTTTGTCTACTATTAGTACCGGAATTGAGAGAAGTCTATGCCCAAATCAATGTAAACATGACTTGAGATGTGTAACACCATTCTTTGTGTGTATAGACACACACAACAACACATACATACACACAATTTTCTGATCACCTTAGTAATATAATCAATTTACTCTAAAGGGTTTTCTTTATCTCTAGTGGCACATGTAAAAGTTTCTGTCTGATATTAACATAGCTAAAATTCCAGCTTCTTTAGGGTTGCTGCCTGCATGTTATACCTTTTCCCATCCTTTTGTTTTCAATCTGTTTGTATCTTTGAACCTAAAATGTGTCTCCTATAGATAGAATGTAGCTGGATTTTGTTTCTTTTTCCAATCGGAAAATCTCCGACTTTTTATTGGATTTTAATTCATATACATTTAAAGTTATTATTGATATAGTTGGATTTACCATTGCCATCTATTTGATTTCTATACATCTCTGTCTTTGTTCCTCTATTACTTTCACTTTCTTTTTTGTCTGTTTTTTAATTGTTGAAGTATAATCGACATACAATGTTATATTAGTTTCAGGTGTACAACATAGTGATTTGCCAATTCTGTCCGTTACTCAGCACTCACCATGATAAGTGTAGTCACCATCTGTCACCATGCAGAGCTATTACGATATTATTGACTATATTCCCTATGCTGTACTTTTCATCCTCCTGACTTAATGTATTTTATAACTGGAAGTTTATTAACTCTCAATCCCTTTCATCTATTTCATACAACCCCCATCCATCTCGTCTCTGGCAACCACCAGTTTGTTATCTGTATTTAAGAGTCTGGTTTTTTGTTTGTTTTGTTTTCTAGATCCTACATTCATGTGAAATGATACATTTGTCTTTCTCTGTCTGACTTATTTCACTTAGCACAATACCCTCTAGATCTATCCATGTTGTCACAAATGGCAAGATCTCATTCTTATGGCTGAGTAATTAATATATTCCATTGTAGACATATATATATACCACCTCTTTTTTATTCATTCATCTGTTGATGGACATTGGGTTGCTTCCATATCTTGGTTATTATAAATATGCTGCAATAAACATTGGGGTGCATGTATATTTTCAAATTAGCATTTCTGTTTTCTTTGGGTAAATACCCAGCAGTGGAATTACTGGAAAGGTTTTCTCTTCTAATATCAACTAATACTGGATCCTTTAACCTTCTTTTCTTGGAGTTTTCCAATTCACTGGCCAGTTTGCATTTTCCTTAAACCAAGTTCTCTTTAAACTCATAACTATAAAACCTGACACTGACAAATATTTCAAACCATTCACTATAACCACAAATATAAAGGGAAAGGCAAGATCACCAGATATTTAATCAGGATTTCTCATCAATGCTTTGGGAACATGTAAAACATTTACCCAACTGTCCATAAATACCAAGTGTCCTCTTCCACGTCTATGCCCCAGAGGATGAGGCATCACCCTAAATGAAATCCTGTTCTTTCTTGCCTAATGTATTCTTTTTCTTTTCCGCTAGTACTTTCATTCACAGCACACCAATTCTAGGTCTATCTTTGTTCCTTGAGATATAAAAAAAAAGAGTAAAATGCAGTGCTTGCTCTTCAGAAAACAGTCAAAAAGGAGATAGAGACATGTAAATAAAAAGCTGCACAATGAAAAGAACAATAAATACCATTATTGAGTATTTACCACATGCTGGCTGGTAATGAAGCCGTAAACATACCTCCTGAAGCCTTTTGCCACAGTCCTATGATGCTGACCCTGTGATGATTCCCATCTTATAAATGAGAAGATCAAGGCTTGGAGAGACCAGGTCCTATAACCAGGTGGTGGGAAGAGCATGTTACAGCAAAGAGGGAAGGGTCAGTTCAGCCTGGATAATGCAGGAAAGACTTCAAAGAGCAGGAAATCTTCCGTTGAGGAATGAGGAGGAGGCTTCTGGGTCAACAACATTTGCCTGGCCAGGAATTTAAAACAAACAGGGTTGCAGGTCAAATTTCTAAAAGGACTTTTAGAGTCAATAATTAGAACTTCTTTTTGGTGTTTTCTCTTTTACCCCTAACAAAGCCACAAGATCACTAAAAAACTAAATGATGTGAAATAAGTTATACATGGAAGATCCTCTTCTAACATCTGTCCATCCCATTGGACCCTCCCCTCTTCCTAAAATGTTACAATTAGAGATTCATTCTTTTGGTTAAGGTATCCTGTCTGCTCTCTGGAAGATCCCTATTAAATGCTCAGATTAGACACATGCTAGTTACTATCCATTAACACTCTAGCATGAATCAATATATCCACTCAATGCTAGGTGCTCTGTGTTTGTTGAATGACTAAATGAATGAATGAGGGATTGGCTTTTGTATTTCAAAATACACATCATATGCATAGAACACATTCCAAAATGTTCATTGTAGTCATATTGGCTTCATAAGATAGCAGATGACTTTTGCCTTTGTCCATCTCTTATTCTTTGTTTTTGAATTTTCTGCACTGGTCTTTAGTTTTGTAATTTGGAAGGGGAAAATTTCAGACAGTTCTTGGTTTTCTGGACTGTTCTCATGTTTCCCTTATAAAGGAGGGAATTTTATGAAACAGAGCTTCTCAAATTCTAATGTGCTTACAAATTGCCTGGGAATCTGGTTAAAATACAGATGCAAATTGAGCAGGTCTGGGGCAGCACCTGAGTATCTGGGTTTCGAACAAGCTCCCAGGCAATGCTGACAGTGTTGGTCTGTGGACCACACTGAGAGAAGCCAGGTTACAGTCTAATGAAGAACAAACCCAGCCCAAACGTACATACAAAGAAAACAAAAGCAAGAAGAGAATATGTGCCAATGGGCAGACGGGACCTTATCCTGAAGCCAACATGACTTCAGGGCATTTATCTCTTAGATTGTGCATTCTTGGGGATTCTACTCTGCTCCCTTAGTCTATTTGGAGGCTGTATTGTTCAAAAGAAGGGATTCAAGTCTGTGAAAGCCCTGGGGATACTCGTATTTTCTCAACAAAAGGAAGGGCTCATTTTTTTACTCTGTCTTCCATTAAACACTGCTACTGTGGCTGTCAGTTGCATTCTCTTTAGATTAATGTCCCTAAATTAATTTTGTGTTCAATAAACCTCCATAAATGTTTGTTCAGCAGACCAAATTGGACCCTTCGATTTAACTAAGGGTGGAAGCACAGACACACGGCTCTCGTTCCCATTCACACACTGTTGGCCCTGCTTTCATTAGTCACTGTCACCGATGGTGTTCACTGGTCCCTGCTAAGCTCCTCCATATAATCAAATGTTGCTCCTATTGAAATATAATCCTCCCAGAGCATAGAGGGGCATTTTCTAAATTGGCTGAAGAGGATTACAAAGCACTGGAGAAGAAAATAAGTGCAAGTAGAAGCAATCCTTAATTTAAGATTCTTTGACAGCAGCAAATCTTCACTTTCTTTTTTAACCCTTGATTTTCTCATAGAATTTTTAATACACTCTCCTCCCACCCAGCTTGTCCTATTCCGTTCCCATAGTCTATCTAGACCAACCCTGCTAAATCCTAATATTACAGACTTTGCAGTTGGTCCAGACTCCTCCTTTTACAGATGAGGAATCTGAAGCCCAGTGTGGCTAGATGACTTTCCCAAAGCCCTCCAGTCTGCCCCAGACACCAGGACTCCTCTGTGACCTGAGCTGTCTTGCTTAGGTTAATTGTTTGAGAGCTTGGGAGTGGACAAACCAGGCTGGTTGTTATTTTGCTCTCAGGTAAGTCCTGGAAAACAGCTTCAAAAGTCAAATGGTGCTTTAATAATACTAGTGACAACAACCACCACAGCAGTAGCCCTTGATTTTTACCTTTTAATTACAGAAATTTTCAAAAATATGTAAAAATAGAGACAAAGGTATGATGTATCTCCATGTGCCTATCTTCCAGTTTCAGTGATTTTCAATATGTGGCCACTCGTGTTTTATCTTTTGTTTAACCGATCATTTTTAATACTTTGGATTATTTTTTCCAGGCTTTCCCAATGTGTCTCCAAATGGTATGCATTTGCTGTTATCTCCAGATTTATCAATTTTAGGTATCACCTATTGACATAGTTCTCTTCCCCAGCCAAGCATCCCATCCTCTGGTTCAGTTTCTCCGAAGATTAAGTTCTCAGGCTCCTGCAAAGATGGAATGAGAATCTAATATCTAACAGCTAATATCTAACAGCTTCCTACACCGACTTTCAAGTAACTACTCCACTATCTTCGGTGACGCACCTTACCCAGAATTTGAAAGCTCCTGTGACACCCCCATATCTGAGCCTTGTCTGTATTCAGCATGACAAAAGCACAGAAACAAAGCATGGGTGCACACACACACACACACTCATACACACACACCCCTACTCACACTCACACAGACACACACCTTGCAACCAGTTTTAAGCTTCATCCTCTCAACTAAACTGTGAACCTTTCTTCCCTCCTCTCTCTGACTTGGTGTTTTATGATTCAGGGTTTCAAATGTTTCAGAATTTCCTATTTCTTGTTCTCCTTGTTGATTTTCAATCATTTTTGGAAAAGAAAAAGATCAGAGAAACATTTTCACTGTATCACGTTCCAGAATATCTACAGACTAAGATTCGAAACCAGCTCCATCACTTATTAGTTATGGCATTTTGAAAAAGAGACTTGGATCTTTTCTGAATCTCAGTTTTCTCAGCTTTCCCAATAATCCACCCTTCCTAGGATGGATGGATTGAATGAACCTGATGCCTGCAACCCAGAGGAGTCCTGTTATATCAAGGGGTGGATAATGGTCACCACAAAATGTAGTGCTAGGACTTCCCCAGGAGGCTGGAGGGCAGAGCAGGTCCCGGGAATAACTTGGTACCCTGCTTGACACCACCACAGACATTTGCCTGCATTTCTGATTCAGCTCATTGCCCAAAGACCATGCAGAGGCTGGTGGGACAAGGAGAAGGTCACCTTCCAGTTCTCCACAGCGACCATCCCTGTGATGGAGCATCCCACTACACTGAGGAAGAACCAAGGGGTCAAAATTCATGGTCATCCTCACAGAACTGAAACTCTGCATTCCACCTTAGTGTTCCCATTGTGTTTTGTTTTCTAACAAATCAAAAGTCATCTGTATAGCTGTAAAAATTATTGTTTGATTCAGCAATCTCACTTCTAGGAATCTATCCCAAAGGTACACTGGCAAAAATAAGGAAAGATACGTGCATATGACATTTTACTGCTGTGTTATATATAACAGAAAACTAGAAAAAATGTCAATGCCCACCAATAGGAAAGCGAGTGAACAAAATATAATATATATAATATATTTATATATAAACTATAATATAAACACAGTGGAATGCTATACACCTGTCAAAAGATGTACAGTATAAGAAGTAGTTGCCAGGATAAATAGTTAAGTAAAAATTTTAATGTGGTGAAGTTTCTATAGTTCCTAAAAAGTGGTGGATATAAAAATATGCATTTATGGAAGGATGAACCACACAACTTTCTAAATGGTTACCTATAAACAGAGGAGAATAAAAGGAATAAAATTTAGGCTTCTCTGAATATAGCTAGTTTTGAGGATTTGACTTGAAAACATGCAGATAATTTACATAATTTCAAAATGAAATTAAATTTTTAAAGTGTGATCCCTAAAATCAAAAGAACAAATGAACATAAATATATATATACCTTGGAAACATAATCCCAAGAAAAAATATTTTAAGCGACTCTAAAGTAATTGCCTGTGCATCTTTAGTAGGCTACACCTTTAAAGAAAAAAATAACTACAAAATTCTTGTTTTCAGTAACTACATTGTTGAGGGGAGTATTGCCATTATTTTCCAACAGATTTTATTGGAAGTGTTTAAAAAATAACAACAGGTGCTTATTATCATGTCATTGAGAATCAGGTTTTTCCTCTCCGGGGAAGGTGACACATATGTTAGATCAGTAAGATTTACTCTGCAATCCTAAATTTGAATGGACAGTATCAATGTAAACCTACAAGGTGTTTTATTTTTTTATTTTTAAACTGTTTATTTTTTTTAAGAGGTTTATTTATTTCAGAGAGAGAGCATACAGGGGAATGGGTGAGAGGGAGAGGGAGAGAGAATCCCAAGCAGACTCCACTCCAAGCCTGGAGCCCGATGTGGGGCTCAATCTCACAACCCCAATATCATGACCTGAGCAGAAACCAAGAGTTGATACTTAACCGACTGCACCACCCAGGCGCCCCTTAACTGTTTATTTTGGAAAAATTACAGATTCATAGCAAGTTGCAAAAATAGAGGTACTATGAACCTTTCACACAGTTTTCCCTAATGGTTACTTGCTACATAACATGGTACAGTATCAAAACCAGGAAATTGACATTGGTACAAAGTGTGAATACTGTCCTATGTCATTTTACCACTTGTACCAAATTTGTAACCACCACTACAATCAAGGTACAGAGTTAGTCTATCACCACACAGATCTCCCTCATACTAACCCTTCATAATCATACCCACTTCCTCCTACTCATCACCCCAACCCCTGGCAACCACTAATCTGTTTCCATATCTATAATTTCGTCATTTCAAGAATGTTACATAAATGGAATCATATAGTGTGTTACCCTTTGAGATTGGCTTGAGATCCGTCCAAGTTGTGTCTATCAATACTTTGTTCCTTTTTATTGTATTCCATGGGGTAAATGTACCACAGTTTGCTTAACCATTCACCCATTTAAAGCTATTTTGGTTGCTTCCTATTTGGGAGTGTTACAAATTAAGCTTCTATAAACATTCATGTTCTGGTTTTGTATAGACATAAGTTTCATTTCTCTGGGATAAAGATCCAGGAGTGTGACACTGGGTCATTCCATAAATATATGTTTCATTTTTAAGAAATTGTCAAACCATTTTCCAGAGTGGCAGTACCATTTTACATTCCCACCAGCAATTTGAGAGAACCAATTTCTCTGCATCCTTGCTGGAGTTCGGTATAGTATTACATATATAATTATATATGTATGATATATAATATGCTGGAGGTGGACAGCCAGGTCTAATATATATATATTACATACATATATAATTATATATGTATATATATGTGTGTGTGTGTGTGTACATAACAAATAGTCATATAATGACACCTCATCATGGCCCTAAGTTGCACTTTCCTAATGACTAGTGGTATTCAACGTGTTTTCATGTGCTTATTTGTCATCTATAGATCCTTCCTAGTGAAATACCTCTTCATGACTTTTGTTCATTTTCTAACTGGACAGTTGTTGAATTTTGAGAGTTCTATACATAGATGTGTCCTTTGTCATATATATGGTTTGAAAATATTTTCTCCATATAGCTTGTTTTTTCATCTTCTTAACAAGGTCTTTCACAAAGCAAAAGTTTAAATTTTGTCAGAGTCCAATTTAACAATTTTTTTCTTTTATGGATTTAGGTATTGTGTCTAAGAACTCTTCACCAAGCTATAGGTCCCAAATGTTTTTGCTATGTATACTTCTTTTTTATTTAAATTCAATAGCCAACATACAGTACATCATTAATTTTTTATGTAGTGTTCAATGACTCATTAGTTGTGTATAACACGCAGTGCTCATCAGATCACACACACACACACACACACACACCCCTACACTCACCCCTACTCCTTTCTGGAGGTGTAATGTAGAAAAAGCGCGCACACAGCTCAATGAGTGTTTATATACAGAATACACCTGTGAAGCTAGCACCCAGACCAGGAAACAGCTTATTCCTGGATGCGTCTCTGGTCACTATTCCCACCTGCTGCCCACACCCACCATGAGAGTGGCATCTTCTGAGGGCAGGGATTATTACTGACACTTTGAGCCTTTATGTGTATTACCCCACTAACTCCTCACCATGACCACTGAGATGGTTCTACGACTGACCCATTTACAGGTGAGGACACTGGGGAACATGCAGGATGAGCTGCTTGCCCAGATCCCCCTGCTGGTGATTAGCAGAGCTGAGATTCAACACAGCTGTCTGGCTCCAGAGCCACACTCCTGAACCACTAAGCTCCACTGCCAAAATATCAGCGTGGCCGGGAGAGACAATGCGAGTCAAAGAAAACTGGATTCTGGAAGAATAGCCTCTCACTCCCACATGGCTCTTTGCCTGAAGCTTCCATGTGCTTTTTGTTTGCGTCTCCCTACCTGCTGCTCAGAGCCTGGTGAGGGGTGTGAGGCTCAGAGCAGGGAAGGGCTGGCCTGAAGGCCATGCTGGACGTGGACAGCCAGGTCTGAGCCCAGAACAAATCAAGAATCATTCTTGTTCCATTTTCCTAGGGAAACTGAGGCAAGGAGGGGTGAAATGAATTAAACTGCCCCTCCCTCTTTCCAATGGATTTTGTTCATGTCTGGGGCAAATTTTCCTCAATCAGGGCCCATGTCTGACCGAATTATCAGAGGCCACTTGACTCTATCTTCAGACTCTTTGGTGAAACCTGCGACCTTGGCTGCACTAGTGCTGGTGACAGGAGGTTACCAGGGACCCACGGACACAAGGCAGTTACTGTAGGAGGAAGAGAGGACACTAAGACGATGCGTACAGCATGGGGTGAGCAGGGCAGAGAACTCTCTCCATTCAGAGCCCACAAGGAGGGACAGCCCACAACAAGACTGGCTGGTGGCACAATGGTATCAAGGTATTCGTTGGACAGCTGGTAGCAGAATTCACCCCCCTGTGGGTGTAGAATTGAGGGCCCCTTGTCTTGCTGGCTGTTATCCAAGGACAGCAGGTCACCTTGAGGTCCTTGCCACACAGCCTCTTCATGGGACCTCCCACAATATAGCAATTTTCTTCATTCCAAGTCCAGGAAAAGACATTTCTTTCATGATTTGAGTTTGTTCTGTCAGGGAAGGCTCAGGTTTCCTTCCTGAGGAAGGATTCAATCCTACGTCTTTAATCGATTACATCAGGCCCATCCAAATAATCTCCCTTTTGATCAATTCAAAGTTGACCGATTAGGGACCTGAATTACATCTGGAAAATCCCTTCTTTTTATTAACATAATCACGAAATTGATATCCCATTATATTTAGAAGTCCCACTCATACTCAAAGGGGGGGGGAACTATGGAGAGGATGTACACCAGGGAGTAAGGAATATAGGGGCCATCTCAGAATTCTGCTTACCACGTTTGCTGATATTATTGATTTTGTTCCAGGGACCTCATTTGAGAACCACTATTTTAATGGAGCTACTAAATAAATATGGACATTTATGTGATGGTGAAACAGTGAGTACGTAAAAGCAATGGTTACATATTTCTGGATGAACATTTCCAGTCAAAATGTCAGAGAGAGTTCAAGTTGAAACCCACTCACTACACTGAATACCACTGATACTGGGTATATTTCTTTTCATTACGGAAATACATTTAAACTCAAAACGAAGAAGGACAAGAAACAGTTTAAGTATGCAGTGGTGAGTGGGGCCTAAAACCTTTGGCTACTGGACTCTGGGGTTATAGGTATATGGGATTAAGTTCAGCTCTCTGTGGTGCCATCTTATTTGAGCCCTTAGCAGCATTCGAAACTGTTGACTCTGCCCTCTCAATTCCATGACACATTTCCCTAAACACAGGTGGTTTCAGTGCTTCTTGGTTTCCCTTTGACCATTCTGCACACTTCTTCTCAGTCTCCTTTGCATGTTCCTCTTTCCCCCACCCTTGAGTTATTGCTCAAATCTCTATCTTGCAACTTCTTTTCTTCTCAAGTGAGAACGCTTTCCTGGAATACTCCAGTAAAACCCATGGCTTCAAAGACCATACCTGTGTTGAGATTTCTCTGTCTTTATCTCCATGCAGGTCTCTTTTCCTGAAAAGCAGATCCATACATCCACCCACCTCCAAGGCAGCACCACCTATGGGTCTCCCAACCCTTCAAACTCAATGTGTTCAAATTTCAACTCATCATTTTTCCTATCCCCAACACCCCCACCACCAAAAAATAAAAATTCTTCTCATCTCATATCTCTTATCTCAGTAAATGACACCATCATCCACCAAGATGTCTCAAGCAAACCTGGAATTCTCCCTTGATCTATCACTCCTTCTCACCTGCCCATGTAATCAATCATCACCACCTATCAATTTCACCTCCCAAATGATCCCTCTATCCATCCACTTCTCTCCATCTCCATAGATACACCCATAGTCCCGATCATGATCTTCTCTTTCCTGCATCATGGAAATGATTTCCTCACTAATGTCTCTGCTTCTACTGTTATTTCCTTCCGACCCATGCTCCACTTCTTAGAATCCAAATCTCATCATACTACTCCTCTACTAAAAGGCTCATTGGTTTCCCATTGCTCCTTATGGTAAATTCCATACCATGGCTTCAAAATTCTCCATTACCTGGCCCCACTCTGGCCCCCAGTTCTGGCCTTGCCAATCCTCACTGCACTCTCTACAATGCAGTCACACTGGACTTTAGGTCAGTCTTCCCATACTCTACACTCTCTTCCCTTTTTTAACTTCTACTCAATTGTCAGGTCTTGGCTTACACATCCTAGCCTCTAGGAGGTCTTTCCTGACTCCTTTGACAAGGCTAGGGCCCCCACCAAGTATACCATAGCATCCTGCAATTCTCCCATCATAATATTTATCATACATTATTGCGTGTCCTGAAAACTCCTTGAACGAAGACACAGTGATGGCCATCATCTGGTCCTCCTCTATGCCCTCAGTGCAAACTGTGTCCTTCCAGAAATGGTAAGTGGCTGAATGTCCCAGAGGCATTTTTTTGCTAGATCTACCATGAGAGATGTCACAAACACTGAATTTCCTCAGGAACAGAGACACAGTCACTAGGACTCAAGCAAACAGAGAGGTTTTTGCCTGAATAAAATATGATTTTAATTTGCACAATATGCACATTTATAATAATAATAGCTGCATGAGACATGCAATAATAAGTTCCTAATGCTAAGCTGGGGCAAAATATCTAATACAAATTAAATTGGCTCTGTTCCTAGGAATTTTAGTATATTGCACTGTGGATTTTTAGCCAAAATTGTGCAGAGCATAGCTGATTAATATTCTAATTAAAATCAGAATGGAACTATAGGAAATTGTTGGGTTTCCCCAGTAATGCATAAATAAATGCCTTCCTAATAAAAGTAGGCTCCCAGTAGACGTTAATATGGACTTGGCTGTCTTCTGTGGGTACCATATACCTCACTTGAAGGTTGTGAGGTCTTGAAATGCTGATGTCTCCAGAATCTATCCTATGAATGTCCTCTTGACTCTAGAGTCGTTTTTGGCTTTTGGAGGAATTCTAGTTGTATGTGCAATCATTTTCTTCTCTTTATACCTCAACATGAAGAAACTGTCCCACGCAAAGCTTGAAGGGGCAGCTCACTATATAATTTGATTTTGCCTTTGGCCACAGATGGTTGAAACAGATGTGGACACTTGTACCAAAATGGGTCAGTCTGAAGGGCATGTGAACATATGGAGCTGAGCTGGAAAGCCAAGTGGGCTTGGGGTCTGAGGGAACTCCTTGAGGGCAGCCGTGATAGCTCGCTGTGAGCCTCAGCAAATGAGCACAAATCCAAATCTGCATAGGCTGGCAGATGCAGCATTCGCTGGAGCAGAAATAGGAAACCATGAGGATCCAGATGGCAGAGAGAAATGAGAGTATATGAAATTTCCCAGAGTGCTTAAAATAAACCCTCTTTCTCTTATGCTACTTTAAGCCACTTTTCCTCCTTACTATCCAACAACTCCTAAGATAAAGGGAAGTAGTGGGGGGCACCTGGGTGGCACAGTGGTTAAGCGTCTGCCTTCGGCTCAGGGCGTGATCCTGGCGTTGTGGGATCGAGCCCCACATCAGGCTCCTCCGCTATGAACCTGCTTCTTCCTCTCCCACTCCCCCTGCTTGTGTTCCCTCTGTCGCTGGCTGTCTCTATCTCTGTCAAATAAATAAATAAAATCTTTTTAAAAAAAGGGGGGGGAGTAGTGGCACCAGTCACATGATTTCCTGCCCAGATTCTTAACTTCCCTCCTGGTTGAGAACTGTGCCAGTGCCTTGGATGAGGTCAGAGATAAGGTCCTGAGGAAAACTGTGGGAAGTGTGAAGCTGAACAGAGCAGCAGGAGTAAGGTGAGAGAATCAGGAGCCAAAAGAACTCTAGTAACCAAAATAGGTATATCTAACAAGAAAAGGGTTAATAATGGTGAATGTAAAACCCACACCTGGACTGGAAAAAAAATCAACTGGACAGTCCAGTATGAGTGGTGGAAGTGGAGAACAGATGTAACAGTAATGCACACTGAAATAATGAGGAAGGTTGTTGACAAACTTGTTTGACATGTCCATGCTCATGAATTCAAAGCTACTATATACACATACTATGTGCCAGGCACTGTGTTAGGTGCTCTATATCCACACTTCAAAAATTTTACTACGGTCTTCCTAATATCTAATAAACATAGAAGGGCTCATTTTCAGCAAAGTGGTTGAGGAAAAAGAAGAGATCCAAGAGTCCTAAATGCACCCAGTTTGGTGGTTGCCCCTTTTAACTTTTTCCAGTCTCTCTTTCACAGCTATGGTGGTCATCAGTCCCTGCTTCTTCTGGAGTTTCCTCTTTATCCTATCAACAGATTTTTTAGTTTGTATTTCCCTAAAGCAAGTTCTGGCACAAAGTTTCTAGTGCAAATAGTTGATTCAGGAGGTGATCTGAGCGACACCAGCAGAGTGGGGAAGTGAGGCAAGGAAGAGAAGGCAGCCAACATGTTATCCAACAAGTTCCTACTGGGACAGCTGCAGTTCAGGCTTGGCGGGAGCTCCAGGAGCCAGTGTAGGACACAACCATCACAGTTATCCTTCCCAAGGCATGAGAATCTGAGGTATTTATCCACCAACTACTAAAATGATTAGTTGAGTACTACTTCCAGAACACTGATCTTCTGGCTTGCCTTGCATACAGGCTGTGTGCTCCCAGGGCCATATAAAAATCTGTTGGGCAGAGAGTCACAGATGTCACAGTAGCAGCCTTTGTCTTACAGAGGTAAATTCTGAGGGGACAGGATGGGCACTGATAGCTACAAAACTCAAGTTTCTTCAGGATGCATTATCCTTCTCCACTGTTGTGCTTTTTGGCTTTGTATATGGATCAAAATACATATACAATATGTACATATATACATATATATATATATATACAGCATGTATATACACATACATGCTGATTCTTTTATAGCAAGCAGAAGATGGCAGAACCAGGAACCCATGAGAAAGGAAGAGGTTAGACAGTGTTATACAACATTGTCATGTTGCAGGAGAAACTTGTCTGACAGAATCCTAAGTTACACTTATTCACTAGACGTGCACAAGTGCCCCAGGGTTTAAGCATCTAAAAACTCCCATTGCAGCAACAAATGTTAAGCAGGCTATTTATTTTCTAATGTGACCCAATGAGACAACTGGCCCTAAGACACTGAATAAATTAGCTGAAAGCTTAATTCTTCCTGTTTGTTTATAAAGTCCTTGACTTTACTTTCTCTTGTACTGGAAATTGGAAATACATTGAGATTTTCAAAAATAAAGGGTGGGGGGATAGTGATTTTTACCTGAGCTGGTAAAAAAGGAAAATTTGACTGGCATAAAATACATGTAAATATTACATTAAAATCTTCCTAGTGTGTAGATTTTTTAATGTTTTGTAATTTAATTCCAGTATTGTTAACATATAGTATTATATTTGTTTCAGGTATGCAATATAGTGATTCAACAATTCTTTTTTTTTTTTTTAGATTTTATTTATTTGAAAGAGAGTGCACGAGCAGTGGGGAGGGGCAAAGGGAGGGGCAGAAGCAGATCCCCCACTGAGCTTGGAGCCCCGATGCAGGGCTCCATCCCAGGACCCTGAGATCATCACCTGAGCCGAAGGCAAACGTTTAACTGCTTAACTGAACACTTAACTGACTGAGCCACCCAGGAGCTCAGTAGTGATTCAACAATTCTATACTTTACTCAGAGCTCATCATGATAAGTGTACTCTTAATCCCCATCACCTATTTCACCCATCCCCTCATCCTCCTCCCCTCTGGCAACCATTGATTTGTTCTCTATGGTTAAGAGTCTGTTTCTTGGTTTGTCTCTTGCTCTCTCTTTTTTTACCTTTGCTTATTTGTTTTGTTTCTTAAATTCCACATATGAGTGAAATTATATAGTATTTGTCTTTCTCTGACTTATTTCACTTAGCATTATACTCTCCAGCTCCATCCATGTTGTTGCAAATGGCAAAATTTCATTCTTTTTTGTGGCTGAATAATACTCCATTAAAAATACATGTATAATATATATAGAGATTAGATAGATAGATAGATAGATAGATAGATAGATAGATAGATATAGATATCACATCTTCCTTATCCATTCACCCATCAATGGACACTTGGGCTGCTTCCATATCTTGGCTATTACAAATCAGGGTGTGTGTATCCCTTTAAATAAGTAATTTTGCTATTTTTTGGGTAAACACCCAGTAGTGTGCTTGCTGGATCATAGAGTGGTTCCATTTTTAACTTTTTGAAGAACCTCCACACTGTTTCCCATAATGGCTGCACCAGTTTGCATTCCCACCAACAGTGTATGAGGGTTTCCTTTTTCTCCACATCTCACCAACATTTGTTGTTTCTTCTGTTTTTTATTTTAGCCATTCCAATGGGTATAAGATGATATCTTATTGTAGTTTTGATTTGCATTTCCCTCTAGTGTGTGGATTTTTAAATCAGATGGGGGCATTAAAGATGAGGTAGCAATCTATTTTTTTTTTTGGAATATTTTTCTTCATGCCAAAAGAAATGCTCCATCAAGGTTTTTTTAATAAGGAAGGGAAAATTCTTAGAAAAAGTCTCTTTCCCTGAAAATATTACTTTTCTTCTTTTCTTTCATTCATATTTCTGACACCAGCCCATCTGGCAGCTTCCCTTCACCATGAATCAGCTCATAAACATATCTTTCATGATAACTTTCCAAAGTGAGAAGCAATGTGACAGCTTTCAATCTCCTCCTATCTAAATTTGAAACACCAATCCTTGCTTTACACATTTTTTCATATATGCTATTCCAGCACTCCATAAATGTGACCAACTCATAGTTGTCTATATATCTTTTTCAAGTCTACATCATTAGCCTACACTTAATAGCCCCCGAGGAAAGACTCTTAACTATCTTATCCATCTAGGACAGTGGCACAAGCCACCAGCATGGCTGCCATGTTGCACAACTCCACAGGACACCACTCGTGTAGAATACTTTAGAAATCCTGGAATTGTAAACTGATCAGTGCTGATGGCCATCAACCCAAGATCACTGCTCAATGGTGACCTTGGCAATGAAGTCACTTTCCCATAGCAATTATGACAAATACACTCACAACAAGGAAATAATATGGTTTTGCAGGTGAGGTAAAACCTAAAAAGAAGCTCAGAACTAGATGGGAATTCAGAGTTCAACTAGGGAAGCCCCTTCATTTGACCCCAAGTTTTCCAAATTCAAAATGGTTAACACAGCTTGGAAATGTTGAGCTGATTCCAGAATATCTTACAATCCCATATCATCCTTCATCCCTCACACCTCTACCTTCTCCTTCACTTCTACCCCCTATCACACACCTTACCATTACTCATAGAGAAATCTGGATCAAAGGTATCAAACTCAAATGGCTAAGGAGCTAGGCAGAGGATATAAACTAATGAAGATGACCAAATAGGGGTTGTGGTGACCTAGGGAGGGTTCCCCCCACTTGAGAGAAGAGCCATTACTCAGCCAATAGTACCATACAATTGACGTTCTTCAAGAGAAACACAAAGCCTAGATTTTTATGTGTGATTTCCTGGATTTTAAATGTAGTAAATTACCTTGGGTTGTTTGTAAGCACTATATGCCAAGCAAGCCAGATCTGGCCCACAGTTTGCAATATCTGCCTTTGATATCTTATTGACCCATGAAAAATCAACATCTCTCCATCACTCACAGCTAGGTGATCTGTTATGTACCGGTATCTCTGACCCTTGGTTTCCTCACCATAAAATGAGAGACTGACCACCTTACAGGATTTTGTAAGAACTAAGCTTATATAGGTAAAGAACATAGCACACGTGGCTGGAACAGTCAATTCTCAATAAGAGATGGCTGTTTACTTCCCTTTGCAGCAGAGACCTGTGCATGCAGGTATTGGTAGAATTCACCACAGCCTTCCACCTGTTCCCCTCCCTACTATTAGGGGAAAATGCCCACTATTGAAGGCAGTGGGGTGGGGTGGTCTTTAATCAGTCATCTTTACAAGGTTTTTACAAATCAAAAATATTGTTTTGCATGCTTTCTAGCCTAAGGACAGTAAAAACAAACAAATAATAAAAATAAAAAAGAATATATACTTACATGTTGCATTTAAACAGAAACCATAATAGTTATAAATATGAAGGTAGGGTGCTCAATTCCCAACACATTTGCTGAAGATCACACTGTATCATGTGTGCTCGGATCCAATTTACCAAGTCCTACCAGGTGGCCAAGGGCAGAAGTCAGTTGGTAACTAAGAACATACTGATGTCTTCTCTCAAAAAGTGAGTGGGCCACTACCTTCAAAAGGATTGAGCTGAGGGCACCTGAGTGGCTCAGTCAGTTAAGCATCCAACTCTTGGTTTCAGCTCAGTCATGATCTCAGGGTCATGAGATAGGGCTCTGCACTATCAGCAAGGAGTCTGCTTGTCCCTCTCCCTCTGCTCCTCCCTCCACACTCTCTCTCAAATAAATAAATGAATAAAATATTTTTTAAAAAAAAAAGAACTGAGCTGGACTGCCTTTAATGGTTGACAACATAATAGCAGGAAGTGGGGCTAGGGCTTAGGGTCAGGACAGAGGCTACTGAAACTGGGTAAGTCCCTGGGGCACCAGGCTGGTTCATTCCCTTTCTATCCCCCTCCCCATAGTGATGTGGGATGCCCAATGGCAGTAAGGTATTTGAGCCCAGACGCAATGCCTGAATTACTAGTGGGACTTCCTGTGTTTCCCTCTCATTCTTATTTAGTGATGTTTTCCGTACCTGGATCATAATAGGTGGAAAATATGCAAAACTGCATTTTCTACAGGCAGTATGGATTCTGGAGCAAAGTTGTTACAGAGTCAGACAACTTCTGACATCTCAGTTATTGCCAGGCTAAAATATCTTCTGATTTAAAATTAAATAAGCAACATAGAGAGTTGGTGTCCACCAGCCCCTCGATACTAGGCCTTCACACAATAAATACTGATTATTGAATAAAACCAACTCTTGACAGAGGAAATAATAACCCACAAAGTAAAGCCAATAGAAGAATGGAAACGGATACTCTCCAAAAGCATGGATTTACTTCTTCATTCTATTTCTTACTAACAGGCTTTCTCCATTGGCTCATTCATTCAATATTTATTGAGCACCTCTTGTGCTTAAAGCATGCTTAAAAATAAAATTTTGAGTTAAGAAACAAAACAGATGAACATAGGGGAAGGGAAAGAAAAAGAAAATAAGAGGAAAATTGAGAGGGAGGCAAATGATAAGAGAAGCTGAACTCTGGGAAACAAACTGAGGGCTGCTAGAGGAGAGGTGGGGGGGAAGGGGTAACGGGGTGATGGGCATTAAGGAGGGCATTTGATGTAATGAGCACTGGGTGTTATATGCAGCTGATGAACCACTTAATTCTACTTATGAAACTAATAAAAAAATTTAAGTTAAATGTTGAGGATAAAAAGATGATCTTAAATTAAACCCTAAGGTTATATCTACTCTGTGAAAACCACATGGCCCTCAGAACATAACTGCACAAGATCATCCATCGTGGATACCAATCTATAAGGACCATCTGTTTAAGTGAGCATATGTGTTAAAAACTGTTTTGCCCATGGGGCACTTGGGTGGCCCAGTCAGTTAAGCATCTGACTCTTGATCTCAGCTCAGGTTATGATCTCAGGGTCCTGTGATCGAGCCCTGCATTGGGCTCACTGCCCAGCTGGGAGTCTGCTTCTCCCTCCTACTCTGCAGCTACCCCTGCTTGTGCTCTCTCTCTCTCTCAAATAAATAAATAAAATCTTTTAAAAAATAAAAATAATTTAAATACTTTAAAACATTTTTTAAACTGTTTTGCCCTCAGTTTTCTTCTGTGCTGCACTGACAGCATGAATGTTGCTTGGTTTGACCAAATTGAAAAGCAGCTTAAAAGACGGAAGGGACATTTGCTTATGAATTTATCATCCTTTTGGATTACAAGTTTATTTTATGTTGGAGCTGATGACTCTCCAACCAAAAGCCTTCACTTGAAATATACCAATACTGTCCTAGATCAGTCTGTTATCAAAGAGTTGATCAGAGTAGATGTGACAAGAACTAAGAACTTGCTGGTGGCCTATAAACATCATTTAACCACAATCTGCATGAAGAGAATTATAATACCAAGTTTAATGCCAATTGAAAGAGCAAATTATGCTTCCTAACTCATCCAGATCATTTAGCACGTATCGAGAACTTTGTGCCATTTACTGTACACAACGTTATAGCTAATCTTCTAGAATCCTCACAACAACTTTATTAGTATCTTTCCCATTTTATAGCTGAAGAAATTTAGCAGGTCTTTTCAAGGAATTAAACACCCACCCAAGGCCACAAAGTTAAGAAAAGATGGATCCAGAAATCAAACCCAAATAATTTGAGTACAGAGCCCCAGGTCTGAACCACACAATTTCTGAAGCTCTGTCATATACACCACTTCACTTGTGTGTCACCACCAACCTATGGCAGCCAGAGAGCCTCTATTCTCCTATTTGACAGAGGGTGGACTACAGCTCAGAACTCACAGCTCTAGCTCTGTGAGCTACAAGAGGATAGAGCACAGATACACTACCTATGCCTGGCAGAGACTCGAGGAATCTGGAAGGACATAGCTCCTACCTTGGCATGTTCCAAGATACTGAACCAAGGCTGGGCTCCGGTCACACTCTCTTAGCTTAGTGGCTGGTGACAGGAGATGCTAGAGAAATGAAAGCCCAAGTGCCAGCCTGAATGTGCCCTATACCCTTCCAGAAACCAGATTCAAAGGGGAGGAGCAAATATCCATGCAAGTTGTAAATGCATTTACCTCTTGACCCAACGATCTCACTTCTAGAAATGTGTTCCACTGATATTCCTGCACTCATGAAAAGATCATTTTTTGCTGCACTATCTGTAATAAGAGTAGAAACAACTCAAGCATCCATCAAGAAGGAGCTGATTAAATTAATTATGGTAAAGTCTTTAATGGAATACTACAGAGCTATGAAAAAGAATGAAGAAGTTCTCCATGTACTGATACAGAATGGTGTCAAAGATTTATGTTAAAGAATATAAAATGCAGAAAAGCATCTTAGTATGCTCTTTTGTATAAGAAATAATGTATATATACATGCTTATGTTTATATATTCAACATATTTGTTTATATACATTTACATGAACTCTAGAAGACTACGCAAGAAGCTAATGAAGATGGTGATCCCTTTGCAGGATGATCCCTTAGCAGAGATGGGGCAGAGATGAGAGTGAGTCCTATATATCTTTTCATAACATTTGCTGCTTAAACCATGTGAATAAATTACCTACTCAAAAAGGATGACCATCTTGAGCCCCACTGAAGATTATTTGGACCTTTATGGAGAATCAGCTGCTGAGTCTGGCCATGAAGAAGGGTGTGTTGCAATATATATACACAGATTTGGGAACATCTCCTCTACCCTGCCATTCCATTGGCTCAAACTTGGAATACCTTGTCTGTACTGTTTAGTGTAGACCAAGCTGCTGTGATGAATAGATCCAAACATGTTATGGTCCGATATGGTAAAAGTTTATTTCTTGCTCATGTACCTGGGAGGGGATTCAAGTCTGCATGCAACTCCCTTCCGCATGGTCATTCAGACACCAGGAACCTTCCATCTAGTGTCCCCCCTCTCATCCCCTAAGGCCTCAGTATCATATATATCAAACTGACAGAAGGGGAACAGATACAGGTGGGCACACATGCTCACATGTTCCTTTTATTAGAGTGTCACATATCACTTCCTCTCATATTCTATTGGTGAGACAAAGTTTATGACTACAACCAAGTACAAGGCAGGCTGGGAACATAGTCTCTAGCTGGGCAATCTCTTTCCATCTGAACATTTACTATGGAAGGTGTGAGTAGACAGTTACCCATCTCTGACACCATCACTACCTCCATTATTGAAGGAATTCTGGGAGGATTACTGGGCATGATTCATCCAGAAAACCGTTCCAAGGAACCCCTGTGTCAATCCCTGCTGATATAAAGGATACTTTGATGTGGTTTGTGGTTTGTGGAGATGAGGCTTATCTCCAGTTGGAATGACGAAGAGAGGGCGACAGGAACTAGCTGAAGACCTCACTTACCCTGAGCCTCCATATGACCCAGTATAGGAATCAGAAACACTATCTTTTTCCTTCACCCATCTCTGATTCTGTCATCAGTGTTTCCTTGTTCCCTTGTTGACTTTCTCCGTTATCATCTATGGCAAGAGGGTCTTTCAGTGACCAATTGTGTGTTCTCTTCTTGACACACCTGGTTCCAATTCTAGCATTCATTTCCACAGGCATGGCTGCTTTATCCTCCCAGAAGATCACCCTCCCAACCCTGTCTGTCCAATGCTGCTCATGTGCTTATACCTGTGTGTGCATACATGCACAAACATGTATGCCTGTGTGTGCATATGTGCATGCATTGAGGCTGTGATGTAGCTGTTACTGTGCCCAACCCGAAGGAAGCACAAGCAGGATGGTACAAGAAATAAACTTGCCCACAGCCCTGTAGGAAGGAAGAGAGAAACACACGGACAATCATCCAAGGGGCAACAATTAGGGATAGATTTTGTGCTGAAATACCTCTGCCCAGGACCTAAAGCAACGCAGATGTGATCTAGTCCACAGAATATAGCAGGTGGAAGCAACAGATGCAGATTCTGAAGTTTTCTGCATTAAACTAGAGCAAACAAAAGCAAAATTCAACCAGACCATGTAACTCCAGGAATTACTTTTTCACTACCAAGGACCTATTTTAATTATTTATATACATCACATGGGCCCATGTTTGCAGATATTTCCTCCCAGAGAAATCACATTTATTAGATAGCAAGGTCTTCATTTCCCCTGTGTCTTATTAAGCAAAGACATGTGCAACTACCAAGCAGGGCTTCTGATCATTCATTTGTTCATTCAACAAACATTTACTGAACCTTTACCATGGGCACTGGGGAGATGGTGGAGAATGCAGCAGACAAGGTCCCTGCCCTCCTGTTCTTACTGCAGATCATCAAAAGATCATAAATACATAAGTACAAATTAGAAAGGAGAATAAAGGAAGCCATGAGAGAGCATGAGGTGAAATTTGCATGAGGCAGGGCTTTAAGAAAGGCATCTCTGCCTAAGGGACGCCTGAGCAGGGACCAGATTCTCAAGAAGTATGACTGCCCTAAATTGAGTAATCCCCTCTAAAAGAGATGAAAAAACTGAACTTAAAAAGGAAGTTGATAATGTCAACATGTCTTCTCTGTGCCAGATACAGGGCTGAGCTCTTTCTCAACACTATTTCTTCGCCTCCCCTGCCCAGAGCTTCCAGGTGGGTGAACTGCTCCCCAGTTTTTACAGATTAAGAACCAAGGTTCCAAAACTTTCACTAGCCTGATTGTACCTCTTGGTTAGTAAAAGGCAGATCAGAGAGTCAAACCTGGATCCAAAGCCCTAAGAAGCCAATTATAGAAGATAGGGATGCTTGGGGGGGACCCTGTTTCAGCACTGCAAGAAAAGCTACCAAAAGGCACCTGCACCTGCTGTGAAGGAAGGAAGGAGGCACCCAGGTGACACTCAGACACTTATACCCGTAGAGGGAGCCTGCAAGAAACCATAACCACACAGGCCCCTTCATCCCTTGGACCACCACTTCTGTTTCCCAGGCTGTGCAAACAGGTGGCCCATGAGAGCAGCCCAGCAGATGAGAGAGTTGTCCTTTTGTACAGATTTCTATAAATGAAATCTGGGCTTTAACAGAATTTGACCTCTCATTCTGAATCCTTTGCAGGTCCCATCATCATTCCTGGCAGGACTCCCAACCTCCCATAAAAAGGAATGTGTGACCTATTTTAAAATTCCTCCAGGGAAAGAGTCGGCATGTTGCCTTGGCAACTGATGCTAACCCCTCTAGGAGTCTTGCTTGGCTCTTCCTTCGGTCTAACGTACTTCCGCCCTGACGTGATTCAAAGCCCTTGCTAGCCTCCCGGGGTGCAGGAGATGACAGAAGTAATCCCCACGAACATATCCTCCCACTGTCCCTTGCTCCACAGAAGTTTAGGGGACAGAGAAAAGGAAGCAGAAGTGGCATGGGAAGAGGGGACAGGATAACAATTGGAGGACCCTCTTACCCAGAGATTGAGGCTTGGCTTGCAACTCCTATGGGCAGTCTCTAGTCTCAAAAATTGGAGCTGGTTCCATCACAGAGTTGCTGACACTTCCCTCTGCCTTCTCCTCCACTGACCGCTCTTACCTCCTAACCCAGAGCTTTAAGAAGGCTGCCTCTCTACCAGCCCTCCACAAGCTCCCCCCAACCCTGATCGACCAAGTCTCCCATCAGGGTTTGCACTGTGGACCTGTGTCCTTAGCTTTGCTCACATGTGTATACCATCACCCTTTCTCAAAGCCAAAGTTCCTGGGATGAAGAGCCCATGTCTGATGTTGCTTTTCAGCCATCACATCAGTGAACTGTAATATTCGTTTCTACTGACTTCAAAGAACGTTACAGACTTCTTTCCCTCTCGCCATGTTGTGGAGCCCATACAGACTTCCCTTCAGCCACCCTCCCTGTGGAGGAGAAGACCTGCACCAATACACACCCAGAACTTAATGGGACCACCAAAAAATGGAATCCTTCTGCCCCAGCCCTGATTAGAAGGTGGGAAGCAGAGCTTTGTAGAAAGGAGTGAGGGATTGGCACAAATGCTTTCCAGGATTATTTTGGCTACAAATGACAAAAGCCCAAGTCAAGCTGGCTGAAGAAGAACAGGAAGAAGAAGAAGAAGGAGGAGGAGGAGGAGGAGGAGGAGGAGGAGGAGGAGGAGGAGGAGGAGGAGGAGGAGAAGAGAGAGAAGAAGGAGAAGAAGAAGAAACATATGAACTCATTTAACTGAAATCAGGCTGGATATGGTGGCTCTGATAATGTGATCTCCATTCCTTTAATATATTCTGTTTTGGCTTCATTCTCAGCAGGTTTTTGCCCACATGGTGACAAAAATGGCCACCAACAGAACAAGGTATCTGCCCTACCAGAGATGAACTCCAGGAAAAAAAAATAAATGCCACCTTTCCCAGAGTTCCAACCAAGTGCCAAGACCGAGTCTCTGGGGTCATGTGTCCAGCCCTGAATTGTTCCCCCTGGCAGGGTCTGAGTCATGTGTCTGCTTCCTGGAGCTGGGTGGAGTCTCCCCCACAAACCCTGTGACCTGGAATAGGGGAGAGGTGATACCCCCATGTGTTGTTACCGGAAGCAGAGGACATGGAAGCTGGGCTGACAAGCACAACAGATGTCCACTGCCATCTGCATCCTTTCTCTTCTCTTCCTCTTCCTTGTTCAGAATAATAAGACATGGAGTTGGAAGTGTGTGCCCCTTGAGAAACATCTTTAGCTCTGAAGGATTGGGCAGGGCCTGAGAAGAACAGAAAGTGGGGGGGGGGGAGTAAGTCTCCTAAAATTGGTGCTGACCCTAAGTTTACAGAGAGAGGAGTGAATGGGGGTCTTATTTATTCACTTTCTCATTGAAATCCCCAGCTCTCTTCCACCTTGAGGGCTTTCTCATTGGCTGTTCATTGCCAGCGGGACTTTGCAGACATCAGAACGGTTTCCTTAATTATATGTCTGTATTTAAAAAAAATAAATAGTGGTGCTTATCACTCTGCCGGCACATGGGGACCTGGATGAGCCCACTGACGCAAAGCAGTTTCTAAGCAACTTGTGGAGTTGGTGCCTAATGCAACAGCTATGAGATTTGGAGGAAAAATAAAATAAAACCCATGGACACTCAATGTGGAGCCAATTGTGCTTGGTTCATAAAGGCTGTGCAGGGTCCTTTGGGAGGTTAATTCCATCTCAGGCTGACAGAAAGGGGCTTGTTTGCAGAGAGCCAGGATCTGTCTGGTGTGGGATGCTTGATAAGTGGGCTTCTGGAGGATTCCAATGAGCACTCTGTCCCAGGGAGCCCTGGTACTGATAATGTGTGATAACGGAATTGCTGATGTTCAGAACTGAGAGAGTCTCTGAGCAGTGCAAGCAAGTCCAGGGAGGAAGGTGAGGACAGGGAGAGGGCAGGGCCAGGTTTCCTTGTGGCCCCCACCCCCAGCCCCCAGCCCTCAGGCAGTGTAACACTCCTACCTAAGAAAGGGGGAAGAGGTGTTCTGACTGAGGAGGAGAGAGTCACGGCCACAGAACTGACCTTACAGCACACAGAGAGTGAACCATGGCCAGCAACCTGCGTCCTGAGTAAGTGAGACCACCATTTGCATCTGGCTACAACATTCACATCTGCATGACCCTGGGAGAGTCATTTAACCTCTCTTTGCCTAAGTTTTCTTGTTTTTTAAGTGGAAATAGTAACAGGATCGTCTTAAGGATTAAGTGATTTGTGGAACGCACAGCATGCCCTCTGCTATAAAGGGCTCATACCAGGCCTCCATGGCGACCACACCAAACTCTGGAGATTCTATTGGTCATTTCCGCAATAGAATATATCAGTTAACTTTTTTTCAAGACTGTATTTTTTATAAGTAATTTTAGGTTCTCAGCAAAATTGAGAGGAAGGTACAGAGTTCCCACCCCCTGCCACCACACATGCATACTCTTCCATTATCAACATTCCCCCCACCGGTGGTGCATTTGTTACAATTGATGAACCTACGTTGATCATCATAACCACCCAAAGTTCCTATTTTATTTTAGGGTTCACTCTTGGTAGTGTACATTCTATGTGTTTTATCTGTCAACTTGTGCCATGTAATGAATCACCCAAAACTTAGTGACTTCAAACAATAATTTATTTAGCTCATAATGCTGTCGGGTGACAATTTGAGCTGGGCTCAGATGGATGGTTCTTCTGGCCTCAACTCACTCATGGCTCTGCAGTCAGCTGCCAGGCCATCTAGGAACTAACTGGCTAGGATGGCATTAGCCAAGATGGTTTGTCTCTACTCACATGACCTCCATCCTCTATCTTGCTAGCCTGAGTAGTCCCATGATGGCTGGTCATGCTCTGGACAGGCACAATGTCCCTTCTAACACATTCTATTGGCCAAATTAAGTTACATGACCATCTCAGACTCAGATGGTGAGGAAACAGACACCACATCTTCAAGAGAGGAGCTGCAAAGTCACATCATAAAGGGACATAACAACAAGGGGAAAAAATTGTTCGCATCCATGTCTAGGCTTCCTGGGAATAGTTCTTGGTGACGTTGCTGACCAGGGACAACCTTCTGCTAGAAAAGGCCATGAAACTGCCCCCCCAAACCCTGATATCCAAACCCAGCTAAATCATAGGTGCTAAAATAAACCAAGGAGACCTCAGGAATGACAATATAAGGTATAAGTTATGGAGAAATTTGCTAATAATAAAAATCATTGACTCTCAGAGTTAGAATTGGCCTTAGAGGTAATTTAATCTAGTGGTTGTTAAACTGTGTGACATGGAACCATGGGGACTTCAAGAAGGTAATTCAGGGATTCACTGAAGGGAAAATCAGATACCAAATAGCAATGTAGAGAACAACTCTGTGTCTCCCACCCCAGAGGGTAGAGCTCCCCTTTCTCCAAAACCTCGCCAACATCTGTTATTTCCTGACTTCTCAATTTTAGCCATTCTGACTGATGTGAGGTGGTATCTCATTGTGGTTTTGATTTGTATTTCCCTGATGCTAAGTGATGTTGAGCATTTTCTCATGTGTTTATTGGCCATTTGGATGTCTTCTTTGGAGAAATATCTGTTCATGTCTTCTGCCCATTTCTTGATTGGATTATTCAGTTTTGGGGTGTTGAGTTTGATAAGTTCTTTATAGAGTTTGGATACTAGCCCTTTATCTGATAAGACATTTGCAAATATTGTCTCACATTCTGTTGGTTGTCTTTTGGTTTTGTCAACTGTTTCCTTTGCTGTGGAAAAGCTTTTTATCTTGATGAAGTCTCAGTAGTTCATTTTTGCCTTTGTTTTCCTTGCCTTTGGAGACATGTCTAGCAAGAAGTTGCTGCAGCCAAGGTCAAAGAGGTTGCTGCTTGTGTTGTCCTCTAGAATTTTGATTGATTCCTGTCTCACATTTAGGTCTTTCATCCATTTTGAGTCTATTTTTCCACAATTTTTTATAACAAAGAAGCCATTAGCCACTTTATTGCAAAGAGTTTTCTACTCTTTGAACAAATGTTCTCCTAGAATTGCCCTGTGGTAACTTGGATTCATCTGATTTTTACTACCCAACATCTTTCAGGGAACTGATAAATGTTGAGGGCCTACTACACACAAAGCATTGTGGTAGGTCCTTCAGTATTGAGTCTGATTCTCTTAGGGTCTTTCAAATATCTTCTTCATGTATGCCTTTATTCTGGACAGCTGCTTGGCATTTCACATCCTGAGTCAAGCTTTTGTTCTAACCAAGTTCCCAGTCTCTATCACTGCCCCATCCAAGAGTTCTTTCTTGCTGTAGAAAACATCGACCTGCTTTTTAAATCTAAGCACCACAAGTTCTATACTGTCTTGGTCAGCTCCAGCCCACCCAGGTGTCCAAGAGCAATCCAGTATGAGTGACAGGAGATCCTCAGTAAACCCCCATGCTCCCGCTTTCCACCTACAGCCACGGTCCTTCTTTGCTAACACCTACCCCAAGCCAAGCTGGTATTAACAACACCTACCTAGCCAGAAACCAGGATCATTTCTCTTCAAGCCTAGTCCTCTTTGACTCATATGACATCATCCCATTTATGCAAATCCATTGCTAGATGATAAATTTAAAAATATATTAGTAGGAAATGACTGAAATCTTTATTTTGAAACAAAAATCCCACAGTGCAACATTAAGTCAGTTGCTATGAGAGAAATTTACACCATCTGATCATCTAAAATTCTATTCTTGGTCCTGTCATCAACTCAGTAAGAAGCATTAATTGAGTCACTTTATCTCTCTGGGCCTTTTATTCCTTGTCTCTCTGCTCTTCTCCCCATGTCTTATGGAAGAAGGCCACCAGCTGCCCACCACTTCCCTAGATTTCTAGCTCCTAGGCCAGAGGGTCGGAAGTGCTGGTGAACAGGGATGCTAAGGGTTAGGAGGAATGTCCCCATCCCAAGAGAATGCTGAGACTGATTGGCTAATTCTAAAGTGATTGACTAACATTCCTTATCTGTTGAGACTCCATAAAGGTCTGAAGTTAGTACTCAGCCCTGATTAGCAAGTGATGGAATAATGTGTCTAGCTGGTCATTCCAGTGGAAGTTTCCTGTGTATTTTAATATCTATCTCCTAAATGATGTGACTGCTAGGGAAAACAGTATGGAAGTTCCCCCCAAAATGGAAATAGAACTACCATATGATTAGCAATCCCACTTCTGTGTATTTATCCAAGAGAATTAAAATCCAGATCTTGAGAAGATGTTTGCACTCCTATGTTCACTGCAGCATTATTTACAATAGCCAAGAGGTGGAAAAAACCTAAATGTCCATCAGTGGATGAACGGATAAGAAAAATGTGGTATATACATGCAATGGAATATTACTCAGCCATAAACAAGAAGGAAATCTTGCCATATGCTACAGCATGATTGAACCTCAAAGACATTATGCTGAGTGAAATAAGCCAATTACAGAAGGACGTTTACCTTTTTTCCATATGCCCAATTACATGATGTATCTAAAGTAATCAAAGTTGTAGAGACAGAAAGTAGAATGGAGGTTGCCAGGGCTAGGGAGATCAAAATGTAGAGGTCCAGTTATGCAAGACAAAAAAATTTTAGAGCTCTTCTATACAACATTGTACTGAGGATTAACAATACTGTACTATATACTTAAAATTTTGGGAAGAGGGTATACTTCATATTGTATGTTTTTTACTGCAATAAAAAAAGATGATAACAATAACTATCTCCTACCTTCCCATTGTTGGATGGTTAGGATATTTCATGTGAAAATGGTTTGGAAGCAGGTCAAATACTATGCAAATATAAAGGATTATTACTTTGATTTTTATGGTACCCCACTCCATTTTTTTTTTCTATTTCAGAATGCAAGATTATCTTCTAATTAAGTCTAAATTCGAGGAAGAGGCAATACTTTACACCAGACCCTCCAGTAGTCTTCTGGTGCCAAACACCAGATAGGGCAGCAACACAAGTAATTCCAAGCAGGCAAGACTCCTTAACCACAGACTGAGAGGAGCTGTGGGCAAAGTTGAGAAAACATTGCTTTGTGGAGGTGTCTCCACTTTGTATATGATATCCAAAGGCAGAGCTGTGCCCTCCAGCCATGAAATCAAAGATATTTTTCATACCCTGGCCAGAGATGTCTCAGAGGGGGAATCAGAGACAGGAGCATTTTTTTAAAAAAAGTCTTTGCATCTCCAACTTAAGAGGGGGAATCAGCATTTTTTTTAAAAAAGTCCTTGCATCTCCAACTTAAGAGGGGGAATCAGAGACAGGAGCACTTTTTTTAAAAAAGTCTTTGCATCTCCAGAAGCTAGCCCAGTGCCCAATACATAGTATTCACCAGCCAAGGTACACAGAAAATATTGGTTGGATGGAGAATGGATGGAGAATGGATGGATGGATGGATGGATGGACAGAAGAAAGGGAGTAACAACGAATGAACAAGCATAAAAATGCTCCCAAGTTGGGCTTCTATCTTTACTAAGAGACGTCTGCCCACCAAAATGATCAGAAACTGCTATTTCAACAAGTAACAAGGCAGGCTTTCATCATGAACAGCTTTTCATGACCCAGTGTTAGCCACAATGCCATTATTAGCTTGAAGGATGACTTCCTACAAAATTACAAAAATGATCCCCTCTTGGATGGCGATTAGGAAAAGGCATCTACTCTGAGCTGGCACAGCCAGGACCTACAACTTGCATTCTAGTGCCTGCTCATTCCCTCTGTTAGGTACTTCTGTGCAATGCACAAAATGAACATCTGGACTAAGTGGCTTTGATTAGTTGTATGATGAAGCAAAAACTAATAACTTGGAAGGAGACAGACTGTGAACTGTGGTTTGCCAGGCTCCCTTCTTCAGCTCCCTTTTGGGCTGGAATCAGGGTTTGACAGCCAGTGGCCTTAGGTGAGCACACACAGAGGTGTTCTGGCAAAGAGTCAGAGAAAAGAAACCTGTGTAATCTTTACCCAGATCAAGATAAACAATATGTCCACCAAGACTTCGCTCCTTCCCCTTTCCCATCAGCATCCCCAACCCTAGCTCCCTTGACAACCACTATTAAGAACTCTATCTCTATATATCAGTTTTGTCTGTTCTTTCATAAAAACAGAATCGTACAATATGTTCTCTTTTGTGTCTGGCTTCTTTAACTCAACATAATGTGTTTGAAATTAGTCCATTATTGTGAGTAGCAGTAACTCATTCCTTTCATGCTGAGGAATATATTCAAATGGCCAAATCACATATAAAAAGGAAGATATTCAAGTGACCAAGTCACATACAAAAGGTGTTCAAAGTCATTAGTCATCAAGGAAATACAAATTAAACCCACAGTGAGATACCTCCTAACCTTCACAGGACTAGCTAAAAACAAAGATGGACAATATCAAGAGTTGGTGAGGATATGTAGAATCTGGAACTCTTGGACACCACTGGCAGGAGTGTACACTGGTAAAATCGCTATGGAAAACTGGCTTTCTAATAAACTTAAATATACACGTCTTCTATGACCCAGTAATTCTACCCCCAGGTATTTACTCAAGAGAAATGAAAATGTAAATCCACAAAACGACCTGTACAAGAATGTTCCAGTAGCTTTGTTTATTAAAGTCTCAAGTGGAAACAGCTGAGAAGTTCATCACTAAGAGAAAGGATAAATAAACTGTGGTATGTCCACACAATGGACATGTCACTCTTAACTCTCTGGGTCTTCAGTTTATGGGAAGAATAATGTTTATACAACATACAGAATCATTAAGGAATAATGTGGAAAGTGGCTTACAAATACAGGATTTATTCTGGTTTTGTCACTACATAAGTAAGAAAAAGACAAAGAAACGGTAGGTGAAAAAAAGACACAAATGAACATGTTGTTGGCCACCAACTCCTAAACCTACTTAAATATCTCAACTCCCTTGATCCAGCTGCCATTTTTCTGACCTGCAAGCAGGAAATAGTCATGAAATGAAACCATTTTTGCCAAAACAAAAACAAGGTAACCAGAAGGGTTTGTCTTAGAGCCTTAACCTTTAAGAAACATCCAAAATTTCCTGCATATGTTAATCTGCTTAACTTAGAAATCTCAAAGCATCTGCTTCTGCATCCTATCATAATGATTTTGTTTTATTATTAAATGCCTCATCTTTTATTCTGTTTTAATCAGCAAACCACCTTGAATCTCTGGAAACAAGCAGGAAAATAATCACATGCAGACACACATGCACTTAGATACAGATATGAACCTTCCCCACCTATGTGTATATGGAGGTCTTCATGTTTTCTACATCTACATACGATAAGCATAACAAAAAGCAAGGAGTCACTTGATAGCAAACATGCCAGAACATATACATTTGCATGAGGTTCCCCAAAGTAGAGAGATTCTACCCTTATTCCAGCAATGCTGTTCTTGCTCGAAACATTTTTGGATCTTTGGAAGCTGTGTTATATAAAGAATTGTGAAAATGATAGAGCCTACTGAGCTAGGAGGAGAAAAGACTACCCTTAAATATTTGAAGAGGCATTGGGCAAAGGAAGGAATACATGTTTTATAGCCATTGTACATATGAGGAAACAGGTTCCATCATGTGTCCACAGTCACACAGCCAATCGGGGTGCTGGCTTGATGTGAGCTCAGGCAGTCTGCTCCCAATCTGCTCTATCACTGGCCTCTTAAAATAGAATGGGACAGACTAATGATGAAGAATGATATCGCACCCGCGCTGTTCTGGTGGAAGAGTACTGGGATACAGTGGGTGCTTCAGGGGGAGAGTGCTCAATCAGCCCCAAGGACAGGGGGTGTGGTGGCAGGTGCCAGGAAAGATTTCACGGAAGAGCTGCCATTCACAAGGAAGGGACTTTAATAAGCTGATTCAACTCTTTGCAGACTGGTGGGTTCTTATGTTCTCACCTTTTTCCAAGGTCGGATCAGAAAAAGCCAGGTAGGACTTGTAACATCCCACACCTCATCACTATCCTAATGTTTGTCTGGTCCTCAAAGAGCATTTGAATTCTCTCCTGCAGATAGGGATCTTGAGACAGCTTTGGAAAATGGGGCCACTGCGGGGATATAAGTGACTTGCCAATGTCTTCTCCCCTCTGCCTCCCAGACTCCAGAAATTCATCATCCAGATCTTTCTTTAGCAGACAGGTGGTGGTCCAAGGAGTGTGTGTGTGAGTGTGTGTGTGTGTGCATGGGTGTGTGTGTGTCTGTGTGTCTGGGGGGGGAGGTGGGGAGGGGGCTGCCTCTTCCCCAGCCTCAGAGCATCCAGCCTCTGCACATGTGAAGCTGAAGCTGCCTGGCCCTTTGATCAGGACCCCATGCTGTGCCTTGTTCAGTGAATTTTTAAATTCTCTTTCATTTTATTGAGCGGTTTCACTCCCCACCTCCCATCCCTGAGTCAGGTCTCAGGATTATTGGGTCCTTCTCCTCATTGATTTGTTTTCCTGACCTTTGTAGTAGATACTGAAATATATGGATGGGACAAGAAAAGAAGAAGGAAAGGGAAGGGGAGGGAGCCTGGGTAGCCTCTGGAAGGGAGGGCTCATGGTGAAAATCTTGGTTCTGGCCACTTTTTACAGAAAAGAGACAAGTCAGGTGACAGTTGCCTGGTGCCCCAGAAGAGGAAGCCCCTGATTTATGGGAGCTGACCACTGAAGACCAGCTGAGGTCACAGCTCTGGTCCCCCACAAGCACCAGAGACTGGTGCTGGACTACTGTATCTCTATGCATTTGCTTTCTGTTGAAAAAAACTCCTGTGTCAGCTAAGTCTTTTATTCTTTTGGAGAATACGTGCTCTGCTCCGCTCAAGACTCTGCACTAGGAACACATGCATGCTCTTCTTTCTCTCTGTCTCTGAGCCCCAACTTTGTATTAAACCCCATGTCCTCAGACCAGCCACACTGGTACACTGGTACAGGTTCCACCATTAACATTGAGAAGGAAGAAATGAATATATGTGGAGTACCCACTGCCCATCATTGTAAGGGGTGTTTTATTTGTATTATGGGTTACTAGGCCAGAATTTTCCTGCTGTTCCAGTTATGAAGCTAGGACCCACAGTGGAGCCACCAACTGGAAGGCAGTGCTGGATCTAAGACATGTGTATGAGTGCTGTTCCCACCTCAAAGCCAAGTGAAAAGTCTTTAAGAGTCAGCAGTAAAGATCTGGGATTCCTGCAAGATGGGGAGTCTGGCCCCTCAACCCCAGGCAGGTACTGTGTCCACCAACCAGGAGACATGCCTGAAGAGGAGGCACAGGGCAGAAGGAGACCCTGCCCCCCCAGATATGCACCCTGCAAGAAAGCCTCACCTTTTCACTCATGTCACAGAGAGTATCAACTACTAGTCAGTGTTGGCCCAAGAAATACCAACAGCCTCCAAAGGAAGCACCAGAGATGGGCACAATTATGAAAGAGAGGTTTGTCCTTCTTTTAAAAAAAAATTTTTTTTGAGAGAGAGAGAGCAAAAGGGAGAGAGAACGTGAACACAGAGGGAGGAGAGACAGACTCCCCGCTGAGCAGGGAGCCTGACAAGGGTGGGATCATGACCTGAGCTGAAGGTAGACGCTTTGACTAAGCCACCCAGGCGCCCCAAGAGAGGCTTGTCCTTTTCCATTTCCTTCTACCAGAGAGAACATTCTGGAGGAACTAGGCTCTGAAGGAGTGGATGCTCCAAGCTACCTAAAGGGAGGAAGGTACTGTTGATGGGATTTAAGTGGAGTTTGAGAGTTAGCAGGCCCTGCAAACACCCCTACCCATATCCCCTCATCTTTACCTTTGGGTTCATACAGGCCTGACTTCCAACTGCCAGAACCTGCATCTCTTTGCCTGCAAGCCTTTCTCTGGCCACTGAAGCCCTTTCTGCCCACAAATAAGTGCTGGGGAATTCAGCTCTCATCCATGGACAGGCAGGATTTGGTGTATAAATACCCCAGGTCCTTCATTTGTGTAGAATAACTCTGAGTCACTTGTTCTACACTGTATTAGTTATTGATTGCTATAGAGCAATTTATCCCCAAAACACAGCAGCTGGAGACAACAACAAATAAGTATTACCTCACAATTACCTTGCAATTGGTCAGGAATGCAGTAGAAGCCTGAAGAGGTGGTTCTGGCTCCAGGGTGCTCGTGATTTTGCAGTCAAGATGTCAGCCGGGGCTACGTCAGTTGAAGGCCTGACTGGGGCTGAATGATCTGTTTCCAAGCCGGTTCATTGATGTTGCCGGCTCTTGGCAGGCCTCAGTGCACCACCACTTAACACTTCATGATCTGCGGCTGGCTTCCCCTAGGGCTCTGATCCAAGAGAGTGAGACACCAAAGTGAGAACAGAAAAGTCTTCTACAACCCAGCCTCAAAAGTCAGATACCATGTTAATTATCAATGTCTGCATAACAAATTACCCCAAGACTTGGCCGCTTTAAGACACGTATTAACTCACTATGAATATTGATCAAGAATCTGAGCCCAGTTTAGCTGGGTGCGCCTTTGTGCCTCTAACTCAGAATCCCTCACCAGGCTCCTCCCTGTGTGGCCCTCTCCATACGGTAGCTCACAACATGGCGCCTGGTTTCTTCTAAGAGCTCTTGAAGGAGAGAGCCAGAGAACACAAGCAAGGCAAAAGCCAGAGTCTTTTTGCGACCTAATCTCAGAAATGACAGCCATCACCTTTGTCATATTGTATGGTTAGAACTGCATCACTTCATATATGGTTATAAATGGCTTACACTCTAGGGAGGGAATTGTACGAGGTCATGAATAACAGCAGGTAGGGAGAATTGGAGCCATCTTGGAGGCTAACCTACCACAGTATACCATCACTTCTGCCATATTCTACTGAATACACAGGCCACACACATCTCAATGTGGGAACGAATTACAAAAGGCACAAACACCTGGAGGTGAGGATCACTGGGGCAGACTTGAAGGCTGACTCCCACAAAAACTGTCTCCAGAGTTCCCCAGTGAGATTATACATTTGTTGATAATGCACTTTCAAATGCTTTCCTTCCTTCCCCTGGTTCATTTCCCCACTCCCCTACTGGTCTTTCCTGGCATCATCTGCCAGATAAACCACTTGCACCTGAATCCTTATTTCAGGGTCTACTTCTGGGACAGCCCAAACTAAGACAAGACTGACACATTAAATTAGATTTATAGGTTCAATTGGTTGAGCGTCTGCCATGTCTTAAGGTCATGATATGGTCCTCGGATTGAGCCCTGTGTTGGGCTCCCTGCTCAGCAGGGAGTCTGCTTCTCCCTCTTCCTCTGCCTGCTGCTCCCCCTGCTTGTGTTCTCTTTTCTCTCTCTCTCTGTACCAAATAAATAAATAAAATATTTTTTAATTAGACTTATATAAAAGTGTGTGTTAGGAACAGATGCAAAATTTATTTTTTACTGTGGGACACAGCAAAAATTTTGAAAGCCATTGTAGTAAGCACCACAGGATTTCAGGGACAATGTTTTCATTTAACCCTGATGAAATCTAGAAAGACTAGAACTTAAGAGGACTCCAAGGAGGTAGAGAGAAGACAAAGAAATATGAAAAACTGAAAGGTGCACTGGACATCCAGAAACAGTGATATGTAAAACTAGGGCTGTTTCCTGAGTTCATTCCCCACTTGTCTGTTGGAGTTTTGTTTCTATCTGCTCATCACCTCACTTTAATGGGGGCCTTGCGTCAAGATGCCCATATCCAGTCTGAGCTCCAGCCAAGCCTCATGCCAGCAAATATCCCATACTTTCATGAGGGAGAATTGCTCTGTAACCAAATTGTAGAGATGAAATGCAAAAAATTTCATAGCATTTGTGGGGGAGGAGGGAGAGTCCCAGGAGTAAGCTAAGTCACTTGAAACAACTGTACATTTTCATACATTTTTCAAAACTCACTTTGAGACTGACTTTAGATAGATAGGTACCAAATGACTCTTGACCTCTGAGTACCCAAAAAATGCCCAGGAGAAATCAAGGCCTTCTAAAGCACTCAGCTGTGGGCCTATCAAGGGCTGGCTAGAGAAGCTTAAATCCAAATTAATTACCCAGATATCTCTAGTTCAGAAGTTGGGCCACAGACAAACTCATCAGCATGCAATAGCAGCACCAGTCCCATGGTGAGAAGAAAAGGAAGCAAGATAATGAGGACAGTAGATAAAAGGGAGACCATGGAGGAGGATCTTAATTGTATCTTAATTGAGTCACACACTTTCTCCTTCATGCAGATCCCAGCCCTCAAGTCAGAAAAAGAGTGGTCTCTCTGCTTGGGTGCTTCCTGTGTCCCAGCCATGACTGGTGCCCAAGGTCAACACCCTGTGGCATTCCATTAGAAAACAAGTGTATCAGTTAACTGTTGCTGCAATAATACTATATAACAAACCACCCCAAATCTTAGTAATAATTATTCATGTCACCCACGTATCTGCAGGTCTGTGGGTCTGCAGGTCAGCTGGAAGTTGGCTGATTCAGGGTGGGACAGGCCAAGCAGCTCTGCCTCAAGCTTTGGATGTAGCTCCTCTTGGCCCTCACTGAGGCTTGGCTCATATCTGCTCCACAAGTTTTGGTTTCAGAGCCCAGAGGTCTAGAAGGTCTTCTCTGAGCACAGGGAAAAAGCAGAAAATCCAAGGCCTCTTAAGAACTGAGCTTAGAACTGGCAACCCCTCACTGCCATCCATATATCACTAGTCCAAGGATGTCACATGGCAGAACCCAAAGTAAAGGGTGAGGGCTACACTCCACCTACAGTGAATCCATGGCAAGGGTGACGACATAGGGCAGAGTGATGGATGCAGAGCCAAGAATTCCATCTACCAAAGCCTGGGTCTGCCTCCAAACTCAAACTGAAGCCATGATAATTGAAAGAGACTCTGAAATTCTAATCCATTGGTTGTATTTCTGATAATTTGGAAGTATGAAGGTGAGAATGACATGCTCACACACCTGGCCATCACAAAAACTGGAGGACAGTGATGGAGTACACCACCCACTTCATTTGCACTTTGGGAGTAGTCAGTGTAGACCATTGCACTCATGGGCCTACATTGTCAGCATTGGTTATTACTTGCTGTCCGAAAAGGTGTGGCGTTTCCTCTGACATTGGAATATGAGGGTAATTGCAGGTTATGTGGTCATTCCTGAGAAGAGAAGAAGGTCTTTCTTCAAACAGATGTGCTGCTCTACAATCATGAATGTTCCATAATCTTCTCATTCCTTTTCCATTGGCTCTGGCCTATGTGGTTGGCTGGCAAGGCTACTTCTGGGAAGGAAAAAAGTCCCCATTTCTTTCCTGAAGTTGGAGTCCAAAGAAACCCAGCTTTTTTGACTTGGATTGACAAAAACATAAAACTATCCCAGACTACTCCAACCTACTTGGAGTCAGTGGTGACAAAATGCATTCCTGGGCCTTGTGAGTCACTCCTTGGGTGGGCACAGGGTCACAGCATCCAGACCTGCAGCTTGACCCTGCACGAAGATGCCCACCCAGGAGCGGGAGGGGGCTGAATTCCACTCTGTCTTCCACTTGCCAAGCCAAGCACCCAGACTAGGGGCTGCATAATCCCAAAGGAGGTGGCCACTTTGATACTTAATCTGCCCACAAAGGGCACACTTTGGCAATCCACAGAAAGATAACTTAGCACCAAAGGAGGATTTATCTTCTTGGAAGTCAGATGTTTGGCTCTCCCAGATTGCCCAGAGGCTACCCAAAGCATGGAGCCAGGCACAATGTGGCTTTGGATTACTCTTTCCACCTCTTCATTACCCCCACCACAGCATCTGCATCCACATCCTTTGCCATGTGACTCTGCACTGCCCCACCACTGGGAGAGGCAGAAAGTACATCTTCATCCCACCCACGATGGGCTTAACCATGTGACCTGCTTTGCCCAATAGAATGTGAAGTGAGCAGTGACTTTAAAAGCACTTGCTTCATCTAGCTTGGCCTTTCAAGCCTCTGTCATCTGCCATAAGAAGGGCATGCTCCCAAGAGCCTCTGGTACCAGAGGGAGGAGTCCCACAGTGACCCACAGTCTGAAACAGAGCCACCTTCACTGCCCCACAGATCGATAAGCAAAAACAATAGATGTGTGCTGTTTGTTATGTGATAAAACCTGACCGATACACCTGTTATGCAATTCATGGAACAGGACAAACTCTCCTCTCAAATCAAGAAGCCTAGGTCATCCAGTTAAGAGAAAGCATCCAGGGCTGAACAAAAAAAAAAATGTGAAAGCCCAATAGATATCCCACCAGAGGACTGAGCAGAGATGCACCCCTCAGTGGAATGGAAGCTTGAGGACACCAGACAAGACTAAATGGGAATGATGCCTAGGCAGATTCTGGAGCGGAGCTTCCAGGACTTTCTGTGGCATGCCTGAGGCTTCCGTTGTGAGTGAGGAGGGGCTATGGGGAGTTCTGAGTGTGCCCAGGTACTGTGATGTCCATTTAGTTGGCCCCAACCCAAGTGCCACCTGCTGGAACAAAGGTCACCATGCTGGGCAGGGCTGTCTGCTGTGGTGCCCATACCATGCTTTCCTCAGGGAAAGCTGTGACACACTCCATGTTCAACCCTCTGAGGAGGGCAGACATTTTGTCTGCAGGAGCCTTTCTACTGAGTCAGCCAGTTTTTAATGAGGGCTGTACACCAGACAGTGCTGCCACCTCGCCACTCTCATTAAACCTTGATCGCAGCTCTATCCAGCTGCAGTTGATTTGGCTTTTGCCAATGCAGATGCATTTCTCACTCCTCGTCATAATAAACTGAAGAACAGACAGGTTTATTGGCGAGTGGGAAGAGATTTTGGAAAGGAGAAAGGAAGGGAATTCCTCTACTATACTGCTTTCAGCCCCAAAATGAATACCAAAGTCAAATGCTTCCTTCTCAGAGGTCAGTTGGGAAAATGAGCTCATGTGCAACATGGGTCGCGCTTAGATAGAAAGAGGTGCAAGGCGGTCACCCTCTGTGTGGCCTCCTTTCCAAGTGTGATGGTGCCGGACTCCAGGAAGACAATGATGTCTGGGTTCACTCCATTTCAATCTATTTAGAACATTACCCAGCAGAAATATCTTTGCTAAGAACTTTTTGAATAATAAAATATCCTGTTAAAAATAAGCCAACCAGGGGCGCCTGGGTGGCACAGCGGTTAAGCGTCTGCCTTCGGCTCAGGGCGTGATCCTGGTGTTGTGGGATCGAGCCCCACATGAGGCTCCTCCGCTATGAGCCTGCTTCTTCCTCTCCCACTCCCCCTGCTTGTGTTCCCTCTCTCGCTGGCTGTCTCTATCTCTGTCGAATAAATAAATAAAATCTTTTAAAAAAAAAAAGCCAACCAAGGGCACCTAGGTGGCTCAGATGGTTAAGATCCGACTCTTGATTTGTGCTCAGGTCATGATCTTGGGTCCATGTCAGGCTCTGTGCTGGGTGTGGAGCTTGCTTGGGATTCTCTCTCATCCTCTCCCTCGGTCCATCCCCACCCACCTACCCCCATCCTGTGCATGCACTCACACACTCTCTCTCTCTCAAAAAGAAAAAAAAAAGAATAAGCCGACCAACACCATGTAAAGAAAACTAAGGTTTAGCAAAATGATGCAGGTTGAAAACCCATCATGGGGGCTTTCCCATGAATCATTGCTAATCCCTCAACAACTCTTTAGGGCAAGTGTCATCATTCCTGGTTCAACACACATAGAAAGGAAGGTCAGAGAGATGACATGATTAACCCACAGTCACCCAGCAACTAAATGATAGGACCTGAATTCAAACCCAGTACTGACTGGACTCCAGAATTTATATTCTTTCCATCATGCCAGACTGACATGTTAACCTTAATATTTTATATAAAGCAGATATAAAATCTCGGTCTACAAACACTGTTGTCTAACAAATGTAACTTTCTTTAGTTTTCTATTATTCAACTTAATTTCTCTTTGGAGCTCATTCCACCAGGGGGTCTGTCAGAAACTTAAACTCAAACAATTGCTTACCCCTGCCCTTCCCACGTTTGTGCAGTAGGCCCTCGAGATGCTCCACACATGTCCCCCTGGGCGGGTGTGGGGGACAGGTCCACACAGGGCCATACACACTGCCAGTACCCAAGTTAAGCATATGCCACCACACCTCTCCTCTCTGCTGTCTCAGTGCAGAGGTAACCAGCCTCTTTGCCCTGTTAAAAAGAAACCGCAAGCCCAAAATGGCATCACTTAGGCCAAATCACCAAACCAGGGCTTAATACCTAATCTAATTGCAGTTCCAACCTCCCCCAAAAATGTGGTAACCACTCAGTCAGGAATTTTCTGATCAGCACCAATGAGGGACTCTGTCACATGGGCCATCCCTCAAAGGAAGATGAGGTAATCTGCAGGATAAGATCCCTTGCCCTTCCCCCCAAAGGGAAAGTGACCTTGCCTGAAACAATCCTATTCCTTTGCTAATAACTTTCTTACCCCACCCTCCTTTGTATAAAAACCTTCCATTTTGTACAACTCCTTGGAGCTCCCCTCTGGTTGCCAGATGGGATGCTGCTCAATTCATGGATCAATTAATAAAGCCAGTTAGATCTGTAAATACACTTGGTTGAATTTTGTTTTTTAACAGTCCTCTGGGAAGACAATTTTGAGGCTTGTTCTTCCGAGGGCCCCCAGAGAAACTGAGCCCCAGGCGCTTCCAGTAGTAACCTGATCATTAACGCCCTCTTTATTGGCTTCTCTTCCTTCCCTGACTCACTTCTCCCACCCACTCACTTCTGCTTCCTGGGATCTCCTCCCAAACAACTTACACATGAATCCTTGTCTCAGGCTCTGCTTTCAGGGAACTCAAACTAACATGCTATACATATATAGCATCCAAGTTCCTGGGAACTTCCACAGGGCCAAGGCATAGCAAGGGCAGAGCAGGATGGAACAACTAATCAGTAAGTCACTTGCCCCTTAGTGAGTCAGTTAAGCCAACCCCATCTTATCATCCCCAGTCACCAGGCTGCACAAATTGCTGCTGAATTGTCCCTTGTTCCAGTCCTCTGGCTGCCTCAGGCCCAGCATCTCTTGTCCTTATTTCTATGTCATACCATGTGGGGGTGACAAAAATCCTTCTACCAGGCTGTCATAACATGCCCCATAGCCATTCTCACCTCCCCAGGGCTCTACCCATAAAGCAGAACATAGAACCCACTCTTGGGTCTCTTCTGCCTGCTTCCCTGATGCTCCACTGAGAAACCAGAACCGCAGTCCCTCTCTCTAGGAACATCAGAGCCTGTGCTTTCAGCTCTTTTCATTCGGGCTCCCTTCTTCCCCAAGCCTGGGAGAAGCTCTCTTTCCTCAACACTCTGCTCTCCCTTGTGCTGTGTCCCCTGAGTGTTCTGTCTATGCCAGAGTCCCCTCCATCCCCTGAGTGTTCTGGGGAATTATCTCAGGATGGTATCCCAGTTCCTTGAAAGGTGGGGAGTGGGGGGAACCACTGTGGTAAAAGGAGGGAACTGAAAATATAAACTTCAGCTTACATCTTTTTCAATATCATTCTTCCACATTTATGAGACACATTACAAATAATCCTTACAACAGTGCAGTCCTGGTATGGAATCCCAGTATTTCTTCACCAAGTAATTGGAAGAAACCCCCTCATTTCCTCCAGATCTTTCCCATGTCCCCTACCATTCTGGGCTGGCTTCCTCATTTCCTGATGTTGGGGAGTCTGTACTATGAGAAGGGGCTCCCCCATCCTGTTCATACTTTGAGTTCAGGCAAAACCAACTACAATTCTGAAGAGATTGGCTTTCCTTCTAGACAACCTTTCTGTAAAATGACTGTGATAACAGCTCGTTGCCCCATGACCATCTCCTCTCCCTCTGCTCTTGTCCTTCTGTTTTTGCCCCAGAGAGCATTGTGATGGGAACATACTTTTGGCTCCTGTGGCAGCTGTCCCCATGCCCTACCTGTCCTTCCTGTCCCCAAACCTACCAGGCCTAGCGGAGTACACAGGTCATCCCTGCACACATTCTCTCTTTTCAGGCTTGTGTGCAGATCAAAAAGATAACAATTCCATCAGTTCCCAGGAGAAACTGAGGCACAGTCCCCAATGGAGCTGGTTTTCAAATTCACAGAATCACTGACTACTTGAGGCCTTTGACTGTCTTGGAAATTAGAATCTCTCTGGTCAAGAGGAAACATTGCCTCTGCCTCTTTAAGTGCCCTGACCTTTCAGCCCAGTTAGGGTTGGTGGGTGGTTTGTGGCTTCTGCTTTTAAGTACAGCTCAAACTCTCTTCCTTTCAGAACCTTTCCCTCATTCTGGTTTTGGGGATGAGAAAGATCACCACTTGTACTGAGCATTACAAGCTGACCTCTTATGGTATAATTGCCAGCCTCGATTTGGAGACCTGGGGGAAGCTGTGGCCCATGCTATAATAACAGAGGCCCCAAGGGCTACTGCACCTGGCAGTACAGCCCCCAGGGCCCCAAGGGACACTTCAGCACCCTCTGCTGAGGGAATGTCCCCACCAACCTGGCTCTCTCTCTCTCTCCTCTGGAGGCTCCTCGGGGCTGAAAAAATCTCTCAGACTAACTCAGCTTTCATGCTCATTCCCATCTATCCTCTCGATGACCAGATCCCTGGAACAGGGTTCCTTTGCTCCAGGCAATGCTCTTTCTGCCCTCCCCCCCCCCCCAGAGTAAGAGCCCTTTGAGGTAATGAATTTCAGATGGCCTGGACTGGAAGGATGAAAGCATTGGCCAATTCCAGCGATGACAGCCTTATGTTGGGCTAAAGCCCCCTTCTTGCCAACCCACCTTCTCCCCATGCCAGGAGGTCTCCCCTCCACTCACTGTACTCCTAGTCCTTTCTTTCCCCCCAAGGAAGAGCAGATGGTTGGTCAGAACCAGGATTGCTACTGAGATTGGGCAAGGTCTCAGGCTCCACTGACTCCTATTCATTTTCCCACTAGTAACCTCTCATGCTGTCATGCCCAATCCCAAGTGACCTGGAGAATAAGAGAACCAGGGCCCTAGAGGACCTGCCTCTCCACAGGCAGGCTCAAGCACTTGAGTACCACAATTTACATTCAGGGACAACAAGGAGTCCCAGAAGTCATGGGGTGAATGGTGTCTCCTCCAAAGATGCATCCACTGGAAACCTGGGACTGTGACCTTATTTGCAAAAAGGGCCTTTGCAGATGTAACTAAGTTAGAGATCTCAAGATGAGATCATCCAGGATTACCCAGGTGAGCCCGAGGTCTAGTAGCAAGTTTCCTTAGAAAAGTCAGAAGAGGAGGAGACACAGATGCAAAGAAAGACCTGTGAAGACACAGAGGAGAAGCCCATGTGGAAAGGAAGGCAGACACCGGAGGGATGTAGCCACAAGTCTAGGAAATCCTGAAGCCACTGGAAGCTGGAAGATGCCAGGAAGGGTTCTCCCCCAGAGCCTTCAGAGGGAATACGGCCTCACCCATAACTTACTGTACATTTAAGTGTAAAGAAAGTCTAGTTCAGAGGTGCCTGGGTTGCTCAGTCAGGTAAGCGTCTGCCTTCTGCTCAGGTGGTAATACCGAGTCCTGGGATCAAGCCCCACATCGCAGCATTGGGCTCCTTGCTCTGCAGGGAGCCTGCTTCTTCCTCGTCCTCTTCCACTCCCCCTGCTTGTGCTCTCTCTCTCAAATATATAAATAAAATCTGAAAGGAAAGGAAAGGAAAGGAAAGGAAAGGAAAGGAAAGGAAAGGAAAGGAGAGGAGAGGAGAGGAGAGGAGAGGAGAGGAGAGGAGAGGAGAGGGGAGGGGAGGGGAGGGGAGGGGAGGGGAGGGGAGGGGAGGGGAGGGGAGGGGAGGAGAAGAAAGGGAAGGGAAGGGAAGGGAAGGGAAGGGAAGGGAAGGGAAGGGAAGGGAAGGAAAAAAGAAAGCCAAGTCCAATTTAATAGCAAAACTTTTAAGTCTCCCCCCTTTCCCCAACTTGAACCTGACTTAGAGCCAGAAACCTATAAATCTCCTGAATGGAGTAGGAGAGAGATGTTAAGGAACAAAGTCTTATTTGACAGTGCCTACATGATGTGGCATCACAGTCTTCCAAGCTCAAGGCTTCAGTGGAGAGGAATACAGGACTGGATCCACCATGGAAAAACAGCCTTACATGGAGCTCAGTGGTGGGGAACTGTGAAAATGTAATGCTCCAGAGATGGTGTGGAAAGCTGTGAACTAACCCTCATTCAGCCTCGACTTACCCCTGCCAGGTATGCCTAGTACTAGGGTCAGTGAAGAAAAGTCAGATATGAATTTCAGAGCTGGGATAACCCATGGAGATCTGCCAGTACCCACCCCCCACCCTCTGATTTTACAGATGGGAAATAGAGACCCAGAGAAGTTAAATGTGCCCAAGTTCATGTAGTAAGTTCGTTCCTAAATTTCCTGCTCCCCCGCCCCCTATTTGTATGCTTTTGTTGTTTAGCTTCATCACGCTGCTCTGGGGTACATGACACATCCCCAGCAGGTGCAATGCCAAATGCTCCTCATGGCACAGGTGCTCAGTAAGTATGCCTTGAATGGAGATGTTGAGACTTTGCCGTGCCACAGAACACCTGTGTGCTCTGTCCCCACCCCAGCTGGGCACAGCTGAGCTGGAGTGAGTTTAAGCAGAGAATGCTCTGAGGACAAGCTCGCCCAGGGCTGGAAGACTTAGGCTCCAGTTGGGGTCGTGCCAACAAGACATAGGCAGCTTTCAGAGGCCCCACCTCCTCCCTGGGCCATTCAGCAAGGACCTCTATTCCCTGCCTTGTATTACCTTCTCAGCTGTGGGAGGCCTTCACTTTCTCTGATCTTCTACACCCTCTCAGTCCTCTTTCTACTGCTGCCCACACACTGTGTGTCTCAGCCTGGGTTCCCTTGAAACCAATCCCTGAAACAAAGACCAGGGTACAGGTAGTTTATTTGGGAGAAGAGCCCCAGAGAATAAGCGTGAGAGGAGAATGCAAGTGCAACACAGGGAAGGGAGAAAATCCAGTAAAGGGCACAGTCCTGAGCAGTAGTGGGGCTTGGTCATGCTGGGGGCCCTCTGGGATATGAAGGATATGCCTCTGAATCATCCCACTAGAGAAGTGAAAGGCGGGGCATTTACAGTGACTCCCGTCCCCACTGGTCATGCATCTGAAGGGTACAGTCCCTCCAGGCAGGGTGAGGTGCCCTGGAGGCATATTTTGTACTCTGTGCCCAGCTCCCTATGAGGTTGATGTTCAGCCTTACAGAGATTACTTCTCCACAGCCATCAAACAGTTAAAATAATAAAGGAATCCCTTCCATTTCTGAAGGACCTATTTCCAAAGCCCTTTCACACATGTCATTCTATGTCCTCCTCACAGCAACCCAAGGAAGAAGGTTTCACAATCCCAATTTTACACATGGGGAAACGGAGTCTCAGGGGGGCTGCCTGCCAGGAAGTGGCACAATGACAATAGAAAAATCAAGGTTATTCTTGCCAACCCATATGGCAACATGCAATCCCACTTCTATTGTTTCCTTCCCTGGAGAAAAAAATATGCCCTTTGCCATTTGCCTTACTCCTGGGGTGGTGACAAAGCCTCCTTAGAGGAGGTTAATTTGGATAAGAAGAGAGGCAAAACAGAATATGCCGGAAAACAGCAGCCTAACAACTCTGGGAATCACACCTGGTCAAAATCGCTGTACACCAGGGGCTTGCAGACGCTTTGCCACACTAAGCAATTCAGCTCATCTCTCCCGGCATCCCATCCCCCTCCCAAGCAGAAGGCTTGGTGGGAAGGAGGTGAGCCCAGCAGGCCAGTCCCTGGGAGCAGGGGGAAGCAGGAATCTCAGATTTATATGCTTGAGAGCAAAGGGTAACAGGAGAAGCAATGTGCTGAGCTTCACAGCAAATGAGTTGACAATGCACAGGGGACCCAGGTTGGGAACTTCAAGGTGGAATCAAAGGGGGTAGGGGGCTGGAGGAAAAGAGACTCAAGAATGTGTCCTTAAAGCATAGAATCAGAGCAAGGGGAGGGAGGCCTCTGGTGTTTCATAGTCTAAGATTGGGGTCTTACAGCCCTAACTGGGATTTCACCCTCCCCAGGTGCATAGGTCTAGGTTCCCTGGGCCATTTAAAGAGGCCCCAGCATGGGATAACAAGGGACCCTACCTCTTCCTTTGCTCATTGAAAAAGGATGTACCAGACCAGTTGTTTACAAACTGCACCTGTGGAGCCTAGTGGGGAACCAGGACCTGTCGGAGGTGAGCAAGGGAGCAGGTAAGTGCAACAGGACCCCAAGGGAGGGCCTGGGTCCCTCACCAAATTCCATTGGAGGAGCACTCCACTTTCATTTGACATCATTTGAACACCATTCTCTTTGAGGAAAAGGTCCTGAGGCTTAAAGTCCTTGAAACCAAGAAACTACACAATCTTTAAGAATCTTTCTCACTCGAATGGCTAAAATGAACAACTCAGGAAACAATAGATGTTGGCAAGGATATGGAGAAAGAGGAACCCTCTTACACTGTTGGTGGGAATGCAGGCTGGTAGAGCCACTCTGGGAAACAGTGTGGAGGTTCCTCAAAAAGTTAAAAATAGGGGCGCCTGGGTGGCTCAGATGGTTAAGCATCTGTCTTTGGCTCAGGTCATGATCCCAGGGTCCTGGGATCAAGCCCCACACTGGGCTCCTGGCTCAGCGAGGAGCCTGCTTCTCCCTCTCCCTCTGCCTCTCCCCCTGCTCATGCTTTCTCTCTTTGTATCTCTCTGTGTCAAAGGAATATATAAAATCTTTTAAAAAAAAAATTAAAAACAGAGCTACCCTATGATCCAGTAATAACACTACTAGGTATTTATCCAAAGGATACAAACATAGTGATTTGAATGGGCACAAGCACCCCAATGTTTATAGCAGCAATGTCCACAGCAGTCAAAATATGGAAAGAGCCCAGATGTCCATCAACAGATGAATGGATAAAGAAGTAATACTCCAATCAAGTATTACTCAGCCATCAAAAGAAATGAAATCTTGCCATTTGCAACAACATGGGTAGAACTAGGTGGTATTATGCTCAGTGAAATAAGTCAACCAGAGGAAAGACAAATACCATATGATTTCACTCATATGTGGAATTTAAGAAACAACACAGTTGAATATAGGGGAAGGGAAGGAAAAATAAAATAAGATGAAAACAGGGAGGGAGGCAAACGATAAGAGACTCTTAACTCTAGGAAACAAACTGAGGGTTGCTGGAGGGGAGGTGGATGGGGGGATGGGGTATCTGAGTGATTGGCATTAAGAAGGGCACTTGAACTAATGAGCATGGGATGTTATATGCAACTGATGAATCACTAAATTCTGCCCCTGAAACTAATAATACAGTATACATTAATCAAGTTGAATTTAAATAAAAGATTTTTTAAAAAGAATCTTTCTGACTCTAAAATCCAGGCTATTTTTGAAAAATAAACAAGGTGGTCTGGCTACTATGGGATCAAAGGGTTTGCTTCTCTCTTGATGGAAAGGATTTGCCTGGGAATCATTTTGTTCCCATTCCTGTTGACTTCTTGGGGCCATTTGGATTGGTCTGAATCTGACTTTGGTATTTATAGAGAATAACATGAATGACTTCAGGGACTGGGGCTCTGATTTGATGATCTCGGGCAGGTTCTGAAGGACACAAATTGCCTTCTTTCCCGGAGGGTCAGCTGTTATGCAAGAACAGTAGTCACCCACATGCAGAGCTCTGAAGCTCTTTTTCCAAAACTAGAAATCACATTAAATCCTCAAAGTGATCTGAGAGGTAGGTGTTACCAACCCCATCTTCCAGATGAGGAAAGTGAAGCTCCAAAAGCTTGAATGATTCAACTCACTCAAGGTCACCGGCCAGTAGGAGCAGAACTAGGAATAGAATCTTTTCTTCCAGCAGGACATCAATGTCAATTGCACTTTCTGAGCACAGAGATTGGTCTGGAAATCTTGGCCTCCAGTTGGGTAGAAACCTACTGTTGGTACTCCAACCACAGCCCCTTCCCTTTCTATTTCAATGCCCACCTGCCCAACTTGTAGTATCTCTTTGCCTGAGATCTGCTTTCTCTGGACACTACAACCTCCCCCCCCCCACCCCTGCCATGAGGCAGACCAGAAGTGCGGGGGAGTTTAACACTCCCACCTCCCACAAACAACCAGTCAGTGGCCAGGGGCTGGCAGAAGCTAGCATATAAATACACCACTCATCCACACTCTCCTACAGGTGTTCCCTGTGATCACCTCCCAGATAAGCCACCCCCACTGAAATCCTGGAATCAGGGTCTGCCTTGGGCTAGACAGGCTACCCTATGGTCTAAAATAGGGCTTACAAAAAATCAACTGTCTCCCTTTTCCCAAGGGTTGTTGCAGATTTCTGAGGCAGAATTCTTAAAGCCTGAGGAAAGAAAGGTGCCTGATTAGGAGCAGACACCGGCTTTATCCAAAACTCATAAAACGTGCTACATCCCATACAAAATGTACTACGCAGCCCTTTTAAAAAATGAAGATCTCAATATGTTGATACGAAACCATAGCCAAGATATATTGCATCATGAAGAAAGCAAGTGACAGAACGGTGTGTTTAGGATGCCACCATTTGTGGATTTTAAAGGGATTTATACACATAGGTATGCAAGAGTATCTCTGGGAAGATACATTTTTTAAAAAGACAAAAATGTAGGAGTCCCTGCAGAGGAAGCCTGGGGACTAGGGACTATTCCTCCTTTTCATTGTTTGAACCAGCCTCGTCTATCCCTACGTTACTTTTAAAAGGGAGGCAGGGTAAAGGAAACACACTATTAAATTAAACAAGGAGGCTCATGAGAAATAATCTATGTGCATCATATTTACCTGAGGAACTTGTAGAAACCGGCAGCTCCAACTGGTCAGGGGATTCTAGAATCTGCATTTCTAATCAGTTCCTAGGTGATTCTCATGTCCGTGGACTGTGACCTGAGAAAACCTGGCACAAAATGCTAGCGCATCACCGGGCTGCAGGGCAGGCTGCAGAGCTTCTGGGGGAACAGCTGGGTTGGAGACGGGCAGTGCGGGCGGGCATCTGTGCGCCGCCGAGGGCTGTCCCTGGGAGGGCAGCACCTCTGCTCGCCATGACACGACACTTCATAATAAAGGGCTTTACAAGCCACTGCCTTTCCCTGGCTCACTTTCAGGTCTACGGCGACCATCTCCCTGGACGGCGTACTTGGCAGCAGATTACTTTGCTTCCTCTTCTCCCTGTGTAGAGGATGCTCCCCTAACTCTCTGTAGCAATCTGCAAAAAAAGCCCAACAGAGATGGACAAAGAAGGCAATGGCAAATGACCTCCAAAACTATTTACAATTAACTGGATATGGGGCACCTGGGTGGCCCAGTCAGTTAAGCATCTGCCTTCCGCTCCTGGGATGGAGCCCCATGTCAGGCTCCCTGCTCCATGGGAAGTCTCACACTCAATCTCTCCCTCTACCCCTTCCCCCAACTCATTCTCTCTCTCTCTCTCAAATAAATAAATGAAAATCTTTAAAATATATATATAAATTAAAAAAATTATCTGGATATCCTGAAACCACTATGGCACTATATGTGAACTAACTAGAATCTATTTTAAGTAAAAACTTGAAACAAAAATAAATTAATAAATAAGTAAGCAAGTAGGGGGGCCTCAGTGGCTCAGTCGGTTAAGCATCCAGCGCTTCTTGGTTTCAGCTCAGGTCGTGATCTCAGGGTTCGGAGATCAAGCCCCATGTTGGGTTCCATGCTCAGCACCGAGTCTGCTTGAGATTCTCCATCCCTCCCTTCCCTTGCTTGCATGCTCTCTCTCCCTTTCTCTCTCTAAAATAAATAAAATAAATCTTAAAAAAGAAGGAGAGGAAGGAAGGAAGGAAGGAAGGAAGGAAGGAAGGAAGGAAGGGAGGAAGGAAGGAAGAATACAACTCACTGGATATCTGGTCATGAAGTGAGAGTCACCAGACACCCAAACTTGAGGTGATTGTGAACTTTTAATGAATCCTGGGGACTCACAAAATTCCAGTGACCACTGTGGAGTAAAGACATTCCCATGAAAGGGTGGCTGTGATGCAGTATGTGGTCCATTAGGTTGGTGTCCTGGGACAGGGTAGACTTGAGGGGCAGGGAGAGAAGAAAAGTGGTGGAACTGATTGTTTGCAAACCAATCTGGAATTTTCATTCACACTAGCCCAGATACCTGCCTGGGCCAACATCATTCTCGGGTACGTTAAGAGCTTCACACAGTGTAGCAGGCACCAATTGAGGGACATTTGGAGGCAAAGGCACCAGGAGCTCTGCCCAGCCCCAGCCTCTTGCATCTGCCACCACCACCCCCCACTCCCCTACCTCCCCCCAACCCCGGGAAGAACAGGGAAGGAGGATGGGGTAGCCACATTAAAGATGCATCCTGGGAGTCAGGGATCCAGCTTGGAGCCAGGGACCCTGACGGACCCCAGGCCCACAGCTGAAAGGAGAGCAAAAGCCAACTTTGCCTCAACGTGATAATGAGCGAGCCTTATTATAAGATTAGCTGCCAGGATGAACAACACTCTCTTAATAATGCACGCATTGCTATGACAACCACCCACTTTGGTACCTAAAGATAACTTCATTGTGTGGCCATGTTTCCTTGTTTGAAAAGAAATGCTGTTTACTGTGAGCTGCACCATTCTGCTCGTCCCTCAGGCCTCTAGCTTTGTGCAGAGTGTGTGCCTGCACGTGTGCACAAGCAGGACCACGTACAAGTGTGCACGTGAGTGTGTGGCCGGAGTAGGCAAGGAGCCCGCCCCCCCCCCCTCCCGCGGCAGCCCTGCTTGCAAGGATATCGTCCCGGGCTCAAGGTTGGTAAAATTTCTGTCGGGCCCAGGCACCCAAGCGTGTTGACATAATTATTCAGGAAGACAGGCTTGGCCAGGATTAATACTGTGATTAATTATGGTGGGAGCCTCAACAAGCAAGTGCAGGCTCAGGAGGGTCGGGGAGGGACGTGACAGCGCCTGGCTCGCCGGCTCGCAGGCAGGACGGCCGACGAGGGTGTTGAGTGGGGAGCCGCATGGGCCTGACTGTAATGAGAAATGAGCAAAGTGCTGAAAAATTGATGGCGCCTGCAGATTGCACAGGCTGGCACGCAGCAGGGGCGCCGAGCGCGCTATGCTAATGTGGGCGCCGGGCCCGGGGAAAGAGAGGAAGAAAAGCCTGCACAAAGGAGAGAAATGCAAATGACAGGCACCGAGATCAGTGCCGAGAATCCCGGATTAACTGCTGGAGCTGGTGCGCGCCTGAGTTTAACCCCTTCTGGACCGTGTCAGGCCTGCAGGGGGGTTGCTGCCCGGAACTCGCGTCTGGATCTGAGTCCAGGCCGAGGTTGGGATGCCGGAAAACGGAGTTGTGAAAAACCAAGAACCTGGAGGGAAGAGGCTGGTTCCTCCATGGTGGTGACTTCTTTGGAAAAGGTCGCGCGGCGGGGAGCGGCGGTTAAGGAAGTGATGTCTGGGGTAGGAAATGCAGGGGTGCGTCTAAGTCCTTCCTGGCTACTGCCCTACAGGCAGCCAGAAGGGCTTCTACAACGTAGGCAGAGAGAAAGGAGGCGGGGAAGAGAAAGCACCTGGGCGCTGGACCGTCCAGTAACCTGACCTGAGTGGTAGATATAGGCCTGGTTACATCCCTTATGGGATTTTGTAAGTATCAGATGGGTGCGCCTCTCTACACTCAGCGATGTTCCAATCAAACATGAAACAGAGAAGAAAAGAAAATGAGGCCCGAGCAGCGGAACAGAGACTTGGTTCAAAGCTTCACAGACTGGCCTTCTCTGAGAAAGAACAATGGTGAAGTGGTTTCATGAAGAGTGGGGCACCCAAAACACAAACCAGCATCTTGGAGCCCTGGGGACCCTGGCTGCTTTGCCCTCCCCCCCCCCCAGGTAAGAGGTCAGCGGGAACTCCACAGGGAGCCCCACCAGGTGTGTGACTGCACAGGGAGCCCCTCAGGACCTTAGACCAGGAGGACTAGGAAAGAGGGTCCAAAATTCCAGACAATAGAATTCCATGTAAAGATGGGCAGACTCGGGCAGATGCTATGTACGTTTCCAGAGAGAAAACAGAATCACAGATTCCATTTATGTAATAAAATTAAGTTATTCACCTATCTTTATATTCATTTTTTAAGTCTGCTCAAAACAAGACAACAGGCCCAAAATGAAGTCCCTTATGCTAAACCTCCTGTCACCAAAGCAAGACTTCACTTCATTACAGTCTGGGTGTCCCGGAAATGGAATCTTAACCCAGTCGATCTGGAGTCACCTGACCAGCACTAATCCTGTCATCTACATGATAGACCCCTGCTCACCCCCACCGGACAGTGACCTTGCAACAACCAACCTGCCTTTTTGCCTAGCATAACTTCCTTGTTCCTGGTCCCTTTTGACTTTTAAGTCTTCCATTTTGTACAGTTCCTCGGAGCTCCTTCCTATCTGCTGGATGGGAGGCTGCCGATTCATGAATCATTGAATAAAGGCCAATACGATCTTTAAATTTTACTCAGTTGAATTTTGTTGTTTAACAAATCCGAACGCCTGTATACCCAGCCATTAACAGTAGTTCTTACTATGGGATGGGGGGATTTGAACGCTCTCTTTCGTGTTTGATTTTTTTTTTTTTTTACAATATTCAGGTATTAAGAAAAATGCATATATATAGTCATTTTGAAAGAAAAAATGGCAAAGTTATTGGGAGCCATGTGAATCATGAGCACTGCCTTTCTGGTGGCCTAGTTCTATAAGATTAAGCACTGTCCCCCCCGACCTGTGCAGAAGAGAGGAAGTTCTAGTACAGTCTTCCCCAAGGTCTCTCCCCTTTATGCACGGCGCTACTAGAAGAATCCCTGCCTGTGAGCGCAGAGCTTTCCCATCTACCTCCACACAAAGCATTTCCACTTGGTCCCCATTATTAATCCGTGTACACATGGAGACTTAGACGGGCAGATCTGGGAGCGGTTTTAGAGATAGCCTTGTTGGGGGCAAGGCGGGCATGGAAGTGACATGTCTCGACTGTCTGCTCCATGCCCACACTGGGCAGGACACTTGCAAACAGGACTTCTGCTCAGCTCCAGCTTGTCATTCTCCTGACCAGGAAACTTTGTGAGCTGCTAGGACTCGCCTCTAGAAACTGTCCAGGGAGCGTGTGGAAAAGGCGTCCCTCCGTGGAATGTAGCCACACCATCTGTGTCGCATCTCCACAGCTCCCGGGCCCCCACTCAGAATCCAAAACAGCCACGCAGCACCCGCACCTGCATTGAGAAAGGATGAGATCTCCAGCCAAGGAAGAGTAGGTGACTGTGTAGATACGCACACACAGAGGAATGGAGGGGGGGCGGGGGGGCGCGGCTGTGTTTTTTCCCCTGGGACAAACAAAACAAGGCAGATTTCTCTGCTAGAGTTCCTTTGAACCAGAAATTACAATCTTTGCTCCACGAGACAAGAGGATTACAAAACATCTTAAATGACCTCCCTTTCTCCTTTTACTGCAAAGCTCCAATGAACTCCAAACCCAGGGGTATTCACTGTAACACCACAGATTAAGCAAATAGGACTGGAGAGTCATTTGGGATCTTTTTCCTTTACACAAGCCCCCCTGTGAGGGCAGGGCTTGGGAGAGCGGGAAAGAGGCCTTATTTGCTAAGGCGGGCACAGCTTCACTAGGGCCCAGCAATTATTCTAAAAACATCTGGAGCATGAAATTTTAAAACGCCAGAATTACAGTGGGTCGAGTTGGTGCCTCGGATATTCTTTGTGCGGTGCCACAGGAGAGGCCGGGGAGCTTCCCCAGGAGGTAAGATTTATCCTCTTTCTCCACCTGTCCTGAAGCAAAGTCTTGGGATTTGAATCTATTTTCTTACAGGACTCCCCCATCCCTCTGATTCCCAAACAGGAAGAAATCCCGAAATCACAGTGGATTGCTTATGCATCAACCCCATAGAAAGGCAACTTTTTTGCTTTCTGGCTGTTTTTGCTTTCTGTTTCACAGATGCAACCGACATTAAAAAAGAGAGACGGAAGAACTAAGCAATTCTCTCCTTTTTAAGAGTAATAGTTTACACCTAGTTAATGAGTTTAAAAAAAATCTTCTTTATACAGGAATGCCAGCTAATAGATGTGGAAGGAAAGAAGAAATTGGAAAATCTACCAGTTTGCAGCCCTGAATGAAGTAAATGCTTCAGACAAGGATTATCAGAGAGAGTTAAAGCCATTCCGAATTAGAGTAGAATAAAGTCATTTTTAGTTCTGTGGAAGGGAGAAAAATTAGCTCCCATCTGTCCTTTCTTAGGAATCCAATAGGATGTGAGCCCCCCTCCCCAAAATAAGGAAGTAGACATGTCCTCCAGGAAACAGTACAGCCCACAGACACAGTGAGGGGAAGAAGGCGTGGAGAGACACGCACACCCCAGCCCAAGAGGAACAGGACAGAAGCCTTGTAGGCACTAGGGCAAGATTTGGGAGATCTTATACTTTCCATGAGAATTGAAGCAAAGGAGGCAATGAGAGCAAACAATGGAAAAATAAAAGGAGAACTCTTTTTTTTAAGTCCAGGGAAAATATAAACAAACCCATGCGGGGAAGGTACTGTCATCCCCAGCACACTGATGGGCTCTACAGTGAACAATGTTTATATAGTCATGATAATGCAACCCCTGTTAATGACTTTCCCCATTTAAGACTGACCTAGAATCCAACAAGGAGGCTTCAGGATCGAAGAACACAATATAAACCTCCCCCACCTTGACAATGTGGACATTTAAGTACAGACGATGGAATGGAGAGGGGTAGGAGAACTGAAAGGATGTAAAGCTTATCCTATAACACAAGGAGGAAGAAACTGCCATTATTGACCTAACAAGAAATAAAGTCCAAGCAGATCTCTCCAAAAGTGACAAATGTAACCCAGAGAAAAAATAAAGAGTGATAGCATTATACTGGGCCATTGGGGAGAGATGGAGAAGCCGTGGAGGGGAACTAAGTCTTCATCTGTTACGGCAGGAGGTCAATAATTAATGTCCAAAATTGATCAGTCTATAAATTGCAACAAAATATACTTAAAAATAGAGAGGTAACTTTCAGAAGAAAGAGCTAAATGTGCTAATAAAGGCTCTCTCCGAAGAGTGGGGCCCAGGCTGGGAAGGATGAAGCAAGAAACAGTTGTTTCTCCTTATAAACCCTTTTGTACAATTTGATTTTTTAACTGAGAACACATGTCACCTCGATTAAAAGAGCTATCTTTAGAATATAGTTAGAAGAAAATCATGGAACCATTAATTTGGAGATGATTGTCATCTGTGTATATGTATTATCTTGATTTAAAAAACATCTACATAGAATTAACAGGATTGCAACTCAACAATTAACATGGGAATGATTGACACCCATAAGTACAGGGTCTTCCCATTCTCGGGTAGGTGTATCTCCTAAATTGTTCTTGTCTTCTTTCATGTCTCTCACTAAGAATGTTGTTGTCTATATATTGTTTCTGTATATTTCTTGTTGACTAAGACTTTTACATTTGTATTCCTTTTTTAAATAGGATTTTTAAAGAAAGATTTATAGGTGATTATCGCTAACATAGAAAAATCATTGATTTTGCTATTTTAAAATATGACCCTCCTACTGAAATTTTGTATTACTGTAAATAGTTTTTCAGTTGCATCTCTTGGGGGGTTTTTAACTAATAATATCCTTGATGAATAATGATTAGCTCAGCTTTAATTCTGCTTATTCCTTTGCTCTGTTTATTCTATTAAGTTGTCGAATGGCAGTGGCAATGGTAAGCATCCTTATTCCCTCCCTGACGTTAGTGGAAGTGCATCTCATGTCCCATACAAACAAGGTTTTGAGCTGGCTGCTATCACAAGGTAACAATATCCAGTGGTCAAGGAAGATGGGCTTTTAGATCAGACTGCCTGGTCCTGGGTCAGATCTAGATCCCCCATTTTCTTAGCAGCATGACCTTGACCTCAGTTCCCTTGTCTGTAAAATGAGATAACAGTGCTTACTTCACTGGGTGGTTATGCTCACTACATGAGGTTATATGTGCGAAACACCTATATGATGCATGAGTACGTCTAGTGGATGTTACTTTCAAGAATCTGACTAACATATAACACTCGTTCCATATCATCTTCTTAGATTTGGCTTTTTATTAGCTCCTTGAGGCTACTTTGGACCTGACTCTGCCATTAATTTTCATGGCTTCCATTAGTTCAGCAGAGCCTTGCTGATTCCCTAGGGTTTGGGTAGAACTTTGAGGTGCTGTGTGCATTCCACACAAGGAATCCTAAGTGTCACCCTAAATCCCTGTGGATGTTCTCTTCTGTCTTCTTTGTATTTTATTAAGAAGGGGAAAAGCAGACACCCTTGGGGTGAGGTCACAGCTCTAGCTCTCAATGTGTGGTCTTGGGCAAGATCTTAACTTCTCTTGGCTTCTAGCTCCTTGTCTCTAAGTGGAATGAGAATGTCTGCTTCCAGAGGCTGTTTTGAATATAAGAGGGGTGAGCAAAAGCACACACCTACCTTAGCATTTCTTTCCAGTTCTTCACCCAAGGTCCCTTTGTCCAAAATCAGAAGTAGTGAGTGGCCTGGGCAGTGGGAGAAAACCAAGCTCCTTGTGATTAAGCCCAGCTCCCCTTCAGGTGGATATAATTCCATCTTTCCAGGCTCAGCTTCGGTGGAAGTCAGAGTCTCCCAATCCTGATACCACAGCTAAGCCACCTCAGGAGATGCTATCACCTCTAAAAAAGCAGTCTCTTCACCATCCCTTCACCATCAACAGCTCTGAAATCCTCAGTTGAGGGACTTGGTGTGGGGGATATCCCTCTGCAGGGAGGGATACGGCTTCCTCCCCTGCAGAGATCAATTCTCCCTCAGCCAGAACCTGTTCAAAGCCCTCAGACCTTCCAGAAAGCTATGCAAAGTATTTTTATTAATATTTGGACAAGACAAAGGAATGCATTACCATGCAGCCACATCTGCAAGCAGCAAAGACATTCAAATTGTTCTGAGTCACCCCAAGCAAATGCCACAAAAACACAGACAAAAGCCCCCCTGCTGACCATCTTGGTTGCTAGAATACCAATTATCAGCATCTGTGGACTCATCCACTTGGCACATGTGTGCAGCTTTGCTCTGTCCTGCTCGCCAAACCATCCTCACCCAGGACACAAGAGAGGAGCGCAGAGATTCCGATCAGCAGCGCTGCCCCAGCCTCAGATCTGCATTTTCATGAAAGCCAACCTTGGGGGTTTTCCTGACTTGCATCTGGAGCCATCAGACCGCTGCTGGGTGGACCATGTCCTTTATTTGGTTCTGCCTCCTACCTTCCCCGTCTGTCTGAAAGGCCCCAACCACTCACTCAAGCCAGAAACCTGGTAACACCCTCAGATCCTTCTGTGCATTGATCACCAAGTCCTGTCGATTGGATTTCCTAAATCACACCCAAATGTGTTCATTTCTGTCTCCCTCCCTCCCCAGTGCTTCCTGAATTACTACCACAGCCTCCTTCTTATCTTGGTGCTCTAGTCTCTCCCTCGCCAATCCATTCGCTACAAAGCTAACATGATTGTGGGTCTCCATGCCACCACAAAAGGCTTGCCTTCTGGATGAGTTCCAAATCCATGATATTCAAGACCCTGTATGATCTGCCCTCAGCCACCTCTCCTTGCCCTCCTGTGCCCAGTGCCACACTCCACCAGGCTGGACGTGGTCCAGTTCTATGGCACTCATCACCTCCTCCCTGACTGTTCCCACTGCCACTAACCAGGCCTTCTCCTGGTTCCCTCCCATTCACCCTCAGATTCTGCTCAAGTGTCATGTCTGGGAACAGTTCTCTTGGTCCCCCCACACACTGAGTGCCAGAGCCACTGTGATAATATCTATCTTCCTCTCTGATGCCCACCTTCCTCCGGACCATTGTCCAAGAGCCAGGAGCGTGAGGTGACATATTTCCTGATAGTTTCAGCCAGATAGAGACAAACTCAGATATTTCCTGCAGGAAACATTTAAACTGCTGTAATCCCTTTGCGAATTAAAGGGTTGGGAAGGACTCTATGAGAATGTCATGGGACCCCAAAGGTGAGAGAAGAATAAGAAAACCCAGGCATCTTGGAAGGCAGTGGTTGAGGACATGAACTACCAGTGTATTCAGATCCCAGCTATGACATTCACAAGCTCTGCTACTGGGCATGTTACTTAATTTCAACTGTTTCATCTGAAAAATAGGGGTAATAAGTCCTACCTCATGGGCTGGTTGTAAAGATTAAGAGATAATGCAGGAAAAGAACTTTGCACAGTGCCTGGGACACAGCAGCAATAGTTGCTAACGTAAAGTAATGGTAGTAGGATGGTAGTGGTAGTAACGGTATTTAGTAGCAATAATTATTCCATGCACATCAAGTCCCCCTAAGACCTTCCGAGTCATCCTGTGCATTGTTCTGCCCTGGAGAGGCTGATGGAATTTAGAGCATCTGTGACTCAGAGTTTTGAGCTCATTGCATCTAATGGCTGAAACTTCAGCTCTTTGCACATAGATATTAATCTCCACTGAAATATTGGAGAGCTTTAATTAAGGCGATCAGGCTGATTAATGATTCCCTCTGGGCAAGTGCGAGGCACCCAGAAGTGGAGCAAGGGCTTCCTGAAACACAGGCAGAGCAATCCATCCACCAATTTGCAGATGATGCCAGCTCTTCCCAGACTGTTGGCTCTCAAGGCTGTAGCCCTATCCAGGGTGCCCATGGCTACTTTTGCAGTCATAAACTAAGACTGGGTCATAAAAGACTGGGTCACCGAGCCTTGGTGATTCTTTATTCTAACTCTTAATTCTTTCTCTGCAAGAACTGAATAAATAGATGGGACTAGAAATGGCTGCAGGGCTTTGGGGTAAAAAACTCCAAATTCTCACTTCATTTCACTATAAACTTGAATTAGATAAAGCCCCGGGACTTAGGGGTAACTCCCTCTGAACCTGTGGAAGGTAGACCCTCCCCAGACCTAATTTTGCCCTCGGCAGTAATCTCCTCACCTTCCAGATGGGAAAAAGAACAAAATGTATATTCATTCAGGACCAGAACCTCAGGCCAGGCCTTGTGCTGGGTATTGGGACTCCAAGACTGGGTGAAGGCTTTGGAGTCAGGATTTGAATCAAAGAGCTGTTTTAAGGATTAAATAAATTAATTCATGTGCTTAGATCAGTCTTTCTCACACTGCAATGTGCATACAAATTATCTGGGGATCTTGTTGAAATGCAGATTCTGATTGAGCAGGTCTGGGGTGGGGCCCCAGAAACCATCTGGTTTAAGAACTCTTGGATTATGCCAGTGATGCTGGTCCAAGGACCACACTTTGAAAAGTTGACAGCTTAGAATGTTGCCTCACTTAGCAAATGTTGTGTGTGGTAGCTGTAATTGTATGTGCTCAATCACTGTTTGAGGAGCAGAACTGAGCTGAAATTTATACAGTCTAATGATAGCATATCCAGTATTTTCATATCTCTCCTTTTATTTAATCCCCATAATTCGGCAAGGCAGAAATCCCTGTCCCCATTTACAGGTAAGACATCTTAGGTGTCTTTCATCTATCCTGGAAAGTTCTCCACAATTACTTCTTTGACCATTGTCTCTCCCTTTCTCTCAGACAAATTAGGACTCAAACTAGACTGTGTATAACTTCATAATCAGCACCTTTCCATACCACATTCTTTGTGATTTCTTCATGTTTTTTCCAGTTCACTAATTCTTGCTTCAGCAATACTGAATATGCTGTTGAACACACCCAGTGAGTTTTAAATTTCCATTGTTAATTGCCATTGGTTTGTAAATTTCCATTGTTATGCTTTCATTTCATTTCCAGAAGTACAAATCGGTTATTTTTCACTTCCTTCTGGCCATTTTTACTCTTACTCCTTTGTTCATGTTTTCGATTCCATTTTTTTTTTCAATTCCTTCTTTTATTTCTTTAAAAACAGTAGGAATATTTATTTTTATTTTGTATTTTATAATTCTCATCTCTGGGATTTACTGAGACTTGTGTCAGGTATGTCATTGTGATATTGCGATTCATAAGAAATGTATTTGACCTTCATCCCTTCCTGGCACGGATGGAGTTCCTACAACCCTTGGAATTTCCCAGGCGATGAGAGCAATAAAGGTGTCTTTGTTACTCTTAACAAACTTCTTCCAACCACACCAGAGTTTTACTAAGTTAAGGAAATGAGTTTTAGAAAGCCCCTAAGGATGGAGACTGGTTGCCCAGGGAACCACCAGGTGACTAAGGACCTGGAACTGTCAGACCCACCCTTTCACCTTCCCCAACCTCCGGGGAGCGGGGAGGGGCTGGAGACTGAATCCGTTACCAATGGCCAATGATGTAATCAAGTATGCCTATGTAATAAAGCCTCCATAGAAAACCCTCACAGAAAGGGTAGGAGGGCTTCTGAGTTGGGGAGTACGTGGAAGTGCCAGGAGAATGGTATGGATATGGAAGGAAGCTCCATGCCCTTTCCTCACACCTTGCCCTATGCATCTTTTCCATCTGGCTGTTGCTGAGTTCTATCCTTTTAAAATGAACCGTTGATCTAGTAAGTAAATTGTTTTCCTGAGTTCCATGAGCCACTCCAACAAATGACTGAGCCCAAGAAGGGGATCATAGGAGCCTCCAATTTATAGTTGGTTGGCCAGAAACACAAGGGACAACCAGGACTTGTGGCTGGCATCTGACGTCTGTGGTGTGGGGAGACAGTCTTAAGGACCGATTCCTTGACCTTGCAAATAACAGCATTCAGACACTGGCCCCACCCAGGAGCCTGCCCAGGTCCACAGATTCACAGAGGATTCCTTCCCCCTGTACTCAGAATCAAGACTCAGCTGGGACAGACAAGCTTCCTTGCATTATTCCTTTGCAAGGAGGGTTTTTCCTGGTTTGTTTTTACTGAGAGTGTAGACCTTTGTGGATCACAGCTTCACATGGAATGGAAAGAAGACTCCAACTCTCGCCAGGCCCAGTGTCTTGCTTCCAATCATGTCTGTGGTAGCAGGTGCCTGCAGCAACATCTGTGCTCACTCTCATACCTGCACTGCTCTCCTACTTCATCCCAAGTCTCTAAAGACCTCCTTCATTTTCTTGCAAGATCATCTCGCATATAAAATTATGTTTCTTATGTTTTATCTAGTATTGTTAGTAATTTGTAATAGAAGGGCTTTAGAATTTCTAATCTCTCATTTTGCCAGCACAGAAATCTCTTTTACTAAACTCACAGAGCTTAGTAAAGATGATAAAGTGTGACACACACCACACAGCAGGGAAACTACCAAGAGTCTTTGCCTTTTTAAAGGGAATAAGAGGTTGGATATTACCCATGTTAAGGGGTCTTGGGGATAATATTGCTCTGGGGGCTTTACCAGTAAACACTTAGAGGAAAATGGCATCATCAGGAAAGGTTCCATAAAGCACATTCCTGGGAGAATTTTCTTCTTGGAACAGTGATAAGAACTTGCATCCACTTGTCAGGGGGTAGTTTCTGTATACTCCATCTGAGATGAATAAAAACACTCCATTGAAGATCAATGTAATGATAATGGTTACAACAGCTGAAAGTTGCATAAAGGGCATTGTTTACAAAGTATTTCTATTATACTTATTTTGTGCCCCTTTTGACATCTGTCCCAAACAGACCTCCTGGTTAGGGAGCTATAGGTGGGAGTACTAGGGCACCTCCTCTGGGGTCAGAAGCCCCCACACCAAAAACAACGAAGCCTTTTTGAAGAAGGCCACCTGGAATCCAAGGACCTCTGCTTTTTTCCTTCCCTAAATTTAGCTTCATCACATATATTGAGATCTATGGGGAGACTAGGACTCTTTCAAGGATCACTGGTGTTCACCAAACTCAGAGTTCTAGTAGTCTTGGCCGTCCCATACATTTTTCCATAGATTCAACCCAGGTCCATTGGAGTTCATGTCCAGCACCCTTCCATTCCCATTAACAATGCATCCCTCAGGGACTTACCCCAGAGGTGGGTTAATGGGAGACATAATGCTACAGGAAATGCTGTGAAACTCTCTCAGTTGCCCCACAATCCTACAGCCCAACACAGGACTTCTCAAACAGCAGGCTCTCCACAGCCTCAGGACACCGCTGGTGCAGGGACAGTGGCCTTGTTGGATGAAATTCTAGCTCTCAGCAGACTGGTCCTAGGCACCTGGCCATCAGTGGCCCCCACTGTTGCTCCGTTTTGTTTTTTTTTTTAAGTTTTATTTATTTAAGTAATCTCTACACCCCATGTAGGGCTTGAACTCCCAACCCCTAGATCAAGAGTTGCATGCTCCCCCAACTGAGCCAGCCAAGGCACCCCCACTGTTGCTCTTTTTGAACAGGGCAAACATAGAAGAGCAGGTCTGGGTTGGATGGGTATTTCCAGGACTGTTGAGAATGACCTGTTGCCATGCTGTACACTCCACATAGCGTGGGATCTTTATTCTTTCAATGTTCTGATTCTTGATCCCAAAGGCAAGTGACATTCATTTATCTTTCCTTATCCAAAAATCTTTAGTTCCTCTCAATCTTGCCCAATATAAAACGTTAGGAGATTTTGGCCTTTTCCCTGACAGCCTGACATGACCCAGAACATTCTAAGGCACAGTTATAAATAATCACCTAACATTTCAATGTTGATGGTCAGTTCTTATTCATCTTCAAAACATATCACAATTCTAATTTCAACGAGGACGCAAATACTACAAAAAGGTCAGGCATATACAAAAAATAAGAAAACCAAGATCACTTAACACACATGAGGAAACTAAGGTTCAAAGCAGATCAGGAATTTATTCTAGGTCACAGGGCCAGGACACAAACAAGGTCAGGCCAACTGCACCCAAATCTGTTAATTTTGCCAGTATGCCATGTTGTTGTCTCACACTGGGTAGTTCACTTCTTCAACATCACTCCATTTTATGAGGAAAGATGACCCTGACATAAACTTCATGGGTACTATGGAAAAGCCAACATTTTACCATGATGCCATAGTTGGAATTAGCACCAAGTTTATCCAAACAATGGAGAGGTTAAAGAAGAACAGAAACAACAGAGACAGAGAGACAGAGAGGAGACTCTTTGTGAAGTGATTGCTGTCTTTTTTTTCTTCTAAGATTTATTTATTTTAGAGAGAGAGAGAGAGTGCGGGGGAGGAGCAGAGGGAGAGAATCTCAAGCAGACTCTGCACTGAATGTAAAGCCTGATGTGGGGTTCAATCCCATGAACCATGAGATCATGACCTGAGCTGAAACCAAGAGTTGGAGGCTCAACCTGACTAAGCCACCCAGGTGCCCCTGATTACTGTCTTTGATTCATTTTCCTTTATGCGTTTTTCACTTTACAGACTTCCTATTAATCTGAATGAGGGGACACAGACATGCACACCCCTTAATAATCTCGGAGAAATGTGTCCTAGGAAGGCCAGAGAAGTCTCTGTAAACAGAGACACAACATCTCCAGGGGTCTCTGTCCTGAAGGGAGTGCAGAAGAGACACAGACAGCCAGGCGAGGACTCTGTCCAGATAAACCCGTGGCCCAGATAAGCAGAGGTCAGATAAACAAGGCTGTCCCGTGATCAGCTGCCTCTCCTGAGCAGGGTGGCCAGGGGTCAAAGAACAAAATACATACCTGTCCCCAGGGCAAGTTTGGTTGCTCCAATCATTCAGACAGTGGTTTATCAAGAATCTGGCCCTTTCATTAGACTGAGCCATGGACCAGGAGCCAACAATTCAACTCTCAGCCCCACCCTGCTACTGACTCACTCACCACCCCTCACAGAGGGTAGAAATGGCTGCCCATCGGCATTCCTCAGTGCCACAACCCGATGTGTAATAAAAATCGAAGTAACAAAAACAAGTAGCATTTATGAAGACAGTATGTGCCATATTCTTCACATACATGATCTCGACCTGCCCACAACTCTGTGCAGTTATGATTTTCATCTTACACATATGGAAACTAAGGGTCAGGGCATGAGATGACCTGCCGCAGTCACGTGGCTGGTAAGCAGCAGGACTTGGACTTGAACCCAGCTGCCTCTGGCCCAAGTGCCCCTATGCCACGTGGCTCACTGCTGCCCTCACCTTCCTCATGACAGTTTCTTTTCCCAAAGAAGAGCAGTGGCTCCACTGGGATAGTGGCATTATCACTTTTTTCTTCCTCCTCTCTCCTACTGCCCTTCACCCCACCCTACTGGGCTTTTAGATGGAATCTGGGGAGTAAGACCCACATTTGGAGAGTCGAGCCCATCAGTCTCAATCACCCATTGTGGGTTTAGGAGACTATGTGATTATTTATTTTTCAGATGATGCCCCTGTTCTCTGCAGAAGCACAGACTGAAAAGGATTCATAAGAAGATTTTCAGAGTGTGTGTTTGTTATGTGTTTTGTTGTTTCCGCAGCATGCAGAATTTATGAGCATTTAAGAAATCTGCCCCCACTGCAGAGTTCCTTCAGTTCTTCCAGCTGCCAGTTCCTCATGATGCAAAGGTGTCTCTGTCAAATCAAATATTTAGGACAAACACTCCATGGAATATTCGCAAAATAATGTGATAGGAAGCCAAGCATCCCAGCCTCAGCTGCTGTGAAAACACCAGAGGCTAGAGTGCCTGACACACCAGCAGGCTGATATCCCTTCTCATTTCCTCTCCTTTTCCAAGTCTGGCTACTAAGATCTTTCTCACATGCTCTCAGGGATCTCCAAGGGCGAGTCAAGACCTATGTGTCAGTGATGCCATTTAGACAAAACTTAGCATCTCCAGGACACACACAGAGACTTCCACTATGGAGTCCCAAATTATGGAATCCCAGAATAGTAAATTCTGGTAGATTAAATGAGACAAAATGGCCCAAAATATTCTTATGTCTGTACCATCCTCATTATTGTGTTTGGTCTGAACCAAACCTGTCCCAGAGCCCAGAACGAATTCTGAGAATAAATGGTGCTTACGGTAGGTCTAAATCTTTTGGAAGCATAACCACAACCACTCTCTAAAGGTTGTGGCAGGGTGAGGAGACTTCTTTTCACCCTGGTCCTTCTACCCCTTCACCACCTCTTTCAACCCACCATTGCGGAAGAAAAACCTAAGAGTTACAGAACGCTTATCTGGAGCTGAGACCCTGCATTGTTATTTAATACCAGAAATCTCTATGGTGCAACTCAGAAGGAATTGAACCCTAAGAATAGAGCTATAATCGACCAGAAATAAAGTCAGCATTTTGTTTATGTAGGAACAGTCATCTTTTTGCATAACATTGAAGGAAATTAATTCTCACAGTGGTGAGATGTATTTAATTTTAACTTAGTTTAGAAGAAAACAAGCAACAACCCAGGTTGGGAACTCTTCCCCTGCCAACATTTCATTTCTCCAGAGAAACAGAACCAACAGAATGTGTGTGTGTGTGTGTGTGTGTGTGTGTGTGTGTGTGTGTGTGTCTAGACAGAGAGAGAGAGTTTATGGAACTGGTTCACACAACCGTGGAGGTTTGGCAAGTCCAGAATCTGCAGGGTAGGCCGGCAGGCTGGAGACCCAGGGAAGGGTTGCAATTTGAGTCTACATGTAGTTTCCTGGCAGAATTCCCTTTTCTCCTGGGAAGCGTAGTCTTTTTCCTGTTAAGGCCAACATTACTACTTACATTTCTCATCCCCCACCACGTCCTTCATGAAGAACCAGAGTACATTCCCATCTTTGGCAGAGCTAAAGGACCTGGGTAGAAGAAAAAGTGCTTTGTGATACTAAGCAAATGCCTGAGACTAGAGTGCTGGGAATGTATTAAGGGAGAGGAGGGGAACTGGGGCATTAGAAATGTCCAGAAGAACAATAGGGTATATGGGTCTCAATAGGACACAGGTCCCAACCATAAACCTGAAAGTGAGGACTCATGCCATAAGCAGTAGCTAGACAAGAAGCATGCCATCCAGTGCATACTGTGTTTCACATATATGGGATCACACTTTTCAGATGGCTCTATAACCATATAGCCAAGAACAATCTAGATCAGTTGATAGCTAACCAACCCCCCAGCCATGTGAATGAGCGCAGCTAACAACAGCAGAGGCTCCTAGCCAACCACCACACATGCAATCGCAATAAATGCTCAGTGCTATACGCCACTGCAGTTTGTGGCTGTTACACAGCATTTTTGTGGCAATAGCTAACTGATACACCAACTGTCCAAGTCAAGGAATGGGCTGATAAATTCAATTGTTGACCAGGAAAGTCAGGTATTACAACCCTGCAAAGAAGTAAAGTGGAGTCTACCTTAAACTGGAAAGTACATGCCCATTGGAAGGGAATAGCTGGTACTCAGCTCAACCAGTCATGACATCTGGAAATGTTGACTTGGTACTGCCAAATTAATGTTTCAAGAGAGTTGGAGACTCGGGTGTTCCTATGAAATGTATTATTTTATATGTTTTCAATACATTTTACTTTCTTCAGAAAGCTGGGCAGGAATAACAAAAGTGCAAATTAAAACTCAACTGAGATATCATTTCTCTTTCTATCCAAAAGATTAGCAAAAATCTAGAAGTTCGAACTACAATATACCCTGTGGGTGAAGTTTTGGCAAAACAGGCACTTTCATATATCACTGGAAATGCAAAATGGTGTATGTAACCCCGTATTACTATATGTAGTAAAACTACATATTCCTTTACCCTTTGATCCAATAATCATACACCTTGGAATTTATCCCAAACATATACTGCCAAAACTACAAAAGAGTTATTACAAGGTCACGAATTGAGGTACCAATTATAATAGCTAAGGCAGAAAACAACCAAAATGCCACAATCAGGGACGGATTTGATCAATTATGATACATCCATATGATAGAGTACTATGTAACTATAATAAGGAATGAGGAATATCTCTATCTTCTACTATGGAGTAAGTTCCAACTTTTATAGCTAAAATGATCTTTTTCTAAAACCAAGGTGCAGAAAAATGTGCATCACATCCTACTATATCAGTAAGAAAGGAGGAGATATATAGATATATGTATACAGATTGATTAAATTTTTCAATGGAAAATAAACCATACAAATATTTTAAAGGATTGCTTATAGGGGAAAGGAAGGTACAGAGTAAATGAGACAAAGAGAAGCTAGACTTATTTGAACATATTTTGGTTTTTAGATATATCTTTCATGCTATGTCATTTTTTATATAATTTTAAGACAATTAAACTTTAAAATATTAATCCCCAAATATGAAAAATTAAAATGAATTAAGTGAACCTAACTGTGTATCCATCTAGGTGGCAAAACAGCACAGAAGCTATAGTAATTTGACTGCAAACTTTTAGTGGAATACATCCTAAGTACGAAAAGAATCGTAAAAACAACAACAATGAAAAGTAACTGTTTCAATAATAATATTGCTGGTGAGAGTGTGTGGGTTTAGAATGCCAAGACTGCTGTATGGGTTATGTGGGATAAAACTGCTGAATAATTACATGATACTCCAATTCTATCATCCATGCTGTTTTGGAGAACAAAGATTCTGGGTGTGGGAAGAAGGAAATGCAGATGTTGGAAAAGTTTAAGTAAAAACGACGCAATCCTGAAACTGAAAAAGAAACATTGGTTCATTTGATGATAATAATGATGTTGATAGATAGATGATAGATAGATAGATAGATAGATAGATAGATAGATAGATAGATGATAGATAGATAGATAGATAGATAGATAGATAGATAGATAGATGATAGATAGATGATAGATAGATGATAGATAGATAGATGATAGATAATAGATAATAGATAGATAGATAGATAGATAGATAGATGATAGATAGATAGATGATAGATAATAGATAATAGATAGATAGATAGATAGATAGATGATAGATAGATGATAGATAGATAGATGATAGATAATAGATAGATAGATAGATAGATAGATGATAGATAGATAGATAGATAGATAGATGATAGATAGATAGATAGATAGATGATAGATGATAGATAATAGATAGATAGATAGATAGATAGATAGATAGATAGATGATAGATAGATAGATAGATGATAGATGATAGATAATAGATAGATAGATAGATAGATAGATAGATAGATAGATAGATGATAGATAGATAGATAGATAGATGAGAGATAGATAGATAGATAGATGATAGATAGATAGATAGATAGATGATAGATAGATAGATAGATAGATAGATAGATAGATAGATAGATAGATAGATAGAGATAGATGATAGATAACTACCCATATTTCCTAGTTATTTCCCCCTAGACACTGGAAACAGTGCCAAGGCCAATAGCAATGAGTTTCCTTAGTGCTCATATTGGGGTCTCTACACCATTTCTCACCAAGATGAACGAAATGCACTTGGAGAAATAGCCAATTCCAAATCTGGTACAGGAAATAAATGAGGAGCCTAAAACAACTAATTGTTTCAGAAAACAAGAAAATTATCAAAGACTGATGGGGTTATCCCAACTTGTGAAGGTTCCCACCAAAAATGGGGCAATCTGAGCATCCATAATAATAATCTTTAAAAACAATTAAAAAATTAATAATAAGAATCATTGTAATAAATTTAAATGCATCACCAATGCTTAAATTTATGGGTTCATAATTTTTTAAAAAGATTTTATTTATTTATTCGACAGAGATAGAGACAGCCAGCGAGAGAGGGAACACAAGCAGGGGGAGTGGGAGAGGAAGAAGCAGGCTCATAGCGGAAGAGCCTGATATGGGGCTCGATCCCATAACGCCAGGATCACGCCCTGAGCCGAAGGCAGACGCTTAACCGCTGTGCCACCCAGGCGCCCCATGGGTTCATAATTTTTAATAAGATAATTGGAAAAGTGCAAACATTGATTAGATGTTCAATAATACTAAAGAGTCTAGAAGTAGTCATGGTAATGGGGGTTATGTTTTTAAAAGAGTCTTATATTTTAGAGGTATATATCACCCTAATTATCCAAGGATTCTATACTTGTGGATCCCCCTACTCATTAAAATGTATTTGTAACCCCAAAATCAGTAATCTTGGCTTTTTTGTAGTCAATCACTGACATGGGCAGAGTGGCAAAAATCTCAGTCACCTGACATACATCTTCCCAGCTCAGGCTGGATAAGGGGATGCTCTGCCTTCCTGTTTTAGTTCTCATACTGTAAACAAATATTATTTCTGTGGTCTGTTTAATGTCACATTTTTGTGATTTTTTTTTTGTAATTTCACTGTTCAAAATGGCTAAATTAAGTGCTGAGGTGCAATCTAGTGTTCTCAAGGGCAAAAGTCTGTGATGTGCCTCATGGAGAAAACATACCTGTTAGATAGGCCTCATTGAGATAGGCCTCACTATATCTCAAGGTATAGTGTTTTGGCTGTGAGTTCAATGTCAAAGAATCAATAATATATATTAAATAAAGTGTCTTTAAACAAAAACACATGTAAAACAAGGTTATATATTTGTTAGTTGATGAAAATGTTGCCAGAGGTTTGCAGGAACCTCACCCTTCAGGTCCACTAGGCGTAATACTAATTTCGTATTCACAGAGACTATACAGAATGTAACAAATAACAAGAATCAACCTACTAAAATACTAGTAGATTATATAGGGCAAAAATGCTGTGCAGGGGCGCCTGGGTGGCGCAGTCATTAGGCATCTGCCTTCAGCTCAGGGCATGATCCCAGCGTTCTGGGATCGAGCCCCACATCAGGCTCCTCTGCTATGAGCCTGCTTCTTCCTCTCCCACTCCTCCTGCTTGTGTTCCCTCTCTCGCTGGCTGTCTCTATCTCTGTCGAATAAATAAATAAAATCTTTAAAAAAAACAAACAAACAAAACAAAACAAAAAAACCAAAGTGGCCGCACCAATTAGTACTCCCACCAACAGTGTGTGCAAGTCTGGGTTTCCCACACTCTTGCCAACACTTAATTCCACAAGTAATTTTGGAATCTGGATCCTGCGTGGGGCACTAATGAGGTTATAGGGGGTGGGGAGGAAGCAAAGCAGAATAGAAGCTACAGGAGACATGGTGTCGCAGCCCCAAAGACAAACTTCTCATCCTCTCCAGAGAGTCACAGAACAGGCTGATGGAAATGAAAACCAAGCAAAGGATTTTCAAATCTCAGCCAGTGGCTCTCTTATCTTAAACAATAATACACAAAAATTACATAATTAGCATTGGAGTGCTAATTTGTGCTAAGATATGATGGGTAGGTCTAACCCAAAACTGTATCAAGGGCAAATCCTGTTTGCTTAATTTTACAAATAAATTACATTTTTTCCTTATCCATCTAGAGATGGTTACATCCAAAAGATAAATAAGTAAGTAACCCTTAAAATGTGCATGCTATTTAACCGAGCCGTTATTTCTGCATATATCTAAGGGAAATTAATCTGAAAAATTTACAAAAATGTAAGTGCAAGAATATTCATTCACAGCATTGTTTAATATTCCCACAAAATGGAAAACTACCCAACTGTTCAAAAATAAGGAATTAGGGGTGCCTGGGTGGCACAGTCGTTAAGCGTCTGCCTTCGGCTCAGGGCGTGATCCCAGCATTCTGGGATCAAGCCCCACATCAGGCTCCTCCGCTAGGAGCCTGCTTCTTCCTCTCCCACTCCCCCTGCTTGTGTTCCCTCTCTCACTGGCTGGCTCTGTCAAATAAATAAATAAAATCTTTAAAAAATAAAAAAATAAATAAAATTTAAAAATTAAATTAAATTTCAAAAAATAAGGAATTAAATAGTTAAATATTTTAATGATAAAATGTTCGATAAATTGAACAATTAGGAACTCTTATGAGACCATCAGAAATGATTTATTTGTCGTCATGGAAAGACATTTGGAAAGTAGTATCGTTAAAAAAAAAAAAAGCCACCAGCACACACGCATTTGTTCAGTCACTCACCAAATATATGCCGTGCACCTACTGTGTGTCAGGCACTGTGCAGACAAAGTCATAACAACTGCAAGCGGAGCCCCTGCTCTCCAAGCTAAGCTGTCTCTTGCTTCACTTGCCTGCTTTGTGGACTACATAGACAGGTTTCTCCAGCCTGGATCTGAGCAAACTAATTGTTTGCTATTGTTTGCTTTAAGCTCCTTGTGATTTCACAAGCACTGATGGATTGCTTCTAATTCTTACGTCATGTAGGACGATGCCCCACTTGGTTCAAGTGTCTGCCTTGTAATATCATCGTATGTAGACCAGTGGAAAGAGAGTCTATCTTACCCACAGAACCGGCAGAGCAGAGTTCCTTCTCCCAACGCCATTCTCTGAGGGTAGGTTCTAGAACAGTGGAAATACCATGGCTTGGGGATGTCACGGTGCTGACTCGGGGTCTCTGTTTTGCTTTTCCGGAACCTGACTTCACATCTTCCTGCTTCAGTGCGCCCATCCGTATGATGAGTGCCACAGGTTCAAGGTGAAGTGAGTCACGACCGTGGACATGATGCCTGAGGCACTGTAGCCCCCTCCAGGTATTAGTTCCCCTCCCATCTTCTATTCTCTTGTCAAAGATTGGTTTCTGGGGCGCCTGGGTGGCACAGCGGTTAAGCGTCTGCCTTCGGCTCAGGGCGTGATCCCGGCGTTCTGGGATCGAGGCCCACGTCAGGCTCCTCCGCTATGAGCCTGCTTCTTCCTCTCCCACTCCCCCTGCTTGTGTTCCCTCTCTCGCTGGCTGTCTCTATCTCTGTCAAATAAATAAATAAAATCTTTAAAAAAAAAAAAGATTGGTTTCTTTACAGAAGTCATTAGTATGAAAAGCAGAAGGATACAGTACTTCAGCTGGGATGTTCATTTTCTTCTTTTCTTAAAAAAGATTTGTTTATTGGGGCATCTGGGTGGCTCCACGGGTTAGGCGTCTGCCTTCAGCTCAGGTCATGATCCCAGGATCCTGGGATCAAGTCCCACGTTGGGCTCCCTGCTCAGCGGCGAGTCTGCTTCTCCCTCTGCCTGCTGCTCCCCCTACTTGTCTCTCTCTCTCTCTGTCTCTGACAAATAAACAAATAAAATCTTTAAAAGAAAAAAAGATTTATTTACTCATTTAAGTCATCTCTACACCCAACATGGGGCTCCAACTCACAACCCCAAGACCAAAAGTCACATGCTCCACTGACTGAGCTAGCTAGGCACCCCTGTTTATTTTCTTTTTATCTCATAACTTTGAGGCAGAGTGGTCCGGCTTACCCAGAGAGTCTCTGAGAATGTTCACCAATACAACCTGATGGTTAGCAGACAATCAGATTCTAGAGGTGCAGATAAATTGAGGCTCCCCTCTTCTACAAATAGACAGACACCAACACATGTACATGGGCAAGGGTCTGCCCTATCTACTTCTAAAACTCCAAGCCCTTGTCCCTGCTTCAGATCTCTCCAGTATAGACAGTGGAATGGGTGAGAGAAGTAGAACAGAGTGTACAGAAGAGAAACGGAGGGAAACCACAGACAAGTGACTCAGGTCTGGTCAATCAGACCCTTCCGTCCACTTGGCCTCGGTGATGGCTCAGAAGGGTGCAAGCCAGGCCAGTGGTTGCAATTCTGTGGTACTCTTGGGACTATTTACAAAAATAAGTTCTTTCTGCTCAAATAGTTAATTTTTTTATTTATTTAATTTCTAGGTAGTTAACATACAGTCCAATATTGGTTTCAGCAGAATTCAGTCATTCATGACTTACATACAACACCCAGTGCTCATAACAAGTACCCTCTTTAATACCCATCACCCATCTAGCCCATTCCCCATCCACCTCTTTCCATCAATCCTCAGTTTGTTCTCTACAGTTAAGAGTCTGTTGGGGCGCCTAGGTTGCTTAGTCAGTTAAGCATCTGCCTTTGGCTCAGGTCATGATCCTAGGGTCCTGGGTTCAAGCCCCAAGTCAAGCTCCCTGCTCAGTGGGCAGGGAGATATTTACCTCTCTCTCCTTCTGCCCCTCCCCCTGCTTGTGCTCTCTCACTCCCTCTCTCTTGCTCACTCTCAAATGAATAAATAAAAATCTATAATAAAAAAAAGTCTGTTTTATGGTTTGCCCTCTCTTCTTCTCTGTTCATCTGTTTCATTTCTTAAATTCCATATATGAGTGAAATCATATAGTGTTTGTCTTTCTCTGACGGACTTATTTCACTTAGCATAATACACTCTAGCTCCATCCACAGTGTTGCAAATGTCAAGATTCCATTCTTCTTGATGGCTGAGTAATATTCCATTGTATATGTATACCACATCTTCTTTATCCATTCATCAGTTGATGGACATTTGGGCTCTTCCCATAGTTTGGCTATTTTGGACACTGCTGCTATAGACATCACGGTGCATGTACCCCTTCGAATCTGTATTTTTTTATCCTCTGTGTAAATACTTGGCAGGGCAGTTGTTGGATTGTAGGGTAGTTCTATTTTTTTTTAATATTTACTTAATTATTTGGGGGGGTCAGAAGCAGAGAAAAAGCAGCATACTCCCCACTGAGCACAGAGTCCAACAGGGGATCGTGAGATCACAACTTGAGCCAAAACCAAGAGTCAGACACCTAACCAACTGCACCACCCAGACACTCCAGGGTAATTTTATTTTTAACTTTTTGAGGAACTCCAAACTGTTCTCCAGAGTGACTTCACCAGTTTGCATTTCCACCAACAGTCTGCTGAGGTAGTCTAGTTGGGAGAATGTAAGCTTGGGTCTGTTGGGAGCCACTGTGTTGAGAAATTCTGCCTGGGGAGAAAGCCCAGCCAAGTGATGGGAAGAAAGAGGCTGAGTTCTAATCATACTGTATGAGTGTGCTGGGTCCAACCTTACCCGAAACCAAATCTATGCCTGGACTCCAGTTATATGAGGCTAAATCAATACCCACAGCCCCCCTCTATCCTTCCTCTTTCAACTGAGGTTACCTCTAAAGAAGACCCTGAAATAAGGATTCATATGCAATGAAGAGTTCATGTGAGAAGCAATCCCAGAAAACACCAGCAGGAGAAAGGGGAAGTAAGACAGGGACGAGAAGATAAATTATTGAGCAGATAACAGCTAAAGGCCAGCTTGGGCTGAGTCCCACTCAGGCACTCCAGGACACTTCTTTTTTTTAAATATTTTATTTTATTTTTAATAAAATTTTTATTTATTTGACAGAGAGAGAGATCGAGAGAGCACAAGCAAGGGAGTAGCAGAAGGAGAGGGAGAAGCAGGCTCCCCACTGAGCAGGGAGCCTGACATAGGGCTCGATCCCAGGACCCTGGGATCATGACCCGAGCCAAAGGCAAATGCTTAACCAACTCGAGCACCCCAGGAACTCCAGGACACTTTGTGGATTACACATTTCAGAGCCATTCTGTCCAAGGGGCAAGGGAGCTGGGGTATTAACCCACCTCTCCTGCCTGTCACTGGGTCAGGTTACTCCCACAAGGCACTAATAACCCTTCACTTCCAGCCTGCCAAGAGAATGGACAAAGCAGACCCCTCAGGCAGTCATGGGGTTCTGGCAGTCTGCAAACTGCTGTGCACTGCACCAAGGGGCAATGAGGGGGATACAGTACTCTTGTATCTTTTTTTTTTTTTTTCCTGCAGGGTTGCTGGGGTCAGGGGCAGGTTAAGCTAGGCTTCCTGCCATTTGCAAAGCAAAAACATCCTGACTAATATATGTGATCTTTCCACCCCCGTCAGAGGAATCCTAGAAAGTTCCTGGAATGAAGTAGCCCTGGATTCCTTCCTTGTCCTAACCCCATCCCAGCTATGACACCACCCTGGTTATAGAAGTCTTACCAATGATAACATTTACGGCCTGCACCCCCACTGTCCTGGCCAGCTTGTCCACTGAGACACCGCAGAGTGGTAGAAGCGGTCAACCCTGTACGCTTCCAGCGTCAGCAGGCTCTCCGGGAAATCGTACCATGTCCCATGGCTCTCTGCTGCATCGGATATCCTACAACCCAGGCCCAGCCCCGGGCTCGGGTGACCACCCACAGCCACCACAACAGGCCACCAGCAGGCCCAGCAGCCCCTTGGCAGCTGCCCAGAGCAGCTGTCATGAGCTTATATCTTCAACATGCTTCCCACCAAGAAAGCCGGGGAAACCCCGGCCCCCAGCCCTCTTGTGGCAAAGCCTGAAGGGTGTGGGCCAGGAACCCGAGCTGCCAGGAGCCAGAGACCGTCATAACAGGTCTCTCCCCCAACACAGAGGGACACCTGGGATGGAGGGAGGAAAGGGAAGCACGTGTGTCTTCTCCTGTCCGTTTGCTTCAGGGTGATAAATACCTTTTGTTTCTATTGTGAACGAGATCTTTCTTTTCCATTATTTTTTCTAAGTGGTTACTGTTGGAAATAGGAAAGCTATCGATTTTCATACATTTATTTTGTGACTGGCTGCCTTACTGAACTCTCATTATTTCTAATAGTTTTTCAGTTCAATTCTCCCAAAGGAGAAAAAAAAATGTAGACGATGTGACAAAACTGACAAAAACGTGTGAAATCGGCCACTGTTCTATTTGTTCTGAGACACGTAAAAAAATCAAGATAGAAGCAAAATCCCACTGGTGCTACACAAGAGTCATGTGTCCCCCCCACACACCCCCTCCCCTACCAGTTCAGTGCCCCTCTACCTCACCGTCCCCAGGGAAAGGCCACACTCGCCTGTGTGGTGAAGACAGTGTTTGAGAATCAGACTCAGAAAAGTCCTTTGTTGGGGCAAATGGTCAAACCCCACGCCTGGCTGGGCTGTCAGCCAGGGGGACGTGTCCTGGCTGCGGGGAGAGGCCCCGGACAGGGTTGGCTCTCTCAGACTGCCCCCACGCTGTGGTCCCTGACTCTGGCGCCTTGCTTGGCTTCCACTCAGCCCCCCTGCAAGCAGCCCTCAGCCCTAAGTGAGCAACTACTGTGTGCCAGGTCTAGGAATGTCCACCGACACAAGGTTCAGTCACTTCCTCAGTTCTTCCAACTAGAACATTCTGGCAATGTGCCAGTTTCATTTTCCCAGATTGACATGGGTACTCTTGGATAGACATTCTGTTATCAACTCAGGTTTGCCTGAGGGATGTAACAACACAGCCAATGCCTTGCCAAGGTGGCCTGCCGTCCCTTTTACGCGTGCTGTGCGGCCCTCCGCTGGCTTCTGTGTGATCACGCTTCTGGAGGACTGCCCTCAGGCAACCAGAGCCGCTTGCCCACAGCTGCAGAGATAGGAAATGCCTGGGAGTCAGCGTTGCCCCAAGGCGTCCCTTAGCCAGTGCCTGACAGGTGCAGAGTCTCGGGCTCCCAGGGCTGCCCTGTGGGGCCAGGAGGAAGCCAGCCCTGGGGCGGCTGCGCCTGAGCTCTGCCCTGCCCCTCGTGGGCTCCCCGCCCCCCTGACCAATCCCCCGCAGAGCATGTCTTCAGCACATCCCTTGCACACAGTCCTCACCTCAAGGTTTGTTCAGGGGAACCCGACTTAAGACACAGAGTGAGCATCTGACCCCCATGGCCTTAATTTCCTCAACTGTCAGGTTGGCCTAATTAGAAAGTCTCCTGAGAAAATGAGTGGGATTTTGAATTGTGTCCCCCATCCTCCAAAATTCCTATGTGGAATCCCCAACCCCCAATGTGACTGTATTTGAGACAGGGCCTTTAAGGAGGTAATGGGGACTAAATGAGGCTGTACGAGGGGAGCCCTGATCCAATGGGATTAGTGTCCTAGGAAAAGAGACACCAGAGAGCTCACACGCTCTCCCTCTGCCCTCCGGGCACCAAGGAAAGACTGTGTGAGGACACAGTGAGGCGGCAGCCACCCACAAGCCAGGTGAGGAGGCCTCAGAATAAATCTGACGTTGCCAGTGTCTTGATCATGGACTTCTAGCCTCCAGAGCTGTGAGAAAATAAGTATCTGCTGTTTATCCATTGTTTAAACCCCCCTAGTCTGTGGTATTTTGTTACGGGAGCCCAAGCCAAGGAAGAGATTCCTTCACCTGCTGTCTGGCCGGGATGCAGGCACAGCCCCCTCCCCCTCATTCAAGTGACCCATCACCACGAAACAAAGTCACGATGGCTCTGGGAACAGCGCTGCCTCACTCCAAGGAAAATGAAATAAAACTGAAGCCCTAGACCAGAGGCTGGCACGTTTCCCCTGTAAAGAGCCGGATAGTAAATACCCCCGTCTCACAACTACTCACTTCTGCCGTGGCTGTGCACAAGCAGCCACAGACAGTATGTAAATAGTGGGTGTGGCTGTGTGCCAATAAAACTTTATTTAGAAAAACAGACCACTGAGGGGTGATAGTTGGCTGACAGCTGCCATAGGCTCTTTGAGCTGGGAGTCTAGCAAACCTCAGCTCCAAGCCCAGATTGCACAGATGAGGACAAAGGCAGAGGACAGAAAGGACTTGCCTGAGGTCCCACAGGGAGTGAGTGGCAGGCAGACTAGAAAGAGACACCCTATTCCCCGTATCCTTTCTGTTGTTCAGAAGGGAATCTTACAGGGGTGGGCTGAATCCCAAAGGCTTCTATGAATGTTGGTAATGGAAGGTGCCCTAGGAGGAGAAGGAAAGGGCGAATGTCAGCAGAAAGCCAGAAGCAGAGGCAGCCAACAGCCTTCCCGCCTGCAGATGGGCCTCGGAGCCGGCCCAGTGAGGTGCAGGGCCCCTGGACCACCACAAGGCCTCGAGGGTGATGCCAGCCCAGGAGTTCCAGTACCCCCATTGCTCTTCAAAGGAAGATGAAAGGCCGGCCCCTCTCACTGCCAAGACCAGGGTTGAAGGGCCGAGAGAGACGCTTCCCCCTGCTGAGCATTGCAGAGCAATGAGTGAGAAGAGACCCTGGTTCACACCACCGTGACTGGAACGCTCACCTGCTCAGGTGTGACTCGATTCACCCACTCCCAGGCCTCCACTTTAGGCAGAAAGCCGTGGACCTACTTTGAGACACTAGCAGCACAAACTCCGACCCATCCCTTTACATTTCACAGAGACAGCATCCAGCTTGTAGCCTCAAGGAATAGGGCCAGGAGCCCTGGGGTAAAAGAGACTTGGCCGTTACCAGGATCTGCGGCCTTCTCTCTCTCTGTGTCTCTCTGTCTCCCCCTCTGTCTCCACTTCATTGCCACCAACCACTGGGCTCCAATGAGAACATCTCAACAGATGCAGGGAAGGGAGCAGCTGGTTCACAGCAATGATCTTCCCAGAGCCCTGAGACTCCCTGCAGAGCCCCGGCGGTTCCTTAGGGCCCACTCAGCAGCCTCTGACCTTAAAATCTCCAAATCAAAACCTCAAGTTGTAAAGAAAGAGATTTTCTGATTTCGAAAGAGAAGGAGAAGGGGGCGTTTGGGGCCTTGCAGAGGACAGATCCTATCTGGGATTCTATCTGACCATCTCAACACCAAGGAAAAGTGAACCAAACATACCACCAGCACCCTAGAAGCAGATTTTTCAGAATTTTCCTATCAACAAGATTTCAGTCTTCAATCATCTCAAATTAAATAAAACCCAAGCAGCAGGACTTACTGAAGATATGCAGGGTAAAGAAAGAAGGGGGGGAGAAAAGAGCTTTGTATCACGTGACTTTTATGCAGCAGAAACTTAATGAGAAACACACCACATTTCCAGAACCCTCTTTCTAGTCAGAGCTCCCGCTGAGATAAAAGGTCACAAGAAGAGAAGGAGGGAGAGCGGGTGGCAGAGCAGGGAGGCACTTTGACTGGAAAGATGGGCCCAAATTTCATACAAGCTGCTATCAGGCCGGAGAGTCTAGACCGATGATTTTCTTTGAATGCCAGATGTGAAGCGCTTTCATAAAGGAATCTCAGACATCACCCATTTAAAAACAAATCCACCCAAGCTGCATTCACTGATGCAAAAGAGAACTTTCTATCCCAGGCTGCAGGGAAAGCCAGCTGGCCCGCCTGGAGAGGCCCGGCCTTGGTTTCGTGTCCCATTGCTGCCCCCTTCAGGCCCTGAGCTGCAGGGCACCCAGGTCCCCGGGCTCAGCCAGGCCTCTCTGACAGCCGGTGAGTGGAGGCTCTCTGTCCCTCTGGCCCAGGGTGGCAGGAGAATGGCCCTCTGTGCCTGGGGCAGCGTTACACATAATCGTCTCACTCAGTCTTTAGCCCTGCAAGGTGGAGACACAGACCCTTTCTACAGGTGAAACATCATAGGTCCCAAGAAGCCCAGCGCTTTGCACAGTAAAATGCAACTGGTTGATGCAGTGTCGGCGTTTGCTACCAGTGCCCCTCCTAGGGCCCTGTGTGCTATGGCCACCAATGCCTGGATTCCCATCTCGGGGAAGATGAAACAGTATTTCTGGACCAGACCAGAAAGGAGGAAGCCCTGCCTGTGAGCCCACAGGGCCAAGCTGGGCGTCTTCACGTCCCTATGGCCTCAGGCTGGGAGTGACGGGAATGGTACACCTGCTGTGAGGCTGGAACGCCACCCAGGGCTCAGAGCTTTGTAGAACAAGGACTGTCCAGGCCAATCTCTGGCCGCTGGAATCTCCTGCTGGCCCTGCATTTCTCCCCCTGTTGTAGCTGCCTTAGGCAGCAATCCCCCTTAAATAGAGACTGAGTCTGTAAAAATCACTCCGAGGTGACCAGAGACATTCCACTTGGCAGCAGGTACAAATCATAATGCCAGACGCTTGGGATCAGTGACCTTTAGAAGGGGCCGGGCATGGCAAGGAGCCCTCAAGTGACTCATGTTTAATCTAGTGTGAAGGGACCTCTGCCCCCACTGCTCTGGGCAGCCCAGCCCTGCTCTGCACCCTATGGCCTTCCTGCTCCCAGCTGTCGTAGGGACCAGACCAGCGCGCTGGAGAGCTTTGAGTTCCCCACCAGTGCTGTTGACTTACGACTCTGCAGTGCACGCTTGGGCATTCCTTCACTTTCTGAACCCTCCTAAAGGGGCCCACTCACCTCTCTGACCCCACTTCTCCCCAGGGCTCCTTCTCCTACAAAGCCAAGCTGTTTGCCCCACCCATTGCAGGCGCTGTTTTCTTCCACCTCCAGGCTTTTGCAGAAACTGTGCCTCTGCCTGGAAGCCCCCTCTGCCCCTCCCTCACTTGCCTGATTCTGACTTAGTACCATGTGAGTGTCTCCCTGCTGCAAACAGTTCTTCCCACTTCCTCCCCCTTCCCATGCCAGCCACCTGCCAGTCCTCTGATGGCAACATCACCGTGCGGTCACTTGACTATCGGTTCATCTGAGTAGGCTCTGGCTGGAAAGCACTTAGCAAATATTTCGCCGACCCCCTAATCTCCTTGCATCTGGATGTGACTCCCCTGTGGGACCACACTTGCTGAATAGAAGCTGGGACATGGGATCTGACAGGACAAACTATTTGCCTCGGGGATTGTCCTGGGAAGAGAAGAGATTTCCTTGGGTCCCCACTCCCTCCACAGGGCACCCAGGCAGCAGGAAGAGGAGCCAACTTTGTCATTCTAGTCTGAGCTGGCCAGAGGTGCTGTCGCACCAAGGGAAGCAGCCAACCCAGGCAGGTGTCACTGAGCCACGGCTCCAGGTCCATCCCTAGCCTGTCACCCACTGGAGGCACCTCCCCTGCAAGGGTTGCCTGAGGTTATCTGAGGACACAGCTGGGACCTGAAGAAGGAGCTTCCCACAGTGGTTCGACTCCTTTTGTTTGCTCCTGGAACTGCTCTCTGGAGAATCTGACTGAAAGAAACGTTGTTTATAGTTCCTGTGTAAAATCTAAGGATAATTGCATCATGTATCAGTCATTTACACTTTAATAGAAACAAATGAGTACAATCTGGTCACTGGATCTCAGCATCTTGGGAGGACCAGGGGCCTTAACCACCAGCACCCTTCAGCCGAGCTGACCTGCTTCCTTCCAGTCAGTGCTGCTGCCATAGCTTGAAACGTTTACAAAACACATCCCCTGGCCCCCTCTCCTCACACCCTCACTCTTAATGAACTTAAGTTCAAACGCTAGCCACGAACCTTGTTAAAACAGGCATGCCTCCATGAAATTGCAAATGCCGAAAAGATACCAGGTCCAATGCCCATCTCGTACAGACCCTCCCTCACCTCTACGAGCAGCCTGTGACCTGGCAGGCTCCCAGATCCCCTGGGGCCTTTGAGAGAAGAGAAAGGAGGGAAGGTCCATAGGCAGTCTCAGTGGCCCAAGGTGGGAGGTAACAGCTCTGAGGTGGTGAGGAGGCTGCCAGCCCCAAGAAAAATGTCTTCTATTCTCCCATTCTGATGCCCAGTGTGATCCCAGTCAACAGGGCCGGAAAAGGACAATGACAATCTACCCCGAAAATGTCACTCTCCCTAATAGCAACCAACTGGTGCCTGGGAGTAGGGGGGACCCCTCACCTCTTCCACCTTCCCCGCAGCAGGACCCAGAGAGCAGAGCACCCCCATCCTGCTTTTCTAGTTCTCCCCCTCAAACTTCCTCCCCTCTTCCAGTCTATCCCAGAAGGGAGAAGCAGCTGGGGAGTGAAGGACAGCTGGACCCAAAGAGGAGCCTCGAGGCTGCAGGTGTGTATAAACAGAGGTGAGAACCACAGGGAAAGTACTTCTAAGCCTCCATCTGGTCATAAATGAAATATGGAAAATAAGGCACATGGTTTTCCACGGTGGTAATTTGCCTTTGATCAGGAGAGGCCACCTGGGGCAGTGGTGAGGGGGTAAGTTTTGAAGCCACAGCTTGGGTTTGAAGTCCCCCCCTGCTCCACTAACTAGCCTGGTGGGGATACAGAAGCACCGCCTTACAGGGCATGGGAGATGTTTGAATGATAAAGCACTTTGAACCTTGCCTGGCACATGATAAATGTTACCCCAGAGCAGGAAAAGGAGAAATAGCAAACGACCGCCAGCGGTCAAGCCACAAGGAGCATATAGAGAACACTTTACAGTTTGCAAAGCTCTCTTGGTTCTGTTCTCTCATGTGATGCTCACAACGGCCCTAGGAGGTGCAAGCTGTAATTATCCCCACATCACAGATGAGAAAACTGAGGTTTCAAAGTGCCAAGACGCTTGCTTGTCATCCACACAGATTTCCCAATGGATAGCAAAGCCGAACGCCGGGAAAGGAGAGTAGGTCGGCTGTGGCCATTTGGGAGTTCACCATCAGGAAACCCAGAAAGATCGTCCTTGCTGATTTGCACACAAGCACATTTGGGGTCTTGTGGGCACAGGATTGTGTATTACACACGTGGGGGAGTCCAACTGCTTGCGTTCCCCGGGGGGTAAATGCAGACAGGGCAACACGAGAGCCCACTGTGCCTACTCCCAGTCTCCCTGCTAGTTTCAGGGCACACAGACCTCGTGAGGCCAGCAGGGACATTCAGCCCCAGGGCTTGTAAATGGACTAAGGCAGATTTTGGCAAGCCCGCAAGGGGAGGTGGTCGCCCTGTGTGTGGATCCAAGTCTCCCTGCCTCCTCCGGATTTCTGTTACAGATACCAGCACCTTCACCCACCCTCTGTGCAGATGCAGCCAAAGCAAAAGCCTCCAGTGGCCTGTTTACGCCTGCCTCTGAGCTCCACCTAGCGGCAGGTTTTGGGCATGGCACCCAAGTGCACATTTCCTTCCAAAGCCACATTTAGCCATTTTAGTGTAAAGTAAAATGGATCCTCTGAAGCCCTCCGTTTGTTTCCCAGAGTCCATAGTCTCTCATGGCTTCAGAGGGGAGGGCGTTGGGGGAATGGGATAGGCTAGTGATGGGTATTAAGGAGGGCACGTATTGCGTGGTGCACTGGGTGTTATACACAAGTAGTGAATCATGGAACTTTACATCAAAAACCAGGGATGTACTGTATGGTGACTAACATAATAAAAAAAATATTATTAAAAAAAAAGCAAAATGGATCTACACTCTCAGCACACCTGTGGCCTTGGTCCTCTGTAACCCTGTCCTATAACTTGCCATGTGTTAGTCCCTTAGGTTTAACCATGCTAGGCAGATGGGAGGCACTCACTGCCTCATTGTAAACCTGGCCCATGGCCACCTGAAGCATCTTTGCAAGACCCTTCTTCTCAAAGCCTACAAGGCTCTCTGATGTCCCAAAGGCTTGGCCGGGGCTGAACCAGCAACCACTTGGCATAGTGGAAAGAATACCAAAGTAGACATCCAAGTTCTAACTCCACCATCCCCCCTGGAGCACGAGGTGGACATGAATAAGTCACCCAGGAGCTCCAAATCCACCTGTCCCCATCTGGGCAACTAGGATCAGACCTATCCCGGATGTCGCATCGCATCATGGTGAATGTGCAAACAAACAAGTGATATTTCTCTGCAAGAATCCAACAAATAAGCCAAGGGAATTTCTATATACTGTGAAGAAATGGATAGCAATCCCTTTGCCCTGCTTTTCCTCACTTGTGTAGATGCTGGTTTCTCTGCATGGCATGCTCTTTCCCCCACTCCTCCTGGCCAAATCCTCCCTCATATACCATCACCTACTCCAGAAAGCCCTCTCTCCTCCCATGCCAGGCTAAACTGGGCTCCCCCACCTCTGTGCCCCCCCCACACACACACACCTCTATGGCCCTCGTCACACTTTGGTGTTGTTCCTTGTCTTTTTCCCCAACTAAACTGTGTGCTCTTTGAGGGCAGGAACGGGGTCTTTTCAGCTCTTGTTTCCCGGCTGCCCAGCCCAGTGTCCAGTATACAGTAGGTTTTCGATCCCACTTTGTGTTGCGTGACTAAAAACAAATGGACTAAATAAACCAGTGCTACTCTAGGTCCTAAGGATGTTCTCCTCTGTATTGTTTCAGAGGCTTTCTTCTGAAACCCACCTGGATTGTTGTATATGTGTGAGGTAGAGGTAAAAATAGACTTTTTCCCCATATTCATAGGTAGTTGACCCAACGCTTTTATTTAGAAGGACCATTCTGTCGCCACTACACTGCAGGGTTACCTTTTCACAACTCAGGTGACTGTAGATGCATGTACATGTCAGTTTCTAGACTCTCTCTTCTGTTCCATTGGTCAATTCACCTTCCAGCTTTCTGAGCCAAAGACCCTGTTACAGTCTTACTCCATACAAATAAATAACAAAATTTTAGCCAATAACGGGGCACCTGGGTGGCTCAGTTGTTAAGCATCTGCCTCTGGCTCAGGGCGTGATCCCAGCATTCTGGGATCGAGCCCCACATCAGGCTCCTCCACTGGGAGCCTGCTTCTTCCTCTCCCCCTCCCTCTGCTTGTGTTCCTTCTCTCACTGGCTGTCTCTCTCTCTCTCTCAAATAAATAAATAAAATCTTTTAAAAAAAATTTAAGCCAATAACAACTTCAAGCCACGCCACAGCCCCTTGAGAGCCTAAGCAGTGAACAGAGCTGGAGGAAGTGGCCAGGCCGTCGGCTGGGGCTGCCATCAGGGAGCTGCAAGGGAGCGGGAAGCCAGAAGAGCCCTGTCAAGAAAGGGAAAGTTACACCAGCTCGGAGAGTCTGGGCACCTCGTAGGACCAAACAAGGGGTGGACTGTCCCTGTAACAAGCACAGAAGCAGAAAGGCAAGCCAGGCCACCAAGTCAGGAGGAAGCCGGACATTGCCTGAAGTCCATGACAGGAGCCAAGGGAACGTAGGTACCGCCCTGAGCTGAATTCACTTTACCTGCTGCTGTGGCATCAGGCTCTTAGCCCTGCAGGCAGCTCTCAGGGAAACTTCCCTACCAAGCAGCTCAGGCATCAAGAGGCTTCTGACAGCTGGGGCTGAGAAGACACACAGAATCCAGGAGAGAGAGATGTTGAGAAATGCCCCAGTTCCTCTTTGCCTTCAGTTAGGCAACTCAAATAAATGAAGAGGACCCCTATGGGGACATTGGGGATTTGACACATGGCCCTCCCAAAGGGCCCCAAGCGCTGGCCACAGAGGCAAGGACCTCCAGAGTTGCCAACTCTTCCAGTTTTCCAAAAGAAGCTACAAATCCAAATTTGTATGCAAGATGTCTAAGTATTGGTAGCCAATTTTTTAAAATTACAAACACTGTGAACCAAGTACAACTCATCTACAGGCCATAACTGACCATATCTGATTTAGTATTTGATCGTTATCTGATTAGTCTTTGGAATCAGTAGAGGAAGAAACAAATTATTTTACCCTTGAGTCCTGGGTGTTGTTCAGATATTACGAAGAGAGTATGGCGGGGGCGTCCCCTATACACTGAGAAAATTTATTGTGAAAATGAGAAAAAAAAAGAAACATGGCCCCCTGCTGGGTTACTTTTCCAGGCCTAATTGCATTTTAATAATCTGGAGCTAATTCTGAAGGTAATAATTGTTTGGTTCTCACATTGGGTTTGTGTTGATTATTTTGGAAAATGTGTTGAAGCTTATTTTATTTTCCAATCTTGTACTACTTTAATGAAAATTCATTACCAACAGAGCTTTCTGAACTGGGAAGGAAGAAATTGAAAACAGTCATCTGTATATAAATAAACAGGCATGCTAAATAAATTCTTTTTACATGAGGTATCTGGCCCATACTGATGAAATACGAATAAGGGGATATTTAAGGCCTAGAAAGAGAATAAAAAACTATGGAGTGCGTAAGTAAATGAAACAACATTTCAAGGATCATTTGGGACATGGTGGTGGAGGCGGGGAGAAGTGTTAGGTTTGGAATCATAAGATCCAGCTGAAATCAAGATTGGCCTCTTTCAGGTAGTTTAACCTCTGGAGGATAGGATTATATATCCCTGCACTCTGAGTCATTCCTTCGGTCAAAAAAAGAGAGAAGTGGGGGCGCCTGGGTGGCACAGTGGTTAAGCGTCTGCCTTCAGCTCAGGGCGTGATCCCGGCGTTGTGGCATCGAGCCCCACATCAGGCTCCTCCGCTATGAGCCTGCTTCTTCCTCTCCCACTCCCCCTGCTTGTGTTCCCTCTCTCGCTGGCTGCCTCTCTGTCAAATAAATAAATAAAATTAAAAAAAAAAAAGAGAGAAGTGAATACATTACAGGGAAGTGAGCTTGTGCAAGCTTTGCCAAGTGTTCTTTTCCCTCTGACGCAGGATCAGCAACGTCCCAGGTGGTGCATACTTGGTCACCCAGGGTTCTACAGTGAAAACAGGGATGCAAGCGAGTCTCAGAACAGCGCACCGCAGATGCGCATATAAGCAAGACATAAACCTTCATTATTTTAGGCTGTCGAAATACGGTGGGCCGCTTGTTACTACAGCAGCACCTAACCCATCACAACTGATGCCCGTCTGTAAGCCTGATCCTTATCTTAAAATAAAATTTACAAGCACCCTCCTTAGAGCGTGTTGGCGCATATTACCTCGCCCAGCAGTGAGTACCCTGAATTACTCATTTTTCTCGCCATACCATGTACTTTACGTCCTCTATGCCCCATTACACTTTTCACATGTAATACCATGTTGATGTTCTCATTATATTGTTTCCTGAAGATATGAACCCTGTCTTTTCATCTGTATATGTCACGTAACAACAACAAATGAAACCAACGAACAAGATGTAATTCTTGGAAGAGAGATAAAATTTGAACAAGGTGCTCAACTGGTTAAAACAGGTTTATTTTTCACGAGTCATCAAGTAAATACAAATTAAAAACCACAATGAGAAGTAATTGCATGCCTGTTAGAACGGAAAATCAAAAAGATTGGCGCCGCAAAATGTTGCCAACGAGGCTGTGCAGCAGGCAGAACTCACACCAGCTCATGAAAATGTCAAATATACAATCATTTGGGGGACGCCTGGGTGGCTCAGTCAGTTAAGCCTCTGCCTTCGGCTCAGGTTATGATCTCAGAGTCCTGGGATCAAGTCCTGCATCGGGCTCCCTGCTCAGCAGTGTGCCTGCTTCTCCCTCTGCCTCTGCCCCTCCCCCTGTTCATGCTCTCTCTCTCTCTCTCTCTCTCTGTCAAATAAATAAATAAAATCTTTAAAAGGAAATTTCAATGTACACCGACCGTGTGATCTAGGCATTCCACTTACAGATATTTATCCAAGAGAAATAAGAGCAACGCCCACTCTGTTAGTCATCTGTTGCTGTGTAATATTACCACCAGCTCAGCAGCTGGAACGGCGCATCGTTATTATCTCACAGCTTCTGTGGTCAGGAGTCTGGCTACAGCTTACCTGGGTCCTCTGCTTCAGCATGCCTCACAAGACTGCCATCAAGGGGCCCGCCAGGCGTTGGGGTCTCTTCTGAGGTTTGACTGCGGAAAGACCCCCTTCTGAGCTCATGGGGTTGTTGGCAGGATTCAGTTCCTTGCAGGCCCCCAACTGAGGGCCTCAGTTTCCTGCTGGTTATTGGCCAGAGTCTGCTCTCATTTCCTTGCCATGGGGACCTCCTCACAGAGAGCTTACTTCATCAAAGCCAGCGAGAAAGTCAATAGAGTCTGCTAGCAAAATGGAAGCTACAATCATTCGTAACACAATCACAGAAGCGACATCCCATCCCCTTTGCCATACTCCATGCGTTAGAGGCAAGTCTCAGGTCCTGCCCACATGCGTGGGGAGGAGCCTGGACAGGAGTGTGAACACCAGGAGGGGGTTGTCGGTACCCATCGCAGAGTCTCCGGCCACACTCACGCACACCCGTTCACAAGTGTTCATAAAGACTTTATTCGAAATAGTCCCCACAATGCAACAACCCATCAACAGAAGAATGGAAAAGCAAATTTAAGAGCTACTATTCAGCTATTAAAGGGAATGGGCTACAGATACATGAATGGAACCCAGAGACAAGCTAGGTCTAAAAAAGAAAAAGAAAGCCAGACACAAAAGCACACATACGCATCTACACAATGGTCAGGAACAGGCAAAACTAATCTGCGGTGGTAGAAATCAGGATAGTGGCTGCATCTGGGTGCAGGAATTGACTAGAAGGGGCCGGCAGGAACAATCCCGCAGATGGAAATGTTCAATATCTTGTTTTGGTGGTGGTACACAGGTGTACACAATTGTTAAAACTCATCAAATGCTTAAAATATATGCATTTTAATGTGTGCTAATCATATTTCAATAAAAGCTTTAGTCTCCTACCATCATAATAGATTATTGGTTTGGGGGGATTTTTTTGTTTTTGTTTTTTTTGGTTTTTTGTTTGTTTGGAGAACACTTATCCTGTCATCAGATACAACAACTCTAATTTTTAAATTTTCACTCCTATGGAAGGGGAAAATGATACATGATGGCAAATGGAAAAAATGTTAGGAGAACAGAACAGAATATTCACAAAGACACTTTGCGATATATCAATAGACCTTTTGGAATATTATTGCAAAATAATGGCCGAGGGAGAGGACTCTGCTCAAAGATGGCCCTAAAAGTCTGTGGCTTTTTCTAGCATCATTATTATTATTAAATACAGAGCACAGACAGCATTTCAAGTTGGTATGGGCTTTTGCACTCAAAGCAAAATATATCATTCGAGGCACGGTAAAAGACATCCTAAGCTCATCTCCCTGCTACAGAAAGCGACAGCATTTGGTGGGGGCTGGAAAGAGTCCAATCGCTGAACAGCCCAACCGCAGTGCAGAACCACAGCCCAGCGTGCAGGGCCCGATGCGAAGGGTAGGCCAAAATGAAAGCTATCAACAGAATAAAAGAACACACAGGCAGGAAAACAGCAGGAGGGCAGCAGAAACAGAGGCAAGCACAGGGAAATATACCAAGAAAATGAAATGTGCTGTTACTGATTTGCATGTTGGATTGGGCTGATACACACCATTTTTGGAAGAGGAAATTAAAATGGGAAAGAACAGGTTTTAATGAGCAAGAAAAGACAGGATGCAGGCACAGTCACAATAACCTGGGAGAAGAGATCGATCTCTTCCAGTCAAATTAAATTCCAACAAAAAGAGGGGGTGGGTATGTGAATAAGACTCTTTTAAACAAAGGGGGAAAGAAAGGTATTTGGGGTTGAGAGATATTGTATGTACTAAGGCAAGCTAGTTGAATCTTCAACCATAATAAACACACTTACGGGGAATAAATGCTTCTTAAGGTATGTGGTTTGGCAGCTGGAAATCAAAAATAAAAGTAGAGAACAGGGTATCTTGCCATCCACGGTCACTGACGTTGTCACTCGTTTATTCCATATACATTTAGCAAGCTCCCAGCCCTCAGTGTTCCTGACCCATCCTGACCACGGGATTATGTCATCCTCCTCCTCCCTCTTGCTCTGTGATTTTCCCTTCCCAGCACCCCACTAAAGGTTCATAAATGCTTTTGTCCCACTCCACATCCCTTTGCCTTCAGCAAGTTCCCAATTCCCTGTGTTTCAGATTCAGCCTAGACCAAAACCCCCAACATTCCCACCAACCAGAGAATCAGAAGTATGTCAGAGAATTTGTGCTAATTTTTTTAGATGTGCTAATGTAGGGTCTTTTGAAACTACTTGCGTTTTAGAGTTACCAACTGAAATATTTATGAATGGAATGATAGGATGTCTGGAATTTGCTTCAAAATAATATTGGGGAATAGTACACAGCAATTTAAGAAACCAATTATGAATCTCACAGACAATGTTGAGTGAAGAAACCAGACCCCAAAAGAATACATGCTATATGATGCCGTTTGTATAAAGATCAAATAGAAAACCAACCTTTCGAGATACAGGTTAGAATAATGGATACCTGGAAGGGAAAAGTTGTGATAAAAATCAGAATAGTGGCTGCCTCTCTCTATTCACTGGAAGGGAACAGGAGGGAACTTTCTGAAGTGACTGAAATGTTCTATGCCTTGGCTTAGTGATGATACATGGGTATATACAATTGTCAAAACTCAGCAATTATTTCAGATATGTACATTTCATTGCATAATAGTTATATTTCAACAAAAACTAGGTTTTATCTCTTGACATCGTGGTAGTTATTTTTTTAGCTTGAGGAACATTTATTCTGGTCATCAGTTTTCTTTATGACAAATGCTATGGAGACTCTCCTTGTACATAAATCTTCATGCAATCCCATAGGCATTAATTCTCCCTGCCAGTGAAGAAATGAATGAAAATAACTGTCCCATTATTTAACTGTGAGAATAACTCCAACCTAGAGCCACAGATACTTAGGAAAGCCCAGCAGGACTTCATCACTGACAAATCACCCAATTTGGGATCTTCTTTCTGAACCACCATTTTTTCATATGATGTGTGTGAAGGAGCCATACCACACAGGACCAATGAATATAAAACAAGTGTTCTCACCTGAGAGGAGTCAAAGCACTGTATGCAGTGAGCCAGAGAAAGCCTTAACCCAGCTCTCCAGGTGCAGCAGGGACCTCTCTGCCCTTCAATGTCAGGCATTGGAGGGACACCGGTGTGGCCGTGGCCAGCACACCTCCCTTACAAATCTAAAGAGTCTTCATGAAGAACTGAAGCTTCTCCCTAAGAAAGAACCGCAGCCTTGGAAACTAAGTACATTTTTAAATAACCACTCAGTAAATCAACGGAGGGATAAAGGGTCTTCCCAGTCCTAAGAATAATGACGACCATCTGGAGGGTCATCTTCGTCAAGGTGTACCTGGTTCTGAGCAGCAGGAAAATCATCACCTGAGGACTCAGAGGTTCCAGTCTCAGCTGGAATTGATTCTTTCTTCCCCTGGTGTTGTTTATAGTCTGTTTAAAAATATCTGGCAGCTTTCACTTGATTAGCTTATTTGTCAGTCTACTGAATAAACAGTCTAAAGTTTGCTTCAGAAATGGCATTCTGCAGCCATTTCACCTGCCAAGGATAATTTAATAGAATTATAAAACTTGATTAAAGTTCTGTCTTATGCTCCCCAGACTATACAGACAGGTATATATCATCTATATTTAAAAATCAGGGTGATGATTCAGGCAAAAATAGGTGAAAGTTTGATAAGGAGCAGAATATTTGAATAAACCCAAAATTCTCCCACAAAAGTACTTATTAACTACAAAAGGAAAAAATGGTAAGTTAACAGTGGAAAGATCCAATGGACATCACCTTAACAAATGACTGATGTTTGTATCATCAATAATGAAATCAGCCCACAATGTACGCCTCATGATAAGGTGCACTGAGAAGGACACGATATCACTTCTGGGATATTCTGGCCAAAATGCATAATCAGAACCTAATAATGAGAAAACTTCAGAGACACCCAAGCTGTGTCAAATGTCAAAGTCATGCAAGACAAAGAAAGGCTGGGGAAGTGTTCCAAATTTAAAAACCCTAGAGAGGCATGAAAGCCAAATGCAATGTGTGATCCTGGGTTAGAAATAAAAATATCTGTAAACAACTCTAATGAAATAATTGGTGAATTGGAATGTAGACAATAAATTAGAAAATAGTATTGGCTCAATATTAGATTTCCTGAATATGACAACTATGTTGAGGTTACATAAGAAAATGTTCTTGCTCTTGGATATACCCATGGAAGTATTTAAGGGTGAAGGGATATGATGTCTGCAACTTACACTCAAATGGTTCAAGGAAAAAAAAAAACCACTGCGGGTGTATATATGCCTGTCTGTCTATCTATCAGTCTAGAGAGAGCGAGAGAATAATCAAATATAGAAACTGTTAATTGTTGAATCTGTGTGGATCTCATTTCAAGTGGGGTAAAACTTCTCAGTTGATCCTGACAGCAACAAACTGAACTATTTTTTGATTTTTGTGTGTCCAGCTGGATGAACTGAAATGACTCAAATCATCTTTGCTTTTTTCCCCTTTATTTCTGTAGCTAATGTTGTGCTCACTCGCATGACAATACCACTTTTTCTTAGAAATGTCACTTGCTTGGAATCTGGGTGCAGGTAAAATAAAGTTGTAAACAATGCCTAATATTGCCCACATCCCCACCAACACAGAAAGAATAAACTTGGGGAGCCTGGGTGGCTTAGTTGGTTAAGCATCAGACTCGGTTTTGGCTTAGGTCATGGTCTCAGGGTCATGAGATAGAGCCCAGCGTCGGACTCCACACTGGGCATAGAGCCTGCTTAAGATGATTCTCTGTCTCCCTCTGCCCCTCCCCCACTCGTGCTCTAGTGCTCCCCCCCTCAAATAAATAAATAAATCTTAAAAAAAAAAAAGAAAAGAATAAACTCACTGCTTCTCACACTGCTCATTTTCCCTTTGCTAATGACATTTATCTACCAATATACATTTTCCTAATGTTTTAAGATAATTTTTACTCCATGTTCTGAAAGTAATCCTATAATTATGGGAATAGTTTGTTCAATTTTAAACAAACTAGGCTCTGTAGATATCATTTATCTGTATTTTAATATGTTGTGAGTTCTGTTTTATAATTTATAGCTCATGAATCTCTATATATTTACTGCTTAGCCTTCTGGTGACATTAAGCTACAGCTTGAGTTATGATGAAGGCAATAACTATTTGTACAATGATGCTTTCGTAATTTATTTATTCAAAAAGCACTTATTGAAAGCCTTCAACATGTCAGGCAACATGTCTGTTATTTGGAATGAGAGAGCTGTATGAATTAGATATGTCAGGTAATCATAGATTATTTACTTTTTATTTATACTAAAACAACAGTAACAACTACAACAAAACATCATGATGGTTACAAGTTCAAATGAGAACCAACAGTCGATGCCTCTTGATCACCATCTTTCAGCACCAAGAGCACAGGATCACTTATCATTCAGTTTGGGTTTCCACATGAAGAGAGAGCTGGAAAGCCATGTAAAAAGTCCAACAACCCCACACCCATGAACTGGAGTAAACATCAAATCCCAGCTTTGCACAATCCATGTTCAAGATAACACAAGAAATCTAGTTCCCAGCTCTTGGTTTCTAAATACCTTTCCCCACACCAGGACTACTTGGAAAAATCGTTGATTTCTGGGCTGGAGCTGGAAGGATACAGCATTGCCATGAACTTTTTTGTTGTTGTTAGTTTGTTTTTTAAGTAAACTCTACACCATACACAGGGCTCAAAAGTTGCATGCTCTACCAACTGAGCCAGCCAAATGCCCCACCATGAAGTGTTCTTGCCAGAGATGTTACCAGAACCTAATCAAACCTCTAGACAAACTTCCAGGACACAGGCAATACAGAGACTGAAGGAAAAAGTTAATACCCTGAGGAAGTGCCCATACAAATTAACCCTGAGGGACAACTCTCTTTTTGGAGGGGAGTGATTAACTACCCTTTTATTAGCACAAAACAACATCATTTCACAGTACATGTAAATAAAATCACTATACACCTTAAACTTATAGAGTGATATATGTCAATTATTCCTTAAAGCTAGAAAAAATTAAGCTTAAAAATTAAAAAAAAAAAAAAACAGAAAACAAACACTAACCCAGCAACCCAAGGGCCCAAGAATAAATTAAGGCGCAGCGCAGGTAAGGGGTGATTTTCCCAGGCCCAGATAGTGAGTCCAGGGCCCAGGTGCCCAAATTTCCTGAGCCAACTCCCAAAAGGACTGAGGAATCAAAGGTGCTGAAGGAGCTTTTCTCTGGGGTGAGGGAAATAGAGTGTGGCATGTGTCCTAGGAGTGCCCCCTGCAGACACAAGTAGGCCACAGTTTTAAGATGTTAACTGTAAAACCTAGGACAACCACAAATAAAATAACAGTAATCATACAGAGTTGAAGTAGCTATGGAATGTCAGAATAGGCTTCAAGATTAAAAAATGTTACTTGTGACAAAAAGATATTTTATAATGATAAAAAGCTCAATTCATCAGAGAAATAACAATTATACATATATATGTACCTAACAACAGAGTTCCAAAATTAAAACTGACAGAACTGAAAGAGAAAGAGACAATTCAATCATAATCATTCAATACTTCACTCTCACTGATTGATGGAAAATCAGACAGAAAATCAGCAAGGACATAGAAGAACTGAAGAACACTGAACCAACTTGACCTAAAGACATCTATCCAACAGTCCACTCAACAAAAGCATAATACACATTCTTTTAAAGCACATATGGAACATTTTCCATGATAGACCATATGCTAGGCCATAAAACAAGTCTTAATGAGTTTAAGATCATTTAAATCATGCAGAGCTTGCTCTCCAACCATAATGGAGTTCAGTTAGAAATAAAAAACAGGGGCGCCTGGGTGGCACAGCGGTTAAGCGTCTGCCTTCGGCTCAGGGTGTGATCCCGGCGTTATGGGATCGAGCCCCACATCAGGCTCCTCCGCTATGAGCCTGCTTCTTCCTCTCCCACTCCCCCTGCTTGTGTTCCCTCTCTCGCTGGCTGTCTCTATCTCTGTCGAATAAATAAATAAAATCTTTTTTAAAAAAAGAAAAGAAATAAAAAACAAAAGGGAATTTTGGAAATGCAATAATATTTTGAAATTAATGAACACATTTTCTAACCCATGGGTAAAGGAGAAATTACACATGAAATTAGGAAGTGTTTTGATCTGAATGAAAATAAAAACACAACATACTAAAATGTATGGGATATGCTACAGTGGTGCTTAGAAAGAAATAGTTTTAAATGCATATATTAGAAAAGAAGAAAAGAAAATGTCTGTATTAGAGAAGATCTCAAATCAATGATCTAATCTTTCATTTTAAAAATCCAGAAAAAGGGGCACCAGTGTGGCTTAGTTGGTTGGGTATCCAACTCTTGATTTTGGCTCGGGTTGTGATCTCTGCATAGGGCTCTGCACTCAGCAGGGAGTTTGCTTCTCCCTCACCCTCTCCCTCTGCCCCTCCCCTCTGCTCAAGCACACACACTCTCTCTCAAACAAATAAATAAATACTTTTAATTAACTAATTAAAAATCTAGAAAAAGAGCAAACAAAAACTGAAGGTAAGCATAAGGAAGGAAGTAATAAATATAAGAGCAGAAATTAATTAAATGGAAAACAAAAAACAGAGAAAATTAATGAAACCAATATTGATTCTTTGAAAAGATCAACAAAATCAACAAATCTTTACCTGCACTAAGAAACTGAGATGATACAGATCACAAAAATTAGTAATGAAAGAGGGGACATTACCACTGACCCCTCAGAAATTAAAGGGAATACTACAAACAACTTAATGTTTGCAAATTAGATAACCTGGGAGAAATTTGTCCAAATTCTTAAGAAATCACAAAATACAAAAACTGATTCAAGAAAAAATAGAACACCTAAATAGATCTATAACACGTAAAGACAATGAATTAGCCACTCAAAATCTTTCCGCACACACAAAAAAATCCCAGATGGCTTTCACTGGTGAAATTCATACTGATATTCCACAAATTCAGAAAATAAAGGATAAAAGAACACTTCCTAATTCATTCTATTGAGGCTAGGATCATTCTAAGCCAAAATCAGACAAAGACATCACAAGAAAAGAAAACTATAAACCAGTATCCCTCATGAATATAGATGTAAAAATTCTCAACAAAGTAATAGCAAGCTGAATCTAACAACATATATGAGATTATATACCATGGCCAAATGGGACTTATCCATGAATGCAGGGTCCATTTAGCATCCAAAAATCAATATTAATAACACTGTATTATGTTTTATATTATATGTTACATTTAATACCATCTTAATAAAACAAAGGGACAAAAAATAATCTTAATAGACACAGAAAAAACATTTGACAAAATCAAACACCTATTCTTTATAAAAACTCTTAACAACTAGGAAAGGAACTTCCTCAACCTGAAAAAGAGCATCTACACAAAACCTACACTGATTTCACTCAAATTAACTAAAAATGGACCATTGACTTAAATGTAAGAGCTAATGCAGTAAAACTTGTAGAAGAAAACATAGGAGTAAATTTTCAAGGTTAGGAAAAAATTAGGTCAGGAAAAGATATCATAGATACAATACCAAAATCATAATCATATAAGTAAAAAAAGACAAATTAAACCTCACCAAAATCCAAAGTTTTTGCACTTCAAAGGACACCATTAAGAAAGTGAAAGGACAGGCAACAAACAGGGAGAAAAGATTTGCAAAACATGTATCCAATAAAAGACTTGTATCCAGAGTACACAAAGAACTCTTGCAACTCAATCAGACAAATGACCCAGTCAAAAAATGGGCAAAAGACATGAACAGACATTTCACCAAAGTAGATACACAAATGACTAATGAGCACATGAAAAGATGTTTAACATCAGTCACCAGAGAAATACAAGTTAAACTCACATGAGATACCATTTCACACCTGCTAGAATGGCTAGAATGAAAAAGATAAATAACAGACGTTGTCAAGGGTGGGGCAAAACAGGATCCCCCAGACATTAATAATAGAAACGTTAGTTGGTGCAGCCGCTTTGAAAAAGAGCTTGGCAGCTTCTCAAAAATGGAAGCCTAAAACTAGCATCAGAGCTAGCAATTCCACTCCCAAGGATTTATCCAAGAGAAATGAAAACATACATCCATACAAAGATTTATACATGAATGTTCATAGAAGTTTTATTCATAATAGCCAAAAACTGGAAAGAACTAGTGAATGTCCTTCCACTAGTGAATGGACAAAATTTGATATAACCATACAATGGAATATTAACTCCGCAATAAAAAGGAATGAACCACTGACACATGCTGCATCATGGGTAAATGCTGTGCTTAGTGAAAGAAGCCACTAAGAGACCACTTACTGTAATTTACTTACAAGAAATGTTCATAAAAAGCAAATTTATAGAGACAGAAAGTAGATTAGTGGTTGCTTGGGTATCTTATTAGGAGGAGGAAAATATTGTTAAACTGATTAAAGGTCATGTTTTTACCCCTCAGTACAGTTTTGAAAAATCATTGAACTGTATCGTGGAAATGGGTGAATTATGTATATGTGAAATAGACCTCAATAAAGCAGTGTTTAAAAATCAGTATTTGTTGAATCACTGTACTGTACACCTAGAAATAATATAACACTGTATGTTAAATATACTGGACTTTAAAATAAAATTAAAACCTAAAAAAAGGTCAATTTCACTTTTTTTTTAAGCAGAAGACTATTTCAGAAGAGATATAACCACCAAATCCATGGAAAAACCTAATTGTATCCTGGATTGGGGGGGGGGAGAATAGCTTTAAAAACACATTTGGAGGATGCCTGGGTGGCTCAGTCGGTTAAGTGACTACCTTCGGTTCAGGTCATGATCCCGGAGTCCTAGGATCAAGTCCCGCATAAGGCTCCTCGCTTAGCGGGGAGCCTGCCTCTCCTTCTGCCTCCCGCTCCCCCGCTTGTGCTATCTGACAAATAAATAATCTTTAAAAACACACACACACACACACATTTGGGGGCAGGGCACCTGGCTGGCTCAGTCGCTAGAGTGTATGACTCTTGATCTCGGGGTTGTGAGTTCAAGCCCCACATTGGCTGTAGCGATTACTTAAAAATTAAAAAGAAAAAAATCATTAAACACACACACACATCTGGGGGAAATTTTTCAATGGACTATAAAGCAGATGATACTACCAAATTGTTGGTACATTTTGTTGGGTGTGAAAATGATATTGTGGTTATGTAGAATGTCCTTAAATTCTCAGGAGATACAGCTGAAGAAGTCAGGGGTGAAACATGATGTCTATGACTTACTTTCAAATGATTTAGGGAAGCGTCTACATACATATGTATGAAGATAGACAACACGAATGTGAAAAAAATGTTAATTGTTGACTATATGGAAGGTATACAGGTGTTCATTGTACCATTCTCTCAACTTTCTAGAGCTTTAACAATTTTTCTTTTTTTTTTAAAGATTTTATTTATTTGTCAGAGAGTGAGAGAGAGAACACAAAAGCAGGGGGAGGAGCAGGTGGAGGGAGAAGCAGGCTCCCCTCTGATCAAGGAGCCAGAGCAGAACTCAATCCCAGAATTCTGGGATCATGACCTGAGGTGAAGGCAAATGCTTAACTAACTGAGTCACCCAGACATTCTGAGCTTTAACAATTTTCAAAATAAAATGGGTGGGTAAAAATAGTCCAGGCACCACATTTATCTTCTTTAGGATAGACCTTCAAAAAATCCTTCAAAAAATCCTAATAAGTAAAATGACTCTATACTTTGTGTTTCCTCCATCCCTCACTTATTATTCCAGCCACACTAGATTTCCTTCAGTATTTCAAATGAATATGATTTTTTTAAAGATTTATTTATTTAAGGGGCGCCTGGGTGGCTCAGTCGTTAAGCGTCTGCCTTCAGCTCAGGGAGTGATCCCGGCGTTCTGGGATCGAGCCCCACATCAGGCTCCTCTGCTGGGAGCCTGCTTCTTCCTCTCCCACTCCCCCTGCTTGTGTTCCCTCTCTCAGTGGCTGTCTCTCTCTCTGTCAAATAAATAAATAAAATCTTTAAAAAAAAAGATTTATTTATTTAAGTAATCTCTGAACCCAACGTGGAGCTCAAACTCATGACCCCAAGATCAAGTCACATGCTCTTCCGACTGAGCCAGCCAGGCACCCCTCAAATGAATTTGAATTTCATGCGCCTTCCTATCTCAAGCCCTCCCCTTCCCTGGCCTCTCTCACAATACCCCATACCTTTCCTTCAAGTGCTTACCAAAATTACAGTAATGTGTTCAATTATTTGTCCTACAATCTGTCTCCCACAAAGGATTGTAACATTCAGGAGGGTGAGGACTTGTCCACATCATGTCTCCAGTCCTGTGCAGGGCTTGGTACATAGTAAGCACCCAATACATATTTTTAAGAGAATGAATGAATGAATTTAATAAACCTACCGATGTGTCATCCACTGTCATGAATCTCACTAGTGTTAGGGAAGCACCGCTGCATCTTAAAACAGGTCCGTCTCTAAGGAACAGTTATTGTTTTAGATCCAGTGGTTGATATTCCCTGGAGGTCTCTGCCAACCTGTTCTCACTGTCTCTGTAATGGACCTCCATTTGGGAGTAGGTAGAAAATCAAACAGACTGAGTGTGCCATTATTTAGGGGGGAAATATGTTGTAAAGAACATGGTAAATCAGTCAAGGACAAGGCAGAAAACATTACTCAAAGGCTCCTCCGAGGACATACCCGAGCTTACTGCAACATCTGGCATAGCATGGATGTGGCAGGCTGATTAAGAAAGTGGCTTGTGATTTGTTTTCTTGGTTTTGCTGCTGTCAATCGTCAAGGAGTGAACATTTTTTTCCTCCCCAGGAGAGTAGCTAGATATCTTGGATACTAAAATCTGAATTTTCCTCTCCCTTTGGGGGCAGTTAATAAGCTCTTGTTTCTTTAAAAAAAAAAAAAAGACAAAGCAAATTGGAGCCTACTGCTGTGTAAAACAATACGTTTGTTTAGAAGCAGGGATTTGCTATTAATTTTTTTTAAAGATTTTATTTATTTGAGAGAGCGAGAGAGCACAAGTAGAGGAGGGGCAGAGGCAAAGAGAGAAGCAGACTCCCCGCTGAGCAGGGAGGCGGACATGGGGCTCAATCCCAGGACCCCAGGATCATGAACCAAGCCAAAGGCAGATACTTAACCAACTGAGCCACCCAGGTACCACAGGGATTTGCTATTAAAAGTATAAGTTTATTGAGAGAATTAACTAGACTGGGGAGAGGATGCAATGCAGGCTTTGTGTTTTTCTGGATGAGGGGGGGGGTTCTAGAATGAAGACAGCTGTTCCCCTATGAACAGGAAGAGATGTGGGAGGGATAGGGACTCATGCATATTCAGAGGGTCTGAGGTGGCAGAACTCCAGATCACTTGTTCACTAGTACTTGTGTGGACTGAGCTGTAATCCTTGCGGTGTGGCAATCTCTAAGGACAGCACCTAGTAATCTGTGTTTAAGAAGTTCTCCAGACCCAAAAATCAAATAATCCAATTAAAAAATGGTCAGAAGACCTGAGCAGACATCTCTTCAAAGAAGACATCCAGATGGCCAACAGACACATGAAAAGATGCTTGACATTACTCATTATTAGGGAAATGCAAATCAAACTACAATGAGATATCACCTCACACCTGTCAGAATGGGTAAAATCAACAACACAAGAAACAGCAGGCAAGGGGCACCTGGGTGGCTCAGTCAATTGAGCATCTGCCTTCAGCTCAGGTCATGATCCCAGGGTCCTAGGATCGAGCCCTACCTCAGGGTCCCTGCTCAGCGGGGAGTCGGCTTCTCCCTCTGCCTCTCCCCCCTTGCTCGTGCTCTCTCTATTTCTCTCTCAAATAAATCTTAAAAAAAAAAAAACCCACACAGCTGGTGTTAGCAAGGATGTGAAGAAAAAGGAACCTCACGCACTGTTGGTGGGAATGCAAACTGGTGCAGCCACTGTGGAAAACAGCATGGAGTTTCCTCAGAAAGTTAAAAATAGAACTACCCTATGATCCAGTAATCACACTACTAGGTATTTACACAAAGAATACAAAAATACTAATTCAAAGGGATTCAAAGGGATACATGCACCCCAATGTTAATAGCAGCAGCATCAACAATAGCCAAACTATGGATAGAGCCCAAATGTTGCCCATTGATTGGTGAACGGATAAAGATGTGCTTATACACACATACACACAATGGAATATTCCTCAGCCATAAAAAACAATGAAATCTTGCCATTTTCAACAACACGGATGGAGCTAGAGTATAATGCTAAGTGAAATAAGTCATTCAGGGGCGCCTGGGTGGCTCAGTCGTTAAGCATCTGCCTTCAGCTCAGGGCGTGATCCCGGCGTTATGGGATCGAGCCCCACATCGGGCTCCTCTGCTATGAGCCTGCTTCTTCCTCTCCCACTCCCTCTGCTTGTGTTCCCTCTCTCGCTGGCTGTCTCTCTCTCTGTCAAATAAATAAAATCTTTAAAAAAAAAAAAAGAAGTCATTCAAAGAAAGACGAATAAATACCATATGATTTCACTCATATGTGGAGGGTTTTTTTTTTTTATGTAGCATTTAAGAAGCAAAACAAATGAGCAAAGGGGATAAAAAGAGAGAGAGGCAAACCAAGAAACAGACTCTTAACTATAGAGAACACACCGATGGTTACCAGAGGGGAGGTGGGTGGGAGGATGGGGGAAATAGGTGATGAGGATTAAGGAGTGCACTTGTGATGAGCACCAGGTGATTAAAAAATCCTCCAGATAATTCTTAAGCACATTTGAGTTTGAGAAGTGCTGATCTATATATAGTGTGATTCCATTAGGAGTTATAAAAAATTGTATGTGTGTATGTGTACATACGCGCACGCATATATTTAAAAATTATACGCACAGAGAGAATCCTAAATAATGTACGCTCTGTTCACAGTAATGACTGGATGAAGAATTCAGACAGAAATAAGTAGTTTTCTATTTTTTATCTTTATATTATTTTGTGTTAATTTTATTTTTAAAGATACTTCCAAAGTGTAGTGTCATCAGGACTCCACTTCTCTGGGACTCTCTGGGCTCAGCCCTTTCACCTTGTCTGGCTTCCCACTGACTCAGAAGGTGGTTGTGGGGGCTCTGAATACCACATCCAGACATGACAGTGCCGAAAGGCCACTTACTTTTGTCTCTTTTGTACGAGTAAAACTCCTTTTTTAATAGAATACACACTGCTTTGGCTTTCTCTCATGCTTCCTTGTCAGATTCAGGATATTCAACTCATGCTAGAATACTCATAAGTGATGTACAGAGGACATAATTTCCATGGGCCCCTCATTGGTGGTGGTATTTTTTTTAAGATTTTATTTATTTATTTGAGAGAAAGTGAGAGAGAGAACATGAGGTGGGGGAGGGGCAGAGGGAGAGGGAGAAGCAGACTCCCCACTGAGCAGGGAGCCAGGCGGACAATGACATGGGGCTCTATCCAGGACCCTGTGATCATGACCCGAGCCAAAGGCAGACACGTAACCGAGTGAGCCACCCAGGTGCCCCTGGTGGTGGTAATTTTGATCATTCATTTCTAGACTCTTACTGTGCTTTCTCTTGCAACTTTTAATCTTTCTGTGGTTAAACATCTTAAGACTATACAAATATTCTAATTCTCATTACATCTCCCCATTGAAGATTCTTTTTTTTTTTAAAGATTTTATTTATTTATTTGACAGAGATAGAGACAGCCAGCGAGAGAGGGAACACAAGCAAGGGGAGTGGGAGAGGAAGAAGCAGGCTCATAGCAGAGGAGCCTGATGTGGGGCTCGATCCCATAACGCCGGGATCACGCCCTGAGCCGAAGGCAGACGCTTAACCGCTGTGCCACCCAGGCGCCCCTCCCCATTGAAGATTCTTAACTGAAACTTGTAAAATGATTTTGCAACTTCAGCACTCCCGGTACATTTATCAGTTAGCGCCTGACATTCTACTTGCGTTAACTTTTCTTTTTTTTAAGTAAGCTCTACACCCAACAAGTGGCTTAAACTCATGACTCTAAGATCAAGAATTACATGCTCTACCAACTGAGCCAGCCAGGTGCCCCATATTAATTTACTTTTGATGGATAGTTTGGCTAGGAATTGAATTCTAGTTTGAAAATAATTTTTCTCAATTTTAAAGGAATTGCTCCACTATCTTGGATCGTCCCATATTGCCAGTGAGGAATCTGATGTCATCCTGATTCCAGTTCCTTGACGTATGACCTGTTCCCCATCACCTCCCACCCCCAGAAACCCCTAGGATCTTTTCTTTATCCTTGGCATTCTAACATTGTATAATAATGTGACTGGAATGAGGATATTTTGTTTTCCTTTTTTCCTAGAGCCCTAACTCCCACAATTTTTCATCATCCTACTCCAATTTGAACTCGTTGGTGACTAAGACAAGTGTATGACCATCTTCCCAGCCCTTCACTATTCTATGAATGTTGGATCCCGCATTTCCTGGACTCTAAATATATTTTTTTAGATTTTATTTATTTATTTGAAAGAGAAAGGGAGAGCACACGTAAGTGAGGGGAGGGACAGAAGAGGAGGGAGAGGGAGAGACAGATTCTGAGGCAGACTCTGGTGCTGAGCAGGGAACCTGACACAGGGCTCAATCCCGTGACTGTGAGATCATGACTGAGCTGAAACCAAGAGTCAGACATTTAACTGACTGAGCCACCCAGCTGCCCCTAAATATTTCTTTTGGTTCACTCCCTCATTTTGCTGAACCACAGTCCTCTAGTAATATCACTCAAGCATAATGATAGAGAAAAAAGGCAAGTTGCTGAATAAGAGAGAGACTAATAACCCACAGAGACTAACAGAGAAGTACATACCTGGTTGTACATCGCATAACTGTCTCTAGTGTCCCTGGGACTCTTCCACCTACATCAACTTTTTATTATTCATGGATTATAGAAATAATGGAAGAGGCAAATAGGAAAGAGAAGAACAAAAGGGACCCCTACTTTATTGAAAATATTCATCTTCAAAAAGTATGCAGAAATAAACTAAAAAAATGACTGTAACAATTATGTCTGTACTAGATGTTCATCAAAGTATTTAAGAGATTCAAAATGGAAATATCCTGCATGTTCAATAATAACTGGTTATGTAAAGAATATAAACCCATGCAGTGGAATATTATGCAGCTAATACACATAATAATTGTTGACTAGGACATGCACATGGTATTCTGCTGAGAAAAGGAGGCTATGATAGGATATGCATATAATTTGTGTATGCATGCGTGTGTGTGTGTGTGATTGTGCCATCAGGTACATGTTTGTGTGTATACCAAAGTATTAAAAGTGATGAAATTCAGGACATGGTGCTTTTCTAGATAAGATTTTTGCTCTAAGTATGTATTTTTTCTATAATTAGAAAAACAATGTTTTTAGTTTTAAGAGCTGCTTTATATGCAGGGCACCTGGCTGGCTCAGTCAGTAGTACAGCATGTAACTCTTGATCTGGGGGTCGCAAGTTCAAGCCCCATTGTTGGGTGCAGAGCTTACTTAAAAAACAAAAAGTTGGAAAAAAAAAGCCTGCTTTATATGATCAAGAAATTAAAAGTGGACAATTTATACAAGTGGAGACACCTCAATGTTGATAAAACAACTAGCTATCCTGTTTATGGAAAATGAGAGACCTGAGAAGTACAAGAAAATTGACCGATTCCCAGAACATAGCACCTGTAAAGAGAACCTCTCTTCTCAGGAACAGGCACAATGTGGCTTCAGATTTCTGCTGCCTCTACGGCTCAGATTCATTATTTACACTTCGACAGTCTAATGGACATTGCTCCTACAATTAATTAAGCGATCTGCTAGTAGTCACTGACAACAAACAAATTAGAACTGAACTGCTAAGATGGCCTGCAAAACAAGGGCAAGAAAAAAATCTCTGCCCCGTAAGGGATTACTTTGATAGACTAAAAATCATGTACTTGTGACTGTTTCCCTTTGAAAGTTAACGTCAAGAGCTGAAAGCGGGCATCAAAATATTTCACTTCTGTCCCCAACTACTGTGACCTTGCGAAAGGTCCTTTACCATCTCTGGAGCTTCTTTTTATACAAACCTGAGATAGGAAGCCTCGCATGCAACATACTGTGCTTAAATATTAAATATTTGATAGACCACCAAAGTATCTATTTTTATCATTATTAAAATCCAAGGTGTCCTTGTAGAGGTAGCAAAAAGGAGTAGATTGAAACTTTTGGGCCAATTAAAATTTCCTGTAACACCATAAATTCACTGTAATTAGCAAGTAGATCAGCAGAAATAAAGTTATAACATTGATTACTGATTGATTTAAGAGAAAGACATGAGCCAGTCTTATAATTGGGCTTCATGTAATGAGACTAACAAAAAGTTTTCTTTAGGGGCACCTGGACGGCTCACTCAATTAGGCATCTGACTCTTTTTTTTTTTTTTTTAAGATTTTACTTATTTATTAGACAGAGAGAGAGACAGCCAGCGAGAGGGAACACAGGCAGGGGGAGTGGGAGAGGAAGAAGCAGACTCCCAGTGGAGGAGCCCGATGTGGGGCTCGATCCCAGGACCCTGGGATCATGCCCTGAGCCGAAGGCAGACACTTAACGACTGAGCCAGCCAGGCACCCCTAGGCATCTGACTCTTGACTTTGACTCAGGTCATGATGTCAGGGTCATGAAATTGAGCCCCAAGTTGGGCTCCACACTCACTGGGGAGTCTGCTTGAGATTCTTTCTCTCCCTCTCCCTCCGCCCCTCCCCCTGCATGCACACTCAAGCTCACTCTCTCTCTAAAATAAATAAAATCCTTAAAAAAATGTTTTCTTTAAGCAACACAATCATCTGGCTTTTAAAATTAAATGATTTTTAAAGATTTATTTATTTCAGAGAGAGCCCACAAGCGTGAGTGGGGGAAGGGGCAGAAGAAAGAATCTCAAGCAGCCTCCCCAGTGAGTGTGGAGCCCAACTTGGGGCTCAATCTCATGACCCTGAGATCGTGACCTGAGCCAAAAGCAAGAGTCAGACACTCAACCAGCTGAGCCACCCAGGGACCCCTAAAATTATATGATTTTTAGTTTAAAGCAAGTTATGTAACTTCTGGACAGTCATGAAGTAAGATACTAGTACTGATCTACTTACAGAGAGATTAAAAGACCACATTTCATACTTTGAGAATCATTAACTCAAGGTATTTTTTTTAAGATTTTATTTGTCAGAGAGAGAGAGAGAGAGAGAGAGAGCAAGCACAAGCAGGGGGAGTGGCAGCCAGAGGGAGAAGCAGGCTCCCGGCTGAGCAAGGAACCCAATGTGGGACTCAATCCCAGGACCCTGGGATCATGACCTGAGCAGAAGGCAGATGCTTAACCAACTGAGCCACCCAGGTGCCCCTAACTCAAGATATTTTAGAAACAAGATATCTGACTTGTTTTCAGACAAGAAAGAGATGGCAACAGTGAAGGGTGTTGGGCAACTGGTGAGCAGCATTTGGGACTGGGTTCTGGGCATTGGGGACAAAATGAGAAAAATAGTAAGAGAGAAATGAAGGAGGATCCTATGCCACTGATGCTTGTAGATCTCATTTTTCTATAACTTTGTATTTTGTATGTATATTTTGTATAAAATTTATATATTACTAAAAGGTGTATTTTTGGCTTAATTTTTTTAATTTATGCAAATCATATTACAGTGTATTTATTTTTATAACTTAGATTTTGGGGAGTTTTCCTTTGTTTTGTTCTTTTCGATGATCACGATATTTAATATCTGGAAGAACAAAATCTCCCACCTTGCTCTTCAAAATTGTCTTCACTATTCTTTGTCCTTTGCTCTCCTATATAAACTTAAGCATCAGTTTGTCAGGTCCCATACACAATCCCCTTTGCAATTTTGGTTGAAATTGCTTTTAATTTATAAATTCATTTGGCAAAAGTTGAAATCTTGATGGTACTGATCTTCCCCACCCATGAGTAGAGTGATCCCTCAGTCATTTCAATCATCTTCTGTGCCTGTAATGGATATCCAATATTTTATGGCTGCCCAAAATATTCTGAAAATCCTTTCCCCATTTTAGGACTTCTCCACCTTATAAAGCTCATTTCCCCATGGGGCGCCTGGGTGACACAGCGGTTAAGCATCTGCCTTTGGCTCAGGGCGTGATCCCAGCATTCTGGGATCAAGCCCCACATCAGGCTCCTCCGCTATGAGCCTGCTTCTTCCTCTCCCACTCCCCCTGCTTGTGTTCCCTCTCTCGCTGGCTGTCTCTATCTCTGTCGAATAAATAAAATCTTTTTTAAAAAAGCTCATTTCCCCAGGTAGAATCCAAGAAGTATTTCCCAGAAGCCCTTGCTACACAGATGTACATATATAACCAACTTCAGTGGCAGGTGCACCCTTGCAGAAGACAGAAGATCACGGTGTCCTATGGTCTCCTACCAAAATAGTTGTGCAGGTACTTGCTTTTTCTCCAGAATATGTAGAAACCTCCTGGTGGTCCAATCCCTCTCTTCAACAGGAGTAGGGGACAGTCCAGTAGCAGACACCAGCAGCAACTGGGTTTCCACTAGAACCATTTGGTACTGTCATTGTTGGTTATTTTTCTTGGCTTCTGCCTATGGGACATTCTACCTTGGTTCCCTCTTGGAAATTCTGTAAGTTAACTAGGAATATGTGACAAATCACTTTGCACTTAAACTAGTGGAGTTGGATCTGCCGTTAGCAACTGAGCACTGGCCCACACAGCATTAGGAACCAGAAGTGGGTTGCTGTGGGGGTGAACCTTAGAAGTGGAAGTCCTTAGTGTTAGTGATTGAGAATATGGTGGTGGAAAACCAGATACCGCAAGCTGGAAGGTAGATGGGCAAGACGAGGTGGCCGCAGCAATTCTGGGCCCGACTTGGCTCCACTTGTCTTCCCCGCGTGTCACCCAGGCTCTCTGGAACTTACCTGTTCTCCTGGCAGAGGGCAGAAAGGATCATCAGCTGAACCCAAAAACTGAGAAAGAGATACCACAGAGTTAAGAAGACAGAAGCTACAGAATAGTGGCCTAGGGCAGTGGGGGAGTGACGTGGACCCAGAAATGTTGTATGACTGTCGGGAAGCATCAAGGGCCCACTTGCAGTTACTGGTCATGAACTTCAGGTGAAACAGTTGAGCATGGTATTGTGTCTTCCTGATGGCTTTCGGTAGCGAACGTGCAGGCACGGAGAAGGCAAAGAACTGCGTTTAGTCCGAGGTGGGATTTGCCAGGTGAACATGACGAGGGCGTTAAGGAAGACTGTGAAGGGATGGAATTCGTGCTGGGCGAAGGAGAAAGCACAGGCACAAAGAAGTGAAGGACAGTTAGCATCAGGATTCTGAAGAGAATGAAAAGAGCTAAGACGGCAGGATATTTAAAGTGCTGAGGTCACAGAGGAGGAGAGGTGCTTGGTAGCAACAAGGTCTAAGATCTGATCAGTGGAGAGGCTGAGGTAAAATGGAAGACCACGAAGGAAATGAAAGGGCAAGGTACCGGAGGGATCAGCTACTGAAATCACCAAGAGTTATGACAAGAATCATGTTGAAGAGAGTGACAGCAGGCCAGGAACTAAAAGCTTCCAGAAATAAAGGGGTGTGACCCAGAAGCCCAGGAGTACAGCCTGATGACCTGAGATTCAAAGGTGGTTTTTTTAGGAAAGGGGAGGGGTGCAGAATGGTCAGCAAAGAGAGGCACTGTGTGAGAGAGGGGACCACCATGTCGGAGGGCGCTGAGGCAGCAGTACCCTCAAGGGGCAGGCAGGTTCTGATTAGAGCACAAAGGTAAAGGCCATGTTGAGAGGTTCAGCACACAGGCGACTTTGCTACCTAGTGGACTGGCCATGACAGAGAGCAGAATGGTCACTCAGGAGCTGAAGCGGTCAAGGAAGAAGACAAAAGGGGGAATGCAGAGATGTGGATTAAATTTGCAGGAAACAGGGTTTATCCTGGGAAGTCAGGGCTCCTCGTGGTGACTGAGGTAAACATCCAGTGCATGCGGAGACTGCCCCAAGGCTCCGGACTAGAAGGCTGGGCAGGCTGAGGTTGGAGCATGGTAGGTTGGGGTATGAGACTGGAATCCCTCTTCATTCCTGCCAGGAGGGACATGGAGGCCTGAGGTGGGGTAACTTTATTCCAAGGTACTTAACACGTGCTGATGAAGGCACGGAACCCTAGGCTTCCATTCTGGAAAATTGCTTGGCATTGTTTCTTTGATTTGCTTCCCTAGTCCCCTCTAACACCTGTTAGGTCACCTACACTGCACCTCTTTTTGCTACTTTCACCTGTTTTGCTATGCTTTCTAGGTGATTCCCTTGCCTTTATTTTTCAGTGCTTACTCTAAGTCTCATTTCTGATATCAACTTCTAGTTTTCAACAGGTTTTTTTTTGTTGTTGTTCTCTGAATTTTCCTTTTTTTGGAGCAGCCTATCATTTCATAGATGTGAACCTCTTCTCTAACCTTAGAATACATTTTCTTCTGTCCACCATTGTCTCTTTCGAGTGGACTTTTTCCTTGTTCCGGCCTTTCATACAGAGGGATAGGGGAGGTGACCTGAGAATCTAAGTGCTTTGTAAAGACTTAGTAAATTCTCCTGTTCTTAGCCCCACCAGCATCCTCTACTTCCACAGAAACCTAAATCCTCAACTCCCAAGCCTCTGTGGGAAATCTGCCACCTAGGATGGCTGCTCGGCTGCTCTGGGGGCTGTTCCAAGTTAGAACTCCTCACCCGCCTTCCAGCTTCCAAGCTCTTCGCATCATATTTTCATTGTCCTTGTAAGTTGGTGCCTTTTAATTTTTAATCTTTTACTGTTTTAGTGGGGTTTCAGGAGGGCACAAATGCTAACATGTTCAACCACCATTTTCACCAAAAACTCTGTTGTATACTTGTTTTAGTCAACTGTGTTTTGGATTTTTTTGGTCTGTTTTCTTGTCCTTAGTTTGTGGTTAGTTTGTTTCCCACCACCAGACACCATCCCCGGCTTTCTGAACTGCTAGGCTTCAAACCAGTTTTCTAAAGGATCCACGCAAGCCTGACAATACTGCTCTGAGTACGGCCTTTTGCCACATCCCAGCCCCTGCCGCATCCTGTTCTTACTGTTGCTCAGCTCCCGATCATCCGTAGCAGCCAATGTGTGCTCGCTTTAGCCCAAGAGCTCCTTGGAGGGGAATTAACTTTCTAATATGAAAATATTTCTTCATTACTTCAGCCAACAAGGAAATAGCAAAAGGTAGCCAATGTCAACGCCAGCAAGCCAGCCTCTGGCAGTGGAGACCTCTAGAATGCCCCATAGCCACCTCATATCTCTTTGCCCCTTTCCTTCATTCCCTACCAGTCATGTTTTAATTGCTTTTCTCTCTTCTTCTAAACCAATGCCACCCACACTGCTTGCAGAGGTCTCTGCCTTGAAGATCCACTGTGCAGGAAGGCAGTCCCTCCCAAACCCTGTATCAACACACACCTCCAACAGCCCACAGCCCCTCTGTGCCCAGAGCTTCTCTCTCACTGTATGTCTAGCCGTCACCACAGATATCCAAAATTAGAGGTTCTGGGAGTTAGGCCAGAAAATTACTCTTTTCAGACCAGGTTATTCAGACATATGGGAAAGTGTAAGAATCACTAATTTAAAGGTTTTTCTGTGAATTGCAATGGAGAAACATCTACGTAGCAAAAGCAACTTAAAAGAATAAAATGTATGGCCCCCTTCATCAATGTTTCAGGAGTTACTTAATATTAATGCCGATAATGCAGGACTCAGATTCTTTTTCCAGAAATTGCTTCGCATAGTCCTTTGCATAGCTGTAAAAGATCCCCATCGAGGTCAAAACTAAGAGCAACCCAAAATTCCACTTCACTGACCTACCACAGAAGTTTAGCCACTGACCTACCACACAGCTCACTCTAATCCCAAAAAAATAATTTTGGAGACTTATTCAGATTTCCCCCAAGTTGGCTTAACACAGACGTTATTTCATTCATAATTCACCAAATTCGTATTTACGATTCATGCTATCTGGAGAACATAAAATGTAGAAGCCAATGCTTGCAAACAGAAACCAGAATGCCCACTGAGAAAAATGTACACAACACATGGAACAAAGATGAATACTTTGGTGTGTATTTACTTAGGAAACCAAAGTTAAAAAGAAACATCTAGATACCAAGAGCAAAACTAAAGGAAAACACACACACACACACACACACACACACACACACACACACACACGTGTTTAAATGACTGCTATCAATCACATAAATGATTGTGATCACTGCATACATTAGTTTTTCACTGGTTATTTCACACGATCTTTTGCATAGACACAGGAGATCCTCGATGACCCATGCCAAGGGCAACAGGACTTCGACTGCGTTGATGGACCACCTTAGCCTACTGACCAAGCCGCATTAATTTCTGAGTCTGCTGCTAGAAGCAGATTCCAGCGCTCCCTCCACACACAGCCAGTTCCTGTGGGCCTCTTTGGCTTCCCCCAAGCCGCCTGGCCCTAACCACAATGGCCCAGCACAGGGGAGGCCTCTCTCCCAGACACTCTAATGCAACCAAGTGTCCTGCCAGCACTTCTAACACCCGCACCCCCACACACACCTACAGTGCAGATACAGCCATGACTGTTCAAGCCTGAAAGAGACCAGTGCAAAGGTCAGGTAGTTTCACTTTCTCGCTGGAAGAAAGTACATAAACACGGTCTTTCAATATTATATAGATTATAATGGAGTTTATGCTGAAACAATGGTAATGAGTGTAAAGTTAAAAAAAATATATACAAATGAAAGTCAAGTGAGGCTGAAGACCTGCTGGGCCTGAGAGCTAGAAAAGTGCTGAGATAAAGCTCAGGAGGCATGAGGCGAAGGAGCCAGAATAACTGGGAACGGCTTCACAGTGGGAGAAAGGCCCTGGAAGACACGCACTATTTGCACAGGTGAAGAAGGCGTTCCAGGGGCAGGCAGTAGCATGAACAAAGGCCCAGAGGCAGGAATGAGGACAGCATGTGGAAAGGTCAGTGAAGGCACGGCCATGGTGGGAGCAGAGCATGGGCCCTGGACAGGAACGGCAGCAAAGGCTGAGGAAGGGCACGGGGGACTCATCAGGGATGGCCCGAGAACCTTGGCGGCCTTCTTCTCCACAGGGTGCAATTTCTGGTGCTGGACAAAACTGCCATACCATTTGAATGCTTTCCCACACACCTTGCACTCATAGGGCTTCTCACCGGTGTGGACTCTCTGATGCTGGATGGAAGCTATCTTCTGAGTGAAGGCCTTGCCACACTCCTTACACTGGTAGGGCTTCTCCCCCGTATGAATTCTCTGATGGACAATAAAAAGTGACCTACATCCAAAAGCTTTCCAACATTCCTTGCATTTATAGAGCTTCTCTCCAGTGTGCAATCTCTGATGCTGAAGATAGGCTGCGCTTCTACGGAAGGCCTTCCCACACTCCTTACATTCGTACGGTTTCTCTCCAGTATGGATCCTCTGATGCTGAGTCAAGGCTGTGTTGGAGCTCAAACCCTTGCCGCACTCCTTACATTCATAGGGCCCTTCTCCAATGTGGTTCTTCTCGTGTACGATACAGTCATAGCTGGACTTAAAAGCTTTGCCACATTCCTTACATTTGAAGGGCTTTTCCCCAGTATGACTCATCTGGTGCCGAATCAGCTTTGAGTTATATCTGAAGATTTTCCCACATTCTTTACATTCGTAGAACTTCATTCCGCCCCGAAGTATCAGATTCGGATTCAGACTGAAAGTCTGCCATGTCGCCTTGCTTTTAAAGTCAAAGTGCTGGGAAACGTTTCTGAGAAGCCCTCCTCCAGGCGTTCTGGGCACCTCTGGCTCCTCAGAGGCTTCCTGCTTTATGGCTGGCTCCTCCTTCTTGATCCGGGACCCCCCACCTGCCCAAAGAAACCACAAGTGTTCCGAGTTATTGAGCTGGGAGAGGAAAAAGGATCCAGGGCTCCTGTTTTCTCTTGTAGAATGTGATTTCGAAAAATACACTCATGATGTGGCTACAGGCATCCACACAGGAGGATAAGAGAGAAAAACAAAAATGATAATCTACTAACTGGAGGGAGGATGACATTGGAAACAGAGCAGGAAGTGCCTCCTATGAGGAAGGCTGGGAAGTAGACTAAGGCAGGTGAAAGGAGCATGATGAGACCTTCCAGAATGGAAAGGAAAGAAGGCAGAAGGGGGAAAAAGACAAAACAGAATGGGAGAGATAAGAGGATCAGCAAGAAATGGAAAACTTCTGAGAGAGAAAGAGAGAGAGAGAAAGAGACCCCACAAAGGAAGGAAATCTGTGCCCCTGGAGAGAAGAGACGGGCAGCTCTCGCACTAGCAGGGGTCTAGCAGGATGCAAACCAAACTCAAAAGCACTGCATCTCAACATCCCCACCTGTAAGCAAGGAAACCATCCTAAATTCTAAACAATGACCCCATGATCCTATTTTTAAATATTTCACATAGGGATGCCTGGGTGGCACAGTCGGTTAAGTGTCCGACTCCTTATTTCCACTCAGGTCTGATCTCTGGGTTGCGGGATCAAACCCCACATCAGGTTTCGCACTCAGCATGGAGTCTGCTTGAGGATTCTCTCTCCCTCTCCCTTTCATTCTCTCTCTCTAAAATAAATAAATAATTCTTCCACATAATCTACTGGGACAAAAGATTCTTCCAGAAAGTCAGCTGGAACACAAACTGAACTGGCATATTTCTGCTAAAAGAACTACAATTTACAAAATCACAGCACATATGGAAACTTTCTTCCAAAAGGAAGAAAACCCAAGGAATCAAGACCTCCCAGGATTGGCAAGCAGGCCCAGGGAAATCTTAGGATATGCATGTTGTGTGTGTGTGTGAGTGTGTGGGGGGGGGTGTGTGTGTGCATGTGTTTTCATGTGTGCTCATGTGTGTTGGTGTGTGTGTGTGCACACGTGTATGTGTGTGTGTGTGTGTCCGTCTGTGTGCTGGGTGCAGTGGTGGGGGAACAGTCCCTGCCTCTCCCTTTGTATATAAGACAAATATAATGTAGAGCTAAAGACTCTGGCATATAAAACTTTTAGGTGACTTCAACACTAAAAAGGCAAATTAAAGGCATTTATTTCATTGCTGAAGGCCTAAAAACAAAATTCATGGCTGGGGCACAAATAATCAGTCTGACCCACAGAATCATACTTTCCTCAGAGTATGGCCAAACCCCACTTCTTTGCATAAAACTGGCTTAAAATTAAGTATTTCCACTGGTAAGTGAGAAAAGAAGTGGTTTAAGAACTACTGGGTCGCAACTTTTCTGTGGGAGGTGAGTGGCCACACACTCCTGGGGACTGGTCTTCCCAGGCTCAGGGCTGGAAAAGGGCAGAGGTCATAGAGTGCACTGAGTATTGCCTTATAAACAACAGGGAGCCACGGCTTCTCTGCTGCAGAAGAAACATTTCTAATAAACTGGGAAGGCAAAACCAGAAACCACTAGCTTTTCTTACTCACCTGGACAGACGCCTCTCAAAACCTCTGCTTCCCAGGGATCTGGGCCCCATGGCGCTTCCCCTCTCTCCAGCTGGGACACCAGATCAGGTTTGGGGAATGGAAATGCTACTCCAGCAAGAAAAAGGAAAAACAAGTTGAGGGAAGACTTCCAGAGCTTTCCTGAGATTCACTCGGCCCACCTCACAACAGGCTGACAGGGGGAGGGAGGGAAGGAGGGATGGGATGAAATGCCAAGACCAGGTGAGCTATCAATGGGTTCTGAGGAAGAGCTCCAAACTATGCTCCAAGGCAAGGCCAAGGAGACAGACATTCTCCTCAGGAAGAAACTGCAATCTCACCCTGACCTAAAGAAAGAAATGCCCTCAGGAAGAACACAGGTACTGATATCCTGCGAGGGACCAACATCTCCAGAACACTGGCAGCATGGAGGAACAAAGGGTTCACGGAGGGCACCAGGAAGCATCCTCTCCCTCAGGGCCCAGAACCACACCCTTCCCTAGGACGTAGGGAAGTTTGATTTCAAAACCTGAGGGAACCAGGGATTTCCTCACTCAGCACATCCAGAGGCTGGTGACTGTAGAACTCACCTCTGCAGTCATCAAACCTAAGGACTTCTAGAAGCCCCAAAACATCTGAGGAAGATGTCAAACTATCACAAAGGACCACGGAGAGAGTCCTTACCTAGGGAAGCCACATTCGCATAATTCTCCAGCATCACCTCCCTGTACAGGGCCCTCTGTGTGAAGTCCAGGTTGGCCCACTGGTTCTGGGTGAAGTACACAGCCACGTCCTCAAAAGTCACTGGCTCCTGAAACAACAGGCTCAGACTCAAGCTCTAAGTGAGGGCAGGAGAGAGGTCTGAGCTGCAGGGAAGAGGGGGACCTGCCAGGGTCTGCAACCCTGAGCCTCCTGGAAGGTCTGCTCTAGAGAGAAGAGCACCCAGCACCCCAAAGGGGCAAGCCCTCAGCCAATGTTCCCGCTTCCAAATGGAGAACCCCAACACTCTCCCATCTGCATGGCTCTGAGGCCCCAAACTGTCATCCCCATCTCACAGCCTGGCAGTTGGGGCTCTCTGCCTGGTCACTGCATCAAACCCCATGCTCCTGACTCTGCCCCTCTGGCACTTCCTACCCTTTTGTACACCACAATCCTGTCACCCTGTTTTCTATTCACCAGCCGCTACAGGCAGCTGCCACTCACTCTGTCTCCACCCATCCAGAGTACACACGCACACCCTGTTTGTTCCCTGCACCCAGCATCTCCCTAGTCTTCCCCAACATTTCCACTAATGTAGAGGAGCCACTCCTTAAAGATATTCCCAGCATTCTGCAAATTTCTTTTTATAGCTTCTTACCTTATCAGAAAGCTCTCCTGAAGGAAACCTGCAGCTTGCCTGTTCTGGCCTTTTCTCTGAATCACCTATCTTCAAAGTAAACCTGGGAACTATCCATCCCCCAGTCTTGAACTCCCATCCCACCTGCCAAAATGGGCCCCTCTCTGCCTTCCCCTGGAGACATTCATGTTCCCAAGCACGAAGGGAATTCATACTTGTTAATTAAGACCCTAGGCACCAAGTTCTTAGGTGGGTACCTTTAGGACATGTATTTCGTTTAATTTTTTTTTATGATTTGTTTGTTTATTTGAGAGAGAGTGCGTGCACACGCACACACACGCGCACACATAAGCAAGAGGGGCAGAGGGGGAGAGAGAGAATCTCAGGCTGACTCCCTGCTAAGCACAGGACCCTGAGATCATGACCTGAGCTGAAATCAGGAGTCGAATGCTTAATTGACTGAGCCACCCAGGCGCCCCTGTATTTCCTATCATCTTAAAACATATATAGGAAGTAGGAATTATTACTCCCATTTTCACATGATGAAACTAAGGTTCAGAAAGATTAATTACTTTGCCCAAGACCACACAGACAGGAACTGGCTGAGCTGGGATTTCAGCCCAGATCCATCAAACGGCAAACCTGGGCTCTTCCCACACACCAAGCTGCCTCCCATACCGCGCTCACAAGCTTCCCCTAAAACATGGCTTGCCCTTGATCCTCATCATGACCTGGTGCTGTCCCACCTTTGAAGAACAGTTTCTCAAACTCCTAACTCCCAACAGCACCCGTCAATCCATCTTTACCATGCTCCCTCCAAGCCACAGGGACTCCCTCCCCGAGTGTGGACTGGGGGGTCAGTCAGCTCTTCCAAAACCTCACACACCACCCTGGGAGCCAGAGCATCTGAATCTTCCATGAGGCCCAAGAGCAATCCCTAACAGTGTCCACTGGTTACTTTCTCTGCTTCTATAGTTGGGAGGTAGAGACCAAAGAAACTAGATTCTCCATTGGAGGAAGTTTCACGACTTCTGTGCCTTCTCACCTTGGTGCTCCTGCCCTAGAGTCCACATCCTCGGTCAGTACCCTGTGCAGTCAGCCTTGTTCTTCCAGTCCCCAAAAATAAAAACACCTGCCAAGAGGGACTCAGCTAAGTCCCTAACTCTGTTTGCCACTGTCTCTCCGGGTAGCAGCCTTGCACTGGGGGCAGCACCGGGGCCAGGGAGAAGGGAAGGCCACTGTAATTGCTCTTGGCAGAAGCCTGAAAGAAATGTATCCCAAGGATAAATGCTGGCACTCACACTGCTCATGGCTCCTCAGATCCTTATGAGGGTGCCCTTTTATTTTTTTAGAGAAAGAGTAAAGAGCATGAGTGAGGGTTAGGAGGGAAGTCCAGAGGGGGAGAGAGAATCCTAAGCAGGCTCCATGTTCAGTGTGGAGCCCAACGCAGGGCTCGATCTCATGACCCTCAGATCACAACCTGAGCCAAAACCTAGAGTCAGACACTTAACCGACTGAGCCACCCAGGCGCCCCATGAGGGTGTCCTTTTAAAACAACAATTAGGGAACCCAGTTCAAAAGGAGACACTGAAAGAAAAAGAACAAATGTGGACACTCCTCAAAGCAAGAGCTGGCCTTTAAACTGGGCAATGACGAGGTCAAAAGGGCCCCCAAAATAATCTGAGCCAAAAAGAAATCCCAACACTAGACAGAACCACAAGGCGGTAAGGCCTCTGAGGACACCAACCACAGGATCACAGGTGAACCAAAGTTCACCTCCACTTAGAGCAAGTCAGACCTCACTTCCTCACGTCTCCAGGGCTGCTTTCACAATTTCCACCTCCTCCTCCTCCCAGCCTGCCGCCACCAATCTCTTCCTCCCCCACTGTCCCTCCCACCTGCCACCAAATATCCCCAGAGTTCCGGAGTCTGGAAAAAGGAAAACTCACTGCTTTAAGGTAGTTGGGTTGCGGAATACCTTTCTTTCTCCCATGGATGGTCCCCATGTACCTCACCTTATTTTTCTCCACAGCCTTTCTCATCGTCCAACGAATAAGATTGTTCATTATCGATCTCCCTCCAGCAGAACGTAGGTCCACGAGGCAAGGACTCTGTTTTGTTCATAACCGGTTCGCTAATACATAGTCCAGTGCCTGGCAGATACTAGATGCTTAATATAAATTTGCTGAATGAATTTCAAAAATGATTTCACAATAAATAAATTTTTTTAAACTTATGAAGAGGGTCAGAAAACACCAGCAAATACCACCCTGAGTAAAATACCACCCTGAGTAAAATGCCAGAGCATATCCACTCAAGTTGATGGCTGGTACTTTTTACCATAAGCGGAGATTCCCCTTTCTGCAAAAGACTAAAAAAGGAACATAAATGCAGGAAATGAGCCTAAACATCTTTGCTTGCAGATGAAATAACTATCTGCCTAAAAATATCCAAGAGCCAAGGGAATAGAAAATATTTAGAAGTGACAAAATAACTCATTAAGTTGGCTATATATAGGGTAAGTAAACCGGGCTCACTAGCTTTCCTAAATACCATAACAATTAGAAGATAAGATGGGGGGTGCCTGACTGGCTCAGTCAGTATAGCACGTGACTCTTGATGTCAGGGTTGTAAGTTCTGGCCCCCTGGTGAGTATAGAGATTACATAAAAATAAAATCTTAAAAAAAAAAAAAAGAAGAAGAAGAAGATGGGAGGAAAGAGATGTTATTCATATACAAACAGCTAAGACTAGACCTAACAAAAATGTGCAAGACCAAGATGAAGACAATGGGAAGTAAATAAAGGAGAAACAGTGTTTCTGAGTGGGACGAATCAAATTTGTAAACAATTATGTCCAATTGTGTCTAGGAATTCAAAAAAACCCCACACTCCCCCCGAAAAAGTCAACATCTGTGCAGAGAAAAGAGATCCTTTAAAGTCATCTGAGGGGCGCCTGGCTGGCTCAGTCCATAGAGCATGGGACTCTTGATTCAGAATTATGAGTTCAAACCCCACAATGGACGTGGAGCCTACTTTTAAAAATAATAATAGGGATGCCTGGGTGGCTCAGCAGGTTAAGTGTCTACCTTTGGCTCAGGTCATGATCCCAGGGTCCTGGGATCGAGTCCCACACTGGGCTCCTTGCTTACCAGGGAGCCTGCTTCTCCCTCTGCCTGCCACTCCCCCTGCTTGTGCGCACATGTGTGTGCACTCTCTCTAATAAAATCTTTAAATAATAATAATAATAATAATAATAATAACAACAGTGTCACCCAGAAAAGTAAGTGTGGAAGACTACCCAAAATGTTTTGAAGAAAAGTTTTGAAAGAAGAGCAGAAATTAAACCTTACATTGAAAAGCCAATACTTCAGGGGGTGCCTGGGTGGCTCATCTACCTTCGGCTTAGGTAATGATCTCAGGTTCCTGGGATCCAGCCCCACATCAGGCTCCCTGCTCAGCAGCGAGTCTACTTCTCCCTCTCCCTCTGTGATCTCTCTCGCTCCCATTCTCTCTCAAATAAATAAATAAAAATCTTTTAAAAAATAAAAAGAAGAAGAAGAAGAAAGTAAAATAAAATTAATGGGGAAATTTTAAGATACTTTAAGATTTTGGTCTTGGGTGTTTGTATGAAATTTTGAGGCCTTGATTTAAATCTTTCATTGTATTGTGATTTCCTTTTAGGTGTATAGCACTAAATAAAACTTGTCAAACACATCTTCCTTTTAAAAACTGAAAGAAAAAGAAAAATAGGGGGGCGCCTGGGTGGCTCAGTTGGTTAAGCATCTGCCTTCGGCTCAGATCATGGTCCCAGGGTACTGGGATTGAGCCTCAAGTTGGGCTCTCTGCTTCTCCCTCTACCACTCCCCACTGCTTGTGCTCTCTCTTTCTGTCAAAGAAATAAATAAAATCAAGAAAGAGAAAGAAAAGAAAGAAAGAGAGAGATATGAGAAAATGAGAAGGGATGCCTGGGTGGCTCAATCAGTTAAGCATCTGTTTTTGGCTCAGGTCATGATCCCTGATGGAATCAAGTCCTACATTAGGCTCCCTGCTCACCTGGGGGTCTGCTTCTCCCTCTGCTTGCCACTTACCCTGCTTGTGTGTGCGTGCTCTCTCTCTCTCTCTCTGACAAATAAAATCTTGGGAAAAAAAAATGAGAAAACAAGCCACCAACAGGGTGAAAATAGTTGAAAAGACCTATTTGATGAAGGACTTAACCAAAATATACAAAGAACTCTTAAATCTCAAAGATAACGAACAACCCCATTAAAACGTGCCAAAGACCAGAAGAGACACCTCACAAAGAAGATATACAGATGGCACATAGGTATATGAAAAGACACTCTACATCATATGTCAACAGGAAAACGTACATTACAACACCGAGATACCACCAGAATGGCCAAAACCTAGAACACTGAAAACACCAAATGCTGATGAGGATGTGGAGCAACAGGAAATCTCTATTGCGAACTGGAATGCAAAATGGCACTCTGGCACTCCGGCCACTCTGGAAGAGTTTGGTAGTTTCTTACAAAACTAAACATACTCTTACCATATGATCCAGCAATTATGCTCCTTGGGATCTTCCCAAATGAGTTGAAAACTTATATCCTTATAAAAACCTACACACAGATGTTTATAACAGCTTTATTCATAACTGCCAAAACTTGGAAGCAACCAAGATATCCTTCAATAGAGTTGAGTGGATAAACTGTTGTACGTTCAGACTATGGAATGTTATTCAGCGCTAAAATGAATTATGCTATCAAGCTATAAGATGCATATAACCAAGTGAAAGAAACCAACGTGAAAAAGTTACATACTGTACGATTCCAACTACGTAACAACACTATGAAGGCAGCTAAAAAAAAAAAAAAATCGATGGTTGCGAGGGAGACAGGGATGAATAGGTACAGCACACAGGATTTTTAGGACCATGAAAATACCATGTATGATACTATAATACTCTGTATGATTCTATAATGATGGATACATGTCATTATACATTTGTAACCCACAGAATGTTCAACACCAAGAATGAACCCTAACGTAAACTACAGACTTTGGGTGATCATGATATGTCAACGTAAGTTCATCAACAGTTAACAAAAGTACCACTCTGGTGGGGGAATGTTGATTATGGGGAAGGCTAAGAATAGCCAAAGCAATCTTGGGAAAGAAAAACAAAGCTGGAGGTATCACAATTCCATATTTCAAGATATACTACTAAGTTGTAGTAATCAAAACAGTATGGTACTGGCACAAAATAGACACACGGATCAATGGAATAGAAATAGAGAGTCCAGAAATAAATCCACACTTATATGGTCAATTAATCTGTGGCAAGGGATATACAACGGGGAAAAGACAGTCTCTTCAATAAATGGTGCTGAGAAAACTGGACAGCTATATGCAAAAGATTAAAACTGGACCACTTTCTTAAAGCATACACAGAAACTCAAAATAGGGTAAAGACCTAAAAGTGAGACCTGAAACCATAAAAATCCTTGGAGAGAACACAGTAATTTCTCTGACATCAGCCACAGCAATATTTTTCTAGATGTGTCCTCTAAAGCAAGGAAAACAAAAGCAAAACTAAACTATTGGAACTACACCAAAGTAAAAAGCTTTTGCACAGCAGGGGAAACCATCAACAAAAGGACAACCTACTGAATGGGAGAATATATTTACAAATAATATATCCAATAAGGAGTTAATATCCAACATATATAAAGAACTTACACAACTCAACACCAAAAAAAAAAAAAAAACCCAAAAAACAAAACAAACAAACAAACAAAAACAATCTGATTAAAAAGCGGGCAGAGGACTTGAATAGACATCTCTCCAAAGACCTACAGATGACCAACAGACACATAAGAAAAGATGCTCAACATCACTCATCATCCGGGAAATGCAAATCAAAACAACGAGGTATCACCTCACACTTGTCAGAATGGCTAAAATCAAAAAGACAGTAACACGTGTGGGTGAGGATGTGGAGAAAAAGGAACACATGCACACTGTTGGTGGGAATATAAACTGCTGCAGCCACTGCAGAAAACATGGAAGTTCCTCGAAAAATTAAAAACAGAATACCACGTGATCCAATAATTCCACTACTGGGTATTCACCCAAAGAAAACAGAAACACAAATTCAAAAAGATATATGTGTCCCTATGTTTAATGCAGCATTATTTAAATAGCCACGATATGGATTCAACCTAACCGTCCATCAACAGACAAATGGATATGGAAGATGTGAGATACACTCACAAACACATATGCACACACAGAAATATTCTGCAGCCATAAAAAAGGATGAGATTGTGTCATTTGGTTTTTGTTTGGTTGGGTTTTTTTTTTAAGATTTTATTTATTTGAGAGAGAGAGAGTGCACGAGCACAAGTGAGGGGGAGAGGGAGAAGCAGACTCCTTGCTGAGCAGAGAGCCCAAGGCAGGGCTCGATCCCAGGACCCTGAGATCATGACCTGAGCCAAAGGCAGATGCTTAACCAACTGAGCCACCCAGGTGCCCAGAGATTGTCATTTGTAACAACATGGATGGACCTAAAGGGTACTAATGCTAATGAAATAAGTCAGACTGAGAAAGACAAACACCATATAATTTCATTCATATGTGGAATCTAAAAAAGAATAAACAAAAAGCAGAATCGGATCGGTAAATACAGAGAACTGATGGTTACAGGGAGTGGGGGAGAACGAGTAAAATGGGTGAAGGGGAGAGGGACAAACAGGTTTCCAGTTATGGAATGAATAAATCATAGAAATAAAAGGTACAGCATAAGGAATATAGTGAATGACATCATAACAGTGTTACAGGGTGAAAGATGGTAATCATGCTTATGGTGGGAGTAGCATAATGTATAAACTTATCAAATCACTATGTTACACTTCAACTAATGTAACACTATGTGTCAACTACACTCAAATTTAAAAAAATTTTAGGGGTGCCTGGCTGGCTAGTCTGTAGAGCATGTGACTCCTGATCTCCGGTTCAGGAGTTTAAGCCCCATGTTTACTTAATAAACAAAAATTAAAAAAATAAACGATAAGGGGGAAGGCTATACATGGCTGGAGGCAGGGTATGTATGGAAACACTGTGCTTTCTATTCCATTTTATTATGAACCCAAACGTCTCTGAAAATGAAGCCTTTAAAAAAAAAAAGGACAACATTTATCTCTTATCTGGACTACAATATGCTTCTGACTCACACCCTTCTAAATCAATTCACCACTGGGGCTGGAAAAATCTTTTTTCTTTTTTTTTCTTTTTTTTTTTTTAATCTCTACACCCAACTTGGGGTCACAGGGCTTGACCTCACAACGCTGAGATCAAGAGTCACATGTTCTACCGACTGAGCCAGCCAAAGTCTGCTGGAAAATCTTTTTAATACATATAACCAACCACGTCACCTACCCTGCTTAATAATCCTTCAGGGCCTTCCCACTGAACTCGGAATAGAAATCAAAGTCTTTACAGTGTCCTACAAGACATGTGCCTACTTCTCCCACCTCACAGTGAACTACTTTCTCTGACCTCTCCCTGTTTCTACAGCACAAATCTTTCTCCCCAACTGTAGGGCCTCTGCATTTGCCATCCTTCTCTCTGGAAAGTTCCTCTTTAGCTCTCTCTTCAGTGCTTCCCAAAACTGTTTCTAGCTCATTCTTGGGATCTCAACCCCATGCTACTACCTCCATGAGGGCGTCCCTGACCACCACCTTGAGAGGGAGTTTCTTCAAGGCTTCTCAGATTTGAAAAGGTATGGGCATAAGAATCACCTGAAGAGGGGCACCTGGGCGGCTCAGTCGGTTAGACGTCTGCCTTTTGGCTCAGGTCATCATCCGGGGCTCCTGCGATCGAGCTGACCACAGGCTCCCTGCTCAGTGGGGGATCTGCTTCTCCCTCTGCCCCTCCCCTTGCTCGTGCTCTCTCGCCCTCTCTCTCTCTCAAATAAATAAAATCTTAAAAATAAAATCACCTGAAGAGCTTGTTAAAACAGATTCCTGGCCCCACTCACCCTCCTCTCCAGTCTGATTCTGGGTCTAGGGTAGCGCCCAAGAATTTGCAATGCTAATGACCTCCCAGGTGATATGGATGCTGCCCACCTGCAGACCACGCTTTTGAGAAGCACTGTACTTTAGCATGTAATTAACCTACTAGTTTGTTTACAGACTACTTTGCTAAAGGTACCTTCCAAGAGAAAAGGAAACTTGTCTGCATTACCCAGTACTATGTACCTAGCACTTACAAAGTGCATAGGGAAAGGACAATGCCCGTCTCCATGGGATACCTCTACAACTGGTGGAACAGTTTCTTCAATACAGAATTTCTTTGATCTCAGTAGGCTACTTTTATTCGAAGAACATGATCTGGATTTCCACATCCGGAGAGAATTTCTTACCATGGGTGCCTCTTTTCCCACTTAAACCTACACATCCACACTCATCATTCTCATACACACAGCTCTTTATCTTCCTCCACCACTATTTATAGCCATAGCTGTGGAGATAAACTTAAGGGAGAAATCAGAGCGTAGCCAAGTCAGGCCTTCTTGGTCCTTTCCTGATTACCTGATAGCTAACTTACTTTTAAAAGACTGAAAGGAAGCTCAGCTCACCTGAGACCAAGATGTTTGAAGCATGGCTGATGTCCCCTGGCTTCGTGCACTGTCTTCTTGATTTGGAAAAGCAAGAACCTTAGGAGCTAAGAGAAGAAGAGCTATGAGCACAATGCACCCTGTCCTACAACACCCACAGCCACCTATAGCCTTCCCAGTCTCCTCATTTCCAGCACTGGTAGGAGACTCTCTCAGACCCCCCTCCCCCTGTGAATGATGGCCCCAACAACCTCATGAACTGCTCTGCCTGGTCCTCAAGACAATCTTCCATCTGCCTGCTCAGTCCAAGACTGTTCCTGAGCCCATTCACACGAGGCGGACTGAGGGATCCAAGACGAATCCTATCCCTACAGTGTTGGGTCTGAACAAACCTAAAAGCGCGCTTACAGGAACCATGACGTTGACCCAAAAACTGGGCCAATGGAAAGGAAGGACAGAGATGGCAAGATGCGGGATTAACAGTAAAATACTCTGTGTTCCAGTGGGTGATGCTGACCGGAGACCCGACCCGGATCTCCACCCAGAGAATCAGAGACCCCAAACAGAAACGTCGGTAGTGGGCGCGGGAAGCTGTTGGGCCAAGTTCTTTAGGACAGAAAAGAGGATCACGCCTCGGCGGGCAGGGAGCTGGACCAGGGCTCTAGAAGGCCCGCGCAGCCACCTCGGGCGGCTTCTGTGAGGCCCAGGCGACCGAGCTCCGAGTCAGGGAGGGGGGTGAGCCGACACTGGGCCCGCGTTCAGGGGAGGCGGGGCGCTGACGAGCCGCCAGGGAAAGCGAGGAAGCCGACGCCGGGCGGACCTTGCACGTAGAACTCGCTGGAACCCACGCTCTCCCACTCCGAACACCGAAAAGCTGGTAGAGGCCGGCCGATGCGGAAGCGAGCGAGAGCGCCCAACGCCCCTCTAGGCCGCACGGAGGCAGCTCATCTCTGTGGTCCCCGCGGCCCGGCCCACGTGACTCGGCCCGCCGAGCGGAAGAGGCGGGGTTGTGGTCTGGCCGCTGCCGGCGTGTGGTGCCTCCCCCGCCCTCAGCTGCAGCAGTTGCAACTTCCCAGGGTCTGGCGCTCTGCGGCTCTAGACCCAGGTGGGGCTTCAGTTAACGGAATGCGCGTCAGCGGTAGGTCGCCTTTATTCCGAGGGTGACCGAGCTGTGCTGGTGTGGGCAGAATAGCTCCTGGTGTTTCACCTCTTGGAGGCCCAAGCCATCCAGGACACTCCTTGGGTCCCAGGCTGGGCCGCCCATAGGAAAACTGTTTCCATCCGCCCGTGTAAAATCGTCTCCTTTCCTTTTTTTTTTTTTTTTTTTTTTTAATTTATTTGACAGAAAGAGAGACAGCCAGCGAGAAAGGGAACACAGGCAGGGGGAGTGAAAGAGGAAGAAGCAAGCTCCCAGTGGAGGAGCCCGATATGGGGCTCGATCCTAGGACTCGGATCAGCCCTGAGCCGAAGGCAGACGCTTAATGACTGAGCCACCCAGGCACCCCAAGCTGTCTCCTTTCCTAGGACCTGCACGTGCTGGAGTGCCTATTGGGACAGACTCATTTAGCTACCAAAATAATGGTAATTAAAGTTGCCAGGCATCCTGTATATACAGGACGTGTCCTACGTTAGATGATTTTGTTCTGTATTGACTTAAATGCCCTCTGCTTAGTTTTTCCCAATAAATTTACCAACAAATCTGTAGTTTAGAGCTATTTTTCCACCCGGTAACTGGCACTTAAATAATTTCAATGTCAATACTGGCTGAAAAAAAAAAAATCATACCTTCCATAAAGATCTGGATAATGCCTTAACAGTCTCTCCTGCAGGTTTGGCTGTGTGAAGTTAAAACAGAATTAACATTAAAATTACCTGTTTTTCATATTCAAGTAATTGCCGTTAATTTGCATAACTTCGGGTCAGTACACATGGTCTTCAAATCAGCCAATAAAGCGACAGCTTCACTTAGGTGGTCTCAATTTGCTTCTGAAAGTTAGCAAATCAATGGCAGCCCAAGCTTCTGAATATGAGCCAATCAGTGGCAAACACCCCTGAAATCAGCCAATCAGTGACAAACACTCGAAACTCAGCCAATCAGTGCCCTCAATCTAGCGACCAAGCCTTTGAAAAATCACTGGGTCGCCGAGTTCCAGTGATTGGTTGCTAACGAGGTTGCCAAAGCGAACAGACTTTTTTTCTATTGAACAGATAGAAATGTTCAGATACACGCCTCCTCCTCACCAAGCACTTCAGTACTCTGGTATCTGGATGTAGGGCTCTATCACAGGAGTTTCTACCCCTTTTGTTACCAACCCATTTGGCTGCCTGTTACCTGAAAGATCATCACTCAAGGGACGAGTTTTGTTTGGTAAGGAATCAGAGCTTTATTCAAGAGGCCGGCAAAAGGGGAAGAAGTTGGACTCTGTCCAAAAGCCTCCTCTGAGGTTTCTGCCTGGCCCAGGGAGCTTTCAAGGGGTTTAGGGTAGTTAATCGGCCAAGAGCACGCAGTGGCCGGTAACATTTCTTGATCACATGCGGATTTGAAGCCAGCTAGAAACATTTTCTGTGCTCAGGTTGTACGTGGGGGTCTGATTCATGTCATGATGTGCCCGAGTACTCTCTTCTTTCTGGAAAGCAGGGCAAGGTCTACAGATACACTAAGGGAGATTAGTAAAATCATTTGTGTAACCTAAAAAAGAATATTTTGCTTAAAAAAAATTGCTGGACTGATCAGAAAGCCAAGGTGGCTTCAAACAGACTTGCTGGTCTCGGAAGCCTGGGAAGGTTCTGGTTCTTCAATTCTCAAAGCCAATGCTCTGCAAATCTCAAAGAAAGTAAATTAGTTCTGTTACAGGGCCTTAGGTCAGCAAGTAAAGAGTGTTAAATTGAAGCGAGTTAATCCTTAAGACCAGCTGGAGTGCTGTTAGACTTCCGCAGGAATTAGACTGTTACTAACAAACTATAGCTTAAAGTCCTTTCATGGAGACTACAATAGGTATCTCCTGCTGCATAATCACCCCCAAAACTTTGTAGCTGAAAACAATATACATTTATTATTTCTTAAGGTTTCTGTAGACCAGGAATTCAGGAGTGGTTTGGCTGGAAGATACCAGCTTGGGACCTCTCATGAAGTTCCATTCAGGTGTCACCTGGGGCTGCACTCATCTGAAAGCTTGACTGAGCCTACAGCATCTTCCTCCAAGATAACTCACTTACATGACAACTTGGTACTGGTTATTGGTGTGAAATTTCAGTCCCTTTCCACACAGGTTTCTGCACACAGTTGAGTGTCCTCACAACATGGCTACAGGATTCCACCTAAGGTAAGCAATCCAAAAGGCCAAGGCCAAGGGTGCCCAGCTGGCTCAGTTGGTGGAGCATGTGACTGCTGATCTCAAGGTCATGAGTTTGAGCCCCACGTTGGGTGTACAGTTTACTTAAAAAATTATATCTTTTTTAAAAATAGGGGCACCTGGGTGGCTCAGTCAGTTAAGTATCTGCCTTCAGCTCAGGTCATGATCTCAGGGTCCTGGGATCAAGCCCCGCATCGGGCTCCCTGCTCAGAGGGAAGTCTCCTTCTCCTCTGCCTGCTGCTCCCCCTGCTTGTGCTCTCCCTCCCTAGCTTGCTCTCTCTCAAAGAAATAAAATCTTTAAAAATAAATAAAAATTAAAAAAGACCAAGGCCAACTACAGCATTATGACCTAGCTTTGGAAGTCATGTACCATCATCACCTCAATGCACTACCAACACAGGCCAGTCATAATACAGTATTAGATGAGATACAAAAGGGCATGAATGCAAGGATTAGAATCACTGCAGACCATACAGAAGCTGCCTAACACTGAAATTTTACCTAGCACAGAAACTGCATATTTTATAAAATCTCCAGTATTTTTATTGTAAAGCTTCTGTACAATTGTTTTAAATAAATGAATTAGATTTCCAGGAACAATAGCCTGATGAGGACTTATTTCTCTAATCAAAATTTCTCTAATCCAGAAGTAGACCCATGAATCTAGAAATATGGGCACACATATATGGGTGCACATACACACACACACATATACCACAAAGTATTCACACCTGGGTGGCTCAGTTGGTTAAGCATCTGTCTTTGGCTCAGGTCATGATCCCTGGGTCCTGGGATGGAGCCTCACATCGGGCTCCCTGCTCAGCAGAGAGCCTGCTTCTCCCTCTCCCTCTGCTGCTTCCCCTGCTTGTGCTCTCTCAAATAAATAAAATATTTTTTTTTAAGTATTAGCCAATTACCACAATCAGGTCTAACTTAAAGGGGGACAATATTGGACATGGAATTCCTCTATCTGGTATTATAATGCAGGGAGAATAAATGAGAAAGTTTTGGTAGACCCAAATGAAAATCCCCAGGTTGTGAAAATGAGAATTGGAATCATGGGCAGTCAGAAGAGAAAACTGGGAGCGTGCAGCAAGACTCCCATTCTTTCCCAGAGCAGCCTCACCAGAGGGGCAGAGTACAGGCAGTGCTGAGCTACAGGCAGCTAGACAGCAAAGGGAACCAGGAGATGGGAAACTTGAACCGCTTTTACAGCTGTCAGGGAGCCTGCTCATGTATCAGCAAAATCAAAAGTCTGGAGCTGGATTGTCCCTCACCTGGCCAATGCCACAAGGACTGGCTCTCCCTAAAAACACACTATCCCCAGCCACTAGCCAGTGCAATAAGGCAAGAAAAAAAGATCCAGAATTGGAAAGAAGTAAAATGGTTATTTATAAACATGATTCTCAATGTTAGAAAATCCTACAGAATCTAAAAAACATTATAATAAGTGAGTTGTGCGAGATTGCAAGATACAAGGTCAAAATACAAAAATCAATTGCATTTCCATATACCATCAATGAACATTTAGAAATTTACTAATAGCATCAAAAAATGATGCATTTAGACAAATCTGAGAAAAGGTGTGAAAGACCTATACAGTAAGAATTACAAAACACTGCTGAAATAAAGATCCAAATGAGAGACGTACCATGTTTTTGAGTTAAAGATTATACAGTTAAGAAAGATGTGAATCTCCCCAAAACTGATCTAAAGAGTCCACACGATCACAATCAAAATCCCAGGATATGTTTTGTAGAAATTTACAAACTGGTTCTAATATTCATATGAAATGTAAAGGACCTAGAATGGCCAAAACAACTTTGGCAGAACACAAAATTGGAAAAAAAGTAACACTGTGTTACTTCAACACTTAGAAAAACTACAGTAATTAAGGCAACGGCATCAAGACAGACAACAGACCAATGGAACAAATAGAATCCAGAAGAAGACCCAAACCTATATGGACAAAATTTGCAACAATGGTGCAAAGGTAATTCAGTGGAGGAGTTATTTTCAAAAATAGGATACCCACCTAAAAAGGCAGGGAGAGGAGAAAGGAAGGAACTTAGATCCATACATACCTCACACCCCACAAAATGTAACACAAAATAGATAGAACATAAAATCTAAAATTGTAAAACTTCCAGGAAGAAAAATAGAGGAAAAAAATCTTTGTAAACTTGGGTAAGGCAAAGATTTCTTAAATATGATACTAAAAGCATAATACACAAATGAACAAACTGATATATTGGACCTCATTAATATTAGTCTTCTGCTCTTCAAACGATTAAGAGAATCAGGGGCACCCGAGTGGCTCAGTTGGTTAAGCATCTGCCTTTGGCTCAGGTCATGATCTCAGGGTCCTAGAACTGAGTCCCACATCAGGATCCCTGTTCAGCAGGGAATCTGCTTATCCCTCTCCCTCTGTCCCTCTCCCCTGCCCTTGCTCTTGCTCTCTCTCTCTCAAACAAATAAAATCTTAAAAAAAAAAAAAAAAAGATTAAGAGAATGAAAAGACAAGCCACATGCTGGGAGAAAATGTTTAGAAATCACATATCTGAACAAGGACTCATATCCACAATATATAAAGAACAACCCCACCCAAAAAAGCCATCCCAAAGATCAATAAAAAGAAAACAACCCAATGAGAACATAGGCAAAAGATATGGACACTTAACCTAAGCCATATGGAAGGCAAATAAGCACATGAAAATATGTTCAACATCATTAGTCATTAGGGAAATGCAAAGTAAAATCAGAATGAGATAGCAGTACACTTATTATGAGAGCTAAAATTTAAAAGACAGGCAATATTGAGCATAGCCAAAGATGTCTTGGAAGTATAACTCTCATACAATGCTGGTGGGAATATAAAATGGTACAACAACAGTTTTGAAGATTCTTTAAAAATGTAAATATATACTGGGGCACTTGGGTGGCTCACTCAGTTAAGCATCTGACTTTGGCCCAGGTAATGATCTCAGGGTCCTGGGATCGAGCCCCACATTGAAGCGTCAGACTCCCTGCTCCACAGGGAGTCTGCTTCTCCCTCTCCCTCACCCCCACCCCAGCTCCTGTGCTGGCACGCACTCTTTCTCCCTCTTTTAATAAAATCTTTTTTAAAACTGTAAATATATACCTACCTTATGACCCAGGCATTCCACTTCTCTTATTTACCCAAGAGAAATAAAAGCATACATCATTACAAAGATTTAAACACAAATGTTCATAGCAGCTTTATTTGTAATAACCGAAACTGGAAACAGCCTAAATGGCCATCAAGAGATGAATGGACAAATTTTGGTTATTTCCATAATGGAATACTACTCAGCCAAAAAAAAACCAAAAAAACAAAAAACCACTGATCGTGAATATGCAAGATAGGTAAATTTCAAAATAATTTATGCTGAAAGACACCAGACCAAAAAGAAAAGTACATATGATGGGATATTTATATAAAATCCCAGAAAAGGAAAACTCATCCAAAGTGACAGCAGATCAGCAGTTGCTATGCAAAGCTGTAAGACAGGGATTACCAAGGGGCATAAGCAATGTTTGGGGGGTGTGGCTCTGTTTATGATCTTGACTGTGGTGACTGTTTCACTGGTGTATACATAAGTCGACACTCAGCAATGGTATTATAATAAATAACACTTTTATTAGGTTCTAGTCCTTGTTCTAAGCATTCCTACGTGTATTGATGCAGTTAATCCTCAACACAAATCTATGAGGTAGACCGTCATCCAGATTTTACAGATAAGGAAATTAGTAGGGTCTGTAACTTAACCAAGATAACACGGCTGGGCTCATACCGAAGTCTGCCTGGCTCTGTATTATTATCCACTACTCTGCTTCCTGCAATGGGCAAAGTAAAGCAGCTTGCAAAAGAGGGATGCTAAAACAGAACACATTGCTATCTGCCCTTGTCTCCACTGTAACAGAAAATAACGAACACTTCTTCCATAAGATAGAACTAAATGAAGTTGCAAGGAAATGCTTCCTGCTGTGAGGTCACTTGGAAGAGCAATGAGATGGATGAATTTATGATAAATAGGGCCTTGCATTTGACTCAAAGGGCATATACACCCCAACTTTTGCAAAGGCACAGACTACAACTGAGCAATGATAAGTAAGAGTAAGTAGTGTGGGTGGGCACTGCACCTGAGGTAGGTCTCTGAAAACTTGCAGCCTACTAGGAATGTTGTCCAAAATACAGATGGCTCCACATGGACAAGAGCCCTCTGTTTCTGAGTTTAGGAAACTCCTAATATAGATTGTGATAGTGTGTCCACGTATCTTTTTCTTTCCTGGTTGACCCCTTGTGTAGTATTGCACACCTGAGAATGGATGCATAGGAGATAAAGGTTCAAAATCTAAAAGTGTATACTAAACTCACACTTGAGGGTACTGAATTCTGGGTGGAACTTATTTTCCCTTAGGATTTTGAAGGAATACACCATTGTCCTCTATCTTTTAAGACTGCTGTTATGAAATCCAAAGCATTCTTATTCCTGATCTTTTGTTTTCTCTAGATCATTTTTATGCTCTCCTCTTAAAGCCTGGAGTTTTGAGAATTCAGTAGTGTTCTCTGATGCAGGTCCTCCCACACATCCCTCATCCATCTTGCAGGGCACTCAGGGACACCACAAACTCCAGAGTACCAGCTAGTTACATTTCCTTGTACATTTGCGTTTGGGGGTTTGTTCTTCTTTTCTAACTGTAAAGAGTGCACTGGCAAAGAACACGAGTGGGGAGAAACAAGGATGCACGGCATGCCCAGCTGCAGACAAACCTACTCCTGCACAGGTATCTTCTGTGTGTGTAGTTTCCGATGCAGAGTGAATCGCCCACACCAGCTGAAGGTTTTCCCACACACCTCACACTCATAGGGTTTCTCACCGGTGTGAACTCGCTCATGCTGGACCAGGGTGATTTTCTGACTGAAGGCCTTCCCACACTCCTTACATTCAAAAGGTTTCTCCCCAGTGTGAATGCGCTGATGCTGAGTCAAGGCCGTGGGGGAGCTTAACCGTTTCCCACACTCCTTACATTCGTAGTGTTTCTCCCCAGTGTGCACTCGCTGATGGACAATAAAGCTTGAGCTACAACTGAAAGTTTTCCAACATTCATTACATTCATAGAGTTTCTCCCCAGTGTGGAACCTCTGGTGCTGGAGGAAAACAGAACTGCTAATGAAGGCCTTGCCGCACTCCTTACATTCATAGGGCTTCTCTCCAGTGTGGATTCTCTGATGCTGAATCAAGGCCGTGTCGGAACTTAAACCTTTCCCACATTCTTTACATTTAAATGGTTTCTTTCCAGTGTGAATTACCTGATGTCGAATAAGTAATGAGTTGTATCTGAAGGCTTTTCCACATTCTTTGCATTTGAAAGACCTTTCACCAGTGTGACATCCCTGAAAATCCGCCATTCGACTAAAATATCTGCCACATTTTCTACATTCATAGGATATCTGATCACTAGGAACTGTCTGATCCGTACTGAGTTGTGTGCTGACACTAGTATTTTCCCCAGATTTCTCACATTGCTGCCCACTCCCGACAGCGCAGTCCTCGCGATGGCTGGCTGGCCCATCTGTGAAATCTCTCCTCTTTGACTTGGTGTTAGCTATCCAGTGCCCATGCTGCTGCTCGAGGCTGCTCCCGAAGTCCAGGCACTGGGGAACATTCCCCAGCCCTCCTAATGTCAGTCTGTGGGACTCTGTTTCTTGAGAAATGTGTTCCTTTTGAGCTGATTCTTCCTTCTCAGCTCTGGTCTCACCCCCTGATATCACAGAAAAAAAACAAAAAAACACACAAGTGTCAGCCTCTGATAGTGCTGAAGGGGAAAAAGGATCAAGCAGTTCTAATCTGCCCTATGTGGCTATTTTCCTATAGGGACACAAAATGGCTGCCAAAGACCACCACACAGCAGAGCCCCACAAGTGAAATGAAGACACTATGGGTGGGAGGCAAGCAAGGCCGGGAGGCATTCGCATAAAGAGTGTAAAGACTGAAAAGCAGCGAAGACTTTTACCTGCTAGGGCGGGAAGACCAACTGCTTTCTCCCAAGTGAATGGGTAGGATAAGAAGGTATGGAAAAGTGATGACTAGAGACCCCAAGGTCAGAGGAAGGCCACCCACCAGACTGAAGAAGGGGCAGGTCAAGCAGCTCAAACTACAAAGGGTCCCACAACTGATTCCTTAAAAGCTGCTTATTTTTTACAATATTATCCATGTCATAATCTTTGAAAAGGGAAGGGTCTCTGTCATCAAGCTGACGCTAGTAAAGCAGCAGCCTCCTACGCTGTGTCTAAGGGGACAATGGGGGGCTAACGCCACCGCAGCTAAGGAAAGGGGAAGACATGGAGGCTTCTAAAATAGAAGAGCACTCACTGCACGTGTGAAGAACCCTTCCAAGAACGGACATAAGCCTCAGGGAGGACCTGGTAATGACTCTAGTGCTTTTCCTAAAGTGCCGCACAAGCTGCGTATATAGTTTAATATGACAGGAGGAATGTGAAATAGAGAAAACCTAAGGCCATTTTCCCTCTCCTATTAAGGCCTTTTGCAGGCTAATATCATCTTCAGCACTGGGCCAGGGCAACCTCATGTGTGTACAAGCAAACTGTTTAAAAATGCTTTTTACCCAGCTAGCTGGATCATATCCAGAAAGGCAGAACTTTAGCATAAGGCTGGGGTGTGGGGGTGGGGGGGGAGTTACGCATTATTTATAGACATTCTCTGCAAAGAGTCTGAAAAGCACATGAAATTTTACAGGTAGAGCAGGGGTGAAACAGAGTAACAAAGGCAAAAAAAATACACTATGTTGTTATTTTTAATTCTCATATCAATACCTTTCAAAATGAGGAAGCCATTCACCATTCTTTTATAATAAGTTTTGTTTCCAAAGTTCAGCTGTTAAAATCAGTTTTTTTAAGCATCTGTAGGGCAAAGATGACAGGCTTCAGGTGGCTGTTGAGGCAAGGGAATCATGGGGTGTATTGTGCTGGCGTCTGCCTCTGTGTGAAAATGTCCATTACAAAAATGAATTTTTTTTATTTTTAAATAATTTTTTAAATTATAAAAATTTTATTTTATTTTTATTTTTATTTAAGTCGGTGTTTGGGAACTCATAATTCAGTTTCCCAGAGAGGGGAGCCTGGCTGGCTCAGTCGGTAGAGCATGCAACTCTTGCTCTCAGGATTGTGAGTTCAAGCCCTACACTGGGCATAGAGTTTACTTTAAAAAAATTCCCATAGAAATAACATACTCTGTGAATATGCGGATGGCCAGATAGGCCCCAGAAGCCTATTTTCCTTCTAAGGTGGTTGACATCCTCATCTCTGCAAAAACAAACTGGTGGGAAAATAAACTTTCCACAAGACGGGGCTCAAAAGAGCTGCTGGCTCAGTCAGATGGTGTCCCTTAGCAGGTGGTGAGGTGGAGAGGCAAAGATGAACATGCAGAGAAATCTTACAGCCATCCCTTTCCTGGAAGAGACTGGTCCTTCCTCATTTGAGGAAGTCTCACCATAAAGCAGAATCACGTGTAATGATTCCAGAGGAAAGAAAACAGTCTTATAAGAGAAGAAACACTTCACACACATTGAAACGTGAAAATAGGAAAGCAGGCTAAGCAAAAAAGGCAGCTGGTAGGTTCTCGTGCTCACCTGGACAGACGCCTCTGAGGGCTTCCCTGCCCGCAGGTTCCCAGAGTTCCAGGCCCCATGGCAGTTCCCCTCGCTCTAGCTGGGAGACCAGAACAGGTCTGGTGAATAGAAAAGCTGCCCAGGAGAAAGAAACAGGAACAAAAAGTAAAGGGAATCGGGAAGCAAGGTCCCCTCTTCGCTGTCTGTACCTTTCTTGAGCCAGGGAGGAAAATGAAGAAAAGTCAGCCTGTGCTATCTTAGAGGACAGAAAATTCCCACAAACTGGGGCAGAGTCCTGGAATAACCCCCCACTCACATGAGGGAGTCCCAGATCTTCTTCAGAGAACTTGTATGACAGAGGCAAAGGGCTCTGCTGACCTCCCAAGAGCTCTTCCTTTCCCTCCAAGCATGGGGCAGAGTCCCTCCCAGGACAATGGATTGCAAAACCTGGGAACCCGAAACTCTCCCCACCCAGTAGCCTCTGGGGAGCTCAGCCTTTGGAACAACTGCCCATGAGGGTGATCAGAGAGGCCACAATGTCTAAGAAAGAAAAAAGCCAAGATGCAAAAAGGGCAGAGGCAGACAACAGCAGGGAGAAGAGTGTCCTTACCCAGGGAAGCCACATTTGCATAATTCTCCAGCATCACCTCTCGGTACAGGGCCCTCTGTGAAGGGTCCAAGATAACCCATTCATTCTGGGTGAAGTACACGGCCACGTCCTCAAAGGTCACTGGCTCCTGAAACAACAGGTTCCTGCTCAAGCCCTGTGTGGAGGCAGAGGAGCTAAGTATTGGGGTAGAGACCTGCGTGTGGTGGTATTGCCAAGGACAGTTCTCCAGTGCCCCTACTCCCCACGGGGGCCAGCCCTCAGCTAGCATCACTCTCATCAACAGGAGAATCCAAGACCCACTGCACCCCTTTGTGGTCATCCCCACAGAGAGTCCCTCCTTCCCCTGTTGACTCTGCTGGGCCCTGCTCTACATGCCTGTTGGTCCCTCTGGCTCCTTTCCCTGGGTTTTGTGTACGTCCACAGGGAACATCTGTATAAACACAGCCCACCTCACTTTTGTACTGATCTCTACTCCCTCCCTGATACCACTAAAGTGACAGTAACATAATGGCCCAAGAGAAGAGTCAGAGCAGACTAGGGGTGTTAACAGAACTTTAGAAGACAGAAAGGATGAATGTAACTGCATTAGAAGAGCAGAGAAAGAGGACTGTTAACTGCTGGCAGAGGGGGAAGCAAACAAAAAGGATCATCATACAAAACCAAGGATGAGCTCAGGATTTTTAAAGTGTGCTCTGCTTTTTAAACTTGGTAAAATATTCTATCTATTTAAAGCACCAGGGAGGAGAGAGGACCCACAAGTACTTAGAGCAGTAAATGAAAAATACCTACACAAAGACGTATCATTGAGAAGTCTCAGAAAAATGAGAACATTAAAAAAAAAAATCCTAAAGGCTTTCAGAGCAGAAAAAACAACACACACACACACACAAAGACTGGGAAGTCAAGATGGCAAGAGACCACATTGCGAAAGTAAATGGGGAATTGTTTTTAAAAATGCTGAGTGAAGTGGCGCCTGGGTGGCTCAGTTGGTTAAGCCTCAGACTCTTGATTTCAGCTCAGATCATGATTTCAGGGTCATGCTATCGGCCCTGCATCAGACTCCACGCTCAGCGCGGAGTCTGCTTGGGATACTGTCTCCCTCAAATAAATTAATTAAAAAAATAAAAAATAAAAACGCTAAGTGAAAACTTCTGGTTCTCATTCAGATGGAGTGAAAGGAATCAGGTTTATCCTGCCTGGACCAAAACAAGACAAATTATACAAAACAGTTACCAGATACTGGGTGACAACAATAAAGGGAAATAATCCCCAAGGGATGGGAAATAAAGAGGTGAGCATATGACTAGCTAAACCTACTACCTTGAAAGAGCTTCCAAGCTGCAACACAGGGAGGGGGAAATGAGGCAGAGCCCGGCAGATTCCCTGGTAGATTCTGAGGAGACCAAGACAGCAGAGTTTACAGGACAGAATACCATAGAGAAGAGAGCTGCACAGAGAAACAAACCCAATCATCTGCAGAGGGTTCCTTAGAGTATTCAACAGATGACCAGGGCACAGGTGTGTGGAACCACCCAAAGCCAGAGATAGGATCATCTGAAAGGACTGAAGGGTACAATGCCTGGCATTCACACAGGGCCAGAAATAGTGCCTATTTCCACTAGCCACACTGGAAAATTTCAGAATTCAAAGGCCATTGGACAGAGCTCTCAGGAAACTCCTGCCACAGTAGTGGAGAATAATTATTCCTAGTCTGAGCACCACTCCAGATTCTACTAGCAAATCATAAATATCAGGACCAGAAAGGATCAAATTGTTTCCAAGTAACTGAACCTTATTCCAGAAAAGATTCAAGAATTTTGGGGGAGGGGCTGGCTCAGTCAGAAGAGTGTGCAACTCTTGATCTTGAGGTTATAAGTTCGAGCCCCACACTGGGTATAGAAATTACTTAAAAATAAAATCTTAGGGGCACCTGGGTGGCTCAGTCATTAAGCGTCTGCCTTCGGCTCAGGGCGTGATCCCAGAATCCTGGGATCGAGCCCTGCATCGGGCTCCCTGCTCCACTGGGAGCCTGCTTCTTCCTCTCCCACTCCCCCTGCTTGTGTTCCCTCTCTCACTAGCCGTCTCTGTGCCAAATAAATAAATAATAAAATAAAATCTTAAAACATTTTTTTAAAGAATACTTTGGGGACTATAAAAAATCTAGAATCAGGGGCGCCTGGGTAGTGCAGTCGTTAAGCGTCTGCCTTCGGCTCAGGGCGTGATCCTGGCGTTCTGGGATCAAGTCCCACATCGGGCTCCTCGACTGGGAGCCTACTTCTTCCTCTCCCTCTCCCCTGCTGTGTTCCCTCTCTCGCTGGCTGTCTCTCTGTCACATAAATAAATAAAATCTTCAAAAAAAAAATCTAGAATCAAACAAGGTAAAATTTATAGTATTTGGCATTGAATCATAGATTACTAGGCATTCAAAGAGGCCTACACGTGACCTATAATAAGACAAATCAAAACCAACTCAGAACTGACAGATGTTAGCATCAGCAGAGATAGACATTAAGCAGTTATTATAAATGTATTCCAAATGCTCAAAAGTTAAACAGAGACAAGGAAGATTTTATATATTTTAAAGATTTATTTATTTATTTGAGAGGGAGAGAAAGTGCACACGTGTGTGAGCTGGGGGGGAGGAGCAAAGGGAGAGAATCTCTAGCCGACTCCCCCTTTAGCATGGAGCCCTACACTTGGCTGGATCTTAATGCAGCTGGATCCCACAATCCTGAGATCACAACCTGAGCAGAAATCAAGAGTCTGACGCTTAACCACCCGAGCCACCCTGGCACCCCAAAGATACACTTTTTTAAAGACCCAAATCAAACTACTAGATATGAAAACTGCTATGTCTGAGATGAAAAATACAATTCATGGGATTGACAGCAAATTCGACACTGCAGAAAAATAAAAAACAACTTGTGAACTTGAAGGCACAGCAATAAAAACTAACCAAAAGGAAACAGAGGAAAATACTGAATGCAAAAAGAACAGAGCCATCAGGGAGCTGTGAGAGAACCTCGAAAAGCCTAATGGACAGGTAATTGAAGGTAGACTGTGATAAACTAAAAATGCAAACTACAAACCCCAGAACAATCTCCAAAACAGTAACACAAAGAATTATAGTTTATATATAGGCAAAAAAGAGGGAAACATGGAATAAAACATACCATTAGTCCTAAAGAAGGTGGAAAATCAGGAGAAAAGAGAACAAAGAACAGACAGGACAATTAGAAAACAATTAGGAAGATGACAGTCTTAAACCGAACCATATCAATAATTATGCCAAATATACATAATCTAAACATCCCAACAGGTAAACATTATCAGATTAGATTTTCTAAAAAGCAAGGGCCTACTATATGCTGCCTTTAGAAATGCTTTTTACATGTAAAGACAAGAATAAGTTAAAAGCAAAAAGATGTAAAAAATATACTAGTCAAAAAAAGCTGCAGTGACTATATTAATTCAAGGCAATGTAGTTTTCAGAACAAAGAATATTTTTTATATACGTTTTTAAAGATGATTTACTTCAGAGAGAGAATAGGGGGGGAGGAGGAGAGAGAATCCTCAAGTAGACTTTCCTCTGAGCTCAACACAGGGCTCGATCCCAGGACCCCAAGATCATGACCTGAGCCAAAGTCAGAGTTTTAACCCACTAAGCCACCCAGGCACCCCCAGAGCAAAGAATATTAAGAGATAAAGAAAGTCATTTATAACCATAAAGGGATTAGGTCATCATGAAGATATAACAATTCTACGTGTTTATGCAGTTAGTAACAGAGCTTTAAAATACATGAAGCAAAAACTGATAAAACTGCAAGAGAAACAGACAAATCCATAATTATGGCTGGATATTTCAGTAACCCTTCTCAACAAGGATATAGCACACATGAATAATACCATTTCCCAACTTGACTTAATGGACATTAACAGAACACTCCACCCAAAAACAGCAGAATACACATTCTTCTCAGGTGTTCAAGGAACATTTCGTAAAGTAGACCACATTCTGGACCATAAAAGAAGAAGCCATACAAAGAAAGTTCACTAACCACAACAGAATTAAATTAGAAGTAAGAGAGAGAGACATGTAAAATTTCCAAATATTTATAAACCAAATAACACACTTCTAAATAACACACAGATCAAAGAATAAAACAGAAAAGAATGCAGGAAGTGTTTTGAACTGAAGGAAAATGAAAACACAATGTACCAAAATGAGGGATGCTGCTAAAGCAGTACTCAGGAAGACATTTATAGTATTAAATGTCTGTGTTACAAAATCTAAAAAGGAAAAAAGGTCTTGAATCAGTGACCTCAGACTCACCTTTAGAATCTAGAAAAAGAACAGGAAATTTAACACAAACTAAGTAGAAACAAACAAAATAAAGACCCAAGTGGAAATCAGTGACATAAAACAGACAAAAAACAATAGAGGAAATCAGCAAAAGCAAAAACTGAAGATAATGCAACTTATAAATCTCTGGTCAGATCAGAAAAAAAAGAATAAAATTAGCAATATTAGTTCTAAAAAAGGTAACATCACATCACTGAAGACAATAAAAGGATAATAAGGGAACATTATGAACAACTTTATGCCATTAATGTCTACAACTTAGATAAAACAGACAAATTTCTTGAAAGAGACAAATTACCAACACTCATTCAAGGAAAAACAGAATAGCCCTATACCTACCAAAGGAACTGAAACTGTATTCTAAAACTTATCAGAAAGAAAACTCCACACCTAAGTGGTTTCACTGGTGAGTTCTACCAAACATTTAAGGACAAAATGTAATCAGTTCTACACAAATTCTTCCAAAATATTGAGGAGGACAGAATACTTCCCAACTCATTCAATGGGGCAAACACATGACAAGAAAAGAAAACTGCAGATTGATACTCCTTACAAACAGAGATGCAAAAATTCTAAACGAATTTTTAACAAAAAAGAATCCAAAATATAGTAAAAGAATAAGATATCATGACTAAGTGGTTTTTATCCAAGGAGTGCAAGGCTGGTTGAACATTTGAAAGATTAATGTTAATTCACATTAAGAAACTAAAACAGAAAAATCATTTAATCCTCTAAACCAACATAGAAAAAGCATTAAATGCAGGTTCTAGCCAGTGCCATTAGGCAAGAAAAGGAAATAAAAGGTATCCAGGCAGGAAATAAAGAAGTAAAATTTCATTTGTAGATGGCACGTCTACGTAACAAATCCAATGGAATCCACCAAAAAAACAAAAAACTAGAATTACTTTATCTAAGGAAAGACTTTTCCAATCTTATGGACAGAGGTGAATAGGGTCTTAGCTATATGCGATGATGCAGATTTCTACTCTTCAGCCTCGACTGCAAATACACCCCAATCAATACCCCACACTTGGCTTCCCATCTGATTATGTCTTAGTTTGGTAATTCTCATCTCTCCATCCCTCTCAACTCCTCCTCCCCTGCACAAAAACACCTGATAGTGACAGCCGCACAATGAAAGCCCCAAGCCTGTGAAACAAGAACCTCGGGAACACGTTCCATGTGCACCTGTGAAACTCCCCGCTGCCTGCTGACTGTTAACGCTTTTCTTGTACAACTCCCTACTGGATATTACCACTTCGCTTGCAGAGCAAAGCATCATCTAAGGAGCAAGCCCCGACCGGTCTAAACCAGTCTCCCCCAAGACCCACCCGAGTGGTAAACTTTCACGACTTTTTCCCTCATTATAATACTAAATCATGCGCAGGGGTGGAGATTTAACAAGTTCATTACTCAAGCGATGCATGAAGAAACATGACCTTTAAGTGCGTAGATGCTAATAAATCCCCGCCTCTACCTGCTTAGATAGCACCCTCTTCCCACCCAGGAATCTTTTAAAAATTCTCCTTGACCTCTCTTCGGAGAGTCAGCCTGGGGATTCTTTCCTTTGTGCTGCTCCCCTGCGCTCGAGCTTGAGCCCCAATAAAGCCTTTCTTGTGACTTTAAATTTTGGGTCCAGTCTCGTTTCTACCGATGCTGAGTCCAAGGACCCGAGTCCCGTAGCACCTGGACAACTCAGGCTCTGGATGCAGACTGACATCTGCTCTCTCTTGACAGCTAAGGGTGGGAGGGCCGGTAAGAGGGGCAACGGAGGCAGAGAGGATGCTCGCTCACCTGGCGCCACGCGATCTGGAGCATTGCTGGGGTCCCCACTTCACACAGCGCCGTCGGGGTTCGAGGTGAGACTGAAGAGAAAATAAAGAGGCTCGAGTAGGGCTGCTACTGTCGGGCACCTCGCAAATGCCGTCTGTCCGCCCGACGCCCTCTCTGTCCTGGTAAGCCCCTCACCCCAGAGGCACAGGGATTGGGGAACCGGGTACTGGAGAACGCTGTGGGGATGTGACCCCGTTAGCCGGACCCGGAGCCCAGGCGACCGCTAAAGCCGCGTTCCGCAGACGCAGGGAACGCGTGGAAGGACGGCGAACCTACGATCCCGGGAAAGCTTAGGACTAGCTCCGCCGGAAGCACGTAGGGCCGTTTCCCCTCCTCTCTAGGAACCTGAAAACGTGCCCGTCTCCGTGGTTCCCTAGCCCATCTGCTACCGCCACTCTCCTTATTCCCCGAGACTGAGAACGGGAGTTGCGGGCTCTAGGCTCAGGTCCTGCAGCGCCCTCTCTCGGTAGCTCCTCCGGCGGAAGTCGTCTGGCCCGCTCAGGCCATAGAAAGGTTGCAAACCCGAGAATCGCACCGGGTTCCCTGGCGTTTGCCACTCCTGGCTGCTCTTCCAGGTCCTGAAGGGACTGCCAAAGCTGCCTAGGTCCTGTGGCTGCGCTGCAGGGGGGGTGGGGAAGTGTGGGGGCGCATCACTTCAACAGCCAACTGCATATTGGTGGAGAGCATGGACTACATAGGTCCAGAAACCCGGCTGTACCACTTCTTAGCTGTGTGAGCAGCAGCAAGTTTCTTTGCCTGTTTCCTTGCCTGTTAAATGGGTATAATAGTGATACCACCCTCAAAGGGCTGTTAAGGTTTAATAATTAAATAAGTTAATGGATTAGCAAAGTATTTACAGTGGTGCCTAGCACACAGTGAGTGCTAGCAGGTTGTTTTGTGTTCTAATTGTGTTTTTTGCTTGTGAAGATACAAGCGCTGCTGGGACTTCCAAGATGTGGCACAGTTTAGGGAAAGAGCTATTAACATTCAGCCTTAGACCTTTTCCCACCCTATACCTGGATATGTGTTCCAGGCCCAGCCTGGAAACAGATTTTAGCTAAGGGCCCAGCAGCCTTCCCTGTGAATACTGGGTCCTTCCTATTAAGTTAAATGTTTCACATAGCTTCTCCTCTGCTAGCCTTCAGAACCACTCCATCGTCAAAGACTTGTCAGGACACCACACTACACAGCTAGAACTGCCAATGGGATAGCCACCATCATTTGCTTTTATTACATATTTGCAAGCCAAGCAAATGTCTCCACCCTATCCCAAGAAGCTCTTCTTGGAGGTTGCCAATGTGGGAAGGCCTTGTTTTACCTTGAGGGCTCTAATACTCCTGAGAATAGCTTCAGAGACATGACTTCTATTAGCCAAGCACTACTGTGCGATGTAAGAACTGTCCCCTGAAAGAGGACTTTGGCTGTCTCCATTCTAACACCAAACTTTTAGTTGGGTTCTTCTTTCCACCTAGTCTCTTGGCTCAGGCAGATGATCCATAGGGCCAAGTACCCCATGATGAGAACCAAAACTACCCCCTCAATCAACAAGAACTACCCTGAGGCAGCGAGACCCTACCGGTGATTGATTCCAAGACAATGATCATTTTTAACCTTCACTGCCTACCTGCATGTACCCACCCACTTTGTCCCACATTTTCCTTACATAAACCTGAAAGTATTTTTGGCATTTTGAAGACAGTCTTTGAGACATTAGTCCACTCATTGAAATAAATTCCTTTCTTGTTTCACCACTGCTCATTTCTCTGCCTTAGGGTTTCATCAGTGGGGAATGGCTGAACCTAGTCTTTTGGAATTCCAGGAGCCCTTGAGCCCCGGCTACACTCCCTCTTCTACAAGATTAGGAAGAATGAATTGAACATTCTAGAAGCTGAGCAGGGAGAGGAGACTAGAGATTCAGTATGTATCCTTTGATAATCCCAGTTTTCTAGAACTGCGTGGCTCACTCCTGTTCTCTCGGCTTTGCATGGTGTCCCTGAAAAACATCTATGGTCTACCAGTTCAGGAAAATACACTTCCAGATTTCTGTCTGGGTAGGGGAAGGAGAGTCTCTAGGCTACATGGAATCAGGAAAAGGATTTGAGATCAGGCCGAGACAGGGAAACTAAAAGGATCCCATGAAAAACTGCTTTTCCCTCCTTTTCCTGCTTCTGTTCTTGCTAAGCCTACATCTCTGCCCTACACAGGTGTTATAGAACAGATAATGTATGTCCCCTTGTAAAGCTCAAGGATTTAATGATTTCATTGGAGTCTTCCGATACAACAGATAATATCTAAGGACAGAGCAAGGTCTTCATGAAAGTTTTCCAAGATCAATGACTCATCTAGACCCCTGGCTCCAGGGCATAGGTAACTTATGGAGGACACCTACACATTAAGACTTTGTTTCTGGACTTTACTTGAGAAGACAGGTGCACCAGACAATTGTCCTCAATAAAAACTCCAGGTCCCAAGGAAAGATGAGACACAATTTCCTTCCCTTTCCTTTCCAAGTCTCCCAGACGCTCTGTCTGTATCCAAACTCTGCTCTTAGTTCTATCAGCTTGCGTTTGATTTCCATCCTGTGCAAAACCAAGGACCCTCCTGGCTGGGCCTGTGGGACCCCTATTGAGTCCTTGGATCCAGCCAGCCTGCATCAAGGCTGCTTCTTTTAAGAACTTTTAAACAAGAGCATCTTCCTCTTATTATGAGGGCAATGTGTTTAAAAACAAAAAACCTTCAGGCCATTTATTATGAGTCAATTAAACTATTATGCTATTAATCTCCATGGGAAAAATTTTATAATTTTATACATTTCCAAGCTCTAAAATTACAAATTATGCCAGAACACAAATTTTATTAAGATAAACACAATTGGGGCACCTGGGCGGTTCAGTCAGTTGGGCTATTGATTTCAGCTCAGGTCATGATCTCAGGGTTGTGGAATCAAGCCCCACATCAGGCTCTGCCCTCAGTGTGGAGTCTGCTTGTCCCTCTGCCTCTCCCTGCTTGTGCTTGCTCTCTCTCTCTGTCTCTCTCTCTCTGTCTAAAATAAATAAATAAAATCTTTAAAAAAGATAAACAATTATTTCAACATTTGACATAGCACAAGAAAGTCATTTCTTTCATTAATTACTCTACAACATGGCTGTTGACCATCTTCTTCAGCATTGTCTAGGGAAGTGTTAATATACAACACACTTAAGACTTTACAAAGCACCCATATAATATTTAATGTCCATTTATCTGAACATTTATGTCAAAAAAAGTAAAGAAAAAATAAACCTGAAACTAATGGAAACAATGCCAAATTATCACTGCTATAAACTAGCAAATGACAAATGCCCTGAGAAAACTTCATGCAACATTTACATATAGTTAGACAAGATTTAATTAGCAACGTTTTACAAAAATCTTATTGGAAATGAGGTAACCACAGAAAGCAGAAGTAGGGTGCCTGGGTGGCTTAGCCGGTTAAGTGTCTGACTCTTGATTTCAGCTCAGGTCATGATCTCAGGGTCCCAAGACCAAGCCCTGCATTAGGATACTGGTGTGGGTCCTTCTAATTCAGAGCAACTCATCTCTTGTGAGCCATGGTTTTATACTCAAGGTAAGCTAATCAGAAGAATTTTCACACACACACAGAGAGAGAGAGAGAGAGAGAGAGAGAGAGAGAGAGAAATGTATGCACTGCTGTGTAAAGGAATGTTTATAAATTCTGGGCCCTTTTGGCCCCTGCAATATAGCCAGAATCTGTCAGGTGGCAATAATGATTGCAATGCCCAGATGTTGCCCAACAATATCTTTATCTCCAGTTATTCCAGTAACTCTGAAAGACCTTTTCCCTGTACCAGGTTAACAATGCTCACTATAGAGCCAAAAGGTATACAAAAATTATATTTCTTTTATTGCACAAATTTTTAAAAAGTGTGCTTTTAAAAAAAAGTTGCCTTTCTATTTTCCACTGCTTGACTTTATGATAGCCTAGGTTTTTTTCAAACCCTCGTTGGTATTGTTGTTGGGTGAATTGGGGAGACCTCAGGCCCTAGGGCCTTGACCCAGCCAGACCCAAAGGAATTGCTGAAAGTTCTTGGTCTTGTCATGAGAATGAATTCAAGCACAGCAGACAAGTGACAGAAGTGGGAAAGTTTATTGAAGTGAAAAGTACACTCTTGAGATATGAGAGCAGGTGAGAGAGAGAGAGAGCGAGAGAGCGAGAGAGAGAGAGAGAGATGCATGCCCAGGGGGGTTGGGTTTCTACCTTTTATTGACGGTTGTTAATAAAAGAATATTCATTACCTGGTGTGGGAAGCAGGATTTCCTACTTTTTCTTCCTAATTTGGTCAGGAGTTTCCTGTTATGACATCCACCCCCTTGGACTTGTCTTATTTGATCCAGCTTATTGTGGAGTGCTGCCAGAACAGAACTCTGACCTTCCTGATAGCTGGTCATGATTTCCTTAGTGCTGGTCACCAGGTATCCTATTAGAACCTACCTGTCTACTCTTAACAGTAGGAGGACATAAGTTTCCAGCCCTGCTGCTGAGCATGGACTGCTGAGGGTGGACACCTGTCATGCTGAGTCCGCAATTTCCCCACAATGAAACCATGCTTTTCTGGGCACGATGTCTTCCTCATTCTTCCTTCTTTTGCTGGAGCACACCCTCCAATAATGAAGGTGTTTAGTCATATCTTCAGGGCCAGTTAGTTATAGGAATGTTCTGCTCCCTTTTATATCTGCCTGGCCTGGCTTTTACAGACTCAAACTTTCTTCTAAGGTAATTTTCCCTCCCACTCACTTAGCTTATCTTCTTTCATTTTGCTACCATTTGCCCAACGTTCTTGTTCTGACTACAAGCGTAAATCCTATTTCCAAAACTAACTCCATTAGTCCTTGAGTATCTGAGAAAAACTGTTTTCTGTTAAGAATTGGAGAAGTATTTACATTTTTTTCTTATCTGTACAGTTTACAAAGGTTTTTCTTGCCATCAAAGATGTTATCTTTCTATATAGTATATAAGGCATTATTCTAGATGGCTTTTATTCTGTTTTATCTTGTCATTGATAAAAAAAAAAAAACCACTACCCCACTGCAGAATAGGTCTATGAAATCTACTATTATGATCAAGTTCTTTATAAATAAACTATCTGCCCACCAAGGATTATTACAAACAATTTAAGGCATACAGTCTTAGCCTTCCCAGTGTTCCTGTCCCCATATGATGGGCTATGAGTAGGACAAATTCCTGTCCATCAAATAGGACAACAGAAATCCCATATTTTTCTCTCCTGCTCTAAACTGCTACAGTACAATGGTTTTTCAGAGGTTCCTCTCTCTTGTAGACTAGCTGTGAAAAAAGCTGGTGCATCTCCAGGTTGTCTGGACCCCTACTTGCTGCACCAAAGATCCTCTCTACTGAAAAGTTTTCTTTCTAATTACTACTGGAAAGCACAGTTAATAAATATAATTTCGAGAAATCAAAATCATTGTCTTTTTTTCCTACAGGTTAATTGAATTCCCCTATTAAGGTCATTAACAGGCTACACAGACAACCCATAAAGAGAATTCACAGTAGATGCAGGAAAGTTTTCTCACCAAAATAGTCTTAAGTCCTTCCTGGGGTAGAGTCCTTCCTGAGAAAGTACAACTTCAAAGCAACAGTAGGGCTGAATTAGAAGGGGAAATGCCATATAAAAACTCAGTGTAGTTTGAGAAATTGGAATAGGCTGAGAAGAATAGGAAAGGCCACAATATACTCTTCTGGATTTTTAAAAATCTTGCTTAATGGACTTCTTTCAAATGAAGAAAGCTAGTTTCCACCCCAGTTATGACCATGAATTCCTCACAAAGTTTATTTTTACGTCACTGGTTAGAAACATTACATTTTCAGGATGCCTGGGTGGCTCAGTCAGTTAAGCGTCTGACTCTTGATTTTGGCTCAGGTCATGATCTCAGGGTTGTGGGATTGAGCCCCACATGGGGCTCCACATTGAGTGTGAATCTGCTTGGGATTCTTGCTCTTCTCCCTCTCTTAAATAAATAAATAAAATCTTAAAAAAAAATAAACATTACATTTTCTCACAGAAACAATGAATGATAATGTTATGTATGTTTCCCCAAGCTAGTTCATGGAAGCCTAAATTCCTCTAATTGCAATTAAAATACATCTCTGTACTGAAAATAGTAGAAAAATAAATTATCCCTTTACATGAACAAAAGGCATGTGGCTGGAGGAGGGTGGTAACACAAATATGTGGCAGAATGTGCAGAACCCTCGCAGGCATGGATCCCTGGGGAATGTCCTTTCCAGTTCGGGGCTGGTGCTCCACTGAGCCTCCACCAAATGTACTACAATACTTTAAGAGTGACCGTCTTCATCCTCATAGCAGCCATTTGAGAAAGAAAACCATTTCGTGTGATAAATTATTAAAATAAAGGAAGAGACAAAGTAGGAAAGGAAGCTCACAGGTTTTCCTACTTACGTGCACTGACATCTCTCAGGACCTTTCTTTTTTTTTTTTTTTTTTTGAGATTTTATTTATTTATTTGTCAGAGAGAGAGCACAAGCAGGGGAAGCGGCAGGCAGAGGGGGGAGCAGGCTCCCCACTGAGCAGGGAGCCCAATGCAGGACTCGATCCCAGGACCCTGGGATCATGACCTGAGCTAAAGGCAAATGCTTGACCGACTAAGCCACCCAGACATCCCTCTCAGGACCTTTCTGCCAATCTGTGCCCAGGGATCTGGGCCCGAGCGTGGGACCTCCCCTTGCTCCAGCAGAGCTATCAGAACAGGAAACTACTGGGAATCAGAGTTGATTCTGGAACTCCTTCCAGCCCATCCTCTGTTTTTAGCAGGTGGAAAGGGAAGTGGAACACCCAGGAGGACACGGTTGGTAGGTCTTAGGATCCCAACTGTCTTACTCAGGAAGAAACTTAAGAAACTTACCTTATGAGGCCCTATCTGAGTATGTGCTAAATTAGGGTAGCAGTAGAGGACCAAGATCTCAAGAAAACAAGGATGAGGTAGGGACAAAGGGCTTAAGGAGGGCATCAGAAAACTTTTCATTTCCCATTTTGCCCAGAGCAGAGCTTCTACTAGGGAATTGGGGAACATCTGTTTTAATACTAAAGAAAACCTAGGACTCCTCCCAACCAGGAACCTCTGAGGCTGATGACTGGGGAACTCAGCTCACAGACTTATGAAAACTGAGCTGAGGAGAGACACCTGTGCCTATAAGAGGACAGGAAATAGGAAACTCCAAAGTACAAAGGTTGAGTCCTAGAGGAAAGAGAGGCCTTTCTTAGAGAATCTACGGTCCCATAAATCTCCAACATTGTATCTCAGGGCAGGGTCTTCTGAACAGGCATCAGGCTGGCCTGTTGCTTCTGGGTGAAGTACACAACCATGTCCTTGAAGGTCACTGGCTCCTGAAACAGAAGTTTCTTACTCAAGCCTTGAGCTAGGCGCAGAGGGGGAGGCATGAGCTGTCAAAAATTAGATGGCCAGGGGCACCTGGGTGGCTCAGTCATTAAGTGTCTGTCTTTGGCTCAGGTCATGATCCCAAGGTCCTAGAATCGAGCCCCGCATTGGGCTCCCTGCTCAGCGGGAAGCCTGCTTCTCCCTCTCCCACTCCCCCTGCTTGTGTTCCCTCTCTCGCTGTGTCTCTCTCTGTCAAATAAATAAAATCTTAAAAAAAAAATTAGATGGCCAGATGAAGATCATGATAGAAAAATAAATACTATGCCCTGAAAATCAATTAGAAATTAGGCATGATCTATAGTTTACACACACACACACACACTCCTTCACTGACGAACATAAAAGAGCTGAATAAATGACAAGAGAACATGTTCATGAATGAGAAGCATTCATTTTACAAGACTGTCACTTCTCAAATTAATCTATAAGTCAAGGCAATCCCAATGGAAATCATTTTTATTCTAAAGTCCTAAAGAATCTGGATTCTGAAATTTATATGAAAGAATAGATAAGACTAGCTAAGAATATTTTGAGAAAATAAAAAGAAAGGGAATTTGCTCGGCCCAGATAGCAATGCATCCTATAACAAGAGAGCAACCATTTCTTGGATAGGCTCCTGCAATAGTCTAACTAGACTCTTAAACCCCAACAGCCTTTCTATGCAGTAGCCTGAGTGATCTCATAAAATCTGCATGAAACACTCAAAAACCTTTCAATGGCCAGTCACTGCTCTTATGAAGAAATCCAAAGTCTTTCCCATGAGCTAAGGTCCTACAGATTGGACCCCTGCCTCTCTACAACTTCAGCCAATGCAATACACTCATTGGATTCTGTGTGGTCTGGCTACCCGGCTTCCCTTTCTCTTCTCCAAACAAATCTAATTCTCTCCTACCTCCTGGTTTTTGTGTTTGTTCTCTCACCAGCCTGGTTCTTCTGTTTCTATAGATCTCTGAGCAGACATCACCTGTTCAGTGAGACCTCTCTTTACAACTCTAGGTGGAGGAGGCCGTACCCAAGAAGTGGCCCACCTCTCTCCCCCTGTCCTTCTCCCTGTCTGCTCCTCTCTTTCTCTCATGTCATCTCTAACTACCCTGATAGCTCATTGCACTTATGAAATACTTGCCTTCTTTCTGTTGCTTAAAAACCCAAATATTTTAAGAGAGTTCACGCCTTAAGACCTTAGTGTTCCCTCTGCCTGGTTTGCTCCCTTGCATTATTCTGCTCAAATATCATTGCCCTTAATTCAATGCACTATTGTCACTTTCCATCCCCTTCCCCACCTTTCCATTTTAACAAGCATCACTCCCTGATAGTGTATTATACATCCACTGGTGTGTTGTCTGCTGTGTCCCTCTTTGGAATCTAGAGCTCCGTGAAAGCAGTTTTGGTGATCAGTGGCACAAAGTAGGAACTCCATAAATATTTGTTAAATGAATGAATCTATCAAAGTAAGAGCTCAAGACATTATGTAACTATTAGTAGTGTTCCCCTGATACTTCCAAAGCCTATTTCATGGCATGGCACACAGGGTGCCCAGTATATACCTGTTGAATGAACAGAGAAGTCCTAATCTTATGCTATTCGACATACACAACTTACAGAGTGAACATAATCCCCTAAAAGGCTTTTCCTGCCTCTTGGTAGACTTCATTTGTTGAAAATGATATGGATTTATAGTTCCCAGAAATTTTTACTGGCCAATGCTTCCACTTCACACATTTAAATGGATCTTCTGAATATCGTCCTCTCTATAATTAAAGATATTTTCCTGGATAGTCTCATCTCACCTCAAAACACTTTCCTCAAACAAATACACCCTCATGTGCATAGACACACATATACGCCTTCCATAGCTGCACAGCAAGGGGGAGCCATGCTAGGCCTGAGTCCTGTACTAACTTCTCTGAGATCTAATCTAAGAAAGGCTATCAGCATCACCTAAGACCACACTTTCTGGAGCATAGCTGCTGAGTCCCAGCTTCCCACATGGCTCCCTGATTTTGGAAAAGGAAGAGCCTCACACCTAAGATAGCAGAAAACCTCCAAGTGAGACTGCCCCTCTCTTGCAGCCCATAAGGGCATTACTGCCCCATTTCTTCCCACTATCCCTGGACTCCTGGACTTAGAACAATGACTATCCTACCACACCAGGGCAGCCTGGTCCCTACCCTCACCCACAGTTACATTTAGTCCTCCAGTTTATTTTTCCACCCACTTGCTGGCAAGGCACAAGCCTTTTCAAAATAAACCACTACACTCCATTGTCCAGAACTGAGTCTCAGCTGGAACAGAATCCTGTCTTCAGTGACTGCTTGGGTTGAAGGAGAAAACAGTTTTTACTGAATGTGCTCAGTGACCCTGACCATTGACAAAGATTCTGTCCTTGGCCAAACTCTAGCCAGGCTCTCCTGAGCCCTTTCTCTACTAAGCTTTAACCTTGGCCTGTAATGACCAACAAAACATTTAACAGTCTCTAACAGCTCAAAGCCACATCAAAGCCCCTCCTAGAGTGTTTGTTTGAGAAAATTCAGGGCTGCCAAAAGAATTTACTATTTGTTCCAGCCAAGACCTGAAGACCGGGCCTCTGTCTCCCAGTTTCTGGAGGAGGGTAGGAGCCAAACTTCCCTAAGCCCAGTCAGCAAACCCACATGGGTTTCACATGACTTCCCCTGACTGCATGGAGCTGCTGCTCACCCCGCTCTCTCCTCCTCCATTCTCCCTTTAAAAGGTCCAGTAACTTCTGTACCAAAGCTGTGTCCAGTTCACTCTGGACTCTTTTTCCTCCTGCAGTAAGTATTACTAATTAAAGCCTGTCCGGCTTCGTTCATCTTTGACACCATGACTAAGAGAGGCCGCCTCCCGACAGAAAGAGGTCGTAAGATGCCTGGACTGAAAAGGGCTACCGGACAAGATGCAGGTGGCGGGTTGGCCAAGGAAGGCTCAGAGCAGGAAAAAGATGCTCAAGTGCACCGCTGGGTGGCAGTGGGCGCAGACCCGCTCGGACCTCCGGGAAGCAGACGACGCCTGCCAACACCTCCAGCCTCAATAGGAAGGCGGGCCAGAGGCAGGTGCGCACGAGCACCACGGAACCCGCTCCGCGGGCCGGGGCGCGAGCGCAGGTAATGCGCCTCCTCCGCCAGGAACTTCCAAGTCAAGGCTGGCCAGACCTTGGCGGGGCCTCGCGGCCTCGCTTCAGACTAGCCACTCACTGGGACCCCGAGTGCCCGCAACCAGTTCCCCTCCCCGCGGAGCGCCCGGGGTCCACCAATCAGCGATGAGCCAGAAGCCCTGCGGGAACCCGCCTTCCCTTCTAGGAAGCCGGGAGGTCTCCCTCTCGGTGGTGCGCTGGTCCAGGACGCTCTGGAGCCCAGCCAAAGCCGCGCCCTCTTGCAGCAGGTGTCAGTGTTGCGGCTGTCTAGCGGCGATATCGAGTCTGGTTGCAACCCTGACTGCGCAGACCGCAGCAGCTGGCTACAGATGCGGCCGCAGCAGGGCCAGGAACGGCGCAAATGTTTGGGAGTCCCACGTGCAACTGGGATGGAAAAACCAAAGTTCTTGGCCTGCAGGGCGCGTCATACAGGGAAACAGCTGTTTGCATCTCTTAAGCCCGCACTATTCCTGGAACCCAGTCCCGGGGCTGGACTGGTAAAAAGGAACTAAAATGTGGAGTCTGTGCTCTAACCTCTGAGGTCTTAATAGAACCAGACTTGACATACTGAGTGCTAACCTGAAGACAAGGCCAGAAACTAGAATTGGCCCGATTTCACACTATAAACACTGAGGACAGCAAAGCACATTACACTTTAGACTGGACTGTAGGAGCAAGTCTGCCCACTGCATACCTGATCTCTATTACAGTAAAGGATACAGGGAGTGTACAGAATGAGATCTCTCTGACGGTGCTACTTAGAAATCTCAGCTTTGGGGGATGAGGGCTAGGGTAGGAGCAGTTGAGGGAGTTGGAGGGAGTACCTGCTGGAGGCCTATTCCTTTGGGAGGTATGGCGGTGGTAGCTACGTTAAAGGAGAAATCATGCAGCCACATTGTTTTTATGACCAGCCAACTTCCATGTTGGAGTGGTTGTGGAAAGATAAGTAAAATCAAAAACTATAACAAGAAATGAACCAGATGAGATAGATTACATATATATATGTATGTATGTGTGTTTATATATATATATATATATATATATATATATATATATATATATATATATATATATATAATGTGTGTGAAAGAGAAAATAATAACAAAGAAACCACAATTGTCACTTTGCTGTATTTCAACTGCTTTTCTTAACAGTGATTCAGGGTGAGGGATTTTTGCATTTGCAGTTTGAAAGCTCTGATCACAGCTGAGAAGGTAAATTTGGTTTCTGCCTTTTCTTCTCCTGAACTCTAGTATTGCACAAACCTTATCAAGGAAGAAAATACAGAAAAATCTCCAACATCCCACAAACCATTTAAATATCTCCCTATGCTGAGGGTGATGGAAATTTTATCTTGGTTAAACAACTATTCATTTGTCAAAATTCACCAAACTGTCTACTTTAAAAGGGTAAAGGCTATAAAGTATATCCCAATAGGCCTAACCAGAGCCAAAAACAAAATGTTTCTTTATGCCCTTCCTTGCAGACATAATTGTATGGTGTTATCAGAACAGCATACATATCTTTTCCTTAGGGCTTATTCCTGCTTAGCTATTTAAAGTACCTTTCCAGGACGCCTGGGTGGCTTAGTCATTAGGCATCTGCCTTTGGCTTGGGTCATGATCCCAGAGTCCTGGGATCGAGTCCCACATTGGGCTCCTTGCTCAGCAGGGAGCCTGCTTCTCCCTCTGTCTGCCACTCCCTCTGCTTGTGCTCTCTCTGGCAAACAAATAAATAAAATCTTTTAAAAACTTAAAAAAAAAATAAAGTATGTTTCTATGTTGCTACACTGTCCTGAAGCAGTGGTTGTGAGAAGGATCAGGGCCCATACCACTAGATGGAAAGTATGGCCAAACCAGTGACATCATAACATCTGGTAAGATTAGTGCCCATAAACAGGGGCACCTGGGCGGCTCAGTCAGTTGAGCGTCCGACTCTTGAACTCAGCTCAGGTCATGATCTCAGGGCTGTGAGATCAAGCCTCAAGTGGGGCTCTGTGCTCAGTGCAGAGTCGGCTTGTGATTCTTTCCCTCTCCTTCTGCCCCTCCTCCTGCTTTCGTGCCACATGCATGCATACACTAAATAAGTAAAAAAATAAAATCTTAAAAAAAAAAAGATTAGTGTTCATACACACTTCTTGGTGTTATCAAAGTAGTTCATTATAAAATTAACTTAAAAGCATCTGGACTCAAAAATTCAGATTTAATCACAGAGGACGTGGAGGAGGTGTCACAACACATCCCCATGAGTTATGAACTCTCCTGTGAGGCAGGAGCTACAGCAAGTCAGGGTCAGGTTTCTCTCCTTCCCTCAGAGGTTCGTCAGTGTGATGCCAACAAGTTCACTCCATGTATGACTGAGAAATGGCTACACCCAGGCACCAGCCCTCTACTGCATGGGCCCAAATCATTTTTCGTACCTACGTGTTTGAGTGGGCATTGAAATTCAACAAGGATGTGGACAGGAATATAAAAGGAACCCAAACAGAAAAGCCACATTCCCTTCCAATCAAGTTTAGAGACGTGATTTTACATTCTTGCTATCAATGCTGACTTATCACTTCATATTCTTTTTCCTGGTTATTTCCTTGGTCTACTGCTTAGTTACACATGATACTCATCATGGTCATTATCAAGGTACTAAGAAGTCCCAGGCTCTGATTCCACACAGTGAGCCTTGCTACTGCCCCACCAAAAGGCCCTCCTAATTCCTGAAAGCCATCACTGGATATTTTCTCTGCTTACCTCCTCCCATGGGCTTTGCATCTCCCCTATTTCTTGAATCACAACAGGCCATGTCATTGGAATGCCATCTCCCTAAGCCCCAGAATGTTCTGTAAACTCTACCAAATCTAGTAGAGAAGGCAGGTGCAGATTGATGGTACAGGCCCAAACTGGACACCATAAAGGACAACTCCTACCATTTTCTACCCAGGGGACTGAAAAGAGGAATCAAACATGATTCTTACGTGTAAAAACACAAATGGAGTTGGGAAAACAACAATGAGTACACAGACCCAGAAGAGAAACAACACAGGCATGGTCAGGAGCCCGGGGAAACTGACAACTTTAGGTGGGTGGGTGGTCGAGCACATAAGGGAGCTCATGGGGAGTGGGACAAAGGATTCAGGCTCCCAGGGGAAGTGAGATCCTGAAAGAAATGCACTATTTGAAGAGGGGAAGAACTGGCCATTTCAGATGAGGGGAGCAGCACAAAGAGAGGCAGGGAGGGAGGAAAGAGCGCGGGGTGTGGGGAAGATGGGGCCGCCCCTGGCACAGTGGGGGCAGAGCGCACATGCTGGGCAGGCAGAGCAGGGAGGCCAGAAGCGGAGCAGCGGGGCCCAACGGTGGCTGGCCCTGTCACTTGGGCTGCTTTCTTGCGAGCATGCAACTTCTGGTGCTGAATGAAACTTGCGCTCCACTTGAAGGCTTTCCCACACATCTTACACTCATAAGGCCTCTCCCCAGTGTGGAGCCGCTGATGCTGGACCAGGGTGACCTTCTGATTGAATGCCTTCCCGCACTCCTGGCAGCCATAGGGCTTCTCCCCAGTGTGGATTCGCTGGTGTACTGTAAAGCGGGAGCTACAGCTGAACGTTTTCCAGCACTCTTTGCATTTGTAGAGCTTCTCCCCAGTGTGGAGCCTCTGGTGCTGGAGAAACACGGAGCTCCGGCGGAAGGCCTTCCCACACTCCTTACACTCATAGGGCTTCTCCCCGGTGTGGATGCGCTGGTGCTGAATGAGGACTGAATTTGAACTGAAACTTTTCCCGCACACCTGACACTCGTAGGGCTTCTCCCCGGTGTGGATGCGCTCATGGACGATGCGGTCATAGCTACACCTGAAAGCCTTCCCACAGTCCTTACACTGAAAGGGTTTCTCCCCAGTGTGGATTCGCTGATGCCGGATGAGTTTTGAGTTGTAGCTGAAGGTTTTCCCACAGTCCTGACATCCGAAGGGCTTCTCTCCACCGTGGAGCTTCTGGTGCTGAAGGAGGTGGGAATTTTGACCGAAGGCTTGTCCACACTCCTGACACGAGTAAGGCTTCTCCCCAGTGTGGGTTTTCTGGTGCCGGGAGAGTTTTGAGTTATATCTGAAGGCTTTCCCACACTCTCTGCACTTGTAGGGCTTGTCATCAGCGTGAATCCTCTGATGCTGCAGAAGGTCTGAATGTTGGCTGAAATATCGGCCACACTCACCACATTTATAAAACGCCTGTCCTCCCGGGAGACCCTGCTTTGTCAGCAAGTGGGTGCTGACACGGGTGCCCCCTTCTAGCTTCCTGCCGGCCTCCTCTCTTCTGATGATTGGGGATCTGCAGTCCTGCATCAGCAAGTCTGTGAAACCTCCTTGGTTTGTTTTCTCCCCCACGTCACATGGCTGGGGCCTCCCTAAGTTGTCCTTAAGGTGAGGGTGCCCGGCAGCTTCTGTGAGCAGGCCCTCCGCCATCAGTCTGTGGGCTGCTAATTCTTTAGAAATGTTCGGTCTTGGGCTTTGCGCCTCACTCTCGGTCTTGTTTTTACCACCTAGCATGATAAAAAGAAAACAGAGGAGGCACTGAAGCTAGAAAGGTAGAGTTTACTTTAAAAAAAAAAAAAAAAAGAAAGAAAAGAAAAAGAAAAGAAAGTGATGCATTTTGATGCATTTATGACAGATTTTATACTATTTTGGTCTATTTAAGTCTAGTGTAGTCCAGACTAATTTTTTTTTTAACTGAGTCTTCTCTATTAGAAGAACTAGGTTTTTTACAACCACGTAATTTTTCAAATTTTATTTATGTATTTATTTTTCTCAAGTAATCTCTACACCCAATGTGGGGCTTGAGCTCATGACCCTGAAATCAAGAGTCGCATGCTCTACCCACCAAGCCTGCCAGGCACGCCAAACTAATTTTCAAATGCTGAGCACAACTCATTGATGAGCTGTTACCCAGAGTTTAAAAGATACGGTTTGATATTCTCAAGGGCAGTAGTCCTCAAAGTGTGGCCCCTGGACCACCATCACCTGGGAATCTGTTGGGAATGCAAATTCCCGGGCCCTGCCCCAGTCCTGTTGAATTAGAACCTCTGGAGGTGGTATCCAGCAAGTCCATGTTCTAACAAGCCCCTCGTGAGATTCTGATGCTCACTGGAATTGGAAACCACTGATCTAGAAGCTAAAAAGGCAGGTGGAGGCTGTTCTTGTACTTGTTTCAAGCTGCAATGCCATAAGGCAGCCCCTCGACACCTGTGGCTCCTTAAATTTTTTTTATTTTTATTTTTTTGGCTGTTTAAAGATTTTATTTATTTATTTGAAAGAGAGAGAGAGTGTGAGCAAGAGCATGAATGGAGAAAGGTGCAGAGGGAGAAGTGGATTCCCTGCTGAGCAGGGAGCCCAATATGGGGCTCAATCCCAGGACCCTGAGATCATGACCCGAGCCAAAGGCAGACACTTAACCAACTGAGATATGGCTACTAAATTTAATTAAAGTGGAACATAATTTAAAATTCAGTTCCTGGGCGCCTGGGTGGCTTAGTCATTAAGTGTCTGCCTTTGGCTCAGGTCATGATGCGGGGTCCTGGGATTGAGTCCCACATCGGGTTCCCTGCTTGGCGGGGAAGCCTGCTTCTTCCTCTCCCTCTGCCTGCTGCTCCCCCTGCTGTCTTCTCTCTGCATGTCAAATAAACAAATAAAATCTTTAAAAAATAATAATAAAATTCAGTTCCTTGTTTGCAATAGCCACAGTTCAAGTGCTGATGAGGACAATGGCTATCATATTGGGCAGCACAGATATGGAACATTCCAGTCACTAGACAGTGTCCTATTGGACAGCACTGGCTTAACACCATGGGCAGACTAAACAGACAATGCACAGATGTGACAAAGGGAAACACTGACCACTGCAGGTGGTCGGGGAAAGATTTCTCAACAAGATGATGGGAGTGGGACGCCTGGGTGGCTCAGTAGGTTAAGTGTCTGCCTTCGGCTCAGGTCATGACCTCAGGGTCCTGGGATCGAGCCCTGTGTTGGGCTCCCTACTCAGTGGGGTGTCTGCTTCTCCCTCTGCCCCTCTCTCTCTTGCTCTCTCTCAAATAAATAAATAAAATATTTTTTTAAAAGATTTTATTTATTTATTCGACAGAGATAGAGACAGCCAGCGAGAGAGGGAACACAAGCAGGGGGAGTGGGAGAGGAAGAAGCAGGCTCATAGCGGAGAAGCCCGATGTGGGGCTCGATCCCATAACGCTGGGATCACGCCCTGAGCCGAAGGCAGACGCTTAACCGCTGTGCCACCCAGGCGCCCCATTAAATAAAATCTTTAAAAAAAAAATGATGGGAAGTGCTGAGTCAACCCAAAGGCACTGAGAAGACAGAAGTGGGGCTGAATTAGGAAGGAGCGTTTGGTTTACAAGACTCTGAACAACATAAGGGATGGAGAGAGCATGAGCACAGGGCCACCTGAATGAGAAGGGTAAACCCCCAATCTCTGAATGGTTCTCATTCACCTCAATTCTGTACCTTTCAGAAAAGGAAACCATTCGTTCCCAACAAATAAACAGGCTTTCTTTCAAGAGCTAATTTATAGTGTTAAGGAATTCATAAAAATTCCCTTCCCATGTACAGTTTCATACACACACATACATAAATTGTTCTCATAACAGGTTCTGGGGCACTGCGTGGCTTAGTCGGTTGAGCGTCAACTCTTGGTTTTGGCTCCAGTCATGATCTTAGGGTTGTGGGATCGAGCCCCACATCAGGCTCCGTGCTCAGTGCAGAGTCTGCTTAAGACTCTCTCCCCCTCTCCCTCTGCCCCTCCCCCTTTCTCTCTCTCTCTCTGGAATAATAAATAAATCTTTAGAAAAAAGAAGTTCTTACTACAGTGTGTTTATGTTTCTAAATTGACCCAAAAAAGCCTATTTTCACTATGGGTTTTTGAAATCCTCTAGCTTTACAAAGAAAAATAACAGAAAACGAAATTTTCAGATGGGTCTCTTCCAGTACGGGGCTGAAACTCTAGCGAGGGGCACTTTTCTGAAAGAGAGTGACCATCTTCATCCTCGCAAGAACTTGTATGACAGAAGCAAAACTTTTTTCATGTTGAATCATTAAAAGACAGGAGGATGCCAAGCCAGAGGAAAGTGGTAGGTTCTCCTGCTTACCTGTGTGGACCCCTCCCAGGGCCTCTCCCTCAATGGCTATCCAGGGATCCAGGCCCCAGCGTGCTTCCCCTCGCTCCAGCTGGAGTATCAGATCTGGTTTGGGGAATGGAAATGCTGCTGAGGAGAAAGAAAAGGAACAGGAAGCTGAGGAGAGTCCCTGCTGACCCCCTCAGTCCACCCTCTGCTTTGCCAGGTGAACAAGTCAACATCCCAGGACACTAAGTGAGCTCAGTGTGGAGAGAATCTGGGGGTCTCAGGAGGGCTCAAATTGTTTTGTTCAAGAGGAAGCTTACTGGGGCTCTATCAGAGAAGACAGAAAGCTCCTACTGTCATTAGAGGAATGTACAGGGGGTCCTAGGAGACTCTCACACAGGGGAGATGGGGCCCAGGACTCCAGGGAACTGGAAGAGTAGAGGATCAAAGGTGGGGCCACCAGAAACCCTCTCAGCTCTCAGCCCAGAGCAAAAACCCCTCTGAGGAGAGTCCAGGAAACAGGGAAGAGGCAAGTCCTGCTGAAAACCAAAGTGAGCCTAGATCTTTCTCCATTAGCTCTTCCATAATGGGGGATTAGGGAGCTCAGCTCATGGCACATCAGTCCTGGGGATATGAGAGACCCCAGATCCACCAAGGAGGAAGCAAAGGGCCCTTCAGACAGAGCTGGTTCAGGGACAAGGAATGACTTACCCAAGGAAGTTATGTTTGCATAATTCTCCAGCATCACCTCCCGGTACAGGGCTCTCTGTGTGGGATCCAGGCTGGCCCACTGGTTCTGGGTGAAGTACACGGCCACATCCTCAAAGGTCACTGGCTCCTGAAAAAAGAAGTTCCTGCTCAAGTCCTGTGTGAGGAAGAGGAGGGGCCTGAACTCCAGGGATGTCCTGCCTCTACTGGAGTCCATGGCTCTGAGCCCCATGGGAGGCTTGTACTGGCAAGGAGAGCCACAACCGTACCCCAGTCGGGGACAGCTGTCAGCACATTTTCAATGTGCACACCTTTGGGGCACCTCTGCCTGATGGCCACATCAACCCCCTATCTGGTTCCATGAGCTGGGTCGATCTTTCTGGTATGTTTTCTAAGATGACCATAGCAGGTATCTTTTTTTTTTTTTTAAAGATTTTATTTATTTATTCGACAGAGATAGAGACAGCCCGCGAGAGAGGGAACACAAGCAGGGGGAGTGGGAGAGGAAGAAGCAGGCTCATAGCGGAGGAGCCTGATGTGGGGCTCGATCCCATAACGCCGGGATCACGCCCTGAGCTGAAGGCAGACGCTTAACCGCTGTGCCACCCAGGCGCCCCAGGTATCTGTCTTTTACCCTGACTCCATCCACTCGGTTTCTCTCTGGTCTTCCCCCTCCATGTGTTTTCGACAGAGGAACAATTCCATGGGCACAGAGTTCCTTTCACTCTGGCTGGTTCTCCCTCTTTCTGCCATCTTGCCTTATCAGAGAGTTGGCTGTTCTTTGAAGGCAATGTGCAGTGTCGCCCCCTCTCCTAACACCCGACTCCAGGGACAGGATGGCAGTCTCCATCCTTGAGCAGGCACCTGCCCCCAGATCACCTAAGCTCCGTCCGACGTGCCGACGCTGCCCTCTGCACCAGGTGTGTCTCCCTGCCTCCCAATGGGGCCATTTCCACCTTCTCAGGGGAGAAGGAAACCATCCCTTGTCCTGTTTAAACTACTTTTACATCAATTCGTTCAATCATCAGAACACACGCGTGAGGTAAGAATTCTCTATTATGATGGGAATCGATGAAATCAAGCACTTTGAAATAGACAAATGGGAGTCCTCTTTATCTGAGTATCTATCGCAAGGTTGTGTAAGGAAGCAAACATTTCGATATGAACTGACCGCTTATACAAGTGAGTGGCACTGTACCGTCTCTCCTTGACTTACAGTGATCTCTACCCCAGTCTGTCATGTCAACAACCTCTCTGTGCCTAGTGTCTGCCAGGGTGAAGAAACACAACTACAGACGTACTACAGGATGGCAGCCATCATGGTAAAGATTGGTTCAGACAAGAATCATCCATGGATGCTACATTGAGGAGGAAATTTTGACAAGGAGCAGGATACTTGCATGATCGTAAGTGTCTCCCCATAGATTTCTGATGAGTTGCAAGGGACAGATAGTAACTATACACTGAAGAAATCAGGTATCACTTTGACCAGGAAGTTTAAATGTGGCTCGTGAGACTGAGGAACTGAATTTCTCATTTTTAACTTAATTCTGAACAGGCACATATAGCTAGTGGCTGCCTTACCAGACACTGCCCCCTGGATGTTAACCAACCTTCTGTCTTTACTTCCTTCACAGCCAACAGCTGGGAACATGGACCTGACCTTCCTTCCTCATATCATGGCTTTTACCCCTCCACACCTCTGAGACAGCCCTGTAATTATCAGTGCATTCCTTGTTTTCTACAACATTCAGCTTCTCAACATTCTGTTCCATCTCTGATCACTCTGCTTCTATCCTCTGCTAGCATTCACTCCTTCTCCATGACGAAGCGGGGCTTTTGATTCCCCTATACGGGAAGTGGGTTCAGAGGCAGCACAGCACAGGGGCGAACAGCACGGGCTTCAGAACAGTGCTTCTCCACGGGGAAATGGCCAGCAGGAGACACAGGGCACTCACTGTCTGGAACTCTTTTTTCTTTTTTAAGATTTATTTATTTACTTGAGAAAAAGAGCTCACGTACAGGTGGGGGCGGGGGCAGAGGGAAAGGGAGAAGCTGACTCCTCACTGAGTGCAGAGCCCAATGTGCGATCCCAGGACCCCAAAATCATGACCTGAGCATCCAAAGGCAGACACTTAACTGACTGAGCCACCCAGGCGTTCCTGGACACGTTTTTAGTTGTCACAACCATGGGGTGTGGGGGTGCTACTGGCATCTAGGGGGTAGAGGCCAGGAATGCTGTTAATCATCGTACGATACATAGGACAGCCCCCCCCCCAACAATTATCTGGTTCAAAATGTCAATAGTGCTGAGATTGACAAACTCAGCTCTAGGGCCAGACCCCTTAGGTTCAAATTCCATCTCTGATAACCATCAGCTGTGTGACCTTGGATGAGATATTCGGGGCCTCAGTTTCCCCACTTGGAAAACTGGGATAATAGGAGTATGTATCTTATAAGGTTCTTGTAAGGGTGGAATGAGTTAATACATGTAAAGAACTAAAATATCGCCTGGCACATGTTGTTATATACATCTCAGCACTTACAAGTACAGATGAGATTAGGGGAACATTTCTCACAGAGATTGTAGATAAGACTGACTGTTGTCTAGGGATGCCTGAGTGGCTCAATCGGTTAAGCGGCCGACTCTAGATTTTGGCTCAGGTCATGATCCCAGGATGTGGGGATCGAGCCCCACGTCAGGCTTTGCGATCAGTGGGAAGTCTGCTTGAGTATTCTCTCTCTCCCTCTCCCTCTGTGCCCCCCCCGCCCCCACTCATACGCTCTCTCTCCCTCACTCTCTCACTCAAATAAATCTTAAAAAAAAAAAAAAAAAGAAGACTGACAGTTGTCTAAACATATATATATGTGTGTATTTTTTCCCTCCCTTTCTTTTTTAATAATAGAATCCTAATTTTACTTGCCACTGTTCCCAGCTCTGGCAACTAAGTGAGGCCAATGAAACACAAGTACAAAAACCGTTGGGGACTCTCTGGAAAGGTTCGTGAAAGAGTGCAAACTGATGAGAGGTTCGCCTTTTTTGTCATCCCTCTTCCATCTGGAATGCACGCACGAGAGCTAGAGATCAAGCAGCCACCTTGGACCATGAAGGGGCCTTGAGCGTGAGAGCCAGTGCTAGGATGGTGAAGCAGAAAAAGAGAAAGAGCCTGGTGTGTGGTAACACTGCACTGCCACAATGTCCCTGGACTGCCTCTCCCCGACTTCTCTTGTATGGGAGAGGAGCCTCTATCTCGTTTAAACCACTGTCACTTGGGGTTTCCTTACTGGAAGCCCATCCTGAGTGACTAGTATACCCCATGTAAAGCACCAGGAGAGAACAGACTGCCCCCACAGATGTTTAAACACTTCCTGACTTGGAACTAATATTGGCTTAAGTGCTGAAACAGAAGTAGACAGTCCGATGTCTACATACATATTATTCTTAAGTCTTAGATAGGGTTTCCTATTTATATGACACATCCATTACATGAGACACCAGCTTTCTCATTCCCTGATCTAGGATGCTGGAGAAAAATTCAATGCAAGCATCCTCTAGTGCAAGGAAAATTCTGGAAGGACAACTGCTTCCAGTGCTGCATGAATTTGTGCCAACAAAGGATACAGGCTTTCATCGAAGTTAAGCTGTAATCTTTGTAGTGGGCTGGAGGCACTGGCATCAGCAACAAACTCAGCATTTCAAGAATCCACCTTCCTCAACAATCCACACCCTCCAAAGGCTCCCCAGTGGTGGCTTCACTGTACCCCAACTTTGCGATCTGCAGGGCAAACTCCTCCAGTGAGAGTGACTGTTTAAATGCAGGAGGTGGGGGCACCTGGGTGGCACAGCGGTTGGGCGTCTGCCTTCGGCTCAGGGCGTGATCCCGGCGTTACGGGATCGAGCCCCACATCAGGCTCCTCCACTATGAGCCTGCTTCTTCCTCTCCCACTCCCCCTGCTTGTGTTCCCTCTCTCGCTGGCTATCTCTATCTCTGTCGAATAAATAAATAAAATCTTAAAATAAATAAATAAATAAATAAATAAATAAATAAATAAATAAATAAATAAATAAATAAATGCAGGAGGTGGCCTTCCTCTGTATGGTGTGATGCAGACTAGCACTCCCCAAATTTTAACTTGCCCATTTGTTCCCCAGATGTTGTGCAAATGTAGATTATGATTCTGGAGATCTAGGGTGGGGCCTGAGACTCTGCCTTTCCAGCAAGCCCCTTGGTGATGCCAAAGCTCACCTGTGAACCGTACTTTCATGGTCCACAGTCCTCAGGGACGTAGATTCTCACTTTTTAGGAGAGTTTCTTAACTGGTGCCTCCCTCTTTCCCAACCAACCTGATCCTCCCAAGTTTCCCTACTCAGCCTCATCACCTCCCCTAACATACTCCTCTGCCGTGTACTCAACTGAGGGATGCAAAGCTAAGCATGGGACTGGCCAGGTCTGGCTACTATTCCTGTAGTGATCGTTCATACCTGTTCTGAATGTGGAAAGCTGGAAGAAAGCTCAGCTCACCTGGGACCACACTGTCTGGAGCATGGCTGACGACCCCTGCTTCATGCACTGCCCTCTCTGTTTGGAAAAGCAGGAACCTGTGGAGCTAAGAGAGAGAATCACAATGAGGCTGACCCTGCCTGGTTCCCCTCCTCTTTCCCCTCAGTCTCCGTGCCTGTCTCATTGGAAACAATATTCTTAGGACACTTCTGGATGTTCTCAGTGCATCTTCTCCAGTGGTTCATGCAGTGCAGCATCTGCTTCCTTTGTAAATTCTACAAATCTGCCTCGTGAGGCTGAAAATTCCTCGAAAGAATGTGTGTGAAGCAGAGTCAAGAACTGCAGTGGATTCGTGGTTTTCAAGAAAATCCCTGGCCCGCTATGAATGAATGACTAAGTAATTCGTACTGAAGGGTTCTAGCAAAGGTGGCAAAGACCAAAACAAGCATTTAGAGAAAAGGTAGGATAACGGGACCCGAGACAAAATGCAAGTGGTGATCTGGCCCCAGGGGAAAGGGGAAGACGCTCAACGTCCCAGGGGGCGATGCTGACCGGAGACCCGACGGGAATCTGCACACTCCACCCCGGCAAGCGAGCGACGCCACGCGTCCCCGGCCCCCACCCTGAGTACCGCGAGCCGGGGGACGTCAGGCCACCTCTTCGGGGCAGGAGGGTTGATGGCGCGTCTGCGGGCCCCGACAGCCGAGCTCCGGGACTGGGCGGGCCGGGCTACCACACGGAGGCGGACCGCCGAACGCCCCGCCGCTCCCGCGGGTCGCAGCCGAGGCGGAAGCGCGAGCGGAGGCGCGCCCACCCGCGCCGCTCTAGGAAGCCCGGAGGCTGGCCTTCTCCATGGTCCCGAGCCAGACCCGCCACCTGCGCCCCGGCGTCCGCTCTCCTCCCACCCTGTCCCCACCGCGCCGCGCCCCAGCGAGTGAGCACCTCCGCGGGGACACCGAGTCCGCGCCACACTCCGCGCGGGTCTGCGTGCGGGCTGTAGCGCTTGCCAGCAGTAACTTAACCTCCTCATGAATTCCCGGCCCCGGTCTCTGTCCAACGGCTCCTGGACTGTGCCCTGAGATCGCCAAGGCCCAGGACTGACTGTCCCCGTTCTGATCCCGGCTCCACCACCTATTCACTGTGTGGCCTGTGCCAGTTACTGAAACTCTGTGCTTCAGTTTCTCCATTGGGAACGGTAGTAGTTTCGAACTCATCAACTCAGTGCAGTAATTGAGTGAGTCAACTCGTGCAAAGCACTTGTAACAACTTCTGGTTCTGCATCATGAATAAATCAGAGTAAGATCTAGCTCTCTTGTTGCGGACATTATTGTTATTCCTGTGTGTTGTTGCCACTTTCCTATAACACACTCCCATATCTCTTTCTCCAGGCATGGCAGCAGTGTTTCCTATTGGCCAGGCATTTTGCAGAATCCTTTGAGCTAGAGTCCTATCAATCTGCCTACTATTTCTTTCTACTTGGCTAATCCACAAGCTCCTAAAACTCGAAATGTTCCAGACTGATCTTGTCATCCTTCCCTCACCCTCCTGTTTCACCTTCCAGGGTTGCCCTGTCCCTTTCCCCCAGCAAACTGCACTGTAACCCAACTAAGTGAGTTCATTCCTTGGTGAGTTACAGGTAGAGACTACAGCAGGGGGAGTTGTCCAACAAAGGAAAGTTTATTTGCAGCAAATAAGGAGATCATGGGGAATAACTTCCAAAGCTGCGACTTCCACAGTGGGGGTGAGTGGGTTCTTTTTATTTCAGGTTAGGATGAATATTCAGAAAGGGGAGTTTTGTCATCACATGTAAAGGTGGGCATAAGGTTGCACAGGTGCACCTAGAAAACATGCATATACATGCATTCTGCGTCACGCTAATGAAGCTTGTGCTCCTCTGGGGTGAGATTTTAACATTATAATGAGGCAGAACATTCCGGTCCTCTGCGCAGGTGTGAGCCAGTGGTTCAAGCTCAAACTGTTTTAGGCCAGCTGGAGCTCTTCCTGTTGTTTGCCTCTAAAAGATAAGGTTAACATTCCTGTGAAGAAAGGCGGTCAGTGGGGGTCTCGTTCGGGACATTTTACCTCATTAATTCTATGGAGCATGGTTTCAGCACCACTCTTCAGCCAGCCAAGCAAATCATTCCTGTGGGAGTCCTAAATGACCCTTTCCTCTGCATCTTCTCTTACCTGGATTGCTGTACCAGGCTCCTAACTGTTCTGGTCTCCAGTCTGGCCCCCTCTGCTCCCTTCTTCCCACAGGACAGCCAGGGTGATCTAAGATATGCATCTGGTCATGACATCTGGTTCTGCTTTTAAAAACCCTTCAAAACCATTGCAACGTGATACTCTATGCAGAAAACCCAAAAGACTCCACCAAAAAATTGCTAGAACTAATAAATGAATTCAGCAAAGTCACAGGATATAAAAGCAATGTACAGAAATCTGTTGCATTTCCATACACCAATCATGAAGCAAAAGAAAAAAATCAAGGAATAGATCCCATTTACAATTGCACCAAAAATAATAAGATACCTAGGAATAAACTTTACCAAAGAGGTAAAAGATCTGTATTCTGAAAACTGTAGAACACTTATGAAGGAAATTGAAGAGGACACAAAGAAATGGAAAAACATTCCATGCTTATGGATTGGAAAAACAAACATTATTAAAATGGCTATACTACCCAAAGCAATCTACACATTTAATGCAATCCCTATTAAAATACAACCAGCATGGGTGCCTGGGTGGCTCAGTTGGTTAAATGTCTCACTTCAGCTCAGGTCATGATCCTGGGGTCCTGGGATCCAGCCCCGAGTCAGGCTCCCTGCTCAATGGGGAGACTGCTTCTCTCTCTCCCTCTGCTCATGCTCTCTCTCACACTCTCTCTCTCAAATAAATAAAATCTTAAAGAGAAAAATACCACCAGCATTTTTCACAGAACTAGAACAATCCTAAAATGTGTATGGAACAACAAAAGAGCCAGAATAGCCAAAGCAATCCTGAAAAAGAGAAGTAAAGCAGGAAGCATCATGATTCCAGACTTCAAGCTATATCACAAAGCTGTAGTCATCAAGACAGTATGGTATGGCACAAAAACAGACACATAGATCAGTAGAACAGAATAGAAAACCCAGAAGTGAACCCCCAACTATATGGTCAACTAATGTTTGACAAAGCAGGAGAGAATATCCAATGGAAAAAAAGTCTCTTCAACAAATAGTGTTGGGAAAACTGGACAGCAACATGCAGAAAGAAGAATGCAACTGGACCACTTTCTTACACCATACACAAAAATAAATTCAAAATGGATGAAAGACCTAAATGTGAGGCAGGAATCCATCAAAGTCCTACAGGAAAACACAGGCAGTAACCTCTTTGACCTCAGTTGCAGCAACTTCTTACTAGACACATTGCTGGAAGCAAGGGAAACCAAAGCAAAAATGAACTATTGGAACTTCATTAAGATAAAAAGCTTCTGCACAGTAAAGGAAATAATCAACAAAACTAAAAGGCAGCCTACGGAATGGGAGAAGATATTTGCAAATGACATATCTGATAAAGGACTAGAATCCAAAATCTATAAAGAACTTATCAAATGCAACAACCAAAAAACAAATAATCCAGCTAAGAAACGGGCAGAAGACGTGAATAGACATTTTTCCAAAGACATCCAGATGGCTAACAGACACATGAAAAGATGCTCAACATCACTCATCATCAGGGAAATACAAATCAAAACCACAATGAGATATCACCTCACACCTGTCAGAATGACTAAAATTAACAACTCAGGAAACAACGGATGTTGGCAGGCATGTGGAGAAAGAGGAACCCTCTTACACTGTTGGTGGGAATGCAAACTGATTCAGCCACTCTGAAAACAGTATGGAGTCTCCTCAAAAAGTTAAAAATAAAGCTACCCTATGACTCAACAATTGCACTACAATGTATTTACCCGAAGAATACAAAAATACAGATTCGAAGGGGCACATGCACCCCAATGTTTATAGCAGACTTATCAACAATACCCAAACTACAGAAAGAGCCCAAATGTTGGACTGATGAGCAGATAAATAAGACATGGCAAAGATGTACAAATGGAATATTACTTATCCATCAAAAAGAACGAAATCTTGCCATTTGCAATGACATGGACAGAGCTAGAGTATATTATGCTAAGTGAAATAAGTCAGAGAAAGACAAACACTATATGATTTCACACATATGTGGAATTTACGAAACAAAACAAATGAACAAATGGGAAGGGGGAAAAAAGGAGAGGGAAGCAAGCCATAAGAGATTCTTGATGATGGAGAACAAACCAAGGGTTGATGGAGGGAGGTGGGTAGAGGATGGGCTAGATGGGTGATGGGGATTAAGGAGGGCACTTGTTGTGATGACCACTGGGTGTTGTAAGTAAGTGATGAATCACTGAATTCTACTCCTGAAACCAATATTGCACTGTATGTTAACTGCCTAGAATTTAAAAAAAAAAAATTTTTTTTAAAGTAGAATAGCTGTCACTTGAAGAAGTCTTTTTTTTTTTTTTTTTAGGTTTTATTTAGTTATTTGACAGAGAAAGAGAGAGCACCAGCAGGGGGAGCTACAGAGGGAGAGAGAAAAGCAGGCTCCCTGCTGGGCAGGGAGCCCAATGCAGGGCTTGATCCCAGGGTCCTGGGATCTGATTGCAGGGACCTGAGCTGAAGGCAGTGCTTTTTTTTTTTTTTAATAATTTTTTATTATGTTATGTTAGTCACCATACAATACATCCCTAGTTTTTGATGTAAAGTTCCATGATTCATTACTTGCATATAACACCCAGTGCACCATGCGATACATGCCCTCCTTAATACCCATCACCGGCCTATCCCAATCCCCCACCCCCCTCCCCTCCGAAGCCCTCAGTTTGTTTCCCAGAGTCCATAGTCTCTCATGGTTCATTCCCCCTTCTGTTTACCGCCCCCCCTTCATTCTTCTCTTCCTTCTCCTATCGATCTTCCTATTTCTTATGTTCCATCAATGAGTGGAACCATATGATAATTGTCTTTCTCTGCTTGACTTATTTCACTTACATAATCTCCTCTAGTCCCGTCCATGTTGCAGCAAATGTTGAGAAATCGTTCTTTCTGATGGCTGAGTAATATTCCATTGTATATATGGACCACATTGAAGGCAGTTGCTTAACTGACTGAGCCACCTAGGCACCCCGAAGAAATCTTTTCTGATGTCCTGGTGATGGTCTTCCAGGCTCCCCACGCTTACCCAGGTAACGGTGCTTACTACACTGCTGATATCGGCTTTCTCAGTGTGATTCTTCCAAGTAGACTGTGAGCTCCAAAAATATTTACTAAATGAATGAACTTGTTTCACCTCTTAGTCAGCTTCTTCTGAGAATAGGAATATTGTGAAAAGGAAATGAGACTTGTGTAAAGTGGCTGGAAAAAAAAAAGTCAACAAATTCTGGTTCCTGAACCTGCTTTTACCAACAGTACTTAGTCCATAATAAGATCAAATAAGGGCACTCGAGGATGTTCTATAAAGTTCTAAGGGAAAAATCATTGTGAATCTGAAACCCTAAAGAGCTAAACTATTACACAGACACAAGACGTAATATTGTGATACAATAAAGAAATTTTTATTTGGTCTTCTTCCCCAGTTTCTGGCATAGAATTCCTAAAACCTCTGTAAGTTCTTGAGTGGTAGGGATGATAGGAGCATCTTTTGTTATAACAGTTCATCTTTCTCCCTGGTTCCCAACACAGGAAGCTTCTAAAACCCTTTGAATCCATGGGGATAATAAGAGTGTCGTTTTGTATGCTAATAGAGACCGGACGCTGGGGGTGCTAGAGAGCTTTGGGATAGGGGCTGGTCAACAGAGGAACCAACCATGTGACTAGAATTTCACCCCTATCCCTTGGAGTGGAGAGGGGCTGGAGATCGAGTTACTCACCAGTAGTCAATGATTTAATGAGTTATGCGTACATAATGAACCTCCATTAAAAACACTAATGGGTTGGGAGGTTCAGAGAGCTTCCAGGCTGGTGAACACATCAAGGTGCTGGGAAGGTGATGAGCTGGAGAGGGCATGTGCACTCCTTGCTCCTTCCCTCACACCCTACCCTATGCACTTTTTCCATTTGGCTGCTCCTGAGTTGTATCCCCATAATAAGCTGCTAATAGTAAGTAAAGTGTTTTCCTGAGTTCTGCAACCCATTCCTAAGTTGTCAAATCTGAGGAGGGAGTCATGGGAACTCCCGTGTATAGCTGGGTAGTCAGAAGTGCAGGAGGCACTTGCAATCAGCATCTGAAGTGGGGCAGACCCCTTAAGCTGTGGGGTCCGACCCTAACTCTGGGTAGTGCCAGAACTAAATTGATTTTGGGACACCTGGGTGGCTCAGTCAGTTGAGCATCCAACTCTTGGTCTCAGCTCAGGTCTTGATCTCAGGATTGTGAGTTCAAGGCCTGCACTGGGCTCCATGCCTAGCATTTTCGTTTACTTAAAACGAAAAAAAAGGGGCGCCTGGGTGGCACAGCGGTTAAGCGTCTGCTTTCGGCTCAGGGCATGATCCCGGCGTTGTGGGATCGAGCCCCACATCAGGCTCCTCCGCTGTGAGCCTGCTTCTTCCTCTCCCACTCCCCCTGCTTGTGTTCCCTCTCTCGCTGGCTGTCTCTATCTCTGTCAAATAAATAAATAAAAAATCTTAAAAAAAAAAAATAAAAAAAAAATAAAACAAAACAAAACAAAAAAGGAACTGAACTAATTTGTAGGACACTCAGTTGGTGTCCAGAGAGTTAGAAAACTGGCTGATGCGGGGGAAAAAAACTCTGTACATTTGTTATCAGAAATGCTGTAGTAAGAAACAGTTCATATGTATAAGGGAAAATAAGAGTATTTTCAGACAAGCAAGTATTCAGAAAGTTCGTCACTCATGAATGCTAACTGAAAGAAATACTGGAAGATGCAGTCTATGAAAATAAAAAAAAATAAATTCATGAATCTAAGAGGAAGAGGTAGGACAGAAGCAGCAGTGGGTAGGGGCACCTGGGTGGCTCAGTCATTAAGCATCTGCCTTCGGCTCAGGGCCTGATCCCAGCATCCTGGGATCAAGTCCCGCATCGGGCTCCCTGCTTCACTGGGAGCCTGCTTCTTCCTCTTCCACTCCCCCTGCTTGTGTTCCCTCTCTCGCTGGCTGTCTTTCTCTGTCAAATAAATAAATAAATAAATAAATAAATAAAATCTTTTAAAAAAAAAAAGCAGTAGTGGGTAACCAATTAGTAAAGGATATTACACTAAATACGTGTTGTCTCTTTATTTTATGTATGTATATATATATGTATGTATGTAGGCTCCACGCCCATCATGGAGCCCAATGTGGGGCTTGAACTCACAACTGTGAGATCAAGAGCTGAGCTGAGATCAAGAATCGGCTGCTTAACCAACTGAGGTACCAAGGTGCCCCATGTTGCTTCTTTAAATACTGTTCAGTGAAGGTGGGTAACAGATACAGATATTGGTTTAATTCTGTGGATGAACAGAATAACAGAAATAGGTGGTATGTGACTTCCAAGGCAATTCAAGAAACAAGGGAGTTTGCTTGAGATTCTTTCCCTCTGCCCCTCACCCAACTCGCATACATGCTCTCCCTCTCTCTAAAATGAATGGATAAATCTTTAAAAAAAGATAGAATTTATCTGAAAGTGAAACTGAAAATGTGTTAGGTTACTAAAGGAAAAAAAATCTAAGATAAGTCTAAGGAAGGGCTTGCCTTAATGGCTAAACAGAATGTAAAGTAAAGCTAGGATAATCAGTGCTATATTGGACCAGGAAAGTGCAAATTAAAGTAACATACTACTTTTCATATACTGGTTGCAGAAATGTAAGATATCAGGAGTTCAAGACTGTCAGGCAGGAATGTCTTCATTCAATGCGGATAGAAGTAAATTGATAGAACGAGTCTGGATTGGTAGAACCTACCAAAGGAGTGGTTAAAACCACATGCGCTCTTCAACCCAGCAAGTGCACTGACTGGTAATGTGCCTTAAAGAAACAATGACTCATACGGAAGGAGGAATGTGCAAGGATATTCGGAGAAGTACTGTTTATGACAGAAGAAAACTGGCACCACCCTAAAGTCTATCAATAGAGATCAAATAAACCTCCACAATGAACTTTAATAGGTCACACGAACATTCACACTAGGGATTATTATGCAGAAGATAATTAGGTAGATTAATAGGAGCTGACTAGATAAGATCTCCAGACGTATTAAAAGAAAAAAGTTGCAGAATAATGCGCAGTGTAAGATTTGTGTTTAAAACAAGCAAACTCTGTAATGTCTATTTTAAATGCATGGAAAATGTCTACAAGGACATACACAGTGGTTTCCTTTACAAGATGCCATTATTGTAGTAGAGATAATCAAGGGTCCCTTTAATCTCAGTTCCAATATTTTATTACAATGTAGATGCATTCATGATTTATTCTGGATAAAGAAATTCAGCTAGCTGGCAGACCTAGAGGTAACCTTAATAACTCAGGTATTAAAAGATACCAACAGATGATGGGGTAAAGAAACATGTGAAGTAGAAAACATGGAATTCAAGACAAATTCTTGTGGGGTGTCACAGTTGGATATTACCTGGAAATTGGAGGCTGCTGAAGGAGCAGAGGCTCTTGAAAAGCAAACTATCCAACAGCCTAATTTTTCCTAGAGGACCAGTTTACCTCAACACAATTCAACTAAAAATACAGAGTACCTAATGCATGAAAGGAACTGTTAGGTGTTGGGGTTATGGACCTTGTTGTCACTCCAACCCATTTGATCCTTGCCACGATGTTGTTGTATAAGGTAGGTTATCAGGGTCCCTGTTCTATAGAAGAGGCTTATGTGAAGTACAAGAATGAGCTAGGGCTGCATGACAGGATTGAAGCTTGGACTCTGAAATCAATATTCGCTCCTAATGCCATCCTCCCCACACTGGACAAGTGTGCAATCCTCCATAATCAGAGTGGACTATTACACGCCTGTGCATTTCAATAACTTCCTGATCTCCTCTTCCATCCCCCAATCCAATCCAGACTATGCTGCCAGATGGGTTTTCCTGAGGACAACCTAGCTCAGAAATTTTTATTCTCTGGCCCCACCTATTGTATTTCCTACTCCTTTTCAGGTGACTTATACTTCAGTTCCTTTCCTGCCATTCCCCTAGACTGGAATTTCCAATTTCTGCTGTTCAATATTGCGGTACTGACTAGGTGCAGAGTAAATGCATCTTCCTGTGAAGCTTTCTCATCCTCTGAGCACAGACAGCACATGGATTGGAGGTTAAGGGCCTTCCAGATCAATGGCAATCTGACAAGCACTCTCCCCTCTCCTCCATGAGCAATTTCAAACCTGCATCCTCTGCAAATCTACATTCCCCCACCCCCCCTTCTCACCATGTTACCTTGTTTTCTAACTGGAGAAATTCAGAGATCAGAGACCTCTGATATAAGAAAGCTGGTAGGAAGCTTGGGAATGTGGTAGACTGGCTAGAGACCCCAGAACAAGGTGGCAGGTTAGTGTTAGATTCATGAGTGCAACAAGCCATTGAGTGATTTTCTGACAGCAGAACTACAAACTTAGCTTCTGAACACACTTCTTTTTCCTTCTCATGCAAAGGTTATCAATCCCTCCTCTTCGCTAGGTTCCATTCTGTCCTTTCCTCAAAAACTGAATTCCTTTCCTCCAATTAGCTGCTCTTCCAGAAGCATCCAAACATACCCATCACTCTTACTTTACAAAACCAAAACCTCCAAACTCCATTAACATTACCCTCCCCTCACTGCCCTCTTCCCCTCACCTTGACAATAACCAACATGCTTTCTGTGGCTTCCATGTCTGCCTCCTGATTTGCCACCTCTTATCACTCCTTCCCAATCCTCTGTTCACCTCTATCCCTGGGCAATCTTGAGTGACTGCTCACATACCCATGACCCCAAAACCTGTCTTTAAGAGCTGTGTCACAACTATCCCAGATACTGCTATGGACCAGTCACTAGGCTGTCCAATCATGACTTACTTCCCTACTCCATGAAGCACACCACACAGGAGGAAACCAGGCTTGCAGACAGGAACATGTCTAAACCACACAGCATCTAAGTGGGAGAGCCAGGACCTGAATGCAGGCTGTCAGCATCCATTATCTACCAGACTACCTGGTAAGTCTGTGTGGTGCCTTAAAACTCCTATCCCCAGAGTAACCTTGCTCCAGCTCTCCTTTTCTTCCATGAGCCTAAAGTACAAACCAGAAACTCGGCACATTTGACTTCCTTTCCTTCCAGCCCAATCCATGTAGGCCCACTCAATGGCAGCACTACTGCCTTTTGGTTTGGACCACCATCAAGGTGAGGAGTACTGCCAAACCTGTACTTCCTTTGACCTTCCCAGTATTGCTCCCTTTAAGATTCAGTCCAACAGCATGACCTAAATCTGAGGGATCACTGTTTGGAAATGCTCAATGACTTATTGCACTCATGAATCTAACATTAACCCGCCACCTTGTTCTGGGTCTCTCTAGCCAGTCCACCATATTCTCAACCATACAGCCTTCTTGCAGCTTAAGATCTCCATTTACCTAGACAACTCCCCACCCTTCAGGAAAGGCTGGGTAACCCCAAACTGCCTGCACTTCCCGTCTACACCCCATCACTTGCCTATTAGTATCACCAAGCAAAATGAGTTTTGTCCCCATGAATCCCAGTGAGGCTCAGAAGCCATCTTTTGTTTAGAAATAATAGAGAATAATAACAGAGAAACTTTATCATACCATAATGTATTTTGTTCACTTGTCTCTGTTTCTTACAGTGTATTTTCTAAAGAAAATTTACTAAACTCTTAAGCACCAAAAGCCTCTGGGACTTTATTTACCTATCAATCTGCTCCATAATCCCGACCCTAGCAATAGACTTTATGGCACAGATCAAGTACACTCGCCAGCGTGTCAGAAAGAACCTTTATTGTTGTTTTTAATAGCCTCTTATGCTTTTTATGCTTTCTTGCCAGATGCCTTTGGAGCAGGTGCTTTCTGGGCTGGAGCTTTCTGACCCTTCTGAGCCTTTGGAGGTGCCGCCTTCTGGCCTGCAGCTTTCGGGGCAGGAACCTTCTGGGCTGGAGCCTTTTTGCCTGCAGCGGCCAGCTTTTTGGCTGGAACCTTCGCAGCAGCAGCTGCTGCAGCCGCACCCTTAGCAGCAGGTGCTTTTTTAGGAGACGCTTTCAGGAGAGCTGCTTTTTGTAGCTTCCTAACTTCAAGCTTGATTATTCTGTTCCTCTGAAAAATTTCAGTGTAAGTTATTATCCCGTATGCAAACAAAAAACTATTTTGCTGTTTATCCTATATGTATAGAATGCATAGCAAGAAAACAAACCTTATGTCTAAAACCCCTATGAATTCAACTTTGGTCTATTAAGCTTGGACAAGCAGAATTACCACACAAGTTTAGGGTTAGAATATAAAAATCCTGTAATAATTTAAAAACTTACCATTTTCTTTGCCTTCATGACTTTGTAACGATCAAAATCTGTCATCTTGGCTTTCTGTTAAAAAATAAAGTAAATAAATAATCGCTCATACCACCTACCACCCCTCCAAAAAAGATAAGGTCACAATTCAAATGACCCTAAGCCATTACCCTTTCCCTGGCTTCAATCTTCTTGGCCCATCTTGTGGCGGCCCATTTCGTATTGATATCTGCCTTCTGCCAGGCTTGTCGGACATATTTCTGGCGGGCACTAGGAAAGAGCCAAGATCAGACTAAGAAATCAGCTTTGAGACCTCTAAACGCACAATTTATACCCCCTTAAGTTAAAAAGCATAAGCAAAATGATGTCAAAAGCACGCTTCTCATTCATTACACCTCCAGCCCTAGGTGACACCATATGCCACATACCACTTGGCACACTGTATCTTATTGGAATGTTGTTCACTAAACCAGGATGTCTTATAATCCCAAACACATGATTTTATTTATTTTTAAAGTAAGCTCTAGGTCCAACACGGGGCTTGAACTCAAGAGTCACATGCTCTACTGACTGAGTCAGCCAGGAGCCCTTCAAACACACCACTTTAACAAGAAATGCAAACGAGGTCATTTCTGTATTTAAAAATTACCTCTGATCTTGCAATATACATCACTCTACTGTAGTGGATGTAAAGAAAGCAATTTCCTTTTCATAAAGAATGAGGTAAACCTAATCCTCAGGCCTTTTGTACAATGATGCTTAAAGAGATGTGGCCAAACACCACAAAATCTAATTACAACCATCTTGAATTCAAATATTTCTTTCAAATATTCAAGTATCAAAACCCTGCATGCTTAAAAAATAAACCAGCAATACATGTTACGTGTTTCACTGTGACCGTCTCTGTAGCTGAAATAGCCCAATAGTAACCACCACAGTTTTAACTTCCAAAATCTACATCACATCAAGAAAGAATCACTACTGATTTCCTCAATTCCCTATAAGGAGTTGGGAATAGAACCTCCTCAGGAGCTGTCAAAACGAGATGACGTACGTCAAATACTTAATAACTGACACACACTAAAAGCTCAACTAATGACAGCTAGTATTGTGAGAGACAAGATTAGTATTTTTGTTTTGAAGCTAAAGGTAACTAAAATATGTTTGGGAGACCAGAACTCCTTAGGGAGGTCTTTGTTGTATAAATCCTGAAAGGGTGCAAGAAAAAGGATGGTAAATCTGGATAAAGACAAAGCCAGAGAACTGGCAGGGTGGAAAGATAATCACAGGACATTTAAAAAGTAAACAATGGCCATCCACTTCTACACTGATAATCCCTCTTCCGAATTGCTCTTACTCTTCAACACTGTATACTACATTCTCAAGAAACAAACAAGATAGCGAAACTTTTTTTTTCAATTAAACTAAGCAAACTTTTACCAGTATAAGCAAAGCTGGGGGAGGGATATTGGTTGGTGGATAGTTACCTGTGAGGGAATTTGAGGATGAAGTCAGTGAGCTGCATGCACTTGAAAGGCATAGCCTGTCTCCTTACCTGAGTGCATGGTCCATCAACCAAAGCCTAGAACAAGTATAATCAACAAATCTCAGTGCAGAACATAATAGCAACCCAAGCAGATTTTCTATACATTTGTCCTTTCAGAATCACCAAATCTCTACTTAAATGCTTTTTTTTTTAAAAGATTTTATTTATTTATTTTACAGAGATAGAGACAGCCAGCGAGAGAGGGAACACAAGCAGGGGGAGTGGGAGAGGAAGAAGCAGGCTCATAGCGTAGGAGCCCGACGTGGGGCTCAATCCCATAACGCCAGGATCACGCCCTGAGCCGAAGGCAGACGCTTAACCGCTGTGCCACCCAGGCGCCCCTCTACTTAAATGCTTTTAAGAAAGATGAAACCATTGTTAATAGTGCAGCCTATAACCTAACTACATGTAACTTACTTGACAATTTTTAAGTCTTTAAAATCCTTATGTTTCCAACAATCACCGTTATGTTCATTTACAATCTTTGGTCAATGTCTTAGTCTGTGGTTCTCAAATACCAACAATGGCATACAGGGGCATAGAAAGCTATGTGCCTACCTTTGTTCTAAACTCGATTTACATATAGTAACTCATTTAAACCTCACCAGTGTTTCAACCCATAATTAGTTAAAAGGTCTGACTAGCTTAAAATGGCAGAGGTAATACTCAAACTCAGTAGTATTGGCCAACTCAAGTCTGTGCTTGAAATCCCCATTTCGCACTGCCTGTCTCCTCAATGGTAAAACAAAGCTACCACCCAACATTCCTACCTTAGAGGGCCGTTGGAAACATTACCACTACCATCTATACTGTATTATCAGTCATTAGCATGTGAAACTGACACTTTCCTTACACTTACCCTGTTCTGATCAATAACATCTACAATTGCGACCAGCTTCCCGGCATGAGGCCCAAAGGAGACGTAGGCCACCCGGCCAACCTCCACGAAACGCCTGAACACCTAAAATCGAGGGGAAGGGATAGAGTGAGACTTATTAAAAATACTTATTAGTGTTTAAGATTTTGCAGTTCACGGACAGTGTAACTAAGTATAGAGAAAAAAAAAAAAAAAACAACGTTGCGGGAACATGCCCTAATGCCATGGGAAGACCCGATGGATGAAATACGCAGAGCCGGAAGCGGCAAAAGCCGGGATCCCGCTGGCTTCCAGGCGTATGGGGCCTCCAAAGTCCCTGCCCGCCTGGCCCCGGTACGCCCTGGCCCTCTCCAGCTTTCCACCTCTGGCGGCCACTGCGCGCACGCGAGGTCCACGGCGTGCCAGGCCTGCACGGCCCTCCACGCGCTCGTCCGCCGCACGCCCAGAAAATTCCTAAACTCCGTGCTCCACCCGCCCAGGGACCCTCACCGCACGCTACCTAAAACCCGATGGGCGTCGTTCCAAGTTTTCGTTCCCCCTACCAGGCGGAGGTGGAGCGGCATGGCCTCTAGACCAGGAGCCCCAAACAGCAATACTCACCATGTTGGCGGCGTTCGGCGAGAAGGAAGAAGGCCCGCCCAACCGTGCGCATGTGTAGAAGGTCGCCCCGCCCCTGCGATTAACGAGCCGCCGACGTGAGCACCGATTGGTTGAGGTCGTACGTGCATACGAGCACGCATGCTCACTGGGAAAACATGGCGGGAGTCTGTCGGAGATAGCTACTCTTTTGCACAGGCAAGCCGTGAGATTAACGTTGGTGACGCGGCCTTTCTAGCGGGAGCCCGGTCATCTCTTAGGACTTTAGGGTGAAGAAGAGCATAGAAGCTATGCCTTCCATTATAACTCTGTCCACATTCCATTTTACTTTAACATTCTTCCATTTTTCCTTCCGTTACTCGTATTTCAGATTTTTGTCTAAATGTTGTTACTCATGGCTTAGTACTAGATTTTTTTCTCTTCCTAAGTGATCCCAGCAATTCTGTTAATATTTTATTTTAAAGTAATTCAGACTTAACAGAAAAGTTACAAAACTAGTACAAGTAATTTCCATAAACGCTTCTCTTAGATTTCCCAGATTTTAACATTATTTGTTTATTGAGAGAGAGAGAGAGAGAGAGAGAGAGAGAGAGAGAGAGAGAGAAAGAAGGAGAAAGAGAATCTTAAGCAGGCTCCACATCCCGTGCAGAGCCCGACCTGGGGCTTGATCTCGTGATCCTGAAATCATGACCTGAGCCGAAATCCAGTCGGATGCTTAACCGACTAAGCCACCCAGGCACCTCTCCCCAAATGTTAACATTTTATGTTTGCTTTATTGTTCTATCATTTTTTTCTGAATAATTCGAGAGGATGTTAGACATGATGTTCCTTTATCTTTTAACAGCACTTGTGTGCTATTTCCTAAAAAATGAAGACATTATCATACATAATCAGTACAATGATCAAAATCAGGAAAATTATACTAACAATTTATCATAATTATACTATCATAATTTATTCTGTAGTTTTATTCACATGTTATCAGTTGTCCTACTTATGTCCTTTAGTGCAAATAAAAATTTTGTTTCCTGGTTCATGATCTAATGGAGGATTACAAATTGGAAGCTGTCATGTCTAGTCTTAAAATTTATAATAGTTCCTACATCTTTGTCTTTCATAATACTGACAATGTGGACTTGTAGTTTCCCCCATGATCAGATTCAGATTACGCATTTTGGTAGAAATGCTGTGCCCTGATGCAAAACATAGGAATACACACATAGGATATCTCTTTGCCTAAATATACAGTGTTACATTTCATTACTGGATTAAGGCGATCGTTGCACTGGCAATTCCCAAATGTCTTTCAGTCCTTTCCTCTAAGCTCTATGTCAATATTTTCCGGGATTGTTCTACCAGCCTCCTAAATGATCTGCTTTCTCCATTGCCTCCCTTAATCTATTCTCTGCTCATTAGACAGAGGGATCTTTTAAAACGAGTAAATCAGATAACATCACTTCATTGTTAAAACACTTCAGTGGTTTTCTACAGTATCTAAAATAAAATCTAGGGGTGCCTGGGTGGCTCAGTAGATTAAGCATCTGCCTTCAGCTCAGGTCATGACCCTGCCATCCTGGGATCGAGCCCCAAGTTGGGCTCCCTGCTAGGCAGGGGAGTCTGTTTCTCCTTCTCTCTCTGCCCCTCCCCCTGCTTGTGCGCGCGCTCTCTCTCTCTTTCTCTCAAATAAATAAATTCTTAAAAAAAAAAATCTAAACTTCTTACTCTAGCCTACAAGGCCCTGCATCCTATGCTCCTATATTCAAACACACCTGTGCCATCCCTCCTTTCCCATCCTCATTGTGCCTCAGCTACACTGGTCTTGATCGGGCCAAGTTCTCTCCTGGTCTATGAGTTTTTCACATGGTGACTCCCCTTGCCAGGAATGCTCTCCCCTCTGTTCATACTCATTGGATGGCAGTGCCAATGATCTCTTGTATTTTTTCCAGATATCTCTTCTGAGAGACTTAACCTACCACATAAAAAAATAGGTTTTTTTTTCCTTCCTCCTTTTCTAGCTCAATTTCATTTCCTCAGAGCTGTTACCACAGTTGCAATTGTTTGACTTATTCTTTGTCCACAGAGATTGTAGTTCTGTACGAGTTGGAATAAGTTCCATGAGGGCAGGACCTTGGCCATTTTTTTTTCTTTGTATGGTAGGCTCAATAAATGGGTAGTGAATGAATTAGTATTTAGGCCTTGGGATCTTACTTTATAATTTAAAAAGCAAAAGGCATGAATAAGGAAATTCATAGCAGCACTTTTTTTTTGGTAATAGTCCCCAAACTGGAAACTACTCAAAGGCCATAAATAAGAGAAAGGATAAAAGTTGCTAGGAATGGAGTCAACAGCAACTATAAGGAGTGATACGGATGAACTTACACATAACACTGACTGAAATAAGCCATATACAAAGAGTATATGCTGTATGATTTAATGTAAAATTCAAAACAGGCAATCTATGATTGTTAGAAGTAATGAACATGTTAACCTTGGTGCAGGCAACAGTGGCTGGGGAGTAAGAGGCTTCCGAGCTGTTGGTGGTCTCTCTTCGTCTAGGTGCTGGTTACACCAGTGTGTTCAGCTTGTGACAATTCAGATCTTTACTCTTAGATTTGTGCATTTCTTTTCACCAAATGCATGTTTCCTGGCACTACAACCAGATAATCTGATTTGCAGGTCTAGGGAGGGGCACGAATCTGCATTTAAAAACAAGCTCCCCAGCTGGTTCACTGAAACACACTTGAAACACCTCGGGATTCTCCACAGTTACAGAATTATTTTTCAAAATTTCACTATCTGGTTATGTCACCCCTGTTTAAAATCCTCCAAATGTTCATTTTTATCCCCTATTTCTATAGAATAAAGTCCAAACTTCCTAGCCTGGCATTCAAGGCCCCCCCAATCTCACCCCAACACCTTCGTAGCTTCCCCCCCCCCCGGCAATTGTGCGTTCCTCACCCCTAATCCCGTTATAGCTATAAGTCTTGCGGCTATTCATGCAGTTGTGTCCCCTTTCCTAGAATATGATCCCCATTCTCCCCAAAGAATGACATCACGTCTATGAAGAAGCATCTAAAGATCCCTTCTCAAGCAAGCAACTCCAAGGCGGTTTTCAGATTTCTTCAAAGCTCCATTAGAATGGGTAGGTAAGTCCAACTGAGCCTTATGTATCTCGCGAGGTCGTGGGCGTCCAGTAATGAGCAAGAAAATCATTAACAGCTACCGACCTCAGAAACCAGACCAGACCAAGCGCAAGCTCAGGTTGGCTGCACGCCCCTTCCGGGACACCCAACGGGCTCGTCCAATCACCGAGAGGAAGGGCAACTCCTGGACCACGCCAGGATCCAAGATGGCGTCATGGACTTGCTCAGTAGTTTATTCGGCTCCTTCCTGCGGAGCCGCGCCACCACCGTACGTCGTCCCTGCTCGTCCAATCACAGAGAGGAAGGGCGAGCCGGCATCTGTGCCTGCCAACAGACGTGGCGTCTTGCAGGAGCTCTTAAGCTTGGATCCTTCGCTGGTCATTCGCGTGGGCTCTGTTGGAAGTTATGCCCGTCTGAAGCCTGCGCTTGCTTGTGGCAAGAGATGGATGTGAGGGGCAAGGCGGACGCCCCGCTTCGGGTTTCTGCCATGGAGCACCGAGCAGAGGGGTAGCGCTGGTCCCGGGTCCCGGCTGGGGGACGAGGAGGACGGCAGCAACACGGCCACTTCCCCTTAGAGTACCTGCAGGTGTCAGCTTGTCCAGAGCTGTACTCCTGTAATCAGCTGGATCCCAGAGTACCTATCATCTTCAGCTGAGTAGGTGTGTCTCGTTTGTTTCTTTCAGTCACGGATAATGGAAGCGTCAGTTGAGCAGACAGAATGTTGAGTGCCCAAAAGAGAAATCTAAGCCTGTTCAAGAAGTGAACCGAAAGCTGCCTAGAACCCAGACTTCTTTCTTGTTCATGTAACCTTTCCGAGATGTGAACACCTCCCGGTTATAACCAAACTGGCATGGTAGTCATATGTATGCCTACCTGGCATGATATATTTAGGAGTGGAAAAAAAGTGCATGTTACATCTACTTTCAAAATTTTCATCCTAGGAGCCCCAAAGCTGAGTAAAACAGTGCCTCAGCCCAATCAACCTAAAACCATCAGGAATAAACTTGTAGTCCTGCAAAATCAGGTGCATTAATTCATTGTAATGAGGGACACTGCACACCAGAGACACCAGGGGGCATTTAACCAAACGAAGGAAAAGATTGAGTTGCAGAATTGTGGGGAGATGTAAAGTTTAGATGAAATTTAAATGAAACACTGTTTTGATAGGCTCAATGCAAAGCAGGACTGTATAAAGGGGTCAACATCTGTCCTAGATAGCAAAATGAACCCATGGTCCTGTTTCTTTGAGATTTTTGCGTAGAAACCCCTTTTCTGAAGCTTTGCATCTGAGTGGTAAATCGAAACTGTTTCATTCTTGGGGCACCTGGTGGCTCAGTTGGTTAAGGGGCTGCCTTCTGCTCAGGTCATGATCTCATTGTCCTGGGATGGAGCCCTGCATCTGGCTCCCTGAGTCTGTTTGTCCCTCTCCCTCCGCCCCTCCCCCCCTCTCTTTCTCAAATAAAATCTTAAAAAAAGAAACTGTTTCATTCTTACCGATAAAATTTCAAGCACCAGCGTTTCTGAGAGTCCTTGATTTTAGAGAACAAAGTTTCTAGGTGAGTAAGAAAGCAGTAGTGTTCCAAGAAGGTTATTATGACACTTTATAGCTGTAGTATTGGTTGGCAGATACATTGTTTCTTTTTAACTTTATAATTGTTTTTATTTGTATCTTTTTTTTCCTGCCTGAAGGAAGAGCCATGCAGATTTTACTTTTTCAGTCAGAGCTAATTTTTATGTCATGGAAATGCTGATGATACACACAGAAGGAAAGAACTCTGAAGATTTTATCAATGGGGAAGTTTTTGATCTTTTATGTTATAAAGCAGGAGGTAAAGTCACAAACCACAGGTGATGACATATTCTGGGATGAGAAAGATGCCCATAATGAGGAAGACACGGGCCTGTTAAATCATGGGGACCTGAGTAAGAGCAAATGAAGGGGTTTTTTTGTTTGTTTGTTTTGTTTTGTTTGTTTGTTTGTTTGTTTTTAGCAACTCATTGGTTGCTCATTTCCAGCTTCCATTTACCAAAGACGTGATGGACTCTGGAATGGGTCAGCACTCTTGGGATGTAGCACCCAGTTCCTTCAGCAGTACAAGCTTGTCCAGTGCTCCAAATGCCCGGCTGGGGTATTTTGTGGTCTGTTTTTTGGTTTAGTAACTAAAGAGGTAGTGTTGGGTTCTGTGCTTTTGAAAGATTGGTCCAGTGTCAAGAAAATATTTGGGAAATATAGCAGATCTAAGAAATATGCTAAGGCCACAGCAAAAGTGGAGGCTTCTGTTGCGTTTAAGAAGCAGTTGACAGAAATAGATGGCTAAACTCCTTATTCTCTGTGGAAGACAATATTCTCTGTGGAAGACAATTCATGCCCTAAAATAGATGGCTAAACTCCTTATTCTCTGTGGAAGACAATAGTCCATTGCGTGGAAAGCTCACTAACACCAAGATTATATATACATTCTCACATTATATTACAGAACTGGACCCACTGTTAAAAGAAAATGTTAGCTATATGCTCTGGAAATAGCTGAACAATTGTAAAATGAACTGGTCAAGCTAATAGGCTCCTAAACCCAGAACAAGCTCCAGGAACAGGTAAAAGCAGGTAAATTCTTTAGTGTAATCATAGATAGGACACTGGTATCTCTCCCAAAGGAAATCTCCCCCTCTTTGTGTGCTGTTTTCACCAGAGTGCAGAAGGTAAGGTGGAACTTTGTTAAGACCTGATTGATTTTGTAGAAGCTGTTGACATGACTGAGAATCTCTTCCAGAGAATAGCAGTCTGGGGTTTACCAGAGGAATTCCTGTGGGGTTTGATTTATCATCAGTGACCAGCTGGCAAGGATTTGTGACAGCTTTCCTGAGGTCTTGTTCTTGACCTCTAAGATGTGGAAGATGGCTTCAGCTGTTATTTGGTCCTATGCAGTGGAGCCAATTACAAAGCTTCTAGACACTGTGGGCAAAGTCATGGACTCCCAAAGTCACTCTCAGGCCACTTCACCACTCGGCTGGGTTTGCTGCAGGTATTCCTGAATGAGGAGGGGAAATCCTGGGAGGAGGAAGAGGAGTGGGAGAGAAGCATCAGAGAAAATGCCACATGGCGCAGACTCTCAGAGTCTGAACCTTTTCACAGCGAAGTGTACGATCACCATCAAAGTTTTTCAGGAAATAGGCGCCTATAGGGGTGCTGAAAGGCCTTTTAAAAAAATTCTATCAGCAAGTTTGACCTTCTGATGATGATGCTTTGTGTTGAGTACATCTTCATATACTAAGCCCTTGCCTCAGGACATGCAGCAGGCTGATACTGACCCCATTAACTTGTCATCCAGAGGTTCCTGAAGATGAGGGGCAGTGGGACCCAGGCTTTGTGCCCAGGTACAATGAAGTAAAGCATGAGAATCAAATCTCCTCACACTTTCCCCCATGATGTGTGGCCAACAAGTTCCCCATAATGTCTTCATAGCCACAGGCCTCCAAGAGAACAACAGAAAGTCCTTGTTCATTCCCCTTCTGAACCATGTCATTTCTGAGGTGCAGGGGCAGCTGTTGAAATGCTGCTGGGATTCATTGCTCACTACCTCATCCCACACCATCTGCATCTGCTGGGGAATGATGAGCCTGAGGTGTCACTGTATGAGGCATTCAAGGGAGATAGTCCCTACCTGGACAGGTGTAGAGCAGAGCTGTAGAGGTGGATGGCTGAATGGATGGATGTTCCTAGGCAGGAGCGGCCATATAATATCCTTGCTGCCATACACTTGAACCTCATTTCCTACCCCAGCATCAGTACAGCTCTCTCTGTCCCGATGATTATGCTGGCCACTATGCCTATTCATGTCTAACCTGCAGCAAGAGAGAATCTGAATCTGATGAGGCACTCTGGAAGGGACCAAAGGCTTGCCTGGGCTGGCCCTGACCTGAATTCCTCAGGACATCTGATAGGCATCAGGTCTTGAATGACTTTGACCCAGAGTGGCTGGCAGGCTTTTTGAGTTGCTGAGCTTATAACTGGTACCTGGAACTTACCCCATGTGTTGGCACATGTGTCTGCTGAACATATTTTTGAGTTTCGCTATTTGATTTATATGATTGTTTTAAAAAGGCTTTCCATTGTGAATGGAGCTTGCCCTTGTACTAGGGGAGGTAAATCTTGTGAACCTTTAATGCAGTCAGGTTGAAGGACAATTGCATAAAAAGAAATCAGGGGTGCTCAATATATTTAAAATTCAATCACCGTGGTTCAGTAAGGAAAACAGAATTACACGTGGAGTTCTTAAATGCAAGTGCCCTTGTATGTTTTCTTTACCTGCTGTTATTAGATTTAAAAACTTTGCAGAGAAACCCTGAGTATAAACCCAAGCACACTTTTTTTTTTTTAAGCAACAATATCTAATCATTAGTACAGTCAAGGAATCCTTTCATGGGACCTGAGACAAGGGAGAGGGAGAAAAAAGGGAATCTTTAGAGAGAAGGGAAGAGATAGGGAAAGAGAGTGAAAAAAGACATGTACGTGGTGAGGAGGGCATCAGGGTTCTGGCAGAGAGAAGCAGTGTGGTTTTGCTGGAAGAAACACAGGCTGTTAAGTCAGCCCTGGTTTCACATCTCCCCTCTGTCCCTCTCTGGTTGTGTGATGTTGGTTGAGGTACTTAACCTTTTAATGGCCTTTCCTCTCTGAAATTGAGGTTTGAGAGCTCTCTGTATTTCCCTAAACATTGCTGGAAGGGCGAACTGGGTTGGAAGATGTGAAAAATACTTTGTAAATTTTAAGTTTGTATATGTGGTTAACTACCCTAAGAGATGTGTTGTGAGACCATCATTGATTGATTCATTTATTTAGCGAACTCATATGCACACGTAATGATTGTAACTTTTATTTGTTGCTCACAAGTGCCAAGCCCTGCTCTAAGCAAGGCCCTGTGGTCAATAAGACAGCCTCCACCCTCAAAGAGCTCTAGTTGTGGAATAGCTCTTCTCTGAGGAGACTGCTCTCTGCAGCTCAGTGCCGCAGCCTGGGATGAATTCACCTGATAGGACTGGGCTCCATAGCCCGGGGCAGCCTCTCCCTCAGAAGAGTTAGATTTGATTTATTCTCACCTCTGTGGTCATTTGAGCCAGGGGAGGGCTTTTCCTCTAGCGTCGAGGGCTGGAAGAGCTCTGGAAGAGTGGGAGAGGAGGACACTCTGTGATGGCTGTGTTGGAGCCCACTGATATTCCTTATTCACCTGCAGAATGAGTTTACCTCAGAAAGGTCGGGCTGTCTGCTTGGGAAAGGGGTGGCAGAGATGTAGGAGGTTTTCAGGGAGGTTGGAGGGTTGGTTGGTTGGTATCCTAAGGTGAGGTTAGTGCTCTTGCACCAGTGGACAGAGTCACTTCTATAAAAGTAGAGACAGAGAATGGCCATTAACTCCGGGAAAAGTACTTATGATGTCTCAGCTGGCTTGATACTTCAATACTTTGGATTTCTTTTACCCACTGTGTCTCCTCATTGGGGGTCCTGGGAGGTGGGGAAATGACTGTGATAGGAGACCATATGCTATTGTCAACAGACACTTTGATGATGTTACCAATACTTTCTATGACTCTGAGTTACGTGCTTTCCCTCAACTTCAGCTTCCTTCTTGATAAAATAAGGATGACAAATGTCAACCTCAAGGGCTGTCAAGACTAAATGAGACAATCTGTATCAGGGATCTGCAAACTCTTCTTGCAGAGGGCCTAACAGTGAGTATTTTAGACATCGCTGGCCATACAGTCTCAGCCACAGCTATTCAACTCTGCTGTTTTAGTGCAAAAGCAGCCACCAATAATATGAAAGTTTGACGGAACCCACTTCATACCGGTGTATTTTTATTCCTGACCATGGTTCTGAAATCCAGAGAAAGGCAATGAAACTTTCCCCTTGCTGAGAGGTCACGTTCTAAGATGATTCAGAAGTGAACTTTAGGTAGACAAGAGCAAAGCAACAAAATCAGGGGCCTCTTGGAACACCACTACTTTTTAGGAAGGAAGAGAGCAGTGACAAAAGGTAGAGGGGAGGTAAGAAAACAACATACAGACAGACTCTGGGTAAAGATGGCTGATAGAACACAACTATTTAGTTGCAGTCCTTCTTAACAGTCTACTACAAAACTGTGATGAGATTCCATAGACACCAGGAAATCCTTGTTTATCCTCTCATATTTAAGGTAGGGGGTGAAGTAAAAATGGAGGTTCTCAGTTGTTGACTCAAGCTTCACTATAGGATAATTTTACTGGGGAACTCCAAAATACCAACAACACATTTTTTTTAGAAGGTGGGGAAGGGGCAGAGGGAGAGAGAGAGAGAGAGAGAGAGAGAGAGAGAGGGAATCTTAAGCAGGTTTCATGCCCAATGTGAGCCTGACACAGGACTCAGTCTCAGAACCTTGAGATCATGAACTGAGCCAAAATCAAGAGTCAGATGCTTAACCCTCTGAGCCACCCAGGCACCCCACCAACATCACATTTTGTCTGCGTGGACTGCTTGGGTTCCCCATTAAGGAAGGCTCCTCCAAAGTTCCTCCTGGAGGGCAGAGGTAGCCTCAGAGCCCCGAGGGTTGATGGGGGTAGAGGGCTTGGAGTCTAAACACTGAATATGCCCCAGTTCCCTTAATCCTACTGTTTGGGGCTATGATGCCTCCAACCTCAACTGACTTGTGCTTTCCATTTCCTCTTCCTGCATTGAGGAGAGGTAGTCTCTCAACAGCAAAGAGTGGGAGAAGGGATCCAGGGAGCTCCTACTTCTCAAACAGCTTTAAATTAATCTTGTTTATTTTATGCCTACCAACCCAACTTCCAGCTGTACCTAATCCACAAATTTCTGAGCTTTTTGAGGATGCTACTGTTTAATTGGTTGATTCTTAATTTCCTCATTGATTTAGGATTAGGATTTCTTGGGTCTGCTAAGTCAATTACCCCGGTTGGTCAGCATTGCAAGTGCAAAATGTTGTTGCTGCCTTCTTCTCCTGTTCTCCCCATGCTTGTGGATTTGTGCTGATATGGACAACCTTCTCTATTTTTTTTTTTTTTGTAGCATGTGTATTCCTTTTTGTTGGTGACAACAGTATGCATGATGTATGCTATAGATATGTAGCAGTTGGCTTATCCATTTGTCAATTTAGGGACATTTTGGTAATTTTCAATTTTGGGCATTATGAATGAATTTTTTTTAAATGATTTTTATTATATTATGTTAGTCACCATACAGTACATCCCCGGTTTCCGATGTAAAGTTCGATGATTCATTAGTTGAGTATAACACCCAGTGCACCATGCAATACGTGCCCCCCTTACTACCCATCACCAGCCTATCCCATTCCCCCACCCCCCTCCCCTCTGAGGCCCTCAGTTTGTTTCTCATAGTCCATAGTCTCTCATGTTTCATTCCCCCTTCTGATTACTCCCCTTTCTTTATCCCTTTCTTCCCCTACCAATAATCCTAGTTCTTATGTTCCATAGATGAGAGAAATCATATGATAATTGTCTTTCTCTGCTTGACTTATTTCACTTAGCATTATCTCCTCCAGTGCCTGGACAACCTTCTTTAAAAGCAGTCTGGATCCTAACCTTCTCCCTACTAAACCCTTTTCTTCTGCTGTTTTTACATCTCAGTTAATGGTAACCCTATACTTCCAGTTGTTGAGGCAAAATTTTGAATAATTCTTGAATCCTCTTGTTTATCACTTCACATACACCAGCAAATCTTGTGGGCTCTATTTTCAAATATATGCAGGATCTGACCATTGCTTACAGCCTCCACTGCTACCACTTGGTCCAAGCTACCAGCACCTCTCATCTGGATGATTCTAATTGCCTACCAATTGGTTTTCCTGTTTTTGCGCTTGTACCCTTCTCTTTATTTTTCTCACTGCAGCTAGAGAGTAGACCCTTTAAAACAGAAGCCAGATTTCCTTCCTTTGTCTAGACCCTCCAGTGGCTCCCTCTTGTCCTGTCTACTTCCTGTTAACTCTCTGACTTCATTTCCTACATCTTCTAGTTCCTTCTGCTCCAACCACGCTTGCCTACCTGTATCTTGAACATGTTCTTACCCCAGGGCCTTTGTACATACTGTGTTCTTTGCTTAGCATGCTCTTTCACCAGATATTCAAACAGCTGATTCCTTCACATTCTTCAAGCATTATCTCATAGACTTTTCTGGCCTATTTACATGAAGTAGCAATCCCCATCTCCTGCTTCTGGCACTCTCTATCCCCCTTACCCTGCTTTATTTTTCTCTGGATTCGTTACAAACCCCTGTGCACTATGTATCTAGTTTCTTAGTATTTGTTTCCCCCACTAGAATGTCAGCTCCATAAAGGCAAGGATTTTGTCTGCTTTGTTCATTGGTATAGCTGCAGCACCTAGAACAGGATCTGACTCAGAGGACACACTCAGTTAATATGAGTGAATGAATCGATTGATTCTATTAAAAGAAACTGAGTCATAGGGGGCCTAGGAAGTTTAGGTCAAGGTCACTCAGCAATGAACAGCAGAACCAGGATTTGAACCAGGTTTGTGTGGTGTCAGAGCCTGAGCTCCTAATGATTTTATTTGATATTTGGGAAGAATTTTTAATGACACGTGAGGCTGCTGATGGCATAACACTATGAAAGAGGTAAGATATAGTAACTTCAGCATGATCTTAGCCATATAAGAATGTGTAGAGGAAAAGATCCAGAAAGAAAAGTATCAAATATAAAGCAGTGAGTTTCTGAGTATTTTTAAAATTAAAACTTTTTTATTGTAGACAGTTGTGAAGTACAGACAGGCAGAAGTACAAAGCAGACAGAATAGTATAATGAACCTCCCCAGTACTATCACCCCAGCCTCAAGGACTCTCAAACCATGTGCCAGCCCTGTTCCATCTACTCACAGATATGATGGTCAATTTTATGTGTGAACTTGGCTAGGCTACAGACCCTAGTTATTCATTAATCTAGGTGTTGTTGTGAAGGTTTGTAGAGGTGATTAAAGCCCATAATCAGATGCTTTTAAGTAAAGGAGGTTTTTCTAGATAATCTTGGTGAACCCGACTAAATCAGTGGGAAGACCAGAAGAGCAGAGCCAAGGCTTCCCTGAGCAAGAAGAAATGCCACATGTAGTCTTTGCACATACTGTGTTGTTTGTTTAGAATGATCTTCCACCAGGTAGATGTTCAAATGGCTGACTCCTTCCCTTGTGGATGGAAGCATTAGCTCAAGCCCTGGAGTTCCAGCCTGCCCTTCCTGATAGCCTGCCCTTCACCCCCTGCCCCTCCTTGCCTTCAGCCCCCACTATCACATGAGCCAATTTCTTGCAAAACCAATACCTTCACATATATTTCCTACTAGTTCTTGTTCTCTGGCTAAACCCTGACTGATACACCAGATAGATCATTTCATCTGGAAATAGTTTAGCAAGTATCTAAATGGTAAGGATTCTTGAAAAACAAAAAACAACCCACAATTCCATCATCTCACCTGAACAAAAATTAAAAGCAGTTCCTTGATATCATCATATGTTCAGACCTCCAGTTGTCACATTACTTTATAATACTAAAAATATTTTTGAACTACTGATTTTTTTTCCTGCATCTTTAGTTGGGGAGAGGAAAAGAAACAGGCTGTGAAGGATTTTCTCCTTGGTGCCAGCAGAGGGCATCATGTCTCCTATATTTCCAGAGGAAAGAAGTTTGGTTTCTTCTATAACCTCAGTCACTCAGCCCAGTGCTTAGCACATGGTAGACTTTTGGAAAATGTATGATGATGAATGAATGAATAAGTAAATGGGTGAAAGAAATACTTTTTAAACTTGTATTCATTGGCTATACTCTGTGCCAGGCACTGGCTATATGCTAAATTTTCTCTTATATCCATCCCACGAGGTAGGTACGTACTATCCTTATTTTCTATATGAGGAAATCAGGGCTCAAAGAAATTGAAAGGCTTTATGAAGATCATAAAGGTGGAAAATCTTTGGGTTAACCTCGATCTACAATTTTATTTTTTATTTTATTTATTTTAATTTAAAAAAATATTTTATTTATTTATTTGAGAGAGAGAGTATAAGCAGGAGCAGAGGGAAAGTGAGAAGCAGACTCCCCACTGAGCAGAGAGCCCAACTTGGGGCTTGATCCTGGGACTCTAGGATCGTGACCTGAGCTGAAGGCAGACACTTAACCAACTAAGCCACCCAGGCACCCCTATAATTTTATTTTTTAAATGTCATATAAGCCATATACAAAGTGTATACATGGTTGGAAAAAGGGAACACTTGTAAGTGCTGGCTGGTTAATGCTAAGCGAAATAAGTCAAGCAGAGAAAGACAATTATCATATGGTTTCACTCATTTATGGAACATAAGAAGTAGGAAGATCAGTAGGAGAAGAAAGGGAAGAAAAAAGGGGGGTAATCAGAAGGGGGAATGAACCATGAGAGACTATGGACTCTGGGAAACAAACTGAAGGCTTCAGAGGGGAGGGGGGTGGAGGAATGGGATAGGCTGGTGATGGGTATTAAGGAGGGCACGTATTGCATGGTGCACTGGGTGTTATACGCAAGTAATGAATCATGGAACTTTACATCAAAAACTAGGGATGTACTGTATGGTGACTAACATAATATAATAAAAAATATTATTATTATTATTTTTTTTTAAAGATTTTTTTTATTTATTTATGTGACAGAGAGACAGCCAGCGAGAGAGGGAACACAGCAGGGGGAGTGGGAGAGGAAGAAGCAGGCTCATAGCGGAAGAGCCTGATGTGGGACTCGATCCCGGATCGCCAGGATCACGCCCTGAGCCGAAGGCAGACGCTTTAACGACTGCGCTACCCAGGCGCCCCATAAAAAATATTATTATAAAAAAAACATTCCTGTCACCCCAGAAGTCCTGTTATTATGGACCAAACGTTTGTATCCCCCACTATTCCTATACTGAAGCTGTAACCCTCACTGTGATGGTATTTGAAAATGGGTCTTTAGGAGGTAATTAGGGTGGGATGAAGCCATGAGGGCCAGGCCTTCATGATGGGATTGGTGCCCTTAAAAGAGGAGATACCAGAGAGCTCACTGTCTTTCTCCCCACACAAGCAGAGAAGAAAGGCCAAGGGGAGTCTCAGTAAGAAAGCAGGCCATCTACAAGCCAGAAAGAAGGCTCTCACCAGGCACTGAATTGGCTGGCACCTTGGTCTCAGGCTTCCTGGTTTCCAGAACTGTGAGAAAATAAATGTGGACTGTTTAAGCCACCTGGTCTATGGTACTTTGTCATGGTGGCCCTAGCACACTAAGACACTCATGTATCCATTTCCAAACACTACCTCCATCTTCCCTCAAATTTAAGAGTAATAATTTCCTTGCTTTCCTTGAGAGATGACTTTCTGTGTATAGTTTTGCCTGTTTTTGAACTTTGTATAAATGGAATTATTCATATATGTATTTTTTGTGACTTGCTTTTTACTCTCAATGTCACCTTGGTCAAGATCCACCCATTTGAGCATAGATTTGCAGTTCTTTTGTTTTCATGCTGTATGGTGCTTTCTAGTACAGATATATCACTATATACCCTTCCATTCTGTGGGATAGGCATGTTGGCTGCTGGTAAAAACATTCTTAGGCATGTAGCCTGTTGTACATTAGAATATGTATGTCTAAGGTATATACCTTGGACTGGAATTTTTGAGTCATTTGGTATGCATATCTTCAACTTTATAATACCAGTTTCCCAGAATGGTTACATTAAATTACATCCCCACCAGCAGTGCATGAGAGTTCCAGTTGTTTCACACTCACCAACATTTAGTGTTGTCAGAGTTTTTAATTTTGTCAAACAATGGGTGTGGTATGTTAATTCATCATAGTTTTAATATGCATTGCCCCAATCTATGAATGAGATTGAGCACCTTTCCATATTTATTAGACAGTTAGGTTTCTCTTTTTTGTAAAATGGCTTTTCACAGCTTTTGCCCATTTACGAAAATTGGATCATTTGCCTTTTTCTCACTGATTTGTAGGAAATCTACAAATAATTTGGAATCCAGTCCTTTATCAGTTATATATGTTGCAAATACCTCTTTCCACTTTGTGGCTTATAATGGTGTTTTTTGAGGAACAGAAGTTCTTAATTTTAATGTAATCGAATATTCTCTTATGGTTAATGCATTTTGTGTAAAGCTTAAGAAACCTTTTCCTTACTCAAGATCTTAAAAATTTTCTCCTCTTTTCTGTTCTAAAACTTTGTACGTTTATCTTTCACACTTAGGTCTTTGTCAAAGTAATTTTTGAAAGTGGTGTGAGGAAGGGATCGAATTTCCTTTTCTCTCCAGTTGTCCCACATCTTTTTCACTGCTCTGACATGACACCTCTGTCATAAATCAATCGTCTGTATATGAATGAGTATGTTGGACTACAACATTCTAAATCCTATCTGCCGTGTGATACTGCCTTTTCCTGTGACAGGAAATGTGGCAGACATAACGGACTTTAGATTTAACTAGACCAGAATCTCAACTCACAGTTTCCACCTCCAAAAACGCTTACTAGCTGGGTGATGCTGGCATGTTATTTTATCTCTGAGCCCATGCCTTTCCTGCATGGTCATTGTAAGGAATAGACACAATTTTTGATACCTAATCACCTTTATCTTTACTCATATTTCAAATGTAAGTGCTTGTTTTGGTTGGAGTCTTGGGGCCTGGGTTCTGTAGTATTAATTTTCTATTGTCTGTGTAACAAATTGCCATAAACTTAGTGGCCTCAAGCAACACCCATGTATTACGTTCCAGTTCTATAAGTCAGATATCTGGGTGGGCTCAACTGGGTTCTCTGCTTAGATCTCAAAAGGCAGAAATCGATGTGCTTAATCTGGTGGAGCTCTTAACTGGAAGTTCTGGGGAACTATGCTTTCAAGTTTATGTAAGTTGCTGGCAGAACATAGTTGCTTGCAGTTGTAGGACTGAGGCCCCTGTTTTGTTGCAGGCTGTCAGCCACGGGTTGCTGTTAGTTCCTAGATGCTGCTCTCGGATTCTCTCTTGCCTGGCCTCCTCCATCTTCAAGTTAGCAACAGCACTGCAAATCCTTCTCATGCTTTGAATCTCTCTGACTTCTGGAGCAAACACTCTGCCTTTAAAGAGTTCACGTGAGGAGAAAAAGCCTACCTGGATAATCTCTCCCTTTTAAGGTCAACTGATTAGTGATTACACTTGCAAATCCCTTTTGCCATGTAACAACATACTTTCCCGAGTAACACTAGGAGGCAAGGTGACAGGGACCATGTTGGACTCCGGCTTACCATAGTCTTACTAGATATGTTACTTGGACTGCAGATTTCATGATGGTCCATTTGGTAAGAATTCTTTGATGTATATGTTAGAGAACCCAAAATACTTCATCAGCTTATTCCAAATTCCCAAATCAGCTAGAAACACTGACTATGACTTGCCTTCATGGAATCTTGGCCCTCTTTCCTGCACAGACATATCCGTTTTTTCATGCAAACTCTTGGTGATTTGGATGCTATTTTTATCTGATATCTCCATACTTTATTGCCCACCCTTCTGTCCTTTATGAAAATAACATCAATCAACAAGTAGGTTGAGTATATTATATTTACAGCACTTATCCAAATCCAAGATCACACCTGGCAAGGTGTTAGGTCCACAGTAGGTATTTCTTAGAATTTTGTTGAATGAATGAGTGATGAATGGGATTCAAAAGGGATTTGCCCTTAAGTAGCCTACTGTCTATTTTAGAAATAAGCCATATGCACACACAAGATAAATAATATAAGAATTTACCTAACTAGTATGTATATATGTATTCCTAACTAGTTTTTAAAAAGTGGTCCAGTAGATCATAGTGTGTGTGTGTGTGTGTGTGTGTGTGTGTGTGTGTGTGTTGTGTGTAAGGAAAGCTTTGTGGAAGAAGCAGAGCTAAATTAGGCCCTCAGAAATATGCGTTATATGGATGTTTGGGAGGATGACCAAAGGCAGGGTAGGAAGAATTGTGGGAGCAAAGGTACGTTTTGGGAAGGGAGTAGCCATTCTGGGTGGGAATCAAGATCTGAGTGGCAGGTTGTAGCCTCACAGAAGTTTTGAATGTCAAAGAAGATACAGAAATGTTTGATTCAGTTATCTCAAGGAGCCAAAGTTTTATCAAAGTGAAGTGCTTTGACTTCTCTGGAATAAAGGTGATGTTAATGCATAATTTTCTTAGTTCACTAGGAAAGATTTCCTAAGGAATTTTTCCTCATTTTAAGAACTTCCTCTCTTAAATATTACCTTGGGTCCTTAGGAGAAAAAGTACTGTTTGCAAGGTAACAAACACACACATTTCAAGTCAAAACAAGAGTCCTTTATTCCATATTCAGGTAACCAACAACAATCTGAAATAATGCTGATTTTTAGTTTGTCACCATTGGACTTGCTGGAGCTCTTTCTCATCCTATGAGGAAAGTGGTAAGCAAGGCTATCTCAGGACAGCATCAAGTACACTTGTGGGAACAGTGGGCGAAACATACACACCACGCTGTCAGTGGAGAAACAGCCCTAAGCAAAAGCCTAGCAAAGGCAAAAAGATCTGTTATGTGATGGCCTCACCAGGAGTAAATGTTTTATAGGAGGACCCCGCCACGTGAAGGGCAGGCGAGAATGAAGACATACGCACAGGCTGCAATCTACCGACTAGTAGGCTGAGTGGGAATCCCACTCTGGAAATGGACTGCAGTTTCCGGGGAGATTTTCTGTATGTCTCTGTCCTTCAGGTTCTGCCCTATGATAGAGCCTGGCCATGGCCACTGTCCTTGGGGTAAAGGAATCTTCTCCCCCAGATACTGTATTCTACTAGTCTGAGGGAGCTCAATGTTTATGGGATTGCCAAGTCTTAGTTAAGAATCAATCGGAGAAAGCCATAATGCAACATATCTAAAACTGTGTTAAATGCTTAATGGGCGCCTGCCAGCTTCCAAACTTGCCAGGAGGCATACTGCGTTTCTGAGGAAGAAAAAATGCAAACTGAGCCCTGAGGAGGTCAACTCTTCAACATCAAAATGTCATATTCTCAACTTGATGTTCCTCTAGGGCACTTGGAATAAAGAGCCTGACATTGATGGCTTATCTCTCCTCAGTTCCCCAATAGGTCAGCGAGTGGGTGGTAGGGTCTTTGGAGGAGCAACGTACCCAGAATGGTTGGGGTACTCCCCAAGAGGTGCTTTGGCATAAATCAGTCTCGGAGAGGCACATGACCTACGTATTTGACTTTAGTTGCATTTCCTGAAGATGGACATTTCGCTTGCATTGTCCGGTGCTCTGCAGGCTGGTTCTGGGCAGCCCTCAGGCTCCAGGAGCTGCTTCACAAGGCTCACTCAGAATCCACTGTGTGGTCGAAGGCATGCTGGGAGCGCCTCTGCTTCCTGGATGAAGCATACAGGTACAAAAGAAATGCCAGACACAGCAAGGCTACTGCTGTGAAGAAGGCAAGGATGCCCATAAAGGCAGGTGGGTCCATGGGCAGGCGGATCAGGCGGCTTTCAGCTGGGATCTGGTTGGTCAGGCTGAGCATGTAGCCCAGAGACCAGGCTATGCTGCTGTTCCCCACCTGTATGGTAGAAAGATGGTTTAGTTCTCAGGGTAGGGTTCAAGGCAGGAATTACACACATACACCACTGTCATCCTCATGAAACACCCACCAGAAACTGCGGCCTAAGGTCAAAGGACCTTCCCAAGTTCAGACACTGCAGAGACTGGGCTAGAATCCAGGTCACTGAGACCACAAAGCCTCGAGGGCCCAACCCTTAGCACTTTGGAGAAAACCGTCCTCACAGCCTCGTCACTGGGATGATGACACAGTTAACAACAGTGGGAGTTTTTCTACTGTCCGGTACAGAAGTGTCTGTGGCTAAAAAAAAGAGGGTAATGAGCAGTTTACTGAATCCAGGATCAGTTTCTAAGCACTGGGGGTCAGTCTAAATAGGAAATAGACTTTGTCAATTTCTTGCGTTAGTTCCATCATTTTTTTGTTTCCATGTTTTTAGGCTGTTTTATTAGATACAAAAAAAGTTTCAAATCTGTAATTTTCAGAAGGAACTCTATATCATTATGTTGCAATCCTCTGTATCTTGAATGATCCTCCTTATTTTAAAGACTATTTGGTCAGATATTAAATAGCTGTACTGAAATTTTTAGAAATTAGCTATACTGTTTTCTTTTGGGTAGTATTTGCCTGATAGTCGAATTTTTTTATTTTTTATTGTATTTTTATTTTATTTTTTTTAAAGATTTTGTTTATTTATTTGACAGAGAGCAAGAGAGCACAAGCAGGGGGAGCGGGAGAGGGAGAAGCAGGTTTCCCACCGAGCAGAGAGCCTGATGTGGGGCTCGATTCTAAGACCCTGGATCATGACCTGAGCCAAAGGCAGATGCTTAACTGACTGATCCATCCAGGTGTCCCTAAATTTTTTTTTTTAATTTTCAAACTTTCCATGTCCTTTTGCTTAACACCTAAGGGTTTCTCTTACAAACAACATGTGCTTGATTTTTAATAATCCAATCTGACAATATCTGTCTTCTAACTGGTAGGTTTAGTCCATTTATGATTATTGTGATTATTGATGTATTTGGACTACTTCTTTCTAATATCTTAGTTTAAAATTTTCAATTAGTGCTATTTTCCTCTTTCTATATTTTTTCCTTTCTTGCCTTAAAAATGGTATGTAAATAAATTCTGCCTTTACAGGATGAGAATTTTAGGCCACTCTTACGACCCTTGCCCTGCTCTCTTCACACTGGATATTAGCTATATTTGAATTTTGGGTTGTTATGGATGGACTCTTACTTTTCTTTGGTGTAAGTTTTCTTTTTTCTTTTTTTAAATATACATTTTAAGCCACCACATCATTTATTCTTCCTGCCTGTATTTTTATAACATTTCCTATTTCTCTTTTTATTTGATTTTTTCCTCCAAAAATATTTTTGACGTCTTTGTGTAGGAAATCTTCTAAGTCTTTTTATGCCTTCATGTTTGAATACTAATTTGGCTGTATAAAAACATCTTTATGAATAAAGGAAAGGGATTTGAAAGCTGGAATTCTGTATCCATCCAAACTGGTATCCAAGGGGACATTGCTTTCTCATAATGTACTTTCCTGCTAATTAGATTCATTAGAAGCAAAGCTTAGAGAGTACATGCCACCAAGAGTCTTTATATGTCTCCAGACAGCCTCATCTTTTTGTAGATGACTCAATTTTATTTATGCAGAAGTAGACAGTCACAGGCCTAATGCTGGCTATTGATCGTTTTAATCTAATTATTGCTAAAGCTAATATCAAACAGACTGACTCCAGGCTTTATATCAGCTATTCCTGAAATGAGAAAATTCTCCCTGAACCTGGGGAACACAGTGCTGGGTGAACATATCAGCGAGGCTGAGTCCTGCCTGGAAACAAGGTCTGGAGGGTGACAAGCCAAACAGCCACCTGGTGATAGCTGGGATTCCAGCTTCAGGCCATCCTGGACACTCGACAGAAAATACAGTGACCTCAGGCACATTCCAAGAGAAGTTCTTCCTTCGTGCTGCTGTAAATCCCTAATACTCTCTGTCACCCTGACATCTGTGTAAAATGGAGAGCAGGTAGTTACTAGCCTCTTAAAGAATCACTGCTCTATTTTAAGCTTCTTTTCTGGATAAAAAGTCTGATCCTTAAAATATTTATTTATACACTCAACAAACATTTAGTAAACACCTTCTAGGTTCTCGTTCCTGTGCTGAATGCTAGGAATGTGAAGATAATGAAGCAGGTCCTGTGCTCGCAGAGCTCAGGGTCTGTGAGCTCTTGGCCTCTGATCCCTCACCCATGTGGAAGGTTCTCCAGTGACACCTCCTCTCAATTCTCCACCATCTTTTCTGGAAAGCTCACAAGGGATTAAAGTCTCTTCAGCTTCCCCTCAGCAAACTGAAATCACCAAAACCCTCTTAACATCTACATTTCTTCCGCATCTATATACATAAAGCTTTTGAGAGGAAGAGTAGAAAACAACCTGTGCCTTGACTTACTTCTTTTTTAAAATGTATTTGGGGCCAGGTCTCCTCGGTGAATCTGTATCCATTCACGAGCAAGTGGTAGATATAGTGGGCTGAGAAGCAGTAGGAACGGGCATACACCTCATCGAACCTGGGGAGCAGCAGCGGGAGCTGAAGAGGAGGTTCCAAACAGATGAGGCAGGCACGTTTGAAAATGCATGTTTCAGAACACATTTTAAAGAATCTCATCACCTAGAATTTCATAATACCATCACCATAAAATAATCCAATTGTATCATATCATAATGAAAATACCCCTATGCAGTATGGGGTATACCACATGCTGTTGTAACCATTGTGCCTATGGTCAGATCATTGATCCACAATGCAGGTATGAGGTAGGCTCCCTTATTACCCCATTTAGTGGATGTGTGGAAAGGAGAAAGGCGTAAAGTACAAACTCGGAACACTGGCACACATGCAAACAAATGGAATATACTCGGCTCTGCTCACTGTTTTGTACGGATGCTGCCCCTTTTCCTTTAAATACTGACCTGACTCCAGCTCTCTGAGCAGAAATCCCAGGTGCTTGAGTTGAAGGCATTCAGGGAAAAACTCCCTGAAAGATTGAAAGCACTGGCAGTGTAGTAGAATCCTGCAAAGGCCTGGAAGGGGGTCACAGAGAAGGAAGTCAGTTCTCAGAACAGGATCTATTATGGAGCTTTCACGGGGGGAACAAGGAAGTGGGAAAACAGGGCAACAGAAGAGAAACAGAAAGGTGAGAGCTACATCTTCACGGGGGAACAAGGGAATTTTTTGGTGGTTTTTGCTCTTACCACAAATGCCCCTTTAACTTTTGGCTGATAAACCCCATCAAAGGAACAGGCTTCTTGGTCATGGCAAGCTTTGAAGTCAAACAGGAAAGCCACCTTTTCCCTACACACTGATGGGTCCCCAGTTCCTTCAAAAGTGATGATGTCATCAGGGTCATAATTTACAGGCCTCAGGTCTGCTGTGCACAGGCTGTCAAATATGTAGCCCCCAGTGAGGGTGGTGACATAATTCCGCGGGTAACAAGGGTTGATGATATTGGTTTTGATGGGAGAATTCTGTAGGTACAAGAGGGAGGTGTCAGAAACCACTCTTTTGTGGAGGGCCGAAGTGTTTCCCTCTTGCAAATCCTCACTATTGCTACCCTCCCGTGCCAAGAGAGACATGGATGGAAAACGTGCCATTTTTGTGTAGGGTGCACTTGAAGGCAACTCCCAGGTTGTCTTGAGAACTCCAGTGGGGGTGGGTGAACAGTTATCCTGCACCAGGCATGATGCCAGGCTCTCACTCACATTATCTGACCCACCCCTTAAGACAGTCCAGGGAAGCAGGTTTTATGAAATCCATTTGGATGGGAAAACAAGGTATGTTTAGATTAACTGATCATTTTGAATAGAACATTACCTAGCCACCTAACAAAGTAATCCAAAAGGTTACAAATAAATATATTATGAAAATTAAGGTTCCCTCCCAACTACTTCTAGCCACCAGATCCCCTTCCTAGAAGCAACCACTATTGCCAGTTTTTGTAATTTCCTGCCGGAGATACTTCTTGCATGCCTATGCAAATATCTTTTCTTCTCCTCCCTCTTCCTTTTTCTAAAAACTATACATGGTAGTACTCTATGCACAGTTATGTCCCTTGCTTTTCTTACTTCAGAATATACCTTTCACATCTTTCCCATTGTACACAGAGAATGGCCTCTTCTTTTTAGTAGCTGCATAGCACTCCACTGTACAAATAACTTATACAGGAGATTCCTTAGATAAGGAATATGAATATGAATATTAAGATGGTTTCCAATCATTCTGCCATTATAAACAATGCTGCAGCAAATATCCTTGTTACATATAAATCTTTGATCCATTTGTAATTTATTTGGTGTAAAGATTGTAGTAGAGAACCTGACTTTACTTTTTTCAAATGACTATCCAATATTTTATCTACTGGTGAAAAATATTCTTCTCATGCTAAATTCCAAAGTGTGTTTGATTCTATTTATGGACCCCCTTTTCTAAGGAATTGGATTTGAACACTGTCCAATTTCAAAGGCACCGAAGTATCTCCTGCCATAAAGTCTTGACTCAGACAATATTTATTCTAACTTTTCCAATTTACTGATGTAGGAAATTGAGATACACAACAAAGTAATGCAATCATTTAACAAAGGCCAGTGACAGGACTCCACACATAAGCCTACAGAAATCCAATACTCATCCAATGTAACTCTAATGAGTGTCCTCCAGAAGATCTTAATATAACTGAGTCTTTGGAGGGAGCAAACAGGCTCCTTTCTGCTTCAGTGGTATGAGAAAAATCCATGATTTTCAAAAAATTGTTATGTCTAATTTGTAACATGTCACACAGGGTCACCCTATGGCTGAAATATTGGTTTAAAGGAGGAAAAAAAAAGAAATGAATCAACTGGTTATTTAATTTCCCCCTCCAAATCTGATATACTTTTTAAGTAATTAAAACGAAATAAATTATTTCTGGCTTGGCCTGGAGAAGAAGCAAGATAATACCAATTATTTCTGACTTGGGACATATAGGAAGCTCAGTAAAGATGATTTCTTTAAAAAAAAAAGATTCTATTTATTTATTTGAGAGCAAGAGAGTGTGTGGGTGAGCATGACGGTGGGGGGGTGCGACAAAGGGAGAAGCAGGCTCCCCACTGAGCAGAGAGCCCAACTTGGGTTCATGATCCCATCCTGGGATCATGACCTGAGCCGAAAGCAGATGCCTAACTGACTGGCTACCCAGGCGACCCTAAAGATTATTTCTATGCTCTTTTTGGAGTTTGAGTAATTGGGATGGCATTCTTCAAATGTAATTTGCTGATGGTCCAAGTTGCTCAGGCCCTCAACATTCAACAAATCTCCCCTGAACTTACTGTTTGCACGGCACTGGGCCTAAAAGGTCAACCACTGGGCTTGAGAACACAAAAGTCCACTGGAAAACTGCAGCATAACTTGGTCTTAGAGTAAATCTCATCAAAAATGGAAAATAGTGATAGGAACTATCCTTAATAGTGATGGGAACTATTAAAAGAACACACCAGGAAACTACTTTAAAAGGAAGGTACAGGACCGCTAATGAAAACTATGTCTTACTGAAGGATACAAACCAAGAACTAAATAACTGGAGGGATATTTTATAATTCTGTACAGGAATTCATAATATCATCGATAAGCCAATTTTTTACCAAATTAATTTTCAGTCAATGCAACAGCAATCATAATCTCAATGAAAAAAAATTTCCTTTCTATTACTACTTAAAATGATTTTGAAGTTCAGAATAAACGTCTGAGACTAGAAAAACAAACTACTGCAACTAGAATAGTTGGTTCAAGAATTGAAAAATGGATGAATAGAAGAGGAAATCCAGAAACAGAGTCTCCTTATCCAAGGACTTACTAGTGGAATGCCTTAGAATCCCTGAAATAATCAGAATGCAAAAAGTCATCACAACTTCGTTGATGGGAATCTAGATGGTTTTTAATTTTGTTGGAAGACTGCCTATTTACCCAATTATATAAAAAATACACCTATCTTTCGATTCTATCCTACAGAAGCAAAATCACTAATTCATAAGTTTATATGCACAAGAGGCTTTATTGGATTATTATTGCTGCAAAAATAGGACAGCCTGGTGTCCATCAAGATAGGAACAGTTGGGGCGCCTGGGTGGCGCAGTCGTTAAGCGTCTGCCTTCAGCTCAGGGCGTGATCCCAGCGTTCTGGGATCGAGCCCCACATCAGGCTTCTCTGCTGGGAGCCTGCTTCTTCCTCTCCCACTCCCCCTGCTTGTGTTCCCTCTCTCACTGGCTGTCTCTGTCAAATAAATAAATAAATAAAATCTTTTTTTTTTTAAAAAAAGGATAGGAACAGTTGACAAATTGTGAAGTACTAAAGGGTAAAAAAAATAAGTTAGGGGGCGCCTGGGTGGCGCAGTCGTTAAGCGTCTGCCTTCGGCTCAGGGCGTGATCCAGGCGTTCTGGGATCGAGCCCCACGTCAGGCTCCTCTGCTAGGAGTCTGCTTCTTCGACTCCCACTCCCCCTGGTTGTGTTGCCTCTCTCGCTGGCTGTCTCTGTCAAATAAATAAATAAAATCTTAAAAAAAAAGTTAGATTTTGATCTGGAAAGTCAAGAGCATGATGTATCAAGCTGTGAACAGTGAAGACATTTGATGAATAGGATTGGAAAGAGATTCTTTCATTTATACTTTAATACGTTTTTTGCATAGTTTGACATTTTTACAATAAAAATGTACTTTCTTTTATAACAAAATGAGCAATACAGTTTTTCTTTTTAAATAATGGTACTTGGAATATTATGTGTCCATAAAAATAATAATTTGAAAGGATATTGAACAACACAGGAAACTGCTCATGATATATTGTTAGGTTAAAGAAAAAGCTGGATATAAAACTATATATACCATATGAAGCCAAATTTGTAAATACACATATTTGCACCCGAAAAAAAAAACTGGAAGCAAATGCAACAGTATGTTTAAGGTGGTTAATTCTAGGGTTTTTTGTTTTGTTTTATTATTTATATTTTTTATGTCTACTTTTCTAAATTTTTTTGTTCAATGTGTCTTACTTTAAAAACAAAAGAAAGAACTTTCTTAAAGAGAGGAATAAGGACAGTGAATGCACGTCCCTAGCATCCAACAGGCTGAGACTCCAGCCCTGGGGCAACTGGAGGCTTGTTCATAAGAAAACAGTTTGCAAGGCTTATATTCAGGTATTGTTCTCAGATGAGGAAACCAGACCTAGACTGGTGGAATTTACTCAGCCAGTGTTCGTGATGCAGTCACCTTTGTGAACCTTCTAAGTCGGGGCTTGGCAACACGTATTTGGCACATGAAAGTACTGGTCAGGCAGGTCTGGACGTGCGTTTGTGGGTGATCCTTGGCACACCTGGATCCTTCCCTTACCTGAGTCAGAAAGCTTTGAGGGCAGAGCCACCCTCTCAGGCATCCAGAGATTACCAGGCAAATTGGAGAGCTTGCCCCTGTTCTCTGAGCTGACTGGCCACAGTAGAGGCTGGGGTCTCCCCCTTCTGTCCCCAGGCCTGGGCTCACACCTTGAGACCTACATGTTCAAACCCAAATGAGACCTCAGACAGGTGGAGTATCTGTTTCTCTACCATAGATTCTTGGATAGTCATTCTTTAATAAACATTATAAAAATAAAAATCACACACACAAACATTCCCCAGGGCCAGCCAAATTTAAGAGGTTAGCTTCTCTGACCTTCACTCACCCTGTGAAAAGGGTGATTTCACCTGCTCCTTTCTCCTGTTTCAAGTTCAGAGGAGACCCTGACCTCCATCCTGTCAGGACTAGAGCTGGAGTGGGGGCATTAAGCATTGCTAGAAATAAAAAGAGATGAAGAAAAGAGGTGTTTCGAGAACTTCTGTCCTGGAAAGAAGCATGTTGGCTGATGTACGTTAGTGAGCATGTGGGGAGGAGTGGTGCTTAGTGGAGGGTTCCCTGTGGGGTTTGGTTTGGCCAAGTGGGGGTGGTGTGAGTCTGGGGTGGGTATTGGGTCTCTTGAGCTCCAAAGGCTGCCTGCAGGGTCCCCCACTCTGTCCTTCCCAGGCATTGCTCAGCCTCTCCCAACAATGCCTGCCTGAGGCTCCAACCTTTCCTGTGAGGCTCAAAGAGATCTGGGGAGCAGGCCAGATCTGGAGGATGAATTCTCACACCTGCATGACTACTCGGTAAATGCAGGGGTCTGAAGATGTCCCTTTTGCTGATGGCACTTTGGTGAGCCAGACTATTTTTCCCACCGGCTAGTGGCTGGGGGAATACTACTTCCTTCCTCAATTGCCGAAGTAGGTGTGTGGGGGGGGTTAACCTATGGTGCCGTGTCTACTATGTTCACAGGCCGACCCAGCCCTTGTCCCCTGCCCCTGGTTCTCACCAGAAGCCAGGATCTGTGGCCTCTGGTTGGCCTCATGCCCCTCTAGGAGATCAAAGTCCCTTTCCTTCATCTTCATTTTCCCTTCTCAGCCGTGCATGGCTGAGATGGGTGTCCCCTAAACACTGGAGTTTGGGGTCTAGGGTCTCATCCAGGGAGCCTGTGTTTGCTGACACACGGCACACTAACACTGAGTTGACCTTAGTGACAGCCTTCCAGCTGATGCCTGAACTACCCATCAGTGCCATGGAACAGTTACCATGTGAATTACTGACCAATGTGATGGAATTCTGTTACTCCAAAATCCCACCATGTAAAGGGCATCAAATCTGCCTAATGTAGGCCCCTCTAAAAGGAGGCTGAGCCCAGGGAAGGCTCGGTCCTCTCCCCTGTCAGCAAGTATTTCTCCTGGGACCACTTTTATTATTTTGTCTACACTCAGGGGAGTCACAAAATTCCCAGGCTTATTTAGCTATTGGTTTAAAACAGTTTGTATCCATAAAGAGATCCTAGGTCTTGAATCATTTACAAAACATCTGGTGTCCTGGAATTTCCCTAGACTTCTGACTCAAATTCACCGGAAGTGGTCAATACAACAGAGAGAGAGAGAGAGAGAGAGAGAGCGCTTGGGCCCCCCATGAGTAAACTGGAACGTGCTCTCATTTCTATCCACATTCTAATTGGAGTGGCAAGGACAGACCCCAGAAACCAAGGCCCCCTCCCCTCAAGTTCCCCAACGGAGTACCTGCTGTCCTCCCTACCTCCCCACCCCGGCTTAGGTACCTGAAGGAGTATTGCCAGAAACCTCTTCTCAGCCTCGTTCCGACCGTAGCACTGGAAGCTATGTGTGTAGAGTGTGTACACATAGCCGTACAGGGACACTTTCATGATGCTGCTGGTGTTCAGCCCTACCTTCTCTTCAGCGGCAAAGGATATTTGGGTGGAGGCACCCCCTAAATCCAGGGCACCTGTGGTCTCCACTCCATTTGGATGCACCCACATATGCCACAGGTTCTTCTGCACAGTGGAAAAAGGAAGCAAGAGAAAAGTCGAGAGGCACCATCTCTGTTTGCCCAGGGCTCTCCACCCATGACCCATCTCTTATTGCTAAGAAGTATGACACAGGGAACCTTCGGGGGTCAAATCTCTCCTTTATTTCAAGGGTGATGAACTCAAGTGCTTTCAGAGGCTGGGCAGGCAACATAAATGAGTGAAGCAGATTAGATGTAGACAACAGGGAACAGTGGGGACTGTGGCAAATGGGGGACTACATGAGCTACACTCTGTTCCAGTTAGTTGTTGTCATGCAGAATGTGAGTCCATTGTTACCAGTGCTTCCAATTTTTGGGGGGTGTGGGGGTCAGGACAAGCTAGATATGTGGATTTTTATGTGAAATTTCCAACATTTTAATTGTTGACAATTAATTAAAATTTAAGAATATATTTGAGGGGGAACAAAATAGGTCTTGGGCAAAATAGGTCTTGGGCAAGATACAGAGGGTTTATGCCCTCTGTAACATGGTGATTATCTCTCGGAGTTGGCTTTCCTTTGAACAAGGGGCAGGGCATGTGGGGACTGCAGTGTAAGGGACCCGGGGACACAGGATATGTTGGGAAGCCTGAGGGCTCCAGAAATTTCAGAGCACTGTGGGGCTTTGGGAAGAGTTCAGCTACCCTTCAAAAGACCCAGTGGCTTTAGATTTAGATCCTCCCACCTCCAATTTCTTATTGGTTAGTAAAATGATGATACTCCCTCTCTTCTGTGCACTTGGTCCTGCTTATGATGCAATGTTTTTGCCCCAACTATATGTGTCTTTTCTTAGCTATTGTTCCATAGGTGTTTCCTTAATGCTTTATATGATAGGGATGACACCAGACAGATGCCCCTGTCAGCATGCACCTCTACTTTAAGTGGCCACCCACAGGGGATGAGATAAATAGCAAGATTAAAAACCATGCATTTGTTTTCACACACCTCCAGGAAATTTCCCATTAAATAGTTGGCTGTAATCCATCCATATATCCCTTCCTCTTGCCCAGAAATGATTTGAGCACCCCTAAAATCAAAGGGCTGGGACTTGAAGTAGTTTTGGATGCTTGCAATGACTTCATTAGCTGCTGTTTCATTTTGTAACCTATGCAAGGCACAGAACACAAAAGGCTGAGTGCCTGGACAAGAGAGTCTTGAAATAATCTCACTTAGGTGAAAAGGTAAACCTCCCCAGCCCTCTGCTGACAGGGATGATTTTCCAGATGTGTGCAAAATGGCAACCCTTTTGCAAGTTGAAGCCTCCTAGGCAACCGTGAAGGCAGATATACTTGTTACCTGTCAAACTGCCAATCAGAAAAATAGCTTCAAGTAAAAATACCCCTTGTCGTCTCCTCCCTTCTCCCTTACCTGTTCCTATCCCATTCTCTAGCAACCAGCTAATCAAAAGAGCCTCCTGCTTATTCACCAGTGCTCTCAGATCAGCACAGGAAAGGGGATCGGTGAAGCCGTAAGGGTGGCATAAGTAGTCTCCTGGGGGCATCACATAAAGGAGTCCTTATCAGGTTAGAAGGAAGGGGGATCTGAGGAGAAAGGGCGATAGGAAGAGGGTTGAGTTTTCAGCAGTCCCTGCTTTGCTCTTGGGGAGGGCTTCATCATGAGGAGATATCATGGCCATCATGGCCATCATTGGATTGAAATCCATCAGTGAGCTGACCTATGGAAGAGTGTTAACATAGTACTCCAATATTTCCCAATGACATAACATTATAATATTCATTTGCTGCCATTTTACCTTATAGAAGAAGATTCACTTGGGAGATTATTTTCCCTTTCATCTGTGGATTAAGAAAGCAAGGGGCCCCGGCTCACTCTTGGCTCAAGAAGAAAGAGCCATGTTACAATCTGAAGGTCATACTAATTCAGCAGCAGATTATCACTGCTCGGAAAATAATTCGAGAATTTTCCTTGTTTTATCAGTTCCCATCCCAGAGGATTCTCATTATTGCTTCTTTTTATATTTGACTTTTCTAGCAATTAAGATGTCAGCTAGTTCCTCAGGAGGAATGGATCACCATCAGAAAGTTTTATAAGGAGGAGTTAATATTTAATTTATTCAAATGGGACATTCACTGTGTTCCCAAGTGGTGCACCTCCTATTCCATGGTTTTTGTCATGGGCTATAAATCACAGAGTCCTCTAATTATTCCTCACTGGGAGGACTGGGAGAAAAAGCAATTAAGAAGAATTTGGGTGCTTTGTTTCCGTAAGAAAGAAAAGACAGAAGGAAGGAATTTCTATATCATTTCTATTTCAGGTAAACACAATAATTTTGAAACACACTGCAGATTCCAAGAGGGAGCAAAGAAATCCAACTTTCTCCCACATTCTGCTTGGTCAACCAGGACATAGGAATAGAAACAAGGAGAGAAAAACCAGAAGGAAAAGGCCCAATCCAACTGAGGGTACTTCCTGATTTCTTTTAATGATCATGTTTAAGTGGCTCTGTTTGTTTGTTCCTCTGTATCTTCTTCATGCCCACACATATAATTTTATGTTACTGGCACCACAGACAAAGTGGCTTTGAAGCAGGATGAGTGTCATCTTTGGGGGCTAAAAGCTTATTTTCAAAGTTTGGAGTAGCCTCTACCCTGGGTATCAGATTTAAGTTTGATGTTTTAAAAACCATTTTTCTTTTTTTTCCAAGTCAAGGAAATACAATAATAGGAAAAAAAAAAAGAGAGAGAGAGAAAGGGCACTCAAAAAGAGTGCGACTGGGATAAAAGTCATGGTTGCAATTTAGAAGGATCTGCTTAATTGAATGAAATGAGCTGTTTGTTTCCTAATAGCTCCAAAGACTTTGGAGTGAAGTGCAGAAATTCCACTATTTTCCAGAAGATTCCAGTGGCATTGTGTACGTGGGTAGAAGCCACATAAATATGGGCTGCACTCAGTGGAGCCGGCTGCACACAGGTATCAAAAGACCAGGCACCCAAAAAGTTTTTACTTGTCTAAAGAACTAGAGGTACACCCATGAGATTTCAGTTACCTTCCTTTCTTCCAGAGTTCTCAGGAAAATCACCAAGGGGGGAGGGAATCCATTTTAGAATGATTTCTTTCTGGGTATTAAAATAAAGCCTGAAATTTTCCCAGCTTTTGAAGCCTAAATTTATGGCAGAATATGGACTTCTTTCTTTCAGATCTGTTCCCAGAAATAGAGTTACATTCTTGGCAGGGTTCAACACAGTCTTGGCTATTTTGATCAGATGGGCTCTTTGGGGCCATTCCAGCCCTTACCTCAGCAAGCGCATCCCAGCCGTGGCCCCCAGGTAAATGTGGGTGGATCTATGGAGATGGGCTGGAATCTGCCCCTTGACTTTTTGCATGCAATCCTCAAAGGCTTTGGGGACATCTTGGGGGTTTTTCCCATAGCTGGAAATCCCAGAGCCTGAAGAGCAAGCAGTCAGCACTTCTTAGCATTCCCAGGAACCAACAAAAGCAGTACAACTTCTAAATAAAAAAACAGATCAGCTTTGGAAATTAATGGGTTTGAGTAGGGTTGAAAATGGGATGAAAACAGGTGGATGTGTTATGTGTTAAGTCCCATGTGGTCACACTGGTGCATCAACTCCCAAAACATTGAAGGGAGGAATTACAAAAGTGAAAAAATGAGCCAGGATATGATTAAGAAAAAGGTCTCATTATAGAAATTTCAAACATACATAAAAGCAGGGTTAATAGTATAATGAATCCCATTGCACCCATCTCCCAGCTTCCACATGATCAACTCTTGTTTCATCTGCTCTCTCTCCCCACAGAGCAAACTGCAGATATGGTATCATTTCATTCTAAATACTTCAGTCTGTTTCACTAAAAGACAAAAATTCTTTTTTTGTTTTGTTTTGTTCAGTAATAATCTTATTGGCTTTTTGCTTCTCTAGTCTCCTTTTACACTACTTGCCTTTGGTAAGTTTACTTCTTTTTCATTTTGTTTTATTTTTTAAAGATTTTGTTTCTACCCCCAATGTGGGGCTTGAACCTACAACCCTGAGATCAAGAGTCGCACACTCCACCAACTGAGCCAGACAGGCGCTCTGGGAAGTTCTTTTTTTTTTTCTTTTTTCTTTTTTTTAAAGATTTTATTTATTTATTTTACAGAGATAGAGACAGCCAGCGAGAGAGGGAACACAAGCAGGGGGAGCGGGAGAGGAAGAAGCAGGCTCATAGCGGAGGAGCCTGATGTGGGGCTCGATCCCATAACGTCCCATAACAACGGGATCACGCCCTGAGCCGAAGGCAGGCGCTTAACCGCTGTGCCACCCAGGCGCCCCTGGGAAGTTCATTTCTTGACAGAACTTCCACCAAATAGATTTAGAGACATAGTGAAAGGTGGAACAGGAAAAATGAAACAAAAACTTAAATCTATGCCCCATGTGTTCAAACACAGAGGGAAAAAAGGAATCTTGTCATGATTTATCTTTAGGAAACATTTTGGTATAACTATATATAATTTAACAAGACGTCATCCTAAACATTAAACATGAAATAATACCCAAACGTCCACATTTATAAATTTCAAGAAGAAGTAACATATCTAGACAGACATATAACCCAAACAAACCCATGACAGAGATCCTCAGTTTGGTCAGAAATCTCCATGAAGCTGAAATGAACCGTCACAGAGGGAACTAAAAGTAGAGTTAGGGAAGAATTTTTTCGAAGAAGCATAACCGCTGCCCTATTATTATTATGCCCATAAAAATTAAAAATAATCCCTTAATAGAACCAAATTTTAGTGAAGATGCACATTTCCTCCATATTCATATATTTTCCTCCCCCTCCCTCTCTCTTTCTCTCTATCCAGTTTGTTTGAATTAGAGTCCAAATAAATTCTACCCATTGCAGTTGGCTGGTATGTCTCTTAAGTCTCTTTTATCCGTAAGTTCCGTCCTCCCTTTCTATTTTTCCCTTGAGATTAAAAAAAAAAATTCTTTGCAATTTCATTTGTCTTATAAAGTTTCCTACAGCCCAGAATTTGCTGACTGCATCCCTATGGTTCATGTAACGTGCTGTTGAGCCTCGGCTTTTCCTATAAATTGGTAACTGAATGCGGAGGCTCAATCAAATTCAGGTTTGGACTTTTTTGGAAGGAATAATTTATAGGAATTAGTGTGCACTTCCAATACAAGGCACACGCATCTGGCTACTTCTCTTTGTGCTGTAAGCAGGCATCAGAGATCATTGCTTAGACCTGTTAGCCCAGTAGGGTTTGTGAAATGGTGATGTTTTATTTCCATCTTTCTTGCTTCACTTATTACCTAAACGCTTTCATAAGAGGAAAGTTTGTTGGTTACCCTACAGTACAGTTTGTACAGGGAAGGAAGAATAAGTGCTTGAATCTTTCCCCTTCATCAGCTTAAGAAATAGAGATTGCATGTCCCATATCCTCCAAATTTATCCAGTGAGGGATTTTATTGTTTGTTGTGTATCTTGAGGAACATATGAATTTGAAGATATATTTGATGCATTTAGATTCATTGCAGTTATTATTCTTATTGATGGTTGTTGGCCAGTGGAGTTCTCTTCAACATGACCCCTGAGTCCTTTAGATATGATCCCAGAAAACTTTGAGAGCTTCTTTGCTCTCTGATATTACATGTGTGATCTTATACACTTCTTGCCCCAGCTCTGGAATCAGCCACTTCTCCAAGGAGTCCTGGCTTCTTTTTTTGAGTATGGTATTTAGTGTCTGAAATTTGGAAGCAAGACTCTTCAGAGAATAGACCTAGGAAGAACTTATTTCAAGAGAAAATACATCATGAATTCTTATTGGTACTTCTACTCCAAAACTACAGGTTTTTACTTAAGTTGATCTTGACCTTCTCTTTCCTATGCTAAAAAAATCCTGCTTCCCAGCAACTCCAACTGAATAGCTCGCTTGCTTTATTTCACAATCCACTCACAATGGTCTTAGTATGACAATACCAGCACTACCACCAACTGTATGGTTATTGAAAACAGTTTAAGATTTTTTTTTAAGTTCTTTTTTCCTTAGGGTATATCCCATTAGGCCTTATGGACCCGATGTACAGCACCCATGAATAAAATTTTCTTGAAACACATATATGTTCATGCTCATTTGTCTGCACGTTGTCTGTGGCTGCTTTTGTGCTAAAGTGACAGAGTTGAATGGTTACAACAGAGACCATATGGCCAACAAGTAACAAATATTTATCATCTAGGTCTTTACAGAAAAAGTTTGCTGTTCCCGGAGTTAGATGATTTATGGGCATCTCCAACTTAATCTGTCCAAAACCAAATTCCTTAATCCCTGCCATGCTCCCAACAGACCCACCTCCAGTGTTCCCGTCTCAGGAAGTGGTACCATCATGCACACAGTTGCTCAGATCAGAACTGGTGCTCAGGCACCACCAACTTAGACATCTCACAGTGAATCGTTTATAAAATCTTGTTGGCTCTACTTTCAAAACACCTCTCAAATCTGAGCACTCTTTCTCCCCTTCCCCAGAACCATTCTAGATCAGAGTCTCTCAATCTTGGTACCATTGACATTTGGGGCTGGATAATTCTTTGTTGTGGGGCCATCCTGTGCATTGTGCAATGTTTAGCAGCATCCTTGGTCTCTATCACTAGATCCCAGCAGAACCACCAACCCCAGTGGTGACAATCAAAAATGTCCCCAGACATTGTTAAATGTTCCCTGGGGAGCCAAGTCACCCCACACTGACAAGCACAGTCTCAGCCAGACCACCATAATGTCATAACTTTATGGCATCATTACATGCACTGCTCTAATAGCCCTGATTTCCCTGCTTCTGATCTCAGCCTCTGACTACATGTTCCACATCCAAAGCTCTCTGTTAAAAATATGTCATATACATGTTAGTTCCTTGACCAGAATCTCCTAATGGTGTACTCTGAAGGAAATGCATCTGAGTACAAGTCAAACTTCTCACTGCTCTCAAGGCCCTCCGTGAGCTGGCCTTGACCACAGCTCTGGCCTCACTACTCACCTTTCTTCCTCTTCCTCATTCTGCTCCAGCCACACTGGTCCCTTTGCCTTTCCTAGAAAATGCTGAGCAGCTTCCACACCTGGCCTGTCTGCTTGCCAGGCCCTCTGCTCAGCACGTTCTTCCCTCAAAACTGTGTATGGCTCACACTCTCCTTCCACTTTTGCCTCTGCTTAACTATCCCCTCCAAACAGAGCATTATCATTCTCTGCCCACCTACCTCACTTGATTTCTCTTCGCAGTACTTCTCCCTGACATGTTAAATACTCTTTTATGATCTATCTTCTTGATTAGAATGTAAGTTCCACAACAGCAGAGACTTTGTATATTTTACTTTAGAATCCCCAGTGTCAACAACTGGCAAACAGTTGATACCTAATACATAGTTATTAAATAAATGATTACACGAATCAGTCAATGAGATTTTCAAACCAGTGTGCAACTCTATACTAAGGGGATCATGTAGTCCAATCTGATCAGCCAGAGCTGGTCTCTGGAAAGGAACTGGTTAGGAGACTTGTTGGAATGTCAAAACTTGGGGATATCCGATCATGTCACCCGAGACCTATTTGCATAAGGTCCTATAAGCTTCCTAAAGGAAAGACAAGATTGGGCTCACAGGCTCATGGGATCCTGGGATTCACAACCTCAAGAAAGGAGCATTGAAATCGCTATTCCAAACTGGAGAAAGATGGTTGGACAGATGATACAAAACTTACTCGAGGTGGAACAGAAGCAGAAGATATGTACTCAAGCAAAGGATGCTTTCAATACCATACTGGCCTGGTCCCCAGTGCAACTCTTTAAGGTATTTCAATGGAGGAGATGGTTACACTTAAGCTCCAATGGAGTTTAAAAAACTTTAACCACCTGTTTAAAGGAAACACACGAATGGTCTTTGTGGGAGGAGGCAGCAGCAGCCATGAACACCGCACACCGTGAAAGAGATGAGGGTCATGTAGGTGCCCAGTGTCCTCCAGGGAATGACTTTACAACATGCAGCCAGAGATCTGGACACCAGCAAGAGGACCAGCAGCTAAGGCAGAATGCAGTGAACTCGGGAAAACAGCAGTAACTGAGGACTGATGAAACTCACCAAGGCCTCTCAACCCCCGCCAAGAAAGAAATTTCCAAGAACCTGCATATCTGGGAAACACTGCTGGGCAAGTTTCATCACTCCCTCAGACTGGCCAAGGCAGGGGAGTCCTGGGAAATTTGCAACTGGGAAACCAGAAGCCCAAATTATCCCTGGAGAAGCCACGTGTCTTCAAGGGGACGGCACTTGCCAAACTTTAACTCTGTATTTTGAGCTTTAGTTTGTGGTCTTCTGGTCATTTGGAGTATATATATGGCTCCCTGAGGCTACTGCGATCAAAGGGAAGACCCATTTATGGATGTGGTGTGGGTTCCATGACCCTACCCCTCCCCTAAATCACACCCAGGGTGGCCCAGGGCCCCTTCCCCTGAGAGACTACTTGTGTCCCTCCATGAAGGTCACATCTCCCCCTACAGTCAGAAGATCATCAGGACTGACTTGGCTGAATTGTTCTCTGAGTCTAAAGACAGATCTGGAACAGACTAACTTCTTGGCAAGAATATCCACCAGGAGCTCTGAAGTGTGCTGCCCCATGAATAATAATAGCTCACACTTAATTGAGTACTTAACTGTATGCCATGTATTTGTCACCCCTTTTACATATATTATGTCATTGAATCTTCAAATGATTCTTACGGGATGGGTATTACTATTATTATGCTTATTTTATACATGAAGAGGTCCAGACACCAAGAGGTTGGAAACTTCCCAGAGCTCACACAGGAGGGGTGAGGTGAAGTCTTAATCATTATCCTACACTACTTTCTTGAAGTGGCTGGTCTCACCTTTCTAAATGATCATCCTGCTGCCCTCTTTCATGCTTGAAGGTAAGGAAATGACTCAGAAGTTAGGACAACAGAGATGGGATCTCTGACTGTGCTTCACACGACGTTACGGCCACCTGTGCTTGTGAATACCAATGCAAGCAGTACTTAGTAAACATCTAAGTCCCCTGTTGTGTGGCCCAGTGAGATGCCAAGCAGATGCCCCTTCAAATAAAGACTTAGTGTCTCAGCTGTCAGCTCCTTCATGGTTTGCCTCAGCTGCAGAGAGCTGCCTTGCCCAATGTCTTGCTCTTCCCAGAATGGCAACATTCAACAGTTGATGGCAACAGGGGTATCACAGTCTAGCCAATTCAGGCCATGCAGGATAACTCTGATTGGTTGAAGCTTGGTCAGGCCCATGTGGCTGTTTGACTTCTCTTTCTGACCGATCCTCCTTCTTCATCCTTTCTTCCACAGTGGTGGAATCTAACAATTATCTTGCATCCTAAACTCTAGCTCAAAATCAGCTTCTTGACAACCTAACCTGGGACACCTATGTACCAGGGTAGGTGAGCTCCTAGCTGCCCTCCATGGAAGGGCAGATGATCAGGACTTACTGTGTTATTCAAAGAAGTCTGTTAGTCTCCCTACGGGAAAGGCTAATTCTGCCCCCCAGCTTTTTCAATGCCATGACTCCCCCCCCCAGAAAAGTTATTATATTTGGGCAGCTCATTGAGGTAAATGAAGGAAGATGCTTGGGGCTGGGGGGACCAGTCCAGAGTCTCTAACCTGTTGTCCTGTGGGCCAAGGGTACACCTGTTAACACATTCAGGATGCACTGGTCAGGAAGCTCTGGGCCAAGTCAAAGATGATGATGGTCTAAAGAGGGTGGCTTTTGAAAAGGTGCACACATACACACACTCACTAACTGGGGTTTGTTATGAGTACTAAAGACTTCATTGTAAAAGGCAAAATTATAAAACTTTGATTGAAGAAAATCTTTATGACCTCAGGCTAAGAAAGATTTCTTGAATACAAAAGAGCAAATCATAAAGGAGGAGAGTGATAACTGTTCATACATAAAAAGTAAGAACTGTTCATCAAAAGACACAATGAAGAGACTAAGAAAGATGAACCATAATCTGTACGGGGATAGGAGAACAACATAATAATACTAACAAAGCACCCATATTTACAATATTTATAAAGAACTCCAGTGAGTCAATGAGAAAAAGTCAGGCATTCAGTAGAGAAGTGAACAAAAGACATGAACAGGCACTTCACAAAAACAGAAATGACCATAAGTATATGAAATATAAATATAAAATATTTAAATATATTTATAATTTGTAATTTCATAAATAAATAAAAATATGAATATACTCAACCTTATTCATAACTATCCTTTCCATAACCATGGACATACAAATGTCCAACAGGGAAAAATGAATGAGCTTCTGCTACTTCTGTCAGTGTAGATGAATTTTAAACACCCAATATTAGTGAACAAAGAAAATAACAGAAGAATAAATGTTTGATTCTATCTATATGAACACATGTTTGATTCCATTTTCAAGAACAGGAAAAACTAAATGCATAAGGACAAAACTAGAAAGAAGAACAGGGAAACAATGGATATAAAATTCAGTCTATGTTGTGGAGATACCGAGAATGTTCTGTTTCATGGATTGGCATCTCATAGACCAAATCCGGTTTATCATTTTTTTTTGTACAGCCTGTGAGCTAAGATAGTTTTTACATTTTTAAATAACAAGGAAAAATTAAAACAATATGTTGTGACACTTGAGAATTATATGAATTTCAAAATTTCAGGTCCATAAATCAAGCTTTACTGGAATAGAATCATGCCCGTTTGTTTATGTATTGTCCATCCTTGTCCATTTCTTTCTACCCACCCCCCCCAATATACACAGCCAATTAGAATACAATTCCCCTACTGGAATACAATTTTCCATGACTCGCTCATGTTTCTGTATGTGTTATGAACAGAGGCCCTGACTGCTTTTGTTCTGGATTGCATTTTCAAGGATTTTGCATAACAAGCAGGCTCAGAAGATAGAGACAGTGTTCTCCCCCAGATCAAAAGGCAGGCACTATAAATGTTTCAGATTCCCTAATCTTGGTGTTCGTCTTCTGTAATACGACCCACTGTGTGAGCAGATACTGTCTAGCCCTCTTTACATCATCTTGTGCAAAGTGAGGCTCAGAGAACCAGCTCAAGAAAATGCTGACGCTCCGCCTACTGCTATTACTGTGAGCAATAAACCATCCTTGGTTCTGACCTGGGACACTTGTGTCTTCCACCAGCCTTCATTCATGCAAGCATGGCAGGGTAAACGCTCACACCTACACCGCCATGTTTCAGACATGAGGAAACTGAAGCCCAGAGAAGGGAAGTGAGTGGCCCGAGGTCACTGCATGGATGAGGAGCAGCACTAGGACAAGATCACATATGTTCCTGATGCCCAGTCCAGTGCTCATTCCCTGCCTCCAGGCAGCTTCTCGGGATCCCTCCAGGCCTCTGAAGGCCCTTAGGATTCTCCCTTGCTTCCCTATGGGCCTCCTGCACACACTCTGTGCCTTACCTTTCACACTGCACTTGAAGGTTTGACTGACCACTCCAGTATTATTCTCCTTCTCCGCTGGCCACTGATATACGTAGACGGTGGTTCTGGAAGACCCGGCATCAAGCACGATCCCGTACTGAACAAAAGGGGAAAGGGAAAGTCAGAAATGGGCAGGCCTCTCTGAGGACTCCTTTCCAATGGGCTGAGAACCCCAAATACTCTCAAGAAATTAATCCACACTGCATCATTTAGGTATGGGCTGACGAAGGGGAAAAAATGATTTGCTCCAAACCAACTTTGTCTCCTTGGACTGTGGGGGAAGGGGATGGGATGAGGTGGGTCAGGTGTTCTGGGGCCTGGTTCTCAGCTTTAGCCACACATTAGAATCATTTGGGGAGTTTCTGAAACTCCCAGTTCCAAGGCCGTATCCCAGACCTATTAAATCAGAATCTCTGGCAGTGGGCACAGGCATCAGCAGTTTCTAAAGCTTTCCTGGTGACCCAGTATGCAGCTGAGGTTGAAAATTAGCACTCCGAATATCTTGCCCATCCTGGTTTTTTCCTCACCCAGACCTCTGAGGTGGAGGACAGTAGCCACCTGGGTCTCAGGAGGGAAATGAATAGTCAGTCACCTGCTGCCCTCTACTCTCCAAACTTCCAGCCCTGTCAGCCTGGAAATAAACATAGGAAGTTCTCACAAGGGAGAGACACATCAATACTTGCATTAGTCTTCAGAAGGAAAGTATTCATAATTAAGGAGAAAAAAACCCACAATACAAACTAATGTTGACATATCGTCCCACTTTGGTAATATGCAACACAAAGAGACAGACAGGAGGGTGTTGCTAGGGCAGTGCCAGGGCTAGCTGTGCCCAGGATTGCCGGCTAGGAGTCCTGGACCATCTCCCCAGCTAGAGGCAGGCACCAGGGAGCTTCCCCTGAGGGTCTTGCCATCCCGGGCCCTGGACCAAGCCTGAGCAGGAAAGAGCATGCGTTAGCAGACTATGGGGACTGGAATGAGTAATGCTGACTGAGGTCAGTATGTGCTTGGGCCTGGAGTCAGCCCAGGGCAGCAGAGGCTTCTGGGTCACAGCTCTTCCCCAGTTCCACTGCTCTTGGGTTAGGCTGCTCTTCTCAGCGAGGAAGATGAATTTGGTGTCTGGAGGCAGGGCAACTCAGATGGATGCTTGCTTTACGACCCTGGGTATGAGGCCTAAGCTGTCTGGGTTTCCTTAACTTCAGAAAACTTAACCTTGAGGAGTAAATATGAGACCATATGCCTGACACTCTGGTTGCTCAATAAATACAGGCTATATAGAAAAATCAAAAAAGCAAAATAAACAAATAAAATTACAAAGCAAGGACAAGAGGAAAGAAAAGTAAATAACACCCTTCAAATCCCACCATTGTTTTAATACCTTGCTATATATCTTTTCTAATGGTCTTCTGTATATACAGCTACATATATGAATATGTGGTTAGACATATGTTTTCAATTCAATACAGGATTATACTGCACATAGTCTTTCTCGATATCAATAAGTGTATCATGCACATCTCTCCCTGCCAGTAAAAGTACTGATATCATCATTTTCAATACATTCCCCACATCTTCTGTGAGATGTACCATAGTTTATTTAACCAATTCCCTGATTCTAGACATCTGGGAGGGTTCCAACTTTCCACGATTAACAAGCACTTGTTTCATTTGAAATGGGACCAAATAAAAACATGTTGCTCCAGCTCCTCAGTCAGGGCTTCCCCATTATATTGAGACGGAACATCCTGTGTCCATTGGTATTTGAACTTGGACAGCCTCTTAATCTCGGCCTTCAATCTGATGAATGCCGACAGGGATCTTGACATGACACCCCCTGGGAACAAGGCAGGCATTGTTCACAGCCTGCTCTGGGCAGAGGCTCACCAAGGAGATTAACGCACAGGTGGAGTTGAAGGAAACCAGGCACTCGAGATCTGAACCTCCCTACCAGTCTGCTTTCTCCCCTCCCACCTGCTGCCAAACCTTTGGCACCCCTCCCCCAGCCCCACCACACCTGGTGCTGAGTAGAGGAGGGAGCACACACACGAGAGCAACCACTCCACAGGGTCCCCACCCCTCCCACATCTTTTGGATCCCAACTCTTCACAAACAGTGGGTTTTCCCTGTGAAGGAAACTTGGGGCTGCTGGGCCAAGATCAGAAAGGAGGAAGAAGGGCCGTTCTCATTCTCATCCTCAGTCCGGCTGGGATCCAGTTTTCATCAGGGTGGGAACAGCCAGAGATATTCCATCTGCAATGAGCCTGGAGAAATGGCTGCCCCTTGGGCACCAGCTGATGTGCTGACAGGGACAGCCCTGAGCCCAGCGCTACTTCTGAGTAATCACCATCATTCCCTGACATTTTCAAAAATGGAAAAATTAGTCTTTAGCCAGTTTTCAGAGCTCATTTGCCTAGATCAGTGGCACTCAATGTGGTTTGATGGAGGGGGTGGAGTGGAGACTGAATTTCATTCAGTTCGGCTAGGTGGAAAGCAGTAAGTAACCCTCTGTTTAATGCAGTGTCAGGAAAAAAACTGTTTAATGGCTAGAAGGTGGAACGGAAGACACAGTCAGTGGGTTAACCAAAAGGAAACAGCCTTCCATATGAACCCCAGACAGAAAACTTAAGGACTGTGTGAGTTTCTAACAAAGCAAAAGTAAAGATCATAAGATCAGCCTCCTTGGATTTATTTATTACTATTATCACCATCATCATCATCATCATCACTATTAGCATAATAATAGGAATAGTAGTAATAAACATTTGTTGAGTACTTATGTCAGGCACTACACAAAGTGCTTTAGTGTTGCATTCAGAAGGCAGGTGTTGTCATCATTCTCACCTGACAGATGGGAAAACTGAGGCTCACAGAGGTAAATAATTGCCCACAGTCCCAGAATTGGGCTCAAGCTTGGGTCTAACTGACCATCAACCCTATACACAGAGCCCCCATGCTTTCACTGAGTTCCAAGGAAACCAGGTTTACCAGGGCTGACTGTTTCATAATAAGGAATGCTATAGCAGACTTCCTTTGTTCAGATAAAGTCCCTCAAAAGCAAACTTATAGTTAAGTAGTATGCAGATCTGGCTGGAGAGGAGGTGGACCAAAATGATGAAGGAGCTGAGTCTTTCTGGAAAGGAGGAAACCAGTTATCTAACTCTCACTCTCTGAGGGGTAAACCAGGGAGGGCCACAAGGCACCAGAGCTCCAGGCCGATGACTGACAACCAGTAAGGATTAGAAAAGAATGGTTTTAGCACAGCCTGGTCCCATGGTTGTGCTTTGGAGAGTAAGGGCCAAGCATGGGAGTGTGACCCAACATGGGGATCTAATGTGACCTGAGAGGGACTATGTAGGCCCCTGTTCAACAGTGATGTCATATGGCTGTAAGGCGCAAAGGCAACAGGATACTGATCATACTGCACTGAGAAGCCACAGGACTTCTAGACAGTTGTGATTGGGGGTGGGGAGGGCAAAGTCTCAAAAGGAAGATATTAGACTTAATGATAATAAAGCAAGTGGGGGCCTGAGTGAAAAAGAAAAGTGATGCCATCATGTTTATTCTTTAGGCTGGTAGAGCAGGTCAGACCAGTAACAATGAAAATGGGACTGGGGACACTATGACCCTTGACTAAGTTTTAATAGTTCTGCTGTTCAACCTAAATAAACCAAGGTTAGGTAAGCCAAGGCTGGATTTAAGAGCCAGCTCTCATGATTAGGGTCTTAAGGAACATTCCAGGGCCCCCCAGACAGGCCACTGTGGAGCTGGCCCCTCATAACCGTCAGGTGCACACAAAGGCAAAATGAACGTCAAGATATTAAAACATAAACAGAACAATTTAAAAGCCCTTGTATTCATTCAGCTTCACTTCCACAACTGCCCTTCCCACCCTTAGCACACACTGCAAAACAAAACAAAACAAAAAAAGAGGCTTGTCCTCACTCTGAAAAGAGCTGCATGTGGAATGTTCTTTCAAGTGGCCATTCTGCTCTTGGCTCCCCTGGTTCAGAACATGTCTTTTCTCACATTTAATCTACCCAATGAAGCAGAATGGGTCTTCTGAGCCAGTATTCCAACGTTCTACAACTTCCTGTCCCCTACAGCTGTGACCAGGGCCTGAAAGCAAGATTTGAGGAGATTAAAAATCCCCTCTTTGAACTGTGTGCTAATGGGGGAGGGTGTGTCTTCTGGTCCTTCTAAACCCTTGTTTAAGGCCAATATTCTCTGCTCTCTTTTGTTTCTTCTGCACCATGTCTGCTATTTCCAGTCCGTGTAACTGTGCGAAGCTATCTGCCCTTTCTGTTCCTCTACTTTCTCATCTGCAGAATGAGGATAACAATATCATATCTATGTGGAATAGTCGCTGCGGGTTCCCTGCCCACGTCCCTCAGGCCTTACCATGGTGATACCCAGCCATGCACGTTCCACCTGCCTAAAGGTTTTCTCCAGTGGCCTGAGCCCACCTGAGCATACAATGTGCCAGAAATGCTAGGGAGTGAATGTCTCCCAGGGAGCAGCCACTCAACCAATGACTGGTGGAAGTTGGTGCGTAAGTATGTCCTTGAGTGGGATACTTGTGAGACAGGTGTTCTAGATGCCCTTTGGTAGAGGAAAACCCTGGGATGGGTTCTCTATACTGGCTCCCAGAGATGCTCTGCAGGACTGAGCCCCTGCTGCCCACAGTGATAACTTGCTGGGTGGCAGGCCCTCCATTGGCTGCCTTCCCTCCTGTCTCACTTCTCCACCCCCACCTGTGCTTCCTGGGGTCATTCCCAGATGGCCTACTTTTACTCACATCTTTGACCAGGGGAACTTATCTGACCCAGGAGTATGAAACATATGTGTTCCCCTCCTTCAGAAGTAGCCTCCATACTGCCCTGGGGTCTACTTTTCTCTACTCAGTTTACTCTTTTGGTCTTCTGTCAATTCTTCCATGTCCCTTCAGTATGAACAGAAGACTTACCTCTTACCTCCCAGAACAAGTGGAAGCCAGCAGCTGGCAACTGCCTTAACCAGCCATAAATTTGTAGGGCCTGAGGAGAATTTTACTCTCTCTCCCAACTTCCATCTGTCCTCATCCCACCTTTGGCAAATCTTTGGTAAAGAGCCTCATGCACCTGTATGTTGACTCTAGAAGGTGTGATGGCTCAGACTCCACATCTGTGCTCTGTCTATACTCCCTGCGAAGAGCTCCCCCTTTGTCACTCCTCAGACCAGTGGTGAGGTCTGTACTAAGGAGGAGGCCCACATAGACCCTGGTTTCTAGAGTCCCAGGCACCACAGCTTGTTCTAGAAGGGGAAACATGGCTCTGGGTGGGCACATTCCCTTGTGCCGTGAAGAGCGATAACCCCAGAATACAACTGGAGCTGGTTCCTCTGAAATATGGGTGTAAGAGTGGTTCCTGGGGTCTAAGAGGGCTATTAACTTCCCCCCCATTTGGGGGATATTTCCATCTCCCAGTTCAGCAAACTCTCCTGCATCTGCATCCATTCTCCCCATCTTCCCTCCTGTGCAAAGGAGGACAAGTTCTCCTATCAGAGGCCAGTACCTTCTCCTGAGTCCCCCATTCTGAACTTAGGATTGGAGAGAGGAGGGAGGTGAGTGAAGAAAACCCTGGCCTTGGGAACAGGAGGGACAAGGTTTCAGTTCTGGTATGCCATTCACTGGCCAAACCTATGATTTCTCACTTGCAAGATGGTGGTGACAATGCTTTCTTTGTCCCCCTGCTATAGCAGCCACAAGGGTTACATGAGATAATTCAGGGAAAAGTGTTTATTAAACTGAGCAGCAGTTTACAAAGTATAAGGAGATGGTATTACTCCCAGTTGCAATCCTAATTTTCTATAGTTAATAGAAGAAGGCAGTGCCTGGAGCTTGGGAAAATGGCTTCTCTAGGCCTTGGCTAATGTCTTTGGACAACCAGATAATTTGTTTTCCCTCATCACTGGACAATTGTATAAGGTTTCTTTTTCTTTTTTCTTTTTTCTTCATGTTATTCATGAAGGGATGTTGAGATTCTTAAATAAAATGTCCTATAAAAGAGCCAAATGCCATTATCTAAAGGAGATTTTACTTTAATCTTTCAGAAGAGCAGCCTCAGAATGGTAGGTCAAACTCACCCACAAAGCTGGGGCAATATTAGTTTCTTTTTTATCTTTTAAAAACTTTAAAAACTTCTATTTCAAATATAGCTTTTGAACAGTCACTAAGAGCAGGAAGATGTAGAAAGGACTCATGAGGTCAAGGGTAAAGGCTAAATGAGATTCAAATAACAGTTGAATTTCTTGGCTCCTTCAGCCCTCTAGCTAAGAAGCGTTTTTACACTTCTAAAGAATCATAAGAAGACAAAAAAAAAAAAAGATATGTTACCGAGACTATAAATGACCTTCAAAGCCTAAAGTATGTACTATTTAGCTCTTTACAGAAAAAGTTTGCCAAACTCTACCCAAATGACTGAAGGATTCTTTTCCTTTTCATTTGACAAGTCCCTCATGGGATCACTTCCCCTCACCCTTACAGCCAAGGCTGGGGTGATACATATGGTTCTCAGACTGTCAGACACCATCTGAGAGACCATGTGGGGACAGACTTATCAAGGGCTAAGAGTAGCCTATGAAACTGAGCATAAGATCCTGAGTAATTTTTCAAGCGGAAGAGTTAGAGGGATCATGGCACACTTCTAGACTCAGGAGAGGTAGCACAAATACAGCTCAGGGAGACCTTTCAAGTCCTTGATGTTTTGTTTACCAGGTTGGGCCAGAAGAGGAGGCTGGGTCTCCTGGTCTCCTCTCATGATCAGCGTTGTGTGGTCTTGGGGGAATGCACAGGCTGGTAGATCTTTGGTAGCCATCTGCAATTCTTGGCGACAAAGTCTAGCTTTGATTCCAACAGTCAGGAGTCAAAGCAGAGCCACACAGTCCTTAGAGAAGGTGTCACCATTAACATTCTCTAGTGTCAAACACAACAAAACCAGTATGTCCAGAGCTCCTCCCTTGGGTCTTAAATCAAAGACCCTTGGGTTCTCCCTTGGGTCTTCCCCCACTGTAGGTGGGGAAAAGGGTTTTCTTCTAACTCATGGTTTTAGAATAACTTATGTCATAGACCATCCCTTCAGTGCCAATCCCCCTCACACTTACCTTCAGTCCTGGAAGGAGGACCTCCTTGTGGTGAAACTGGATGAGTGTGATGGCCACAAGTACCACAACACTCAAAAGCAAGACCACCAAGGCGATGATGGCTGGGGTTCGGGAGAGGGCCTTGAGGCCTAAAATGGGAAGACCCATAAGACACATGAGGGGAAAGTAGGAACAAGGCACTGGCTTTCTTTGTAGAATCCATAGACTGGGTACATAACTGTGTGCATACATCGCTTCCTCTGGCTTTAGTGAGACCCACACTTTTAAGGTGGAGCAGTGATTGGGCTCCAATAACCATTTATCTTTCCTCCAGACGAGTGGACTAACATCATTTGCAGAGAGGGTGTGCATAGTTTAGTTTCCTTGTATCTTCCCAAATGTGTTATGCATTTTACTGGTTGTCCCCGAGATGATTTACAGTAACATTTATTTCTATGTAGATTTAAAATATATAGGTTTTCTATTAAAGCAGGTGATACAATATTTCATTTAAAAATAATATCAGATAAACCAAAGAAATTAATACTATACTTCAGATATAATCAATGATTATAAAGTTCAGTACACAGTGGCGTACTGTCATGCAAATAGTAACATGTACAAATTTCTTTTTTTTTTAAGATTTTATTTATTTATTTATTTATTTATTTATTTATTTATTTATTTATTTAACAGAGAGACAGCCAGCGAGAGAGGGAGCACAAGCAGGGGGAGTGGGAGAGGAAGAAGCAGGCTCCCAGCAGAGCAGGGAGCCCAGTGCGGGGCTTGATCCCAGAACCCTGGGATCACCCCCTGGGCCGAAGGCGGATGCTTAACGACTGAGCCACCCAGGTGCCCCACATGTACGAATTTCTAAAATATTTGGTTTCCCAGTAAGAAGTCAATCTCAGTCATTTTTCTTGTGCCTACACTAAGGGCACAGGGTCTCACTTACGTCTTCACAAAGAATAGCCAGAGCCCAAGCCATGTGTTCCCTCCCAAAGGGGTCATATCATCTCTGGCCTTTGTATTTTAATCACAACATGAAAACTATACCCATTTAAAAGCAAAACAATAATAATAATGAAGCCTATGAATAATCTTCAACTAAATACACAGCCTCAGAAAAAAGATAATTATACCTGTATTGTATAAAACTATATAATTACTACAATGGACTATGTCTATGTATTAAAGTTAAACTAATATTGCTTAACTAGATGATTTTGAACTTGGGTCTTAATAAACCAGTGTGGGTTAATGGAAATTTTATAAATAGAGTAGCAAATACATTTTTAAAACAGAAACAAACAAATACCGTTCTATCCTGAAATGATTTCATTCATGTGAAGTTCTAAAACAGGCAGGTGACAGAAAACAGAACAGTGACTGCCCAGGGGCTTGGGGGCAGGAACTCACCGGGAAGGAACACAGCAGCACTTTCTGGGGTCACAGAAATGTTCTATATTTCCCTAGGATTATGGGGTATATGGGTGTGTGCATTTGTCAAAATTCATCAAACCTTTCAAAGCCCTTTGAGGAAAACCTGAAAATCCAAGTAAACTAGCTCCTTAGGTACAGTTCCCTTTGACAAAAAAAGATTTGTAGAAATTGCCCGTACCAATCCTAAAATTATATCCTTTTAGAAGACAAGAATGCCCAGTTTTGGGGCATGACTAAAGACCATCTGTCCAGGGACGGAAGGGGGGTGAGATGTAAGCAGTCTCCTGACCACGGCTGTGTGGCTGGCCTCCCTGGTCCTCTGCTCTTTAGCACTTTTCAGGTAAATAGCTATGATTACCTTCTGCAAACCCTGGCCCCAGCAGAAAAGCCTATCGCAAAGCAAAATGGACTAGACCAGGTCTCATTCATTTAGGGAATGCAGCCCAGAGCTGTGCTGTCATTAGGAGTGAACAAACACTGTAATTACAAGGTGTCTACCTGGGAGTGGAGAGGCTAGACCCTTCTGGGCTTCCACATGAGCAACTGCAAAACGTGCGCCAGAGGCAGGCAGGGCAAGCTTGGCAGTGTGTGTGTGTGTGTGAGAGAGAGAGAGAGAGAGAGAGAGAGAGAGAATTCTGCACATGTGCCTCCACTAGCAAGGGTAACGTTGCTGACCTAGGGTGGGGGTGGGGAGTGGGGGTAGCTGCAGGCGCCGTGCCAGCAACAACCCTGGGATGGAAGTAGAGGACAGATATAAATACTTTACAATTCATTACAAAATCAACAATATTCTCGAGCAAACCTCACACGCAGCTTGGTAAGGGAAACCACAAACAGCCAAATTAATGGATTATGCAAACCGGAAAAACCATTTAAGCGAAACATGCATGTTAGTCCTTGTTTTGTGTAGCTTTGATCAAAAGCATTACTTCTACCTGAGGAATGCTGGTGGAGAAAGCCTGGTAAGCAACTGAGTCTCAAACCAAAGACGTTAAAATCATTCGCAGGGGCCACGCATGAAGAACTGTGGGCTGAAGCCGAGACTGTGACGTGAGAATACCACACTTGGGGCTGCCTGAGAGATACTAACCTGCTTGCTCACAAGGTTGGCGGGTCAGCACGGTGAACATCTTTCCTCCCAACTGTAGGCAAGAGAACACAGGATGACAGTGTGTCGTTGGCCCCTGACTTCAGTTCCAGAAACTTGCAGTGGTAAGCCTAATTTGGGGGCACGACTAAAGAACATCTGTCCGGGGTGGGAGGGGTGATACGTAAGCAGTCTCCTGACCCAGCCACGCGGCTGCATCCTGGTCCTCAGTTTTCAGGTAAAAAGCTAATGACTACCTTAAGCAAACCCTTGTCCCAGCAGAAAAGCCTATCAGAAGTGAAACCCGCTTTCAAACCCACTTCGCTTCTTCCAAATCCAAACCTCTTGCGGGAACGGATAAACCGAGCCCTTTGGATATAAATCCAAAGCTGGGCTTAAATTGTGGCCTCACCTCCCCAGATGCCAGGAAAAGAACGGGTTTGCTGAAATTTTAAACTGAAAATTTTCAAAAAAATAAGTCAATCATTTCTTGCAGGTTTTTTTCACCTGTACACAGCAACCAGGGCATTAGAAATCTTCCACCTATTAGTAACATTCACAGGGCTGAGGCAGGGCTCTTCTTCAAATCCCAGCACCAAGGGAGGTTTCCGTGGGTGTTGGCCACCCGCGAGCCCGGAGTCGCCCCCGAAAGACCTAGGAGGGGTATTTTTAGCTGCTGGCTGGAAACAATTGCAAGGGGATGTCGGGCCCCCGGGAGCCAGCGCCCCAGGATCTGGGAGGCCCCGCTCTGGAACTGTGTCTCCACACAGCCAGGGATATCCAAGCTCCAGCGCATCTATCCGGAGCCGCAGATGCGCTCGGTGAGGACGCGTCCACCTCTCCGGGCTTGGCAGGGACCACCTCCCCGCCGCCCAGGATTGGGGCGCGCGCCTTTCGGTCCCTCCCTCCGGTCCTCTCCGGAACCCGATTTCGTTTTCTTCCCTCCCAGCTCCCAGCCCCAGGAAGCTTCCTGCTCCTTCCTCAGCGGCTCGGGCGCTGGGTCCCCGATCCTCACCTGCGCGCGGACGGTGGAAGGAGGGCGAGCGGCGCTGCCGCAGTGGCAGCCGGCGGCCAGCTCGCAGAAGGCTCTGCGGAGGCAGGAGAGGCGGGGAGGCGGGGCGGCCCCGGGGAGGGGGCGGGGCGGGGGCGGGGCAGCCGTGGCCGGGGACCGCCCCCTCGGCCGGGTCAAGTCCAGCACCTTTGCTTCACCTTCCCTCTTCCAGCCCACTCCACCCCCATCCCGCCTGGGGGCAGGCCAGGAGGGTGTCCACTGCCTGACCGTCACCCTTCTTCCATCGATGTCAAGGCCAAGGATCCTTTGATCTCTCTTTTGGTTTCCTCCATCCTCGCCCCAAGCCTAGGTGGAGGGGGAATGGGGGCAGGGCCGAGTAGAAACCGGGCACTTTGTGGATGTGCACAGGTGGGCCCTGTGCCCCATCTTTCCCTGGAGTGGAGGCGGTAAACACCTGTAATGTTGGGTGTGAGGCTAGCAGGCACACAGGTCCCTGAATCTGGGCCAGGAGAGCAAAGTAATACAGAGATGTTCCCTCTCATGTATTTTAGACCAACTGTCTTGGCCATGCCCAGGGATCTGCTCACTAGTTACTCAGCAATGCCGTCCCCTACCCCATTTTATATGGGTATCATTAGGCTAAGATTCAGGACAAGCTCTTCCTGGAAGAGGCCAAATAGGACAAAAATACAGCTACTCAAATGCCCCCAGGAGTCTGTTTTTAATGCATCGGCTCCCTTTTTAATGTATTGGCTCCTTTGAGTGACCTCAAGGACTCTTGAAACGATCCATCAAGAAGCCTAAGTGAGGTTCTGTTGGACCACCCTTCCCTGTGGCCCCTGAAGGAGCTCAGGTCTGGGCTATGTCCTGGCCTGCCTGTTCTTCTGGAGAGCTAGACTCCATAGGCCACTAGTCTTCTGTCCCGTGCAGATGGGGCCAAACCCACTATGAGCTGGGGGGCCTTCAGAGAAGAATGTCCCTGATTTGAGACCTCTGAGCCCAGAGACGAGGGCTCCAAGCTAAAAGTGTGTGAGTGCGTGCGTGTGTGTGTGTGTGTGTGTGTGTAAGCACCAGTCACTCACTCTGGGTAGTTTGAAATGAGCCCTTGCTAGATTTGTACAGGGTCTGAGATGGGGATGTCAGACAGTCAGTGAATACTTGCTGAATTACAAGACTTACTTTCTTTGAAAGCTTTGGGCCAATGAAAGGTAAGGCATCTGACCGAAAGCCAAGGGACCTCTGCGCCCAGGGGGTCATAAGCCCACAAGCAGCTGCTGCTGCTCTACCTACACCAGAGGTCAGTGACTTTGGTTCTAAGAAGTGAATGACCTTTATCAGTGATTCCCCAGGAGCGGAGAGAAAGTTCCTGGGCCTAGGGCGCCTTGAAATGCAGTTGGTGCTAGTTCTAAAAATATCAGAGATCAGTCCATGTTGCCAATTTCCTCTTTGCTTCCCTCAATTTAGAGGCTTCATAAGTGTGAGCGCCAGCCTCCTTTGAGAGCCCTATGGTCTCCTTTATTTTTCCAAACTTCCCTGGGGACTCTTCTCCAGGCACTGTCTCAAACTCCTTTGCAGTCCCAAACTACTCCTAGCCTTTCAAAGGCACTTCTCCATTAACCCTCCATGTGTAACACACACACACACACACACACACACACACACACACACACACACTTCCCCATCAACCCTCTACACATAGGAGCAAACACATACACATATATACGTATGCAAACCTTTATGGATTTTCTTGATTATAAAATGATACACACATGTGCCTTACCAGATATCAAACCATACTATAAGGCAACAGTAATTAAAACAGCCTGGTTTGGGCACAGGAATATACCAAGAGATCTAAAGAACAAAAGAGATAGACCAATATCAGATTAATGGATATGGGACTTAGTTTAACATAAAGAGGAGATTGAAAGAACACATTTCACAACTGAATTGAGAAAAAAATCCCAATCACTCATCAGTCACAAAAATAGATTTTAGACAGATGAAACGTTTAAATGTAAAAAATGATTTAATATCCTAAGAAAATATAGGAGAATATTTTTATGATCCTTGGGAAGGAACAGCCTCTTCCAGCATGAAATCAAAGCAGGAAGATAAAATCAACAACAATCTTGCAGGGAAAAAATGTAAAACAACTGCACGGAAAAAGACATCTTAAAAAAGATAAATTGTGGGGAAATATTTAAGAATATGATAGCAAAGAGTGAAAAATCATAATATATAATGAGGTCATACCAATCTAGAAAAATAGGAATATCTAGGGGCGCCTGGGTGGCATAGCGGTTGAGTGTCTGCCTTCGGCTCAGGGCGTGATCCCGGCGCTGTGGGATTGAGCCCCACATCAGGCTCCTCCGGTGGGAGCCTGCTTCTTCCTCTCCCACTCCCCCTGCTTGTGTTCCCTCTCTCGCTGGCTGTCTCTATCTCTGTCAAATAAATAAATAAATAATTAAAAAAAAAAAAGAAAAGAAAAATAGGAATATCTAGAATAGGAAAATGGACAAATGACACAAGAAGTATAAATGGCCAGTAAACATGGCAAAGATGCTTAATCTCATTACTTACCCCAAGATTGCCAACTAAAACTTCAACACCCTTAAACAAGATTTTTCTTGACTGATCAGTTTAACAAAGCTTTAAAAAGACCTGTGGTGCTCTGTGTTGGAGAAGGCATGGGGGAAACCGTCCCACTTGAAGCTTCTGGGAGGTGACATGCCCTGGTTTTCTTCCCACCTCTCCGGATGTCCCCTACATGCTTTCTGCTGGCTTGTACTTCTCTTCCAAGAGTTTCTCAAGACTCCATCCTGGGCCCTCTTTCTTCCTCACTCTGTACCCCCTTCCTCCGTAATCTCACCCCTGCCCCTGGCTTCCGTTCTATTCACAGAAGCCTCTTAAATGCGTGTCTCCTGCTCGGGCTTTTCCTCTTGAGCTGTAGACCTAGGGAATGGCCTGATTTCTTTTGGAGGTCTTAGAGGCATCTCAGTTTCATAGGTCTCCCGCTGAGCTCCCCATTCTCCTCCAGCAAACCATCAGCTTTTCCCAAGATTCTTGTCTCAGTGGATGGCACCCTCACCCATCCAAGTGAGCAAGCCAGAAAGCGGAGGGCTCTTTTTGCTAATCATTCCCTCATCCCTCATCATCGATCAGTCACTAAGTACTGCTGGCTTCACCCTCCTAACTGTCTCTCGCTTGGTCCCCCATCTCCACCACCACCACCGTCTCAGCCAGGGTTTGTCAATCCAGGCACATTTATATTTCAGGCCAGGGGGTTCTTTGTGTGTCTTGTAGTATGTTTATTTAGTGGCATTCCTGACCTTAATCTGCTCAATGCCAGTAACATCCCCGCACACAGTGTGACTCTGAAAAATGTTCCCAGAGATTGCCAAGGGTCTTCTGAGGGGGGAAATTCCCCTGACTGAGAACCATCGGCCTAAGCTACCACTCTTTCTCTTGGATGTTGGCAATGGTCTCACTTAGCTCTTGGTGTCTACTTTCTCCCTCTCACAACCATTTTTTCCACTGCTGCCAGCCTCATCTCTTCAAAACACAAATCCCACCATGTCAACCTCTCCTTAATGAGCTCTTCTGTGCTGTCCATTCCTTAGTGGATGCAGATTCAAATCCTCAAGGTGACCTAGAAGGCCCTGCACTGTCTGGCCCTGGCTTCCCTCTCCAGGCTTATTTATTTTTTTTAAAGATTTTATTTATTTATTTGACAGAGAGAGACAGCCAGTGAGAGAGGGAACACAAGCAGGGGGAGTGAGAGAGGAAGAAGCAGGCTTCTAGCAGAGGAGCCTGATGTGGGGCTCGATCCCAGAACACTGGGATCACGCCCTGAGCTGAAGGCAGACGCTTAACGACTGTGCCACCCAGGCGCCCCTCCAGGCTTATTTGAACCACATCCTGCTCCTCACTTATGCCCTGAGGCCATACCAGCCTTCTTTCAGTTTTTCAAAGATGCCACAGGGCCTTTGCACAGAACTTCCTTGGCCTGTGGTGTCTGCCCCTTCTTCCATCCTTCCCTAATTAGCCCGTGTTTAGACTTTCATTCTCAGCTCAGAACTTCATAGATAGCTCCTGATACTCCACAGTCCGGGTCACACAGCCAACATGAGTCAGGTCCTCAGTGACGTGCTTCCTCTGCTGGCATTCCTTTCCTTCAGTTAGTGTTTTATTACGGTAATTGTCAGGTAAGTGGCACCTGTTGCCAACCACCAGGAGCAGCAATCCCAGGATGTCAACCCCCTGCATAGTTTGCAGGTGTTGGGATTGCTGGGAGAGACATGACTCACACAGGCACTGGGTGGAACAGCACTTCACGCACACGGAGAAGAGACAGAGCAAGATCTGCTCCAATAGCTAGGGTCCGTCTCTTACACTCGGGGGTCTTCCTGCTCAGCCAACATGTGGAGATGGTCTGCACACACGTCCCCTCTGCCTTTCAGGCCAAGGACCCATGTCCTCCCCCACGGGGTCTGAAAAACAGAAAGCTGAGGTCACACCCAAGGGCCTTTGACCCACGCTGAAGCCGAACAAAGAATGACACCTGTTCAAACGTGGGACAGGAAAAGATACTCCAGAGCAGAGAGCGATACCCAGCACAGGTCGGAAGGGTGCTCTATCTCTTTGTAAGAGAACACTGCCCTCCTGTGCAAGAAGCTAGAAGCTGTGTGTGACCGCCTTTCCCAATGGTAATTCCAGATCAGCTTGTTTGTGCCCACTAGATGGTAAACTCCGCGTAAGGACAAACCGTGCTATTCTTATTCACCATCGTACTCTCACTGTCTAGCGCAGTGCGCCTGGTGAACACTCAATGAACATGCGTTGAATGAACGCTCTTTTACAAATTAACGATATTAACGCCTTGACTATCTTGTGTGACAAATACTTTCCCCTAGTTGTCCACTTAAGACTCAACATTTTTGCAAGTGTATGTTGAGGCTTGTAGTGTCTGAGTTGAACAGAGGATATCTAATTGAAGATAGTTCATAGCTCACTGGGATATAGACCAGATGGAAAACCAGGTTATTCAAGTGAGTGTGGGAGTGGTATTTAGCAAACCTGGCTTCTAATCTCAACTCTGCTAATTATCAGCACATACATGACTCTGGACGCATCTCTAGGTTTCTAAGGTCCTCAGTTTTATAATCTGTGATATGAAGGCACTGGGTGAAATCAGACTGCCTGTGATAAATTCCATTCCATCAATCATGTGGTTATGAAGGTTGAGAAGTCCCCGGATCCTCAGCTGACAAGCTGGAAACCCAGGAGAGCCAGTGGTGTGATTCTAGTCTGAGTCGAAGGCCTGAGAACCAGGAGAGCTGATGGTGTAAATTTCAGTTTGAGTCCAGGTCTGAAGACAGGAAAAGACTAATGTCCTAGCTCAAAGGCTGTCAGGCAGAGAGTGAGTTCACCTAACTCTGCCACTATCTGTTTAATCAGGTATCTGGCCATGTGATGATACAGTCAAGTTGACACATAAAATTAACACTTATGAAATCCAATTGCCTTTTTTTTATTTCTGATGCTGGCCCCAGACCCAGGGCTTGCCTGGGCGGTGTCATACAGGCAAGTCATCCTTCGCAATAGAAGTTCCGGGCTGGAAAAAGCCTTGTCCCAACCTGCTTCTGTGGAGACATTCAGAAAGACTGACAAATGTGCTTTGTGGCAATGGCTCAAGAGTCCCATGTGAAAAGAAAAAAAGGCAAATTTGGACAAATCAGTGAAATTAAAAACTAAGACCATTGTGTGCTTCTGGTCTATCCTTTCCTTTCAGTGGGCTCACTGCAAGTCTCCATCCTTCATACCTGCTCCAGGGCCAGACCCCACTGGAACGCGGCTGGGTTAGATGCAACAGCTTCTACCCCTTGATCCTTCCTTCTTTCTAGCCTCGGAAGCCCACTCACTGGACCAGCCCAGTGTGTCCTACTTCACACTCGCTTCCCACGCCAGTTACATCTTCCATTCATGTAACAAATTTCAGTCGGTGGCCTCTCTGTTCCAGGCACTGTGCTAGGTGCCAGGGCAGGGCAGGGCAGGAAATGAGTCGATCTGAGCTGTAGGACTGAGCATGCGCCCTGTCCTTCACACCCTCACCCCGGCCCTGCGCTCCCAGGATCATACAGCTGCAGCAGCCTTCATGCATCTGCCCTCCCCTCCCAATCTTAGCCATCTTACTTTCCACACTTGTTTGGTGCCGTGGACCCCTTTGCCAGTCTGGTGAAGCTTATGAATGTTCCTAGAACTTTTTTTTAAAATGTACAAAATGAAACACAGAATTACAAAGGGAACCTTTATGTTGAAATGCATTATCGAAATGTTTTAAAAATCAAATTTAGGAGGACGTCTGAGTGGCTCAGTCAGTGAAGCAACTGACTCTTGATTTTCGCTCAGGCCATGCTCTCGGTGTTGTGAGATCGAGACCCACGTCGGGCTCCGCGCTGGGCACGGAGCCTGCCTGAGATTCTCTCTCACCCTCTGCCTCTGCCCCTTATCCTCCACTCCTGCTCTCTATTTCTCAAAAAAAAAAAAATCAAATTTGGGATGTAATACATATGTGTTTCTTTATCAACTTATTAAGCAATGAGATCCAGCAGCAGATCTAAAACCACTCTAATCTTTCTTTCTTTCTTTTTTTTTAAAGATTTTATTTATTTATTTGACAGAAAGAGAGAGAGCACAAGCAGGGGGAGCAGCAGGCAGAGGGAGAGGGAGAAGCAGGCTCCACGCTGAGTAGGGAGCCCCATGAGGGACTCGATCCCAGGACGCTGAAATCATGTCCTGAGCTGAAGTCAGATGCTTAACCGACTGAGCCACCCAGGTATCCCAGAGCCTACTCTAATTTCAAAGTGTGATGAGCTAAAGGGTATTTAAAGACATCTACTACAACTATACTGTGATATGAAAATATCTATGATTTCTCTGACAAGTCCCGTGTCCTGCCAATACCATTGTGCTCTGTGCTCTGTTGACTACTTAATTGAAGGAAGTGCTCCATTTCCTAAAAACAAAGATTTTTTTTTTCTCCCATACAAAGCCACAAGCTCCCTGCATTCTGTCTGTGGACCCCAGGTTAAGAAACTACCAGACTGATCTTATAGCAGAGGTGTGTGTTTCCTGCTCAAAATCTTGTGATGATTCATTCGTTCAACTGCTTGCTGAAGCAAGTCTAAATTCAGCCTGGCCTTCCAAGATTTGCTTCTACCAATTAATTCTTTTACTACCTTAAAAAAATTACATAAATGGTATTGTATCTTCCGTTCTTTTGCCACTTGCCTTTTCCCTTCAAATTTTTTTCCTGAGATTTATTTATATTGCTACATGTAGTTGGTTAGAAATAAGCTGTATGGTATTTTATTAAACAAATAAAGCACAGTTCGTTCACTCATTATTTTCCATATTTGTGGATATTTGGGTTGTTCACATTTTGCACTGTTTGTAAACGATGTTGTATTGGATTAATTATTGTTATTTTTAAGTGAATGAAGTATTTTTATTTATTTTTAATTTTTAAAAATGTTTTCTTTCTTTTTTTTTTAAAGATTTTATTTATTTATTTGTCAGAGAGAGAGAGAGAGGCAGGCAGAGGGAGAAGCAGGCTCCCCGCTGAGCAGGGACCCTGATGCAGGACTCCATCCCAGGACCCTGAGATCATCACTTGAGCCAAAGGCAGATGCTTAACTGACTGAGCCACCCAGGCACCCTGTGAATAAAGTATTTTTTGAATTCAAATACATTAAATATTGGTAGGTAAAACCCATAAAATAAAAGCTCTTTGGTGTCCTGAGAGCTGTTCTAGGCCAATCCTACCTGAGCCACAGATGGGCACATACTAAGCCCTTTCTTGGGGTGGGGCCCTGTCTATGCTGGGGTCCGTGGGCATGGCGGGCCGACCAAGCCGTTCAGCTGGGTTGAGATTTATAAACAAGTGCTTCCCCTGGGCACTGATTTTCATTGTAATCTCTCTCTATTTTTTAATCACTTGATTTCAGGGGAGGAACTTCTGCACTCCTCCCTGGAATATGCCTAATTTCCTTTTCCACGTGACCAGCTTCAACTTCTCTTTTTTTCTGCCTGGTTGGATTCTGCATTCTTTTCATTGTTTTCTTGTCTGGCTGGCAGTCACAATTCTATTGTCATTTTATTACCAGTCCTCTCTGCAGCTTGCCTTGTTTGCAATTACAGCGAGTTTTGTTCTCATGTGTATTATTTCCTTCTTTCCACTTTTTAAATCGTCATTGTCCATTTTCTAACTTCTTGAGCAAAATGGTTCCCTTATTATTAAAACAACAGCAACAACTCTTGTCTTCTCTGACTCCGCTCTTAACTCCAAGTGCCATTTTTGGCTACGGGCCCCACATTTTCGCATTTAAGACTTCTGTCACTGTTCAGCTTGAACTCTTTTGTGATTTCCATTATGATATTCTTTGACCCATTGATTTTTTTAAAATGCAGTTTCTTAGTTTCCACAAGTATGACGTTTGGGAGCTAAATTTCACAACCGATTCAGGGTTTTATTGCTGTAGTTAGAATATCTGGTGTGTATAATACTGATCTTTCATGGTTCTTAAGATTCCTCCTGTGACCACGCGCTTGGTCAATGATGCCGCTATTTGATTGAGCTTGAATAGACTATGCTTTTAAAATTCAATTTAAAAGTTTGTCTGTATGCCGTAATGTTCCTGGTTTGGGTGGACAGTTCTGTGAGTTTTAGCAGAAGCATAGAGTCAAGTAACTACCTACCATGATAGAGCCAGAATGGTTCTAGCACCTTCCACTGCACTTTTGCAGTCAACCCCTCCCCCACCCTCAGCTCCTGCCATCATTAATCTGTTTTCTGAACCTTTAATTTTGCCTCTTCCAGTCATATAAATGGAATCATGTAGATATGTGACTTTGGCGTCTGGCTTCCTTTAGTCAGCATAATGTTTGAAGTTTGTCCGCGTTGTTACATGTATCAGTAATCATTTCCTTTTATTGCTGACTAGTCTTCCATTATATGCATATACTACAGTTTGTTCATCCATCCACCAGCTGAAAGACACTTGTACGGTTTTCAGGATCACTGCTTGTTTTAAATTATTGGGAGTAGAATGCTCTACATATCCCTTATATGAAGCTTCTTGTGTTGTTTAAATTTTCTGTAGACTTAGAAGATTCTTGTGTGTTGGATCCATCACTTTCTGGGAGAGGGATGCTAACCTTCCACTATGATAGTATATTTGTTGTTGTCTTCGTATAACCCCTGTAGTATTTTCTTTATATACTGAGAAGCCTATATTGTTAGATTCATATAGCTACAGGCTTGTTACATCTTCTAGACAAATTGTTTGTTTTATCATTAGGCAAAACCCTTTTCCCTGCCTAACAGTGCCTTTTTCTTAAAGTTCTTTTTATCGGGAATGAATACTGCCATGCCCTTTGCCCACCTTCTCTCTTCTCTCCTCCGACCCACAAACTGTACCACGCAGGCTCTCTTGCTAACCGCCCATGGTTAAGCTGCCAAGGGGAGGCAGGAGACGTAAAAGTGGAGAAGAGAGGTCAAGTATTTCTTGCCTCTTCCCCCTCACACTAAACTGCATTATCTGGAAGATGCCATGTTTCGCCATGACTGTAGGACTATGGAGACCTCGCCTCCCGAGCTCTGCCTTTAAGGTGTGGCAAGACTGTCTTCCCCTTGTCATGTCTAGCCTGAGTATCAACAGCTTCTTTTTCTTCAAAGCAATTTTTATTTATTTAAGAGAGAGAGAGAACAAGTTGGGGGGGGAGGGGCAGAAGGAGAGGGAGAAGCAAGCTCCCCACTGGGCAGGGAGCCCAACTCGGGGCTCAATCCCAGGACCCTGGGGTCATGACCTGAGCTGAAGGCAGGCATTTAACGGACTGAGCCACCCAGGTGCCCTGAGTACCAAACAGCTTCTCTCTGTTTCTCATCCCTGTTTTATTTCCTGAATCGACCTCTACCTCCCTCTGTGGGTTGTCCCTAAAGTCTTTTGAACCAGCTGATTCGAAATCTCGTGGGACCCAGACTGATCCGCATGGTAGACTTTTTCCATACTTTTACTTCAAACTTGCTGTATCACTAGATTTTACGTGCCTCTTAAAACCTTCATTTTTAAGGTGAATCTGTGATTACTGATATATTTTCATTCATTTTCCTACCATCTTATTTAGTGATCTTTATTTACTGTGCTTTTTTCTCTGTCTTTGCTTTCCTCTCCCCTTTCCTTCCTGACTTCCATTGGATATATGGAGCTTTCTTTATTCGCTAGTTTTCCATCCACCAGTTTTGACTGTATACGTCCTCTTTTTATTCTTTCTTTGGTTACTGTGACATAATAAGAAGTATATATTTGCTTTCTACCCCTGGTTCATGACAGGGCTCCCAAAGGCTTGGCATTTCTTAGGGGATGGAAGCATATTTTGTTCTAATGAGATAACTCTTGGCAGGCTCCTGGATGGGGGCTGGTCAACCAGAAAGACCAAACATTACTAGAAACTTGAAACTTTGAGCCACAAGCTCCATCCTTCTAGGAGATGAGAGGGGTTGGAAATTAAGTTAATAATCAATCATGCTTATGTGATGAAACCTTTATAAAAATCCCTAAATTATGGGGTTCAGAGAGCTTCTGGGTGAACATAGCCATGTGCCAGGAGGGTGGCTTCTCCCAAGTTCACTACACACGGAACACTTCTGGACCTCACTCTCTGTATCTCTGCATCAATATCCTTTATTATCTCCTTTAAAATGAATCAATAAATGTGTTTCCCTGACTTCTATGAGCAGTTATAATAAATCATTGAACTTGAAGAGGGGGTTGTGGGAACCTCCAATTTATAGCCAGGTAGTCAGAAGTACAGGAGATAGCCTGAGACCTGTCACTGGCTTCTGAAGTGGGGGTAGTCTTGTAGGACCAAACCCTTAACCTGTGGGGTCTGCACTCACTCCAGGTAGTTAAAGTCATGATTGGATTCTAGGACACCCAACTGGTGTCTGGAGAGTGGGAAGATTAGTGTGGGGAAAACTCTCACACATTTGGTGTCAGAAGTGTGGAAAGTAGAGGAAAATAGATGTTATTTTTTTCTTTTAGTTACTCTTTAACATGAACGAAGATTTAAATGTATGCTTGATGAAGGTAATCAGTAACTTTATTTCAGTCCCAAACAATGCACAGTCTATAGAATGCAATCACTCACTATGTTCCTGTCTCCCATCTGCCACTCTTGTTGTCAGGCATTTATTGTATTAGGCAGCTCAGACCACCATGACAAAACACCGCAGACTGGGTGGCTTAAACACCAGGAGTTTATTTTCTCACAATTCTGGAGGCCAGAAGTCCCAGGTCAACAGGCTATCAGGGTTGGTTTCTGGTGAAATCTCACTCTTCCTGGCTTGTAGACAGTCACCTTTTCACTGTGTCCTCACATGACCTTTCCTCTGTGCACATGGGGAGGGAGGGACGGACGGAGAGAGACAAAAAGAGACAGAGCGAGAGAGATCTGCTCCCTTCTTCTTATAAAGACATCAGTTCCATAGGATTAGGGCCTCACCCTTAGGACCTCATTTAACCTTAATTATCTCCCTAATGCCCTATCTCCAAATATAGCCACATTTAGGATAGAGCTGCAACATACAAATTCTGTGGGACACAATTCAGTCCATAACATCTGCATATGCATCTCTTTTTTTCTGTGTCCTTCTGTGCCTCTGTCTCTTTCTCAGGCACTATGGAATCTAACTATCCCTGACATCCATCCCCAGTGATTTTGATTTAAGTGACGTGGAGTCAGTTTTGCTATTACATTACCTTTATGTTTGTATCTTCCACTTCCTCAGAAGTAGTCATTTTTTAAAAATAAGCTTTTTATTTTAAAATGGTTTTAGTTTTATAGAAAAGTTGTCAGAATATCACTGAGTTTCTGTATTCCCCATACCCTGTTTTCCTTATTATTAATACTATGCTACATTGATCACAACTAATAAATTGATATTGATCCATTACTATGAATTCAAGCCCATACTTTTTCAGATTTACAATTTTTCCCTAACATCCTTTTTCTGTCCCAGGATCCCACCCAGGATGCCATATTACATATAGTCATCACGCCTCTTTGGACTCCTCTAAACTGTGATCGTTTCTCAGATTTTCCTTATTTTTGATGACATTGACAACAAGTTTGAGAAATACTATGCAAGTGTTTTGTAGAATGTCCTTCAGTTTGGTTTGTCTGATGTTCTCACAGTTGGACAGGAATTATGGGTTTGGGGGAGGAAGCCCACAGAAGTGAGGTGCCCGTCTCATCACATCATATCTGGGGTACCTGCTGTCAACATGACTTGCCACTGATGATGTTGACCTTGAGTACCTGGCCAGAGCATGTTCATTACCTCTATCCAAAGTTACTCTTCTTTTCTTCTTTTCCACTGTGTACTTCTTCGAAGGAAGTCGCTGTGAGCATCCCATACTTAGGGGGTGGGAAGCTACATTCCACCTCCTTGAGGGCAGAGCAGCTACAAAAATTATTTAGGATTCTCCTGTACAAGAGATTTAGTTACTTATTTTTTCATTCAATTGTTATGTTCACCAGTTTCTTTGTTCTCCATTGCTGCTGCTGCTTCTGCTTCTTCTTCTTCTTCTTCTTCTTCTTCTTCTTCTTCTTCTTCTTTTTTGATAGAGAGAGAGAAAGAGAGGAGAGAGAGAGAGAGAGAGAGAGAGATGGCGGGGGGGGGAAGGGCAGATGGAGAGGGAGAGAGAGAAGCTTAAGCAGGCTCCATGCCCAGCGTGGAGCCTGACACAAGGCTCAATCTCACGACCCTGAGATCATGACCTGAGCTGAAATCAAGAGTCAGTCGCTTAACTGGCTGAGCCACCAAGATGCCCCTCCATTACTTCTTTTTAAACATTTTTTATTACAGAAATTTTAACTATACATAAAAATGAAGAAACTAGTGCTGTGAACTCATATAATCTAGTTTCAATAATTAACACTTTGTTGCTTACATATGACCTCAGCCAAAACTTTTTTATGCAAATATTTTAAAGCAAATATCAGACATTATCATTTCACTGGTAAACTGATAGGAACATTAAAAGCTTCCGTTCCCTTCCCCATAATAGAATAATGGTAGAAGTATCATATAATAATTGGTTTATTTGAGTCAGGATCTAAACCACATCCATATATTGCATTTGGTTGTTATATCTCTTAAGTCCTTTTTATTCTGTTATAGCCCACGCTCATTCTTTTTCCACCCCGATGTCATTGATAGACTGGTTCACCTGCTCCCATCGTGAGGCTGATTATAATAATCTAGTAACTATTCTTATCTGAGGCTTTCACAACTGTGACTCTGGACATTTAGGCAGGGATTCAGCTTGATCCGAATCAAAAACCAAGATATCCACTATGCTCTGAGCTATGGATTGGGGCAAAGGGGTCCCCTTATTTCATGAACTATTCCCTAGTAATAGTAACAATAAAATATATACTATATACATGCATCTATTCTAATACATGCACTTTGAGAAATACAAAAGCAGAACTTGCCAAGCAAGAATTTTCAATGCTTGCCCCACTTCCCTCAATCTGTATATTCCCAAACAGCTGTAAGTCTCATTTTCCCAGGGTGGGTGTAGGACCCATGTGGAAGTTCCTGAAAATTTGAACACTCTCTCAAGCAATTTTTAAAAATTGCCTTAATAATCAATTTCAATAGCAAATCCACTAAGAGCTTGATAAAAGCATAAAAAGGAGAAGGACAAATAAGAGAGTGAGAAAATGGATGAGCTGTCCCACTTGATTCATCTCTGTGATGAGGCAATCCTTATTTTCTCTGTTTTCTAAAATTAACATGTTTCTATATGGGAGAAAGCAGATTATAATGAAAGAAGAAAGCATCCCCCCTCTTAGCCCTGCAAAGCTTAGGGGTCCCCACCTTGCACTGCCCAAAGATCTAAGTGTCCCCCCAGGAGGGCTGTAAGCCGTGAACATGCCCTCCTGCCCCCCACTTGTTACATTGGAGTGGATAATAAAACTCAGGATTGTCCTTCCAGGAGAACACAGTTTTGTTTTGTCTTTTATTTTGGTTCACCATTTTTTAACTTCACCTGGTAGTCAGAGGATGGGGAAATTTGCAAAAAAAATTTGCATAAAAGATTTGGTTTTTCTGAGGTTTTACAAATTTAAAAAAATGCAGATATTGATGCATTCTGATATGATAAGACCCCAGTTCTATGTCCTAGACCTTTCTGGTCACCCTAAAGCTACAGTTACAGGTTTTATCAGTCTTACTATTGTCACCACTATAGACACAGTGGGTGTGTGTGTGATTCACATGACTCAGCTCAGGGGTCCCCAATACCCCCAAGTATAGTTGCAGAGTTTCATACGTCCACCCCTGTGGCTGTCCAGGAGCTCCACTGGGTTTAGGTGTTCCCAGATCCTTACTGGGTGGAGTTGAATGGAGCAGAGCACTCTGATAGTGATGGAACAAAGTCCACTGCAGTGAAGGTTTTTGCTCACTTGAGAAACCACCAGGTGAAGGCTGAGTCAGCCATGGTGAGATCCTATCTGAGAGGTTCTCCTGGGAGAAGGTGGGATGTTCAGCTTGTGAGACCTCAGCCCTCTGACGCTTCTCACAGTGATGCTGCCCAACTCAACTGCAGAGGACACCATTCACGTGGACCACAGCCCTGGCGTTGTGCAGTGTGTAACCTACATAGCCGAGCACAGTGGCCTGGACCTGGCTAGGTGCACAGTCTTCCAGAGCAGCAGGGTTCCCCTTACTCCCCACTTCTTGCCTTTTTGTCTCTGTAACTTGTACAAGGTCAACTCCCAAGGTTGGAGTTCCAGGTGTGTACCTCCTTGAGCCCCCCTCACCCCCCACCCGCCACCCGCTTCTCGCCTCGCCCCTCAACTCATCTCTGAGGCTGTTTGAAGATTAAGTTCTTCCTGCCTTTAGGAACTATGAACCAGTTGTTGGATGCTAATGATTCTGTCTCCCATACTGATGGGCCATGAAGGTTATAGCATTGAAATACAGATTTAGATATATACACACAAATATGTGAATTAATGGATATAACATAGAGTTTTTTGAGTCTAGTGCTAAGGGGGTATAGGTAGGAACACCTGAAGGTAGGCACAGTGACTAGCCCCTTTTTACAGATGTGGAAATTGGAATGTAGAGAGATTAAGAGATTTGACCGAGATCACCCAACTAAAAGTGTGGTAAAAGGAACTCCTGGTTTGTGACCCTGTTATGGCGGAATCATATATTACCTGACTAATGATTTCCAGTGAGGTAAGTTTACTGAGGTATACTTTATATAAATACATGTACAAATCTTAAGTGCTTAGTTAGATGAATTTTTAATGTGTAAACCACTTAGTTCAAGATTTAGAACATTTCCATTGTTTCAGAACGTTCCCTCGTGCCTCCTCCCAGGAGTAATCACTATTCTGACGTCTGTCATCATAAATAAGTTCTGCCACTTAGGGAACTTTATATAAATGGAATGGCACAGTACAAGCCCTCAAGTGTGGTTTCTCACTCTAGGTATTGGGCGTGTGTGTGTTAGCACGTGCTTGTGTACTCTGAGTCTTGTTTGCCTTTCTTGGTGGACACACTGAGTACAAACCCAGAAATAACACGCATGGTGAATGGGTGTGCTGACTCATGGATGTGCTATAGATCTTGAATTGCTACATTTGGGGTAAGGCAACATCTCGGCTGAATAGGCTACATTTATGTTTGTTTCAGGCACAATGATGAAAATCATTGCCTCAGTGAGCTTCATCTGTTTGTTTAATAACTTCTGTTCTCTAATCACATTAGATGTTCATTTGAAAACAAAACTCACTCCATTCAGGCTGCACTGGTTGAGTAAGTGCTTTATGCCATTTTACCAGAATGTGGACTGTAGTAGGTTTCAAAGGATGGGCCACCTCCTATTTCTCCCATTTCTTTATAGCACTGTGCTGGGTAGAAACATACCCAAAGGAAAATGAGAGTTACTCACTACTGGGCTTGACTTGGGCAGGAAGGATCTTGCTTATCCCCTTCCTCTTTTCTCTTCTTTCATCATTGTTACCATAAGCCTTGGTACAGGCAGAAAAGATAAATACTGCATGTCCCACAGGCCATCTTCACCTTCGTGTTTTTAAAGGCAGTGAAACTAGGTGGTACACACTTGGCATTGGCATTTTCTAGTTGTGTGCCTTTGGGCAGGTGACTCATCCTTTCTGTGCCTCCATCCCCCAGCTGTAGAATGGGGACAGGACTAGTACCTATGTCACTGGGTTGTTGTGAAGAGTAGATGAGCTGTACATTTATGCATGCCTACAAAGCACCAAAACCAGTGCCTACATACAACAAACTTTCAGTAAATATAAACTATTATAACAACAGAGGTTAGGGTCTATGAGCATTTCATGCAAATATCTGAGGCTTGAAAAAACATTAACTGGCTCTATACTATAAAAGGAAAACTGCAAAATAAAATCAATAAATATTAGATAAGCTTTGTGGCAGGGACATTCACTGCTCATGAATAACTCTGGGCTCCCCTGCATTTCCTAGTTTCCTTTCAGTTAGACAGGACTTTGTGGCTGGTTCTGCCATTGGCTATGACTGCAAGTGGCTCTTGTCTCTTCTAGTATGAAACACTTACGAGCCAGTGCATGACTCTCCAAGTTACTCCTTTCCGGTTGTAGAGACCGAAGACGTCATATGTTCTCACTGGTTTAGCTACAAGATGATGATACCTTCTGAAGTCTGTGTTCCCAAGAGAGCAGAGCTCCTTTAACCTACCCTGGACATGTAGTGAGTCAGAAATATACTTGTGTTCTGTTAAGCCACTGAGATTTAGGGGATTGTTTGTTACATCAGCAGAGGCTAGCCTAACCTGTGTACAAGCATCTACCTAACATAACATGCCAACCATTCAACTATACTTAATTCAACCTGACTCCTCCATAGTTGTATATAAATTATGTAGAATAAAGGGTCTTAGGGATCTTATTTTTGTTCACTACTATAGGCCAAGTTTTTGGAACAATGCCTAGGACAATGCTCAATAAATATTTATGACATGGTTGCATTTTAAAGGATTTGACAAGAATATAGGTGGGGCTTTCAAAGTAAGAATGCTCAGGACCTACAAAGGCCTTAAGACAGCTCAGATGGGTATGGATATCCTATAACCAGAGATTCTGGTTAAGTTTGGTGTCGATGAGATGGAATTCTGATTCTTTGGGGTCCCACCCTAAAGTCCTGATGAAGACGCAAAGGAGATAAACCTCAGAGGTGCATGAACCACACTTCATCCTCAATGCTTCTCTTGTGTTCTTCTATTTTTTTTTTTCTCTAAGTAGGCTTCACACCCAGCCTGGAGCCCAATACGGGGCTTGAACTCAAGAACCTGAGATCAAGACTTGAGATCAAGAGTAGGTCACTCAGCCGACTGAGCTGCCCAGGCGTCCCTTGTGGTCTTCGATTTTTAAATTCCTATGCCTCCTCTTGTTCTTTGTAGAGGACAGAGCTGAATGCATCTCTTTCTATAACATAATTTAAAAATTATATCAGAGCAAAGTCAGAAAATGTGATAGGTAGCCTGCTAGCCTATACTTTAAAAAAATTTTAGTTGTAACTGTAATGTGTTATGTTGTTTTTAAATATAGAAATCTCCACCTTTAAAACCATCACAGTAAGATGGCATCAGTAATTATACTGACAGCCTCAAATATCAGGATGAACTCAATACCAAAATAAATCAGACTGTGGATAATAGGAATTCAAGAAGAGAGGTGGCTTGACTAAAGAAGTGAACATATTTTGGCTCTTCTTTCTTTGAATTAGTTTTCATTTTGAAATTGTAAGCCTACCTTGCTCTTCTGATATGAGAAAAAAATAAGATGGACCAAAGGAAAGGCATTTATGGGCTTTTGAAAAACCAATGAAAATATGAGATCGGGAGAAAATTTTAATTTTCACCCTTTATTCTTATAATAAAGTCAGAATGATGTAATCATATTCAAACATTGACAAAATTTTTTAGTATCTTTTCATATTTTATTGGCCATTTGTTTTTGTTTTTTGTTTGTTAGTTTTAGTGAACTGGGAGTACACACTCTATTTTTTTTTAATTAGGTTGTTCGTCTTTGAAATAAATTTTTTTGAAAAGGTAAAGGATTAAACATAAGGTTTGTGTGCCAAGAGCCTGGACCTGCTGAAATCTTTGGAGGATTCGACAATCCTAGGTTGTTTGTTGCAGGATTCAGGGTAGACATGGCCTGATTGATGACAGCATCAGTTCTACTCCTTCTGGTCTTGGCCCTTGTGATGTGGGGCACCCACCCTTGGACTTTGCAGGCCAGAACTGACCTTCTCATGTCCAGAGGGATGCCACATACTACAAGGAAAAGCCACACTCAGGGACAAGTTGCATGAGCATTGCAGTTCCTGGAAGAATGCTGGTTGTTCCAGGAAGCCCACAAGGACATGTTTTGCCTGTACAGACTCACTGGAACCATGTAGAGAGATGGCACCCTCCTGCAAATGCCCCTTCATCTGGGACACCTATCTCTATGCCATTCCCTTAACCTGGAGACTGGATCCAGCAGGTGGACCAGAGTGAGCGCTAAGAGCAGGTGTGGGCATATCTCTGCGCCAAGATAACTACCAGTACTCATGGGAAAGCTGCCACACCTGCTTCACCTGAACGAGCAATGGCTAAGGGCAGGGAATGAATTGCAGGATACATTAGTGCCCTGCGGGGAGTGCCCGCCTCCCTTTCGATTTCTACTTCCCCACACCTGCCACTCTGTGCAATGAAGGGGAGTGGTTGCTGCATCCAGATGTGGTCTGAGCTGGCCCAGGGAAAGGGGGAGGTTCTATGCTGTGACATTGCACTGAGGCTGTGTTTTGTAGGGCTGGCCTCTCTTGCTCATTCTGCCCCTGAGGCTGCTCAGGTGAGCTATTTCTCCCTTCTGATACAGGGACATATCAGATAGTATACCTCCATAGCTCCCAGACCTTCAGTTCCTGCTTGGTTGGTGGGATCTCTGGCAGCCGATTTATTTATTTATTTATTTATTTATTTATTTATTTATTTATTTATTTATTTATAATTTTTATTATGTTATGTTAGTCACCATACAGTACATCCTTAGTTTTTGATGTAGTGTTCCATGATTCATTATTTATGTATAACACCCATTGCTCCATGCAATATGTGCCCTCTTTAAAACCCATCACAGGCCTATCCCAATCCCCCATCCCCCTTCCCTCTGAAGCCCTCAGTTTGTTTCCCAGAGTCCATAGTCTCTTGTGGTTCATTCCCCCTTCTGTTTACCTCCCCCTTCATTCTTCCCTTCCTTCTCCTACCTATCTCCCTGCTATTTCTTTTGTTCCATAAATGAGTGAAACCATATGATAATTGTTTTTCTCTGCTTGACTTATTTCACTTAGCATAATCTCCTCCAGTCCCGTCCATGTTGCTGCAAATGTTGTGTAATCGTTCTTTCTGATGGCTGAGTAATATTCCATTGTATATACGGACCACATCCTCTTAATCCAGTCATCTGTTAAAGGGCATCTCGGCTCCTTCCACAATTTAGCTATTGTGGACAATGCTGCTATGAACATTGGGGTGCATATGGCCCTTCTCTTCACTACATCTGTATCTTTGGGGTAAATACCCAGTAGTGCAATTGCTGGATCATAAGGTAGCTCTATTTTTAACTTTTTAAGGGACCTCCACACTGTTTCCAAAGTGGCTGTACCAACTTGCATTCCCATGAACTGTGTAAGAGGGTTCCCCTTTCTCCATATCCTCTCCAACATTTGTTGTTTCTTGTTTTGTCCATTTTTGCCATTCTAATTGGCGTAAGGTGGTATCTCAATGTGGTTTTGATTTGAATTTCCCTGATGGCTAATAATTTTGAACATTTTTTCATGTGTCTGTTAATGGCAGCCAATTTAAACAGATACTCCTGCTACCCACACAGAAGTCTTGCAAAAAAGTATGTGCTGGAAAGAGAATCTCCCTCCAACAACATGCTGCATGTTATTTTATTGTATTGTATTGTATTGTATTTATTTACTTATTTATTTTAAAAATATTTTATTTATTTATTTGTCAGAGAGAGAGAGAGAGCGCTCCAGCAGGGGGAGGGGAAGAGGGAGAAGCAGGCTCCCCACTGAGCAAGGAGCCTGATGTGGGACTTGATCCCAGGACCCTGGGATCATGACCTGAGCCGAAGGCAGACGTTTAACCAACTGAGCCACGCAGGCATCCCGACATGCTGTATTTTAATGGTTTCTTGTTAAAAATGGGAATTTTGCTCATAATTTTCTTATGAAAATTTTTCAGATTTTGGAAGGAATTTAATATTTCTATCTCCTTTTTGACTATTAATATTTAAAGTTTCTTTCTTAGTATACTTATTTCTTCCACAGAATTACGCAACATTCGTTTGCTCGTGCCCATTTCCCATCAAAAGGATGCCTTGCATCTTTTCTTTTTGGGGTCCCTTGAGCATCAGGTCAAGACCCTGTCTACTAAATGTCACTTTCCTATGAGCTTCAGTTTTCATCTTCCTGCCCTGGGGGAGAGGCAGAGACAGAAAGGGGAAGCGGACTCCCTGCTGAGCTCAGAGCCCAAAGCCTAAAACCCTCTTACTCTCAAGACCCTGAGATCATGACCTGAGCTGAAACTAAGAGTCTCATGTCTAACCAACTGGGCCACTAAGGCACCCCTATTTTTGTTGTTGTTGCTTCATTTTTTTTCCCTAGAAAACATGCCCTTGCTTGTTTTACTGTTTTTGTTTGGGTTTGGAGAAAAATTATTTTTTTAAATAAAAAAATTGGAGTAAATTGCGATGTCTATTTAGGAAGGAAAACTGCTTGAGAACGCTGAGAAACTCAAGCGAAGCTGGCTAATTGGGATCACATTTCTCCCCAAAGTTATGACATGGGCTTGACCCGGGTTATAAAGGAGTTCTTGGGGATGTTTTGCAGAAAGTCTTGTCTGAAGCAGAGGGGAGTCCCTATGTCTAAAAAAGTTCAGGCTGGTTCACTCAGTTTCTTCTGACCAAACCCTTCTTGGCTTCACCATAGGCGATTATAGATGGGTGTTCTGAGATTCTCCTACAAACAGTCTAGACTCCGGGAGTCTGGTTGGGATGATTCATTAGATGCCTGGTGATGCCTGAAGACCTCAGCTCCAGCTTGAATGATAAATCTGAACCAATAGCCCAAGTAGAGAAAACCACGAACATGCACGATAGAGTGGGAGAAAACAAAAAACAACAGCAATAACAGAACAAATCAGAAAAAAAAAAAAAGGAACTCAGAGAAAACAGAGACAATGCAAATAACAGAAGAAAATATAAAAGAACAACCATTCAGCTTCTCAGACAGACTTGGAGTTACTGGATCTATTAAGCAAGAAAGAAGTCTATGGAACAAGAATTATCAGAGCATATGAAACCCTCTGATGGGCGTTTACAACATGATAGATGAAGTGAAAGAATTCAATTGATTGTTTGGAAGATAAAGATGGGAAAATATATTAGGATGTATCATAAAAAAGAAAAAGATATGGGAAGTGGGAGAGAAACGACAAGAAAATTAGAGGGCCAATCCTTGAAGTACAGCACCCAGTAAGAAGTTCCAGAAATAGGGCAGAGAAAATTCAGAGAAATAGTACAAGAAAAATCCTCAGAACTGGGAAAAAAATAATGCCCAGATTGAAAGTGCTAAATCGAATGCCTAGCACCATGGGTTCGAGAGAAGAAGCAACCAAGTCGTGTATGTCATTGTGAATTTTCCAAACATCGATGATGGAGAGAAGACTGGGGAGAAAGAGAACAACCTATTTACATAGGAATGGAAATTAGATCGACACCAACCTTCTCTTTTCACTGAGGTATAGCCGGCATATAGCACTATATTAGTTTCAGCTGTACGACATGCGATATTTGTATATATTGCAAAATGGCCACTACAAGAAGCATAGTTAACATCCATCACCACACACAGAAAATTTTTTTCTTGTGACAAGACCTTTTAAGATTTACTCTCTTAGTAACTTTCAAATATACAATATTAACTATAGTTTATTAACTATAGTATCGCACCAGAGTTCTTAATAATAATGCTGCGTATTAGAGGATGGTGAAGTTATGCATTAAGATTCCCTTCTATGACCAAATAAAATGAGGATCATGGTAATAAATGGTAATTCCAACCTAAAGATGATAGCTAATATTTGACTATTTATGAAGTGTCAGGTACGAGACTAACTTCTTCACATTGATCTTCTCATTAAATACAACAAATGTTTAAGATACTGTTCATTATTATTCCCATTTTAGATATGAAGAAATTGAGGTCAACGAGATTAAGTAGTTTGTCAGAGGTCATGCAGAGAGCAAGATTTGGAGACAAAATGAATTTCCCAAAAATCATGAAAATACCTGGATTAGGAAGATGTTAATGTTATATCTGGCATACAGGGCTATAGGGTAAAAACACAGAAGGAAAGAACTTTACAAAGACTACTACATTTAAGAGGTGACAAAAATATCAGTCAGAGGTGGGAAGGGAAAAAAGTTAGCTTTTATAGCACTTCTTGTTAGTTCTGTCTTACCTCTTTGCTACTAGATAAGCCTGATTGTGGTGTCTTTGACATTAGGGAACATATCTGGCACTCTACATCCACTGCGATACTGGGCACATAAACAAATCCTTGTTTGGATTTCACTGGTGAAGCCAGCTGTATTCTTATGTGAACAGGCAAATTTACACCCTGAGCCCCACTTACCTTGTGAGGCAGGAGAGGGAGTTCAGGGAAGAACATTCAGGGTGTTCTGGCAGCCCCAGGAGAGGTGGGCATATCCCTGGAGGAAACAGAACTCAATTTACCTTTTTCCAAGTAGGACTGTGTTGGTAACACAGTCTTGGTGAAAAGTGAGTGGGAACAAAGGAGGTTCTTTTTTTTTTTTTTTTTTTTTTAAAGATTTTATTTATTTATTTGACAGAGACAGCCAGCGAGAGAGGGAACACAAGCAGGGGGAGTGGGAGAGGAAGAAGCAGGCTCATAACGGAGGAGCCTGATGTGGGACTCGATCCCAGAACGCTGGGATCACGCCCTGAGCTGAAGGCAGACGCTTAACCGCTGTGCCACCCAGGCGCCCCAAAGGAGGTTCTTAGTAAGGGAGTGAGTCACCTTGGGTGCTGCTGTTGATAACCAGTAGTGATAATTGCAGGATGGGGAGAATAAAAAAATTTCTGGTGGGGGGGGTGTCACTTGAAAAAACTACCACAAAAAATTAAGCAAATAAAACTAGGGGAAAACAGAACACTGTAAGAAAAGGAAGCAAATCGTAGAATTATTTGGTTCACCAGTGAACAATACTGACATTGGCTATTAGTTCAATCAAAAAAGGGTGATAAAACCATATTGAAGAAGAGACAGCAGAGGTCATGCTCTGTAAGAGAACAGAACTAAGAAATGCCATAAATGGAGATCAAAAGCATCCTATTTACAAGTGTGAGATTAGTCCAAGAAAAAGCACTAAAAGGCTTGAAAGCAGATGCTTCTGAAGAAGGACAGGGGGATTTTGGGAGAAGGGGGAGGTTGGGGAGAGACCTAGCTTTTATACTACTAATTGTTAAATTGTGTGCCTGTGTTATTTTATTAGCATTTTGTATAATAGAAAGTATTTTCACACATTTCAAAATTCAAACAGTACAATAAAATGTCTGCCTCTTTCCCTGCCCCCTTCCACCTCGTTCCCCTGTGCAAAAGCAACCAACATGTTTTCCCTTATGTGTTGTTCCAAGGATAATTCGCTTATATTGTTGTTATTAAAACAGATGTTAATTTAAAAGAATTAAGACAAAAAGAAAATCTGATGAGATGTGCACCCATAAAATAAATTTAATCTCAATGCAATGAAGTGACTCTTGCTGCAAATTCATAGAATGTCATCATTCCTTTACACCATCCATTGTAGTCTATACTGTTGCTTTAATCACAGGTTTTCTGGAGAATATGATCGTGTCATTAAATTGAAAATCAACACATTTACAATAACTACAACTTCCCTTTTCTTTCTCAGAGACATGGGCCCTGCTTTTAATTTTCTTGTATTTGTTGCCACTTTTAGAATGGAAGGACGCTGACTTCAAGCCAAATGTTCAGTCCTTGAGCTTGACAATAGATCCTTCTCCAGGAGCTAGTGGTGAGTTTAGCTGCTGGTTTACTTAGAAGTCAATTACAGATATTGCTAAGGACAAGATGCGATTTTGGGGCAGCCTAACTTGTTATTAAGCATACTGTGTTTTGTCCAGTGCTTGCTAAACACTTTTCCCCTGGGCCCTGAGGATTCATTCCCAAGCAGCACATCCAGTGGGAAGACAAGACTGAGGAGAGGGCAGGGTGGGGAGGAAGAACACCATCCCTAAGGCTGCCTTGTTTAATTGTAGAGGAGGTGAGAGAGGCCCAGTCCTTGCAAGTCCTTAAAACTCCATGATCTTCATGTCATTTACCACTTCCCTGACAAAGCAGGCTCCAGAGTGTCTGTTTAAATCTGTCATGTATTCATTCAAACATCAAATTTTATTCACTGCCTACCATGTGTCAACAGTGGGCTATGTTCAGGAATTACAGAGAGGAGGAGTGAGGCTGACAAGGGCTCATTAGCAAGACGGTCAGTATTTTTCTGTGATGCCAACTAACCAAAAGACTTGATGGGATCACAAATTTGGTCCTGTAGAAGTTATCTTTCTAGATGGGGTCCTGTGACATTAAGAAACTGGCCCAGAATCTCACTGGTGTTTGCAGAACTGAGATGAAAACCAGCTTCCAGCCTGGTTGGAGTCCATGCAGTAGGGTTTTTTTTGTTTTGTTTTGTTTTTTAAAGATTTTATTTATTTATCTGAGAGAGAGAGAGAGAACAAGCAGGGGGAGTGGGGAGAGGGAGAAGCAGGCTCCCCTGAGCAGGGAGCCCGATGTGGCTCGATCCCAGGACCCTGGGATCATGCCCTGGGCCGAAGGCAGACGCTTAACGACTGAGCCACCCAGGCGTCTCTGAATTACACTTTTTGAAAGAGAGAGAAATAAAATACATCTTGCACCATTTCCAGAAGAATTAAGAGTCGGAAACATGAAAACATGAATTAACAGTAGAGCATGTTCATTAGTCCAGGATTGATGCTGATTCAGTCACAGGAGGAAGGGGGAGGAAACAACACAACAACAGAAAGAGGAGGAAATAGGAAGGCGAGGAGGGGGAGGGGTGGGGGAGGAAGAGGATTTCAACAGAAATAAACAGAAGGGTGGAGGGCAGAGACACAGCGAGAAAGGAAAGGAAAGGTGAAAGGCAGAGTGAGATTTCAAAAGAATAGCATGAAGATTCTTCAGGTCCGCCGCTCACCCTCCCTCTCCCATCCCCATAGCCGCAGGGTGCAGGGTTTCCGGTCAGCCATGACCCAAGCAGGTGAAATGAGCCCTCCCCACAGAGTCCTTCCCCACCCTCAAGAGATGGTGAAAATCTCTATTTTCTTTAGCCAGTGCCCACCTCCCCAGACTTCAACTGCACTTTTCTTTGAGCTCTTGGACCTAAAGAATATATTATAACTATGAACACTTCACACACCTTTAAGTTAACATCTATTTCTTTTCATTTTAAGATTAAATAAAGGATAGAATCCTGCAAAGGACAGAATCTCCAGTGTGATGAGGGAAGGGAAGGCAAGCTGAAGACAAAGCAGAAGCTGACACCCTGCAAACCCCCCCCTCCCGGCCCATGGAATGTATGCAGACACAGTTAAATTTCCTTACTACCTACAGCCCATTGACAAGTCCTTGAGACAGGCACGGTGACATTCCTCTAGGAACTCAGCGGCCTTGATGTTAATACTTTGCTAAGGGCAAAACGCAGTCCTAGCCTGACCCTCTCCGCTCCACCAAGATCCTGTAAGTCTACTTTAACATATAAAAATTCATTTGGAAACTTCCTTTATCTCTAACTGTCCCCCCAAGATATGCGTTGGCAATCATCCCCCAAGCATATGGCCCACCGATATACCTCTGAAGGGTCTCATGACTCAGGTTTTATTAGACAGTAATAAATGACCTTTTCCCAACAACAGCTAGCCCCCTCAAGGTCCTGGAAACCTTACTTCCAAAATTCCTTAGAGACTTACGCTATCGCTAACCCCCTTCCAACTTGAGGGTATATAATGGGCCATTCCTCACAACCCCGGTGCAGCATCTCTTTCTGCCCACGGGTCCTGTCCCCCTGCTTTAATAAACCACCATTTTGCACCAAAGATGCCTCAAGAATTCTTTCTTGGTCATCGGCTCCAGTCTCAACCCCACTGAACCTCACTTATATTCCCCAACCTCATCAAGTGTATATATTTAATATGTGAATCTTAAATATATATTTGTCAAAATACTGTAGTCACAGACTCAGTCCTATTCGACTTATGGAAATGTCTGGGTACAGTCTCATCGGCAATGCCAGTCCTCAGGATCAAACCCAACCACCAGAGCAGGCTTACTTCTTCTCAGAAGTCGCTGCATTTAAAATTTAAATAAATATGTTATACCGGCTCCTTTACAACCACATCACTATATAGAAAAGGTAGGGCCAGAGTCTCCCCCAGGAGTGATGTGTTCTTTACTTGTCCAGTTTTTGGATACCCTGGAGGTATTTTTGTCCCAGCACAATTCTCTTTGGAAGCTTTGGGACGTGTGAGAGGTGAGATGATTAGAAGGAGGAATGGCAGATGGCAAGCTTCTTCTTGGAGAGATTTGTGTTAGGAAGGAGTTCATAAAGAAGCAAGGATCTGGAATCCTGTCTGCTCTCAGAAATCCCTTGGTATCATCTAGGAGCCTGAGTTCTGGGTTTTGATGATGGCCATTCCACTGCCTCATCTGTCACTTGGCCATATTGTGTTCCTCTTTGTCCGTGACGCGGTCACCACCGTTCTCTGCTTCCTGAAACGCTGTGTTTTGTCTCCTGCCTCAACCATTCCTCCTGGGAATGTTGTCCTCACCTACTCACCCTTAAAACTGCCCCCCCCCCGGTCCCCAACCTGTTGTTGCTACAGGGAGTGCCTCCCTCCACATAACTCTTTACTCTTTCACAATCCAGGATAGGGAATTGATTATTATTTTTCATTTTCACCCCATCCTTTCATAAAAACCTCTGCTGTGTGGCTGACAGTAATATAATGTGGAACAATCTCTATTTCATCAAACGGTTGTTCAGCATCTAGTGAGATGATGACATGTTTCCCCTTTAATCTCTTACTGTACTAAATTATAGTAATAGATAGCTTAATGTTGAATCATCTTTCCATTTCAGGAATAACCCATAATAAATTATTCTTTTAATTCATTGCTGGACTCAATTTGCTAGTATTTTATTGGGATATTTTTTCACCATATTCTTAAGTAGAATTGACTAATTGCTTTCTTCTAATTTACTAACTTTAGTGTCAGATTTATGCCTTGATCATAAATGAGTTGGGGAGATGTTCACCTTTTTCTCTGCTGTAGTACAATTTATGTAACATGGAAATTCTCTTGTCTTGTTTTAATAATTTACCCCAGGTGCTTTGGTTAGGGTAGATCTTTAACTGCCTTTTCTTTTCTGGTTGTTTTCTTTCTCAAACCAAGTTTTATATATATCATCTATATTGCCCTGGAAAACAATCCATTTCCTGTAGTTTTCCAGATCTATTCATATAAAGTTTCACATAATTGGTTTATTCATATAATTGATTCACATAATTGATTGAAATAAACTTTTCAAATCTTCCATGTTTGCAATCATTTCTCCTTTGCTGATCCTAAGAGTGTGTGTTCTCTTTTTTTTTATGAGGCTTGCCAAAATACTATAAAATTTTAATTAATTTGTAATTTAAAAAATTGGAGGGTGTTGCTATAGTCAGGAAATAGCTGACACTCTCAAACTGGATAATTTGAGAGGAGTTTATCAAGGAACTCTGTAGAAAAGTGTGGTCGGGGTACAGGGAAATGCCAGGGGTTAGCAGTGGGGTAGCATCATCACTCCTAGACAGAAATGGGTGAGGGGAGGAAGCAGTGACCAAAACCTGGAAGAAGAGAGCCCTAGAGAGACCGCCTCAGGAGCAGCTCTGATTTGACAATGAGACACAGGCAGACACAGCCCACAGAAAGGGAGGTAAAGGTAATAAAGGAATAAATGTTCTAATCTGATTCTCTTTTTTCTCCCAAATCCAGCTGGTGTTCCCCAGTGGCCAAGTCCAACTGGGACTCCGGGATATAGTACATAGAGATCAGTATCTCAAAACACAGAATTGGGTTGAGAAGGTGAAGGCTCTCGAGGGACAAAGGAAAGATGTCCAGTGCAGAGTGTCTTCTTAAAAAACAAGTATTTAGGTTTGATGGTCTATATTAATTTTTGTTTCCTATTTCATCTCTCTTTTTTTTGTCTTTATGTTTATTACTTCCTTTCTTCGAATTTCTTTATTTATTTGACAGAGAGAGAGAGAGCACAAGCAAGGGGAGCGGCATGCAGAGGGAGAGGGAGAAGCAGGCTCCCGTCTGGGATCATGACCTGACCCAAAGGAGATGCCAAACTGACCGAGTCACCCAGGCGCCCCATTCACTTGCTCTTTTTACAGATTATTGGGTTTATTTATTTTCAGTCTTTTTTTATTTCAATAAATTCATGCAACGTTAAAAATTTTCCCTTAAGTATAAATAGATTGTATCACAGGTTTTTAGAGACCATGCTCTTATTTTTAATATGTTTAGCTTTCTTTCTTTCTTTCTTTCTTTCTTTCTTTCTTTCTTTCTTTCTTTCTTTTTTTTTTTGGCCCTTAGCCTAGGAATTATTTAGAAAATGGCTTTTTTACCCTGTATAATTCTGTTTATTTAAGTCCAAAAAAATAAGCAAAACTGATCTATGGTTAGTAGAAGTTAGTATAATGGCTAACTTTGGGGAAGTGGGGTGTTGGGAAAGGGGAAATGATGAGGGCTTCTGGAATGCTGATAATTTTCTATCTTGACCCCCTTGGTGATTACATGAGTGTGTGCTCACTTTGTGAAAATGCTTGTGTTAGTCAGCTTATGTTGCCATAACAAAGTATCACAGACTCAGTGGCTTCAACAGTGAAGCTTATTTTCTCATAGTTCTAGAGGCCAGGACATCCAAGGTCAAGGTGCCAGCCAATTTGCAAGCCCTCTTCCTGGCTTGGAGATGGCCGCTTTCTTCCTGCGTCCTCACATGGCAGAGGGGCAGAGGGGAAAGCACTCTGATGTCCCTTCCTCTTCTTATAAGACCACCAGCCTCATAGGATTAGGGTCCCACACTTATGACCTCATTTCACCTTTATCATCTTCTTAGAGGCCATATCTTCAAACACAGTTACATTGGGGGTTAGGGCTTCAACATATGAATTTGGGGGATGAGGAGGAAAGAAACAATTCAGTCTATAGAGGAGCTCTTCACTTATGATCTGTATGTTTTTTGAATGTATGGTACACTTCAATTTTAAAAAGTGTATTCAGTAAAATAAAATGAAAGAGAACGTAATGAACATTAGATATCCAAGTCCCATGGTCACAACTGCTCTTGGAGACACATGGATCACATGACCAACTTACAAAGAGATGGACCAATTCTCATTGCCAATGTAAAAACTCAGGTTTCCAGGCCTGGACTCTTTGCCATATCTCAGATCAGCAACAAAGTACTCACTGTCACAGTGTAGAATGTGGTACTGCATTGCCCCCCACCGTTTTCTCCTCCATTGAGCTGATGATCTCATAGACAGACTGTGACCTGTACTTAACATGGAAGTGGTTGTTGATCTGGTAATGGTAGCTTTACACTGGGGGCTCTTCTTTTACCACAGTCTTGCAGCCCAGAATCGAGCATGTTGGTAGCATAATGCATGGAGTATCACCAGAAAATCACAGGCTTCTTGGGGGGGGGGGGGCTCCAGGGCAGGCTGGGCTAGGGAGAGAGAAGGGAGGAAGAAAAGGAAGAAACTGAAAAATATTTTAAAATATTGAAGTGCCAAGATTTTTATAAGTATTATTTGGTTATTAACTTGTCATTATATTGCACTTTTGTCATTAAATGTGACCTAATAGTTTCTGGTCTTTGAAATTTGTCAACATTCCCTTTGTGACCTAATATGTAGTATTAAATTTGCTAATGTTCCATCTTAGCATGAAAAAATGTATATTCATTCAACAAATATTTATTGAGGGCCTACTATGTGCCAGGCACTGTTCTAGATTCTTAGGACCCATCAATGAACACAAAAAAATCCTGCTGAGAGGAAACAGACGATAAGCAATACTCACAGTGAATAAGCAAATTATAAAATAATGATACATGTGCTATGGAAAGTGGCAAATGTTTTCCAAAATAATAGAATAGGGTAAGTGGGATTGGGACTGCAGTTTAATTGGGTGGTCAGGATAGGCCTCATTGAAAAGATGACATGGAACGTGAGGGTAGAGGAGGTAGGTAACTATGTGTGCATGCATGTGTTTGCACTTCCTGCAGGGCTCTGTAGGGCTGTGTAGAACCCTGACAGAGGCACAGAGGAGTGTCGTGATCTCACTTAGTTTTTAAGTGCTCACACTGATAACTTTGTGAGGAACTGACTGTAGGGAGCCAAGAGTGGAGGCAGGGAGGCGGCTAGGAGGTTATTGCTATTGTTCAGGTAGGACATGATAGTGATTTGGAATACCAGCAGAAGAGGCGGGGAGAAGTGATTGGATTTGGGATATATTTTGAAGGCAGAGCCAACTGGATTTCCTGACAGATTAGTGATGGGGAATCAAGATTGGAGTCTAGGATTATGCCAAGGTTTTGGTTTCTGTGACTTTCTGCAGTTGCCATCCACTGAGATGGGGAAGACTGTTGATGAGTCAGATTGGGAGGTGAAGATTCTGGAATTCAATTTCCAAAATGCTAAAGTTGAGTTGTGTTGAGTACATAATTGGATCCATGAATATAGGGCTCAGAAGAGAGGTTGGAATGGGGATATAAATTTAGGAGCTGCAAATAGGAAGTTGGTATCTATAGCCAAGAGACCAGATGAGTTCTCCAAGGGAGTGGGTGTAAATAGAGAGGAGAAGAGCCCAGCACCAAGCTGTGGGACACACACATTAAGTCTGAGAGAATGAGAGGAATGAGCAAAGATCTGAGAAAGAGGCAGCAATAAAATGGGAGGAAAACAGGAAAGATGGATCATGGAGGCTCAGTATAGAAAATGAATCAAAGGGAGAGAATATATTATTTGTTTTGAAGCTAGAACATTTAATGTACATTGTTAATTGTTATTCAAATATTCTATATTCTTACCTGTGTCTACTCTGTCAATTTCTGGTATTTTTAATTTTGTCATAAGGATTGTGGATTTGTCCATTTGTCCTTGTATAGCTATCATTTTTGTCTTACAGATTTTAAAGCTTTAATGCTAGATGTATAAAGTTTCACTTATATAATTTTTCTACCTATCCTTAAATTTTATTTCTTTATTTTATTTTTTTAAAGATTTTATTTATTTATTTGACACAGAGAGAGAGACAGCCAGCGAGAGAGGGAACACAAGCAGGGGGAGCGGGAGAGGAAGAAGCAGGCTCCCAGAGGAGGAGCCTGATGTGGGGCTCGATCCCAGAACGCTGGGATCACGCCCTGAGCCGAAGGCAGACACTTAACAACTAAGCCACCCAGGCGCCCCTTAAAATTTATTTCTATTCCTGTTGTTTTCTTGAGGGGGTTTAGAGTAAGATGGAAAACATCACAATGTTAAGAGCAGGGATTCAAGAAGTGGCCCTAGAGTAAGAGTTTAAGGATGGGAGAGAAGCAAGCACTAAGTTTTATGTCTGAGAAAAGCTACAGCTATTAAACTCTGTCAAATATAAGCTCCCCAAATATCACCAACACAACAGATTGATAAGACAATGCTGAATTAATTGCTCACTGTGATAAGCGAGAACACCACCACAACAGAACTTTGACTGTATCTTCAAGGGGCAAAGGCAAAGCTGGATCTTATTGAGGAATAGACGTTTTATTTATTTATTTTTTTATTTTTTTTATTTTTATTTTTTAAAAAATTTGTTATTATGTTATGTTAGTCACCATATAGTACATCCTTAGTTTTTGATGTAGTATCCCGTGATTCATTGTTTGCATATAACACCCAGTGCTCCATGAAATACATGCCCTCCTTAGTACCCATCACTGGCCTATCCCAATCCCCCACCCTCCTCCCCTCCGAAGCCCTCAGTTTGTTTCCCAGAGTCCATAGTCTCTCGTGGTTCATTCCCCCTACTGTTTACCCCCCCTTCATTTTATTTAAAGTGAATCTCTCAGTGAGATGCTTGATTAGGATTTGATAAAGATCATGATATAATGGTTTAGAATTGCTGGAAACAGCAAGGTGGGAATTTTGTGGTGAGGGATTCAAAGAGTTTTAGAAAGTAAGCTGTCTATTGATGCTTCCTGTAGAAGCATTGATGTGACTTTTGGGAGGTTCATATAATGAACTTTCAAGTTACTTTCCTGGGCAGGAGTCTCCTGGCATGGCAAAGTTATGCTCATGAATATGATAGAAGTAGTAAAGTCATGTTACTGTTGACAGGAAGCTTTGTCTGTGTAGTGGGGAGCCTGGTGTGTGTTCACTTCTGTTCCTCAACAGAAAATCCTCACTGGTCATTTCTCACAGTGGGTGCAGGTCCCCAGTCCTCAGCCCTGACTGCAGTACACCTGCTGACTTTGGGCCCCCAGGGCTTTCAGTTCCCTTTCTAGGACATGGTTGAACTTTTGACATCTTCCTAATGCCTTGTAAAGTTTTTGCAATTAGTAAAGATACAACTCCTAATGAACAGAATCATTTTAAATTGAAGGAAGAATAAAATTTTTATCAACTGCTCATTGTTCATCTGCAATGGATGTTCCAATAGACATAATTTTTTGTCCATTAGCGAGAAATTAGGTTCTGAGGTTTCAACTCCCACTTTGTTCTGTTACAAGCTTTCAGTTACAAATGATTAAAGACTGTAATAGTCCTGACCATATGAGTGCTTCCATTTTTAGGAAGCATAGGTTTCCTGGTAGATATGCATTCTCCAGCTTCCAAACACAATTTACAGTATTCAACCTCATTCCATTAAATTCCCCCACTACGCTGGGCATTGTTGAGAAAGACTCAGCTTACCATGTGGCCTTCATTTTTTATTATTATTTTCCCTAAAAGAATCACCAAGGTCCTAGGAAAGATGTAGAGAAAGTTTAATTCATCTCCCATGATTATTATTATTACTACTACTACTATTTTGCTCTTTGGTCATATCATTTAACTAATTGGATAATTAATTAACTAATCAAATAAAAGCTGCTATCCAGTACATAGCTAGATCGTCCTTCCTGTGTGAGCACTGTTGATATCATGCAGATGCCTTCACCAGGCCAGTGGATCCACGCCAGGCAGCTGGGAGTGTGATGGTTAATGGCTCACAGCTATCCCCTTCAGAGGGTTGTTCTGCCAGACTAGGAGCCCTCTGGCCTGGAAGATTACACTGCCAGCCCACCCAGGGCAGCCCACAGCCAATGAGTATACCAGTGGATGTACATAAGGCCAGGCCTCTTGCCTCAAGCTGAGACCAACTCTGTGGTACAATTCATGCTCCAGAGCTTCCCATAGGATCAAGGCTAAAGCTGACTCCACCTAAAACCACTTTCTTGCTTAGCTTCTCCCCCTGCCCCCCTGTTTCTATCCCTCCCTTCTCTCCTAAGAACATTCCCTCTGTAAATCGTATGTACCCAGTACTTGTCTCAGGCTCTGGCCTTTGATACTCCTCCCATAAGCTATTGTGTGGCAATTAATGAAGACAGGGGCTAGTCTGGATGGAGTTATAATAAAGTATATTGACCTTAAAATGCAAATTCCATGAAGGCAGAGGGAGTATCTGTTTTGCTTCTCAGTGTATTTCTCGTACTTATGCTGAAAAGGCACCATGAGATCAGGCATTGTGGTCTCTAAGGGCAACATTTATGGAGGTCAGTTTTATGGTCTCTTGTGGTAGAATTTCTTGCCGTTATCCACCCTGAAATTCTGGCTTTTATTCTGGGGGACTAACCCTCTCCATCTTTTGGTTCAGCAGAATGGATGATGTAGTTTGACTCCTAGAGTCAGCCATGACTGAACGAACATTGGTTAATCAATAAATTGCTTTTTTTATGCTTAAGTTAATTTGTGCTATGTTTCTGGCACAGGTGATCCAAACAGTCTGGACTAATAATATATGCTTCTACTTATCTTGCAAAATATCTTCCCTCTCAACCTATCCCCATTCCCATTAGCAGCCTACATCCTAAGTAGCAGAGGATGAGAGAAGACAGCTTTCCCGTGAAACCTTCTGACTTTCAATGCTACTTGACAGATGCTCCTCCAGGGGAGGTATATATCCTCAGGCATCTCATCTGCTGAACACTGTATCCTTCACCAGAACACCCTCACCCAGATCAAAACACAGGTTTTCCCTGCTATCTGAAAGTTTGCTTTATGCTAGTTTGCTTTTACAAGAGACCTACATCAGTACCTGTTTTTTTGCTAACTGAAAGAAATTTGAAGAGGATTTTGGCTTCTACAGAATGGTAATCCTTTTTCCATTCACACCATTTCAATTTATGCAAGGTTTCATAGGAACGCTCTGTTTTCAGATAGTGAGGGAAAACTTGTATTCCATTTGACCTCTGAGACCGGAAAATACCGAACAGAATGTTGAAGCAAGTTTCAAGTGTTTACTTTGAGAAGAAGTAAGAGTCATAGTGTTTGGATAGATTTGTTTTGAATTGTTCAATAGATCAAGATGTTGATGGTTGATGCTGATGTTCAGTCTTTAACAACAACACTTAGAACTGGTCAGTAGATTTGGCCATACAAATGTTTTCATTCTGAAGCTTCAGTGAACTTCTTTTTCTCTAAATAAGATAAATCAGTGGAGCCCGGTACATGTAGCCCCCATTTCAGTAGATCTTCAGATGGAATAAGTGAATGAGACATAAGTTCTTGACTCTAATGTGTCAGGCATGGTCCCCTCGAGTTCTCACGTGGATCCAACAACTGGATGTGAAAAATGGGACAGCTGCACTGTAGTTCTGGCCCAAGAGGGGTAATCAAATTCATGCCCACCGTGCTCCATGCCCATCACACATCACAATGAGAGGCCTGTGTTGAGGTCAGTGGTGGGAAAACAGACTGGGTAAAGACAGGGAGTGCTACCGATTCCCTCTTTGGCATCTTTGCTCTAACACCCAAACAATTGTCTTCTTTTCTCTTTCTAGTCAAGTACTTAATTTATCAAACCATGTGGAAGCACAAAGGAGAGTTTTGATAACCATTTATTTGGCCCAAACATCTCTAGCTAAATCAGAAAAGCCTGCTAGGACACTATAACTTGCTTTAACCCCATTTGAATATCTTCTTTCAAGCCCTATTCTATCAAAAAGAAATTTTTTTAGTTACCTGATAGACTCTGGAAAGATTTTTGTTTTGCTTTGAAAGTAAGTGGGAGAGGGCGCCTGAGTGGCTCAGTCGGTTAGGTGTCCGGCTCTTGATTTCATCTCAGGTCATGATCTCAGGGTTGTGAGATCGAGCTCCACATCAGGCTCCACATTCAGGGTGAAGTCTGCTTCAGACCTCTCTCTCTCCATTTTCCTCTGCCCCTTGGCCCCCAGCTCACTCTCTCTCTCTCTCTGAATAAATAACTAAATAAATAGAGTCTTGAAAAAAAAGTGGGAAAAATTTAATCCAAGTCAGGTTAAACAAGGTCTTCAGCAAGGAATCAATTGGTTTTAGGGCTGAAAAATAGGGTGATGAATATTCCTCAATAATTGAGTGGAAGAGCCTGGGAAGAATTCAGACAGAGAAGTGACAAGAAATGCCTCTATCTGTAGGACAAGTTTCAGTACAGGTATCTTGATAAAAAGGAGCAAGAAAGAAACAATCCAAGTGTCCTTCCATGGATAATCAAACTGTAGGATAGCCATACTCTGGAATATTATTCAGCTATAAAGAGGAATGAAGTACTGATACAATCTTCAGTGTGGATGAACCTTGAAAACATCATGTTGAGTGAAAGAAGCCAGACACAAAAGGTCATACGCTGCGTGATCCCACTTACATGAAATACTCTGAATAGACAAATCCATAGAGACAGAAAATAGATTGGTGATTACCAGGGGCGGGGGGAGGGGCAGTGGGGCAAATTGCTTAGTGGGAATGGGATTTCCTTTAGGGACACTGAAAATGTTTTGAAACTAGATAGAGGTAGTTAATTGTAGCACAGCATTGTGAATTTTGTTAAGTATCACTGAATTTATCACTTTAAAATGGGTAATTTTATATTATGTGAATTTTTTCTCAGCAGCAGGGTAATAGAAAAGGATATTCTCCCACTATTATCATCTGCATTTAGAAGCAGAGCAGGAGTAAGCATAGTTTCTGGGGTCAGCACTGTGGCTGCATCTAAGCAGGACAGGAGGAGACTCTGGTCTGTGGTGTGATCAAGGGTGGCAACCCTCTGAGGACCCCTGTACTGAGCAGAGCTTTTCGCCAGTGTAGCCCTATCACCCAGTCCTTCCCTTGAGCAACTGCCAACATGGCATCCACTGATTGTTGGGGGACCTCAGAATCATATACCGCAAAAAGTACCAACAGATGTAGGGATGACAGTTTGAGGAAAAGAAATGTGAAGTTACCAGAGAACAGTGACTAAGAGTAACTCACTAGATGCTTTCACATGCTCTCACCCGCTACTGATGGGAATGTAAATTGATGCAATTGTTCTAGGAAGCAATTTAACAATGTATTCCCAAAGATTGTCCTAAAATGATCATAGTTTTTGACCTAGTTTTTGCACCTCCATCAATTTAGTCTTAGGAAATAGATGATTAATTAGGCAAAGAATCAGCTATATGGAGGCTCATCTCACTGTTATTTATCGTTTAAAAAATTGGAGACAACCTAAGGCCCAAGAAAGGAGAATTATTATATATATTCTTGCAATACAATACTGCTTTAGTTATTGAACAATGCTCATTTATTATATCATTACTATCATTGTTATTTTTAATCATGGTTTTTGTAGTCAGAAATTTGGACAGGACAATGTAGACGTGGCTTATCTCTGCTCTGTGATGTTTGGGGCCTCAGCTGGAGAACTTAAAGGCTGGAATCCTGTGACGGTGTGTTTGTTCACATACAAGCAGTTGCTGATAACCAGCTAGGGGCTCAGCCGGAACATTCACATGGGCTTTTCCATGTAGCTTAGACTTCCTCATGATATGGTAGTTTGGTTCCAAGGTGGAAAAGAAAGAAAGAGAGCCAGGCAGAGGACATATCACCTTTTATGATATGTTAAGAAGTAAAAATCAGATTACAAAACAGTAGTACCATATAATTCCACTTTGAAGGAAAAAGGTATAAACGCAAAATATCAACAGTGGTTATCTCTAGGTTGTGGAATAACAGGACATTTTTATTTTCTTCTTTATGCTTTTCTGCATTTTCCAACATCTCCACAACAAGCATGTTATCCATTTTGTAATTAGAGAATTAAAATGAAATAAGGAATAAAAATACCAAATACATGTTATTTTCAAAGGAATGAGACACTCTGCTGTGGGGTGCTTCAGAACATTTTTACCTTAGGGTGTCAGGGATCCCACACCCCACTGCCCCCATATGCCCCAGGCCCATCTCCGAGAGTGCTGGGCTTTCCTCACCATGCAGACCAAGATTCCATCTAGCACTACTGAGTCCATTCTTGCCCTCGTTTGACAGACTTTTCTCAATTGGCTACCCCGCCTTTCTCCTCTGTCTTCAAACTCTTCTTTGTTATTGGGTCTTTCCTCTCTGCTTACAAAAATTCTCAAGCCACCAAGCTTTAAAAACTAAGGTGCTTCTCTTTCCTCAAGAATTACTCTCTCTGTTCTGTAACGAACCACCTACACTGGCTTTCTCTAACCTCACCTCTAACCCTTTCTCGGCTTTCCACAATATGCCTTCTGCCTTACCACTCAACTTAAATTACCCTGGAAAAGGTCACCAGTGGATGCCTGATTGACAAATTCAGTGGAAGCAGACATTACAAGCTGGGGGACTATGGGTGGGCTCTCTGGTGCATGAGTAGGTTTCTCTGAACTTCATAGTATTTTAACATTTTATAATTGGTTCAAACTTCAAAAATTAAGAAAGCCCATATAAAAGATAGAATTTCAGACCCTTTAAAAATGGAGAGATCTAGCAATAGTGCCACCCCCTTGCATGGCAATGATCTCCTAAGTAGAGTAGTAGCTACCCCTGAGAGAGAAGATATTGTGTCCCCAGGACCCCTCATGCACCACTTGGCTTCTTTACTCATGGCTTTGGCCTGTAGATGTTTGGGTTTGAGATGCTCACTTTTAGTACAGCTAACTTGGAAATGTCATTACTGAGACTAAGAGTAAAATTGAGTCTTAGTTTGAGTTCCTCCCAAAGCAGATGATGAGACTAGGATTTGGATTCAAGTATTTGAAAAGTGATTCTGTAAAGTTAGTCAGAAAAAGATGAATGCCAAGACAGGAGAAATTAATGAGCAGGAGGTCAGGGTGGGCAACGGGGTCTTCCTCCCACTGAGGGACCTCTGAGAGACTGAGTAGAGCAAGAGGCAAGGAAGCTGTGGCTCCACCCGCTCCTCCCTCATTGGACCCCCTCCTGGGGGCATTAAGTCTATGGCACTTCAGGACAGTCCTGTTCACATGCCCTCTGCTCCCACAGCCAGAGATGGCCCCAGTCAGACAGATGCAAGTGTTTAGGGTAGGAAGCCAAGAGACCGTAGGGGAACTCCAGGCGCACAGTGGGCGGGGCACTGGCCCTCTTGCTGAAAGGTGACCTCACCTCATTTCCCCACAGTGCCTGGCACCAAGTTAGCACTTCTTTCGTGAGAATGGCTAGAAGCTCTTGCTTTTCTCATCCTCATCCTGATGGTTTCCCACCAGAAACATGATGAATCTAATGGGTAATTGTGTAATACCAATGTGTGTGTGTGTGTGTGTGTGTGTGTGTGTGTGTGTGTGTTGGGGTGGGGACATTTACTGGAAGCATCTGTTCTCTGCCCAGAGGCAGCTCTGGGCTTCCTTTGGGAGTGCTCTTGTTGGCTCCCCCAGCGGAGCACTGGATTTAATAGTCAGGAAAATCTATTTTTACTCAGTGATGCCTCTTGGTGTTCTTCAGAGAGGCTCTGGCTTTGCTCCAGGTTACCGTGGCATATATTCCCAGCAGCACATGGCCACAGGGACAAGGCAGGAGTGAATTAACATTTAATTAAAGGTGAAGCTCCACTGTAGACCCAGCAGCCTGTTTCCTCATGGGTAGTTCCTGCAGGCAAGGTTAGAAAGGTAGGGCCACTCTCCCAGGCTTGTGTGTGATCAGTCCCCCTCCCCCCTCACCAGGGACAGTTTTGTGGGACACCTTTCTTTCTCTTTTGCAAAGGGAAAGAAAGATGTTGAGGAATATGGTGGTGAAAACACAGACAGCTAGTCTGGGGGAGCAAATGCAGAGTAGTTTTTTGGGATTGTAATCCAACTGGCATCCTGGATTCCAGGTTCCTTAGCCCCTGGACCCCTCAAGCAGCCTTCAGTACTTTTTAACTGGGGTGGATAAGCTGGCTTCTCTGTCCAGTGCCAAGCTGACTTAACTGCTCAGAGAGGTTACTAGAAGATCGGAAAAGCCACAGTCTGGGCTCAGATTGTCACACACTGACTCTTAGACTTTGGGTGAGGCCCAGAAGCAACTCAGAAGGCAGTCCCCTCACTTGTGAAGTGTGTGTGTGTGTGTGGGGGGGTCACTTGTCTTACCCCACCCCCCTGGGAGGGTTTCTTGTGAGATAACACCTGCCAGGGGTAGGTCTGCTGCACAGCCACATGGGAATTTAGTGCAAGAATATGACAGTAATGAAGAAGACAGACTTCATGAAAATTTGCAAAGCAAACCTTAGTGGTGCCACTAAGAAAGTTTGGTGCCTTTGGAGTGACTGAAACCAGCCCTACGGCAGCTCCAGGGGCTTCAGCAAACGCAGTTGGCAGATCTTCATGGTAAGACCAACAATACTAGTAATAACAGTGATAATGATGCTAATAATAAAGTCTAATAAGCACTGATTGTGTGCAGGGCACGTGGTCAGACCTTTCTAGACATCATCTTAGGCATTCATTTGCTCCTCAGCAGGAGCCGGGAGGCACTTTCACCCCGTTAGCCCTCCCCACCAGTGACACTTCCTAACCCCAGTTTAGGCAAATGTTCCAGTTGCCCGTGCTCCTGCTCTCCTGGGGCCTCTCCTGTGCCTCTTTTCAGAAAGCTGTGGGGTCTACTAACCACTTGGTTATCTCCCTCTTTTCCAGCTCAAGTTTCTAACAGTGGGCTCATCCCCAATCTACAGGGACCCAAGGCTCATGCAACTTCAGAGACATTCTTTGGAAAGGGAGAAAAATGTTCGCATGTGTATCTAGGCTTGGGGTCCTGGAGGACCCTGAATCTGAAAGTGTGTTTGTTTCAGGGTGAGCCCGTCAAAGCTAGAGTTTAATAAGAAGCTTCTTCTGGTGGTTGGGATGGAGGGTGACATTCCATGGCACCAAACCCAATTGTTAGAAGCCTTTGAGCATGAGCCGTGTGTCTGATGTTCTTTTCCCAACCATGCAGGGAAACTGGTCTTCCCAGGAAGAACTTGGCCATCTCCCCATCTCATGGGTCCCTCTCTTCTTCATCCAAAAGCTGGACGTGGGAGAGAGCAACTTCCCTGGGGCAGCAGACTAAGTGTGGGGCTCCATGGAGACCCGCAGGGGAAGGCACAGACACATGAGGGATAATGATCAGGTGGTAATTCCCGTCCTGAGTGTTCTTGTTTCTCCAGTACCGGTGCCCTCAGGGATCTGATGGGGATAAGGGATGGCTGGGTGCGGCAGAGTCTGGGGCATTTATAGTGTTCATGGGCCTATGGCCAAATTGCCATCTTAAAACTATTAAAACCTTTCCATGTTTCCTGACAACCATCTCTGATGGTTGTCCCAGCAAAAGTACCAGGAAGTGGAAAGGTCTGAAGTTTTTAAGGCTCTTGACATGTAATTTTGTTCAAAGGAAATCCAAATTTCATTCTAGAAAGTTGTGCCAATTTACACTTTCTCCAAAGAGGACACATGCCCACGTCACAGCATCCTCACCTACACTGGGTGCTATCATTTAAAGCAATTCTATTTATTGTTTTTCTCTCAGTTTTACAAAGGTAATAACCATGCTCTTTATAAAAATTCAAATGTGACAGAGACATACAATGGAGAAATGAAAGCCCTCCCAACCAACCACCCAGAGGTAACCACCACGAACAGTTTGGTGACTATTCATGCAGATCTTTTCCATGTGTATACTAAGATGTCATTTTAATTTTTAAATTTTAAATAAAACAATGTCGCACCCCATATACTTTTTTTAAAAAAATTATTATTTAAGTAGGCAGGGAGCCTAGTGCAGGGCTTGAACTCACGATGCTGAGATCAAGACCTGAGCTAAGATCCAGAGTGGGATACTTAATCGACTGAGCCCCCCCCCCACCGCCCCCCCCGCCCCAGGCACCCTCCAGGTATACTTCTTTGAAACGAGTATTTCTGATGTTCCACATGGATCCCTTCTGGGACCTCTTCTCTATGCAATCACACATTCTGTGGTTTTTAATATTCTACAAGTTAATACTTCCTGAGTTTATGTCTTCTCTGACCTCCAGTCTCATAAATCCAACTGTCTGTGTGACATCTCCTATTGGACATGTGTCTAAAGTATTCAAAACATAACATATCCAAATGTTTCCACTCCTCAATCCTGTCCCTCAACACCGGACTTCCTCATTTGGGTCATGCCACTCAGTTTCTAAAGGTTGAATCTGGGAGTCATCTTTTCCTTGTCACTGATGCCCAAGACAACAGTGAACCCTGTTAGTTCTGTCCCTAGAACAAGTGTCTAACCCACCCATTCTGTCTCTTCACCACGGTCTCCCACCTGGACGATAGGCTTGATTTGGTCTCCTCACTTCCACTCCTGTTCCTCGTTCCACTGTCCCCATCTCCCTCCTCTGCGGAGCAGCCACGGCTAGTTTCTTACAATAAATCTATCAGGCTGCTTCCTGCTTTAGAACACATCAATGTTTCAGAGTAACATTCATGCTTCTGGTCCTTGGTCTACGAGCCCATCTGACCGTCTTTCTTTCTTTCTTTCTTTCTTTCTTTCTTTCTTTCTTTCTTTCTTTCTTCTTTCTTTCTTTCTTCTTCTCTTTCTTTCTTCTTTCTTTCTTTCTTTTTTCTTTCTTTTTCTTTCTTTCTTTTTTAGATTTTATTTATTTGAGAGGGAGAGACAGAGATAGCAGTTGAGAGAGAGAGAGAGAACAGGGTGGGGGAGAAGCAGGCTCCCTTTCGGGAGCCTGATGAAGGGCTCGATCCCAGGACTCCAGGATCACAACATGAGCCAAAGGCAGACATTTAAGCGACTGAACCACCCAGGTGCCCCTGACCGCCTGCCTTTCTATCTTCCTCCTTGCTTGCCAACCTGCCCTCTTGCCCAGTGTTCTCATCACGCTGGTCATCTGCTCTCTCATGGGGCATTTTGTGTCTGCTGAGTCTGCTTTCCAAAGCTTGCCACCCTCCTCCCTTGGCCTCCCTAGATCCTCCTCAGTTCAAATGTATTTAACCATTCAATCTCCGGTTGGTTGTTTCAAACTTCTTGGTGTTACAAACAATGGTGCATGAACCATCTGAATGCATTCAATTTTGTCCGGTTTTCTGATTCTCTCCTTGGCATAAATTCCCAGAGTGGACTTGCTACAGGGGAAGGGAATTCTTGTATTACCTTTTGATACGAAAATGATAAACTGTTCTGGACAAAATAGTACAATCTTTGTGATCCTGCTGATTCTCCTCCTTTTCTCATTCTCTGGGAGAAATGGCAGAGCCCAGGGGTGCCTGGGTGGCTCAGTCACTTGTGTGTCTGCCTTTGGCTCAGGTTATGATCCTGTGGTCCTAGGATCAAGTCCTATGTCGGGCTCCCTGTTCAGCAGGGAGCCTGGCTTCTTCCTCTCCCTCTGACTGCTTCTCCCTCTGCTTGTGCTCTCTCTCTGTCAAATAAATAAATTAAATCTTAAAAAAAGAAAGAAAGAAAGAAAGAAAGAAAGAAAGAAAGAAAGAAAGAAAGAAGAAAGAAAGAAAGAAAGAAAGAAAAGTGGCAGACCCCAGACCAGGACTGGCATGAAGTGATTTCCTTGCTGCCAAGCAGGAAGCCCTGCTTCCGGGAATGCACATGCCTCATGGATGGAAGCCTAGAGACCTGTCTCAGGGCTGCCTGCCTCCCTCTAGGGCTGTCTGGTGACTGCTGCCCCTACTTCCATCCTCCATCTTCCACAAGAGGGCTGGGGCTGTCTCTCTAGGCTTCCTTTGACCCCATCTTTATGAAAGCTGAGGAACAATGCTGCCACTTCAGACAGATGGATGGTGTATTTTTCTAGTTTCCAGTACGGAGGCCGGTTTTCCCACATTGTTTGTTCTGTACACCAGTGTTTCAAACTTGCCTCATCTCAAGAATGTTTCTTTTCTTTTTTTTTTTTTAAGATTTTTATTTATTTATGTGACAGAGAGACAGCCAGCGAGAGAGGGAACACAAGCAGGGGGAGTGGGAGAGGAGGAAGCAGGCTCCCAGCAGAGGAGCCCGATGTGGGACTCGATCCCCGAACGCCGGGATCACGCCCTGAGCCGAAGGCAGACGCCTGACAACTGCGCTACCCAGGCGCCCCTCAAGAATGTTTCTGAGTGCTTGTTAAAAAGGTAAGTCCCTTCCCTGCACGGAGATTCTGAGGATGTGGAAGAGGATGGGTGGGTCTCAAGCATTTCTGTTTTCTCACTAAGTCCCGGGCAGATTTAGAAAATGATTCCATAGACCGTTTCTATGACAAACGAGAAGTGGTCCAGGGCGTTCTATATCGGTATTCACATGCCATCTTACGTGTAAGTCTCACGTTTCCTGAAAACATGACCAAGCTCCTTCCCTGGCAAGGCAGTGAGTTTGGAGCCACACTCAAATCACTCCATTTCACCCCATGTGTTACTAAGTGTAATATCCCTGAGTTCCTGCTGAGGAAGCCGAGGCCCTTGACAGATTCTCTGGCTTGCCCTGGAAAGTGCTGGAGCCTGGATTTGAAGGCAGGGCTTCTGATTCCAAATCCTGGAGCTTCTCTGAAGCCACCACACTGACTCCCTCCATGAGCCCTCCTCCATGAGCCCTTGCTGCACGAAGTGTGGCTGGCAGACCTGTCCCACCAGCCTCACCTGGGAGCTTGTTAAAAATACGGAATCTCACGTATGTGCTACATCTCCAGAGTCAGAAACTGCATTTTAACGAAATCACCAGGTGATTCCCACCCCAGCTTTATTGAGATATAATTCATATATAACAACGATTCAATTTAAGGTGTACAATGTGATGATTTGATACATGCATGTATTATGAAATGTTTACCACAATAAGGTTAGTTAACACGTCCTTCACTTCACACACAAGCTCTACTCTCATAGCACCTTTCGAGGATAGGATACAGTGTTGTTAACTATAGTCACCATGCTGTAGATGAACATATCCATCTTATGACTGAAATTTTGTATCCTTTGATCAACATTGCCCCATTTCTCCCACTACTAGCCCCTGACCACTGCCATTCTACTCCCTGGTCCTACAAGTTCCACCTTTTTAGATTCCACACGTACTGAGATTATACAGTCTTTGTTTTTCTCTGTTGGACTTGTTTTGCTTAGTATAATGCCCTCAAGGTCCATCCATGTTGTCCCAAATGCAGGATTTCCCTCTGTTTTTTATGGCTGAACAGTGTTCTGTTACACACACACACACACACACACACACACCCCACATCTTCTTCATCCATTTTTCCATCAATGGACACTTAGGTTGTTTCCACATTTTGGCTATTGTGAATAATGCTGCAATGAACAGGAGAGTTGAGATACCTCCTTGAAATAGTGAATTTGCTTCTTTCAGATAGATACCCAGAAGTAGGACACCAGGTGGTTCTTAATCACATTAAATCTCCAGGAGTGCTTAGGAGGTTTGAGTAGAGGTCATTCAAGAGCAAGAAACAGATGGGATGCAGACATGAGGATATGTGTACCTTGGAAAGGCCTAATCATTCAAAGGCTTGATGCCCCCCTCATCACCTCTTCTACCTCCTATTTCACTCTGGTGGAAAATTGTTCCCCAATAAAGATTCTAACTTTTCTTTTTTTTTTAACACCCGAAGGTGATTTTTTGGGAGGACCGCTCAATCCAGAGCAAGTCAGCCAGGTGGCTGTGCCAGGGGAAGCATCTCCAGGAAATGGCTGGACAGATCACTCTAAACAAGACGCAGGGAAGCAAATGCTTCTTCCTCCTGTAAGGTCGCTGGACCTCCGAATGAGAGGTTCTCAGAGGGACACTTTTCTGCACCTTTTAAACCAAAGTTTTTATTTATTATGTTTTTCTCTTGAGTGCCTGGAGCATCTAAGTGTGTAGCCAGTATCATATAACCTCTCTACCTCTTCTGATCTGGGTATCTTTTCTCTAGAACAAACTCAAATGCAAACAGACGAACAGATTAGAGCAACTGTAGGAAAAGTACAAGCTGGCCTCGAACGGGCCAATAGCGTCATCTATTGGTAATATTTGGGTACTGCACCTAACCTTTCTTTTTCCTGCAAGTAAAACTGCAAGCTGCACCTGGGGATTTGTGGTTAAATAAGGCAAAGTTATCTGCCCCTCACCCCCAAGCTGTAACAAAGAGAAACCATAACGTGAAAAAGAAGTGCTATTTTCAAGGAAATTAGTTGACACCTGATATCTGCAAATACAATATTTGAAGAAAGTTTGACACCAACACTAAGAATGAATCAGATTAAGGATGCAGAGAGCAGGGGCCTATTTCTGCAGAGCTGAGCAAGGAGGGTAAACCATACAGCTCCCCAAGGAGTGGGAAGACCATATTTAATGGACACTAGAAAATATTTCTCAGTGAATGATAATGGAAAGACTAGCTGTCAAAACATTTGGGCTGCACAAGGGAAATTTACGTCCTTAAATGCTTAAATTGCAAAGAAAAAAAGTTGAAAGCGAATGAGCTAAGCATCTAACTTTAGAAGTGATAAGAAGGACAGAACAAGAAAGTGGGAAGAAGAAAATAATACAGGGCAGAAATGAAAAAAACAAAAGAAAACTATAATAGGTAGGATCAAGGAAACCAAAGAAGTTTTATGTGTTTTGTGCCTGTTTTTTTTTTTTTTTTAACAAAAGCTGATACATTTCTGGCAATACCACTCAAGAGAAATAGAGAGAAGGTACAAATAAGAATAAAAGAGGAACCATAAGTAAAGTGCTACCGAGATTAAGCAGCTCAAGTTCAAAGCTCACTTTTTGTCCTTTAAAGACGACTAGTAAACAGGGGCTGCTGTCCCTGCCCCACACCTAGTGAGGGCATTGACTTAGTCCCCAAGATTCTGTGGCCCCTGCTTCTAACAGGATAGCTGAAATGCCACCTTAGATCTCACTTTCTCACATTTTCACATCATGCACCTCATTGGTTTCCATAAAGTGGACATGACTAATGTTTTCTCCTTTATAATAATACAAGGGAACATTTGTTAAATGCTTATTATGTGCCAAGTACCATGTGGTTATCCCCACAATGAGTCCCCGAAGCTATCATTAGCATCATCCTCATCATCTCCATTTTAGAGATAAGGAAGCTGAGGCTTGGGACCTGGAGAACTCTGTCTAACATCGTATGGCCAGAATGAGATGGCGCCAGGATTGTGGCTTAGCAGTTGGGGTTTGGAGTCTCTCAGTCACAGAAAGAGCAGACAGAAGAATCCAGGTCTTTTCGACCAAAGTCCTAGTGACACCAACACTTCGTGTGCCCAAACAGCAACTCTAAATGTTGTATATTTTTTCCTCTCCGTTTCCAAATTGAGCGGGGATGTGCCTTGTGACTCAGGATGAATCCATAGATACCTTTGGTCTTAGATGTAGGCATTAATATGGCCCTGACTACCTGGAGGGGGTGTCCAAGGCTTTGGGGGCCAAGGGGCCTCTACCTCAGCTCTCACTGTCTTGCCTGTTTTGGAAATAGCTTTTTAAACAGGGTTTTGTCCATTGTTCCTGGGCTATTGCATTTTACTTATAAAGACTTCTAATTTTAGGAGCTTCAGATAAAAACCTGCTTTACATCAGGGAGAAGTGTGGTTTCGCAAAATGCCATTGTAATCAGAACGAGCTGCTAACGGACGTTTCTTGGTTTTATGTGTGATCTCTTTATGCCCCACGTTTCCTGTGTCACGTTAAGTCAGGGTCCACAAACTATGAACCCTGGGCCACTTCCAGCCTGTTGCTTGTTTCTCCATGGCCAGTAAGTTCAGAAAGGAGGATGTTTCCATTTTTAAATGGTGGAGGACAAAATCAAAAGAAGAGTAGCATCTTGTGATACATGCAACGTCTATAAAATTGAAATTTCAGGGTCCATAAATAAAGTTTTATTGGAACACAGCCACACCAATTCTTTGACTACCGTCTGCTATAGCTTTCTTGCTTCCAAGAGTCAGGTTGTTGAAACAAAGACCATCTGGCCATTGTGAGAATCTCTGCAACACACAGAAAGCTCACTTGGCTTTTAACCTGGGGCTGCTCTGCCCTCGGGCATTTGGAGCCTTCCGTCTCCCACTGGGATTTCCGGAGCCGGGGTGGGTGACACTGTTGGGTTACAGAGTCTAAGGTACTGGTATTGCAGGGGAGGGGAAACTTAGCTTTTTTCCTTATCCTTCTAGAGCCTCCACTGGGGCCTCATAAATTGGGCAACAAGAGGGGCGCCTGGGTGGCACAGCAGTTAAGCGTCTGCCTTCGGCTCAGGACGTGATCCCGGCGTTATGGGATCGAGCCCCACATTAGGCTCCTCTGCTATGAGCCTGCTTCTTCCTCTCCCACTCCCCCTGCTTGTGTTCCCTCTCTTGCTGGCTGTCTCTATCTCTGTTGAATAAATAAATAAAATCTTAAAAAAAAAAAGTCTCTTTAAAAAAAATAAAAAGAATAAATAAATAAATAAATAAATAAATAAATAAATAAATAGGGCAACAAGAGATAGATTAACAAGAGAACAACAAACAGAAGTTTGTTAACAGGAGTACTGAGTGATGAGTAGCTCAAAGGGATGCTTAGCACTTGGGCTCTTGCAGCATCTTAGCAAAGAGCAGTAATCTTGTGGAGAAGTGGTAAGAGGAAGGGAGAACATGTAGAGCTTCTAGGGGCAGCAAATTGTGGGAAGGCAAATGTCAGGAGAAACCAATGGTTAGGCGGGTTTGTTATGTAGATTCCTCTGGTCCTGTCTCCCAGCTCACAATGGTCTAGGGAGGGGATGATAATGGTCTAAAATTGTCTGCCATCCTTCCTGGTAGAGAGACAAGGACTGAGACCTCTACAAATTAAGGTCCTGCTTTTAGGCAAATGGTGGGCGGGGATGGGGAGCACTGAGCAGAGCTTTTCTTGTGTCGGCCTTCAGTTCCTATGACAAAGTGCCATATTTTAAGGTGGCATATTCTGCTCCCCCTCATTATAAAGATAACATAGGGATGCTATGAGCTGGGAAGATTATTAGGGCATTTAGCCACCCAGGAATCAAGCTCTCCCCATGTGGTGCCTGAGAGACCTGTGCACAAAACAGAGCCTCACTCATGGAAGGCAGAGTGATGCTGTATCACTAGATAAAGTCAGGGGACCCTGAATGCCAAAACTATCTTGAAACAGAAGAACAAATTTGGAGAACTCACATTTCCTGATTTCAAAGCTCACTACAAAGCTCCAGTACTTAAGAAAGTGTAGTTTTGGTGTAAGGGTAGGCATGGATCAATGGAATAGAATCGAGAGACCACAAATAAGCTCTTGTTTATGGCCAACTGATTTTTAACAAGGGTGCCACGGCCACTGAATGAGAGAAAGAATAATCTTTTCAACAAATGGTGTTGGGACAACTGGATATCTCCATGCCAAAGAATGAATTTAGATCCCTGCCTTACACCAAATACACAGACGTTCAGTAAAAATGGACCAACAGGGACACGTGGGTGGCTCAGTGCATTGTGTCTGCCTTCAGCTCAGGTCATGAACCCAGGGTCCTGGGATGGAGCCCCTGCATCGGGTTCCCTACTCGGCAGGGAGCCTGCTTCTCCCTCTCCCTCTACCTGCCGATCCCCCTGCTTGTGCTCTCTCTCTCTCTGACAAATAAATAAATTAAATCTTTTAAAAAATGGACAAATGAGGAGTGACTGCTAAGGAGGGCAAGGTATCTTTTGTGGGGGGGAATGAAAATGTTCTGAGAATAGTGGGGATGGCTGCACAATGTTGTGAATGCACTAAAGCCCACGGGATCCTCTACTTCAAATGGTTGAATGTATGGTATGTGACTTCTAGCTCAACAAAGAGGACAGCAAGGCAGGGACCTGGAGAATGTGGGTCTGAAGGATCATGGCCAGCCTGGCACTTGTCTGTGAGGCCTGGTGGTTTGGGGAGTGAAAGAAGCTTCTGTGGGGTGGGAATGCTACACCTTGCTGTCATGTTTCTTTGTGATCCAGTGTGTTCCTCCCTCTTTTCTGAGCCTGTTCCTCATTGATTCCTTCCAGGAACAGTTCTTCAAACTGCTCAAATCCAATACCTGTGTGTTCAAAGATAAGCCTGGAAAGCTTTTAATTTGCACAGAAGGGTTCCTGGAGCCCAAGCTGCCAGGACTGGCCTAAGGCTGCTGAGGATGGCCAAATCTACACTCCTTAGTGGGATAGTTAAAAGTCTTTCCAAGAAGAAAGAAGAAAGAAAGAAAGAAAGAAAGAAAGAAAGAAAGAAAGAAAGAAAGAAAGAAAGAAAGAAAGAAAGGAAGAAAAAGAAAAGAAAGAAAGAAAGAGAAAGAAAGAAAGAAAGAAAGAAAGAAAGAGAAAGAAAAAAAGAAAGAAAGAGAGAGAGAAAGGAAAAAGAAAGAAGAAAAACCTTCTTTGGAAACTCACCTCGTTCACAGCTTTGCACCGCAGACAGACTCTGTGTTTTGGGTTCAGAGCAAGGACCCAGTCACATTCACCGCATGACCTTCTAGCTCGCTGCCGACTCCTGTTTGCTGCTCCTCACAGGGCTGGGAAAATCCAAACCCCAGCCTGGCCCAGCCCAGGCTCACCCTGTCTTCTGAAGGATCCCTCCCTCTCCCCATTCCTGCCAGTCCCGAGGGGCTCACAGGATAGCCTTTCTGGCTTCTTTTGAGCTCCACCTGTTCTGCATTCCCTGAACCCCTCCCTCTCTGCCCCCTCAATAGTGAGGGCTCCTGTCAGGCATGCCCTGGCCAAGATGATGCCCACTTTGGCCCTTCCCAGCCACTGTTTCCTAATCTGCCTTCTCAGCTTCAATGGATGACGTGCAGGAGGAAGGCAGGGGAGAGGGTGGGGTGCCTGGTGGACTGTGCACCTTACATAAATGAGATCCTTTAGATTCTCACAACCCTGGAGACAGGGATTGTTATACCTGTTGAGGCTCTGAGAGGTTCGGTAACTCATACAAGGTCTCATAGTTCTGAGTGACACCTGGGATTCAAACCTAGGTCTGCCTGGCTCCAAAGTTTGGCTTTCACAAACTGCAATGGAAACACCCAAAATTTCCACACCTGAGTCTGGAGGCAAGATCCCAGGGAGTAGGGGCTATCAACCACTGGGGGAAGAATAATTAATGACATTGATAATGGGAGAGAAAATAATCAATAAAACAGGCTGTAAAATATAATAGGCTAATTCTTCTTTCATTATAAAAATAACTATACCCCAAAACCCAGAAAGCTATAAGGTTATGTACACTAACATGATAACAGTGGGACCCCAGCACGGTGGAATTATGGGTAACTCTTATTCTTCCTTTGAGCTCTTCTGGATTTTCTGTGTTTTCCAAAAGGCCTGCAAAAGCAACACATTACAGAGGTAACAATAAAAAAGTTTAAGCTTTCATGAAAAATAAAAGGTTTACTCTTTCATTTAATGATTTCCATTTCTAATAGCCAAAATATGAAATCGTCTTCCCTCAGGTGTAACTAAAAATTTTTTTCTTTTTTTTTTTGAAAGGGATGATATATACAGATTTTTCAAAAATTGATTTGAGGGACGCCTGGGTGGCTCAGTCGGTTAAGCTACTGCCTTTGGCTCAGGTCATGATCCCGGTGTCCTGGGATTGAGCCCCGCATCAGGCTCCCTGCTCAGTGGGCAGCCTGCTTCTCTCTCTCCCTCTACTCCTCTCCTGGCTTGTGCTCTCTCTTTCTGTCAAATAAATAAATAAAATCTTTAAAAAAACTGATTTGAAAGAAACTATAATAACACTTTGATATATGCTAAAAATATTTCTTTCCACCTTTTTTTTTTTTTTAACGTAGGCTCCATGTCCATTGTGGAGCCCAGTGGGGGGCTCAAACTCACAGCCCTGAGATCAAGACCTGAGCTGAAATCAAGAGTCAAACACTTAACTGACTGAGCCACCCAGGTGCCCCTCTATTTTGATCTTATTTTTAAATTTTGTTTTAGATTTTATTTCGTTTGGTTTTCACAAAACAGAAATTAAAAAATCTTGCCAAATCAATTAATTTATAAAGGTGCCAGCTTTTGAAAAGGCAGAGAAAATCCTCCAATAAACATTATGGAAATAAAAGTCATTCTCGAGTACAGAAGGCTGTTCTTGCTGATTTGCAAGAGTTCCTTTTATATTCTAAAAACTAGCTCTAAATCTTTTCATAGATTTTAGGCCTTATAATAAATATCTTCTCTTATTGTCTGTTAACTTGGTCCAGTGTGTTTTCAACAAAACACAGTCTTTATTTTAACAGAGACCAAACCATCAATTTCTCTCCTTATACTTTGTTTTGAGGTCCAGTTAAAAAAAACTCCTTTTCCCTCATATTTATAGCAGCTTTGCTCACAATAGCCAGAAGGGGAAAGCAACCCAAGGATCCATCAAAGGATGAATGGGTGATCCAAATGTGGCACATACATACCATGGAGTACACTGTTCAGTCCTAGGAAGGAAATTCCGACACATGAACCTTGATGACACTGTGCCAAAAAAAATAAGTCAATCACAAAATGAAAAATAACTGTCTGCTTCTGCTTGTATGAGGTAACTAGAATAGTCCAATTCATGCAGATTTGAAAGTACAAAGGTGGTTCCCAGGAGTGTGGGGAGGGCAGAACCGGGAGTTACTGCTAATGGGTACAGAGTTTCAGTTTTGCAAGATGAAAAGAGTTCTCCGGACGGACGGATGGTGGTGGTGGTTGCATAACAAGGTGAATGTACTTAAGGCCACTGGCTACACTTAAAAATGGTTCAGATGGTAAATTGTAGCTTATGTATATCTTACAATAGAAAAACGTCCTTTTGCATCTTAAAGTCACAACACATCCTACTAATTTTTTTGATTACCTTTATATTTTTGTCTTTCACAATTAAATCTTTTTTTTTTTAAAGATTTTATTTATTTAGTTGGCAGAGACAGCCAGCGAGAGAGGGAACACAAGCAGGGGGAGTGGGAGAGGAAGAAGCAGGCTCATAGCAGAGGAGCCTGACGTGGGGCTCGATCCCACAACGCCGGGATCACGCCCTGAGCCGAAGGCAGTCGCTCAACGACTGCGCCACCCAGGCGCCCCACACAATTAAATCTTTAATCCATCTGGAATCCACCATTATTTATGGTGTGAAGTAGGGACTCAACTTTTTCTCCATTTAGCCAAATTTCCCAACACCCTCAACTAAACAATCCATTCTTTTCCCCAGTAGACATGCACCATGATAGAGAAGCCTTGTGGGAAGAATATAACTAAGTCTCCTACAGCTTCTTGGCAGGCTGCAGCACTAGGGTAATACTGGTGAATGGCAAAGGGGCCTGGAACTCGGGTCTTTCCAAGGCCCTGGTAGAATACGCCAATGCCAGTCATTCTGCCAGCTTTCTTTCTCCTAGAACTGAATTCCACTCCTCTGCCCCCACTCTAGAGAGACAGCGTGGGAGACAGGCAGGACAAGGAGATTGCTCGCCATGAATAATTGTGATCAAACAAGCCATTGACAAAAATCGTGGCCATTTGCCATTTCAGGGATGCATGTCCTTCTTCACAATTGGGAATGATCCACAGCTAAGTTATATACGTGGACTGGAATTTCCCAAAGGGTAAGTGGAGGTCAGAGGAAAGGAGATTTAGTCATTTGTTCAATAAATATTTACTGAGCACCTAATTTTTCCCAGACCCTGTTCTAAGCACTGGGAGTGGGAGGGAGATACAGAGGTGTCTTAGGTTGGGTTCCCAAAGAAGGAGGTCATAAGAATTTAAGTACAAGTAGTTTATTTGGGAGGTGAGCTCAGAAAGCACTGGTAGAAGAATGGGGAAAAGAGGCCAGAAAAGAAAGGAAGTCAATAAAGCGTACCATATTGGCAGGTATCATTATGGGCAACTGAGGTCCCATCCTGCTGGGGAATTCTGGGAGCCAGTATAGGACATGCTTCCAGGTTTTCCCACCTGAGGGTGAGGAATCTGGGATCCCTCATCAGTCATTGGTTGAGGGCTATTGAGGCGGGGGGCAAGGGACAGATGTTAACTCCCTTGTCCTTCTATCCTGCCTGGTGTAGTCTCAGCATGCTCCTGTGGCCAGAGAAAGCCCTCAAGGAAAGGTCATGGATGCTTGTAGTTGGAGTACCCAGGGAACATGCACAGGAATGGTGAGTGCCAAGGGGGTATGGGTCAGGCACTGACAGTATCTCCTATAGGAGTCTCTTGTGTACCTTACATATTAGTGGTGGAAAGATGGAAAGTAAACCAGCAAACAATTAATGAACAAGATACTTTTGAATAAAGATAAGTACGATGAAGAAAGCAAAATACATGGTGTTTTGTTAGCAATGGATGGTGGGGGGCTTGTTTAGACTGGGTAGTCAAGGATGGCCTCCTTGAGGTTTGAACTAAAATTGAATGACAAGGGCACCTGGGTGGCTCAGTCGGTTGAGTGACAGACTCTTGGTTTTGGCTCAGGTCATGATCTCATGGGTCGTGGGATCTGGACCCTGGCTTGGCACTCTGTGCTCAGTGGGGTGTCTCCTTGAGATTCTCTCCCTCTGCCCCTGCCCCCACTCGTGTGTGTGCTCTCTTTCTCTAAAATGAATAAATAAATCTTTGAAGAGGGTAAAATGGGGTGACAAGAAGAGAGATGGAGGGGAGCAGAGCATCCCAGGCAAAGTGAATGCAAGTGCAAATCACTAAGGCAGGGGACATACCTCCAGTATGTCTGGAAGCACAGTAGAGAGCCAGAGGGGTGGATGGCAAGAACAGGAGGTAGGCAGGGAACAGGTCATTGGGACACCATGAGCCACTGTAATATGTCCAGCATTAATATTAAGGGCAGTGTTCACAGAAGATTTTGTGCAGAGAACTGACATAAAATTTCATTTGAATTTTATAAAGAATCTTCAGGGTTCCCCTGTGATCAATGGCAGATCAGTTGGGGGGCTACTAACTGTGAAATCAATGAGAGGTGAAAGACAATGGTGGTGCAAACTTGGACTAGGTCAGGAGATGTGGGAGGAAAGATGAACAAAGATATATTTTGCAAATAGGAACTAGAAGACTTGATCAGATTTGGACAAGAATGTAGGCAGCAAAGGAAGGGAAGATTCAAAGGTGATTAAGTTTTAGGCTTGAATTATTTTGTGGATGGTGGTACCATCTGCTTAGATGAGGCAGACTGGGAAGAGAAAGGGGGAGGATGGAGTTAGTATTTCCGTTTCAGTCATGTTGGTCACGAGATGCCTGTTATACATCCAAACGGATGTCAAGCAGGCTGGTTAGCAGCTGAAGGGGATATGGGGTCACGAGAGGTTTTCTCTGTCTGAAAGAGGGGAGATATTACAAGCATTTCTGCCTGTTGGAAAGGAACTAGCAGAGAAGGAGGAAATGGATGATACAGAAAAAAGAGAATAATTACAATAGTAATTCATGGAGAAGAGACAGTGCCCTGGACACAAATGGAGGGGTGGGTTTTGAAGGGAGCAAGTACACTTCATTCATTATAAACAGAAGAGAGGACAGAGAGTATGAACGACTGCCTGAGGTGGGGAGATTTGGAACTGGAAAAATGAGGGAGTTTCAAATATCTCAGTGATGGATTATGCAAAGCCTTCCTCTGTGCAGGATGGAAGGTGAGGGCCAAGGGAAAGGGAGAAACCACCGTTTCTCTCCAGCTACCTCCAGCTGCTCTGTGCAGGCATGGAGTCAGTGGCTGAGTTTGACAAGGGTTGGCCTCTTGACAAATGAGTACAGAGAGGTCCAAAGGAGGCAAGGGTATGTGCAAAGAGATAATTGTGACAGTAGGCCAGGGAATCCTTGCTGGGTCACAAAGTCTGTATTACCAGGACACCTGGGTGGATCAGTTATTAAGTGTCTGCCTTCGGCTCAGGTCATGATACCAGCGTCCTGGGATCGAACACCGCATCAGGCTCCCTGCTCAGCGGCAAGCCTGCTTCTCCCTCTCCCACTCCCCCTGCTTGTGTTCCCTCTCTTGCTGTCTCTGTCAAATAAATAAAATCTTAAAAAAAAAAAAAAAGTCTGTATTACCTGAAGAACACTCAGAGCTGCAGACTGCAACCGTTGGAAAGAGGTTAGCTGTTAGTTTTACCGTAACGTTAGTGAGGAAATGAGGGGCGATGTTTGGTAAAAATGTGGAAAGTTTCAGCTCTCTCTGTTGGCGAGATAGTACTTTTTCTGGCATTTACGTCCCCAGCGCAGGGCTTCCCTGGTCATGAGGCCGATGCTGATTGTGTTGAATCAAATCCCTACGGTACAATTTCCAGGTAGCCCGAGCTCTCAGTAGGCCTCCCCTGCTTGGGAAGGTGAGGCTCTGCAGGTGAATCCTGCTCTGGGCCCTAATGGAGCATCATGTATTGTGGCCTAATGAGCTTCTAGGGAATCTAGTCACTACTTTTCCCGGATAAAAATGGCTGATCTTCAGGTGACGCTCAGCATGGGTGTGCCGCTAGTAGCCCAAAAGGCACACTAACCTGTGGCAGGTTTACATCAAGCGCCCCGTATATTTAGGTTCTCTCTCTGTGTGTGTAGAGCTCCAGATTGTGTTCCTCAACACGTGACAACGAGGAGGAACTTCATTCTTTCCAGTTTAATCACCCATTCTCTGGAGGCCATAAACAGATGTCTCCGTTTACATTCGAGTTAAATTCCTTCTAATAACACTGTGGTAGATAGTGGGAGACGTGTCTTTATGTATCCCCTGGGCAAGACTGCAGAAGCATTTTCTTGTCTCTCCCACGAAAAAGCAAATGGCAATAGATTTTTATGGCTTGCAATGATAAAGGATTGGCTGGATCAATTTCTGCCTACCATTTGAGGGATGGTAAAATTAAACTTGTCAGCTGGTGTTTAATGATGCCCCCGGACAACTGAAACCTTGGTAATTTACTATGAACTGCCAGGAGCGAGCAAGGTTCTTAAGTGGCCACAAGGGGGTGATAAAGGACCACACACTTGCCCTAATCGTCATTCGGCTCCCCCCCCCCCCCCTTTAATTCCCTACTTTTTAATAGCACAATTCCCTGGGCACTCTATGTTGTTTTATTTCAGCAATCCTGGTCTACCAAGTAGGTCACCAGGGGTTCCTGTAATCCAATCTGAGTATTGGGCTAATGTTTCCTGTGTTTTTAAAGTGTCAGTGGCAATGAAGTGCACTCAGTTCATGACCAGGTTGCAGGTGGGCCTTTTGCTCCACTTCAAAAGATTATACTACTCTCCAGATCCTTGATGATGTCTTCTCTGCAGAATTTGTCATGGCTTACATGGATTAAAGTACTTTCTGATTCTATCTCCACTGCCATATGCTGTCCCTTGTCCAAAGGACTCAGGAGGTGGACCTGGGGTCCTGGCAAGAATTGGCGAAGGACACATGGAGACAAACCTGCAAGTTATAGCTAGCCTCCTTTTAGATCCTTCTGTAGGCTCAGAGGCCCTTCAAAACCCTCCAGGCTGGAGCAGAGAGCTTCAGCCTGAAGCCCAGTTTGGGGGCTGAGATCACTTAGATTCCCTGTGGGGGATTTTGGCTTTGAACTTTAGTCCCCTTTTGTGCCTTGAATGAATGGTACCTATCTAATTGCTTTTTGCATGAAAAAGTCTGTAGGTTGTTCTTTCTTTTGAGATGAAGGCGCCAACCATAATTCTAATCTTGCCCTCAATTCATCGGGACCCATGGTGGATCTACTGCTCCCCCTCCTAGGTTCAAAATCAGACAGATGAGCTAATAGGTGGGCTGCCTGACCCACATGGGCATCCTCACAGCCCAGACTGAGTTTAAAATGGCCATTTCAGTTCTCTGTATAGGTCAGAGACTCCCCACAGGCCACAGGCCATTGAACACAAAAATGCCTGGATTAGGTTTTTCCAAGGACAGTTTGAAATTCCCTCCTCTTTCTGGCATTAATTCCACTCTGAATGATTCTCCAGGAGTGAAGTAATACAGCCATTCCTCTGACTAATGGCCTTTCCTTTTCCCAGTTTCCATTACCAAGATAAAATGGAGTTAAATGCCAGCATAGCCATGCAAAACGAGCTGTCAATGCTGAGGGTCCCTTACATGGTTTTGCTCCTGCTTAATTATAGCTGATTCTCTTGGCCCCTTGATCCCAGACAAGCACCATGTGGCCTGGCTATCGCCTGTCAAGTAAGGGCAGCTGGTAGCAATCCACAGCAAATGAGGATTCCCTTGGTTTTAGTTACAGCAGGGCCACGCCTCCCTCGTTTCCTTCCCACAAGGATTTCTGGCTTAGTAAGGGGAATCCTCAAGAGGCCTCGTGGGACAATCTAATGAGGTTGTGGGCAATCTGATGAGGTTGATTTTTCGTGAGCTGTAACTACCCATTTCTTTAGCTGGAGCCCAGCCGGTGACAGGTGGCACACAGAAGTCTGTTTGCATTCTGTATTTAAGTTATTTTCATTAACTGCTGTCTGACTGGGACGAGAACTGTTCCTTCCGTATCACAGCCGCCCTCTTTCTAGGATGGTTAAGAAAAGCTACTATTACTTGAATTCCTAAGTACATAGAGCAGGCTGCTTCCCCCAGGCTATTCTCTGCCTCAGGGGGTCCAAGATTGAAGGGCAGAGGACTTCACTGCTACTAGCACTTTACTCCAGGCTGCACCTCAACCAAAGGTTCATTTCCTAATGGCTTCGCCGAGACCTCTGCCAAGTCTAGAAGGTTAGGGACCAATTTACTTGTTCTCTATTCACTATTTTCCACTTTGCATCCTGAAAGTACAGACCACTAAAAAAACTACAGATCTAAATATTCCCACATGGGAAGCACAAGCAGGGACGCCCCTCACCTAGTTATTTTTGCTGCGTTTGTTAAGACGCAATCTATTTTCCCTCCTCAGCTATGTGACGCTGCCTAGTCCCCTTTTGCCCCTGAAGCCCACGAGCAGTTAGCCCTGCTCCGGTGCTCTTAGGTACCTCCAAGGCTGCCAGAGAGCTTTTCCACATGAGAGTGGTATTTATTCTAAGTTCATCCTTTGACGAAGTTCCAATAAATTTAAGGAAAATCCGTAGATCTTAATTACGTCCTTTATTTCCGTTGCATGGCAAACACAAGAAAGAACGAAAAGGTACATGATCTTTTCTTGCTCTAAGGCTAGGGACTGCCCTACAGGCCAGAAGTCCAATCAGGTGTCTGGGACTCTCCGGCTGATGGGAGAATAAGAGAGGTGCTCCTCAAAGAAACTGTTCTGGGCAAGGCTTGATTCATCCAGTGGGAGTGGCCTGACACATTGATGATGGAGAGCTTATCTATGGGTGCCAAGATGGGGGGCCTTTCTTATGAGGTTTCACTCTTCCCTCTACCTTCTTTGTTCAGTTTTAATAGTCAATTATTTCCTGGGCATTAGCTTGGCTCTCGTTATCTATTTTAAAACATTACAGTGAGGCAGCAACTCTTGAACATACATGTTAACTTAGGTTTCTGCTTTATCATTTTCATAAACTATTTCCATGGCACATCTCAATTAGAGGAGGAATCCTTACAAAACATTACAGGTAGAAAAATGAGTTTTTTTCAGGTTGGAAAATGCTCCTAAACTGCTTCATCTTCTTGGTCAAATTTTGTTTTTCAGATATGAGCCTCCCAAATTTAGCACTATATTCTGGTATACTCACTTAACAGCCCCAGTCCTTCTTGGAGTAGCACGGGGTGAGAAAGTAACAAAACCTATTACTTTAGTGTCTTTAAGAGGTAAACTGTGCAGGCTGATTTTGCTTTTCCAAAAGCAGTATCATCAAAACAGGAGCAAGGGTTCAGCTGGTAGAATGTAGCGGCCCAAGCGAGCCATCATTATTCCACCGCATTAAGCTGGAGTATGCACTTATGGATGCATTTCTTCATCTTGGTGAAATGGATTTAATGACATGGCTTGTATAATGGAGCAAATTATCACTACTCAATAAAAAGCAGAAGCGTGGGACTCAAGATGAGTTGCAGAAATCTTGTAAGAGCTGCCCCAACCCCCATGCATTGTCACCCGTGGTTCTCATTTCCTTTGGTGAAACACATACCAGAACCATGACGTAGTGAAAGAACATGGGTTTTCTGGCCTGGAAGCCCTGAGCTGGCACCCAATTCAGTCACCCGGGCACACTAAGTAAATTAATCTTGGCACCTCCATCTTCCATCTGTAAGACAGTGATCCTACCCACCAAAACTTGCAAGGCAGTGCCCGTGACTAAATTTATTTTGTCAGGAGCCTACTGTATTATCTGGCACTTAGGGACAGATTTATCTTGGCAGCCCAGTAACATCATCAATAAAAACACATAATTCTATGTACTAATACTTCTGACTTCAAACTATACTTCATATTCTCTTCGATAGTTTAACACTACATTCTGATAAATCTTGGCTCTGGCCGAGCTTATACTCCTGTTCCTATTCTTGTCTTTAAGTCAGTAAATCAAGAACACAAGTTATATAACAAACGTTCCCCTCCAGCTTTGGGTTTAACAGCAGGTAAAAACTAATTAGAATACTTGCCATACCTGAGCCGAAGTCAAGAGTCGGACACTTAACCAACTGAGTCACCCAGGCGCCCCTTAATAAAACTAAAAAAAAAAAAAAAAAAAAGAAAGAAATACTGGCAGAACGAGAATTCCAACTATGAAAGACAAAATACGTGTATTTACTTGTTTAGATTTGGGAGCCTAATTGCTCACAAAAGGATTTATAGAGGTTTCTTTATTGTTAAGCTGCAACATACATGGTTTAATACAACAAAAAAACATTTAATCAAGTGAAAAATAATAAACTGAACAATAAACAAATAAACACTCAAAACAAAATATTTTCCATTGGAAACATGTTAAGATGAATACGGGGTTTCATTACCATCTTACTGCAATTTTCTTATGTGTTTCTAGCCTACATACCCCATGTTTTCTGTAATCATGCAGGTGTGAATGGGAGTTTGAATGATTAAATACATGAAAAGTCCGTTTACTGCAGAGAATCATTTCACAAGGCAGCCAAACTGGGTTTTGAGAACAAAATTATTCAAGAAATTCTCCACGTATTTAGGTTCATTTTAGAATCCATGAACCTTAAGCTGTTCCTCCTTGACAATGCCAACCTGCAAAACAAAATTTAACAGAATCACTCTGAGAAATGTATATATTTCATCCCTAAGACAACATGGAGCACGGACTATAAAAAGAATCATTGTTAATAGTCTATTGCAACACTGTTACTTGTGGTGTTAACTGTTAACACTAAACAATTCCACACACACTTAAGATACCTTGACATGCCCCAAAACTCAACTGGCTATGTAATACAGGAATGATCACGTCATTCAAATGACAACATAAATGAATAAAGGTTCTCCTGCCTTCAAAATAAGTACTTTGTATTTCTCTTTCAATTGACCAATTTACCTCACTTATATGATTCTTTTCTTTTTTTTTTTCTACTAAGGAGGAAATATTCATGTTGCCCTTGAATACAATTTTGGAAACAATCTCAAGGTTGTACATAAAGCACCCAAGTACTCACCTCCAAAAGAAACTGGCAAATGTTTTTTCTTTGGTCACCTTGAAGCTGAATAACCTCTCCGTATTCAGGATGTTCAATCACAGTACCATTACAGGCAAATTTCTGGAGAAGTATATGTTTAACATAACTGAGTCAGATACAATGAGGTTTTATTTTCACCATAAGACTAATATTGACTATTTCAGTAGACCTGATCATGTTTAAGAAACAAGTTTTGTCCCCTGTAATCCCCAAGGCTCCCAAATTAATTTGCAAATGAATCAGCAGGAAACATAAAGGAAATGATTTTTACGGGGAACATCAAGAACTGAATATTTCATGTTTTGTTTGAAAGCCATGAAAATATTATTTTAAAATGGGAGACAACACAAATATCCGGGTATTAAGAGAATGAACACAGCTTTCTTGGGTCCAAACATTTTCACCCACATTGATTAAAAGTAAAGGTGTCCTATTCAGGAGTGCATCAATAACTATAGTTTAATCTTTTCTTCCCAACACCTTTACCTTTTTGAAAGCTTTCACAAGCTTCTTTTTGTCATAATCATCTGCAATGCCCTGGACAGTAGTCAGCGTCTTTCTGCCGTTCCGTTGCTGAATTCTTATATGAATGTAATCCTCAGTCCCTGCCGGGAGTAAGTCGTCACCCTTAGTTGCATCAGCAAAGGGGTCTGCAAATGGATACAAAAAAATATTCCAAAGCAGAAAAACATCTTTTAGTAAGTAATTTCCAGATGTAGGGCACACTACAATCTAGACAGCAAAGAAGGTTCTAGTGCCTCTGTTTTTGCGGGTGGGGATGGGAGGGGGTAATTGGGGTGGGGTATTAACAAAACCACCAAGATACTCTCACAAAAAGAGAAAAAATTTAAACAGCTACGTCCACGGACATTTGAATAGAAAACGTTGTTATAGGTAGACTGTTATCACTGAACGTAGTCCTCTAATGAGAAGAGCGGTTTTAAAAACCGTAATTTTATAGCTACTATAAAAATGTGCGTCATCTCGATTACATTCTGATGACAACAGAAACATTCAAACGTGTCCACCCCAATCATTTAACCGTAACGGTGCCTTAAAAGTAGAAAAGAAAAAGATACCTACATATACACGTACGCACATATACGTTATCTGTCAAGAGGCGTAATTTTACAAATTACTACGCAAACAGAGAAGCTGGACCGCAGCCCTGTGACAGATCAGAGGCCCGGATCCGCTTCTTTAACCAAATGCCCGCAGGAGCAGCTCCGAATCCGCTCCGACCGCCAATGGACGCCGATCCCCAGCCCCCGGCCCAGCACCCCCTCGCTAATGGAAGGGCAGGTCCAGGAGCGGCGGGCCAGGCTCGCAGAGGCGGCGGCTGGGGCGAGGCGGGAGCCGGGGCACGGACAGGGCAGGGGGCTCCGCGGGGAGGGGTGGGGGCCGCGGCCGTCCTCCAGGAGGGGGTCGCCAGGGGCCCAGTCGCCATTTTCTGGGCGCCGAGACAAAGCCCCACTCGGGTGCGGGCAGGGCAGCAGGGGGGCCCGTCCGGGCTGCGGGGCGGCCAGCGGCCCCGGCAAGGGTGGGTAGCGGCGGCCGGCTGGCCGGGAGGCGCGCGGGGGCAGGCGGCTGCGGTGGCGGCCGGATCTTACCGAAAGATTGGAGGTTCTGGATAGTGGACATGCGATACTAGTGTGAGGCCGGTGAGGGGATAAAATTCCTGCGGGGCCCGCCCGGATCACCGTGTCTGGAGGCTGCAGTGGCGAGAAAACGTAAATAAATAAGGAGACGCTTCGCCCCGGGGTTGGGATTCGGCTGGAGCGGCGGCGGCGGAAGCCGGGAGGAGGCAGGAAGAGGCGAAGGAGGAGGCGGAGGAAGAGGCGGCGGCCACGGAGGCTAAGACGCGAGAGAGGAGGCGGCGCTGTGGCTTCTCCCACAAAATGGCCGATGGAGGCTAGTTAGCCGCGCCCGCCGCCGCTCCCTCGTGACCCACCCGCGCCGGGCATCCTGGGACTTGTAGTTTTCTGGAGGCGGCAGAGCCCGTCCAACCTGGGGCCGGCGGGCTTCCGGGACCGCAATTCCCGGCAGGGAGCACGCCCTCCGGTGCGGACCCAGGCCCGGGAAAGATTGAGGGGGCTATGGAGCTGTCGGGGCCGACCCCGCGGGTTTGGGGGGCTGTGCACTCCCCGCGCGCGCGCCCTCTCCTCGACTTCCCTTCTCTCGCTGTACAGCTGCGGCACCGAGGGGTCGGTATGGGGGGACATTCTTCGTCAGTCGCCCTCGAGGCTTGGGGTAATAAAGGTAAAACCGAGGTGCAGAAGCAAAACAAGTACCCTAGCTCTGGCTTTCGAATCGACAGCCGCCACTCAGCACCTCCTGCATCGCGATATCGCCCCCCCCCCCCCCACTCTGACCCCGGCCCCTGGCCCCAGTTGCGGGAGCCACGTTAGTCCCTACGGGGGCTGGAGGTGAGAGAGCCCCTTTTACCACTCCCAACCCCCGCCCGGGTTGGGCTGCCCTCCGATTCCCTAGCGCGGTGGTTCTCAAACTCCAGCGTGCATCTCCCGGAGGCCTGGATGAAACACGGACTGATAGACCTTAGAATTTTCTGTTTCAGGTCTGCAGTGTGACCCGAGAATTGGCAACTTTAAGAAGCTGCCAGGAGATGCTGGTGTTACTGGTCTGGGACCACACCGCAGAATCACTGCCCTGCTTCACCAGGGGCCCGACATCCAGCGGGGGGCCAGTATGTGTCATCCGAACATACAAAAAAACCAGCGTGTCGACTTGGACACAGAACCTTGAATAGGATAGATAGGTGCCAGACGGAAATTGAAGGTGAGGTCAGCAAAAAGGTTAATTGATACAGAGTCAGGTACCAGCATCTTCTTATCCAGTGAGCTACACACAGAAAACAAACCTGAGACTTTGGGAATGGGCTCACCCAGGCAGGTGCTCAATTATTGGGTTGACTTTCTGGAAAGAAAGAGAGAGACTGAAATTTAGGGATTCTTAACTCTTTTTTTTTGTGCCATGGCAGTCTTGTGAAACCTAGGGACCCCTTCTCAGAATAATGCTTTAAGTGTATAAAATAAAACATGGAAGATTACAAAGCAAACTACTCATATTGAAATTAAAAACAATATGTTGATAACACAGTATTGTGTCTTTGCTAATGCATTAATTAACAAGATCTAGTAGCAGGTCTGACAAGTACTAGAATTTCAAAAAGGTGATGAAAGATATTTTAAGAGACTTGTGACATCAGAAATGTGATATGAAAATACCTGTTCTGTTAGTGCAAAGCGGCAGGTTCTTCTAATACTACTGTGATGTTGCCAGTATTCATAATGGGCAAATGCTAAATTTTGCTTAGAAGTTAGTGAAAATATTGATGTGATCTTTTTTTCCCATCCAATTTTTGGGATTCCCCCAACCCTGCAGTTTTATCTATGGACCAGGGGTCTGTAGACCCCAAATTAAGAATACCTGGATTTAATAATCTTTTGTGATTAACAGTGTTGTCCTTATTGAGTGATTACTATTTGCCTGTTGGACTTACAGTATTATTGATCTTCATAAGCATTCTGTGATATAACTCTATTGAAGAGATGTAGAAACAGAGGCTCTCACAGGTTAAATAAACTGCATTAAAAAATCCAATTCACGGGTGTCTGGGTGGCTCAGTCAGTTAAGCGTCTGCCTTGGGCTCAGGTCATGATCTCAGGGTCCTGGGATTGAGCCCCATATCGGGCTCCCTGCCGAGCATGGAGTCTGCTTCTCCCTCTGCCTGCCCTTTCCTCCAGCTCATGCGTGCACGTGTACACATACGCACGCTCTGTCTCTCAAAAATAAATAAAAATCTTTAAAAATTCCAATTCATAACTCTCAGGAATCTTACTACATTTTTAGTGTTCTAATCTTGATGTAAATGAATACTTTTTTTTTTTTTAATTCAAACTTGGGTGTAAGGTGTAAGAGCTGGTTCCAAAACAAGGAGAATCAAGCATTTTTTGTTGTCCCTTTGTTGATCACAGCTACGTGGTTTCTATTCTTTGGTCTTACAGCTCTATAAGCATGTTTTAAAGTAATTTTTAATACTATTGTAGGTGAAGCATAGGGTAAAGAAAATGCATATCTCTTTTTACTAGGTATCCATAGCCATTTTATATTACATTGTTTTTCAGAAGTAGACAAGGGTGGTCCAGTGAAGAATCAGATAACAAAGAGACATACAGAAAAAAAAAAAAAAAAATCCAGTACTTTAGGGATTTCAAGGTCGTTTCCCCTGGGAGGAGAATCCCTTTTTACTTCCTAGTGTTGAATCAGAAACCCCTAGAACCTCAGAAATCTTCAATACAAGCCAACTATATAGGTTAGATACAATTGTGATTGTCATCTTAATTTTTTGGACTGTCTGGTCATTGGTAGCTTTGGTTTTAGGCTGACACTGTCCAATACAGGAAGCACTAGCCACATGTGGCCTTTGAGCCCTTGCAGTGTGGCAGGTCCAAATTGATACATATTCTGTGTATAAAGTACACACTGGCCGTTCAGAGATTTAAATTGTTTCAATTTTTCCTGTTTCTTTTTACTTTTTAAAATGTGTCCACTAGAAAATTTAAAATTACATGTGGGCGGCTCACTGTTTCTATTAGACAGGTTGAGAGTAAAAGGATTGACCTATATGCACAGTTAATCATAAAAGGAATAAACTAAAGCATCTAATATCTAGTCTTTTTAGTTCTAGTAGGTACTAGCCCAGTTGAAGGTGATTATTTCCTGCATTATTTCAGAAAGGAGTATAGATCATTTGCAGAGAAGAGTAGCGTTGACTAAAACAATCAGGAAAGAATAGAAAAAAGGTGGAAGAATTGATAAATGAAAGCCCCAAGGCTAGAGTTAGAGCCCAGGTCTGGATCTTAATTTCCTAATGGTTAAGACAAAGAGAAAATCAGTAAGAAAATTCATATAGCTACAGGATGAAAACATACCAGTTGCGCAGGAGGAATGACTTTGCCTGGCCCTGAGCCACAGGAGCTGTTTTTCTTGGGCCCTCATAAAGGGGACACTGTGATGTAGTGGACAGCATCCCCAGCAGTTTGCCTACCGCGAAGACAATGGTGGGTCTTATGCAGCTGTTTTTTTATATCTGCTAGTTATGAAAATGTGCTATTTGGTTAGAACCTTGGGTCCTCATCCATCCTGCTGTGGCGGGCGGGTGAGAATGCAGCACTCAGATTTCCTGCTTCAGTGGGCATAATTGATCAACAGCCCCAGCCATTGCGCTGTGAATTCAACCTTGCGTCCTGCTGAGGCCACACTTCCTACTAGCTGCTCCCCGCCGATGACTGCATATGACAAGGACCCCAGGGCAGGCCTGTTCTCCAGATGAGGGATGCAACCGATGGGCCTGGATGAACTTTCCTAGCCTTGGGTTGAGATCTAAGACTCTTCTTATTCACCCCTTCTTCCCTCTCTCTTTCACAGGGTCACCTCCTCTGGCTCCTTCCTCTTTCCCCCACAGGTGTTCCACCAATAAATCTCCTGCACATCTAAACCCATCTCGATGTCTCTCAAAGGGCCCAAACTGCTACATCTAACCCCGTGCTGGGTGGGACAGAAGGTTCTGCTTCTGCAGTATACTCTTGCCCCAAGCTCAGAGGCAACAAGAAAGAGCATGAGTCTGAGTCCATCCTCGCATTTCCAGCTTATGCGTGCAGGGTTCCAGCTTGCTTGGATCTCTTCTTTCCCTTACCTTCCCATTGGAATCGGCATCAGATGCAGAGGTAGTCTTTCAGAAGCTGCTTAATGATCCCTCACAATTACATAAGCCAATTCCCTCTAACAAATTCCTTTCCGTGTATTTGCGTGTGTTCCAACAGAGAAGCAGAAACAGCAAGGTATGTATACAGGCACTCTCCTGTGTGGGTGTTGCATACTGTTCTCCTGACCTCTTGGGTGGTTTCTTCCTAGGCTTCATGTGATTTCCTTACATTCATGTGCTGATCAGTATTGTGCTAAATACTGGCGGAGGGCCCAAGAACTCTTCAGAGCTCCCCCTCTCTCTGAAGCTCTTTCCAGTATTCTGTGAACTCTAGTTGCCTTGGGCTCTTAACTTTTTCTGCTTAACTTAGGGAGGGAGTCTGCTGGGCTCTGCCTGTGTTTTCCTCGAAACTCTTTCAAGGCAGTGAGCTAGGGCAATCGCAGGGCCCACCTCATTTCTTTTCCATCTTTTAGGTATTGCTATCCTTTGATACAGAGTTTCTTGAAAAACTTGTTTATACTACGTCCTGTGTTTTGGTTATTTTAGGTGGAGAGTAGATTCACTTTGGTTGACCACAAAAGTCCAGTACATGTATTTTGAATGAATGAATGGGCTTCTCCTTGGCATCCATCCTGAGATTAAACCTTCTGCTATGCATGTGTCTGACACTTGGACCGTGCAGTGACCTTGCCAAATGGATGTGCCACAGTGGTGTAAATGTATGCGTGTGCAAAGTTTCTATCCACCAACGATGTAAATTTCTTATAGTACTAAAAACCTGTGCTTCAGAAGACTTTTAGAAATGTGTATTTCAGGGCGCCTGGGTGGCACAGCGGTTAAGCAGCTGCCTTCGGCTCAGGGCGTGATCCCGGCGTTATGGGATCGAGCCCCACATCAGGTTCCTCTGCTATGAGCCTGCTTCTTCCTGTCCCACTCCCCCTGCTTGTGTTCCCTCTCTCGCTGGCTGTCTCTATCTCTGTCGAATAAATAAATAAAATCTTTTTTAAAAATGTGTATTTCTATTTACTTTTTTAATAAGAGTTTATTTGAGAGAGCATGCATGCATGTGCGAGTGAGAGAGAGAATGAGAGAGAGAGAGAGAGAGAGCGGTGCTCCCACGAGCAGGGGGGAAGGGTAGAGAGAGAGGGAGAAGCAGGCTCCCCAATGAGCAGGGAGCCCGATGCAGGGCTCCATCTCAGGACCCTGAGATCATGACTTGAGCCAAAGGCAGACACTTAACTGACTGAGCCACCCAGGTGTCCCAGGCTTTTTTGTGTATTTCTAAAAGTACTATTTTATAGGAGGGAAACTTTGGGCAGGGAAATGAATTAGCCTATAAATTATGTTAACTGAATTTCTGTTATATTAGTTTGCTCATCTACCCACTTTTATACTTGAGAACTTGCAAATTTTCTTAGTATATCCAAGTACTGTCTAGGGCATTAAATATACTATGAATATTTGGTAAATATGAATTGACTCACTTTATGGCTAAAAAGAAGAAACACATTCTGAACTGAGGTGCACACCAGGTGAGCAAAGAGAATTGCTAGTGATATTTTGTAGTCTTCCATTGTGGGCCAGGAAATATGCTAAGCACTTTATATTATTTTTCACTCTTCATAATAAAGTGAAATGGGTTTTATTATCCTATGTTACAGGTGAGGAAAATGAGACTCAAGAAGTTTATTACTTCCACACACAAAGAATGTTTATTACTTCTTCAAGAATGCATAGCCAGTAAGTGGCATAGTCAGAATTTGAACCCAGGTTTGTCTGCCTCCACATCCCGTACTCTTTCTCCTATATTCTTATTCCTTTATGGAGGTTAAGCATACAGTTTGAAGCATACTATGTTTATGAGTATTTTTACAGGGCAAGAGTAAGCAAATCTGGCCAATTGAAAATATGCAGAACATGGACCGGTGAAGTACAGTTTCAGTGGTTGCTGATAAATGACCTAAAATCACTCACGAATATAGAAGTCACTAACACTTGCTTAAAGTGTACACTAAAGCTAATTTTTCATAATGCCGGGGTTTTTGTTCATAACAATTAGGTATAAGACCATAATGTTCTAATTGATTGGGAATAAAAAAGCGATTGGATCTTCCCTTCATCATAACCAAGGTAATATTTCTCAGTTCCCTAACCTTATCCAGCTTCTGAAACAGTGCTGAACTTCCTCCCTCCGTGAAGAGTGCAAGTGAGTCCATTGACCAGGTGATAGCATCAATCAGTCAGCCTTTGCTGAGTGTCTCCGTGCTTCGCACCCTGCCAGGTGCTGTGACAAGAGACCTATGTTTGAATCAATTAGGGAGTAATTCAGTGTATGCTGGAGGTCAAAGGTTGGAAATATAAGTTCACTGATTATTTTTTAAAAAGTGAATTTGTGTCATATTTTGTATAAAATTCATTTATTCTCTTAAGGAAAATATACGAATTTCCAGCTGATCTTTACAAAATTCAGAAACACTGGTAGCAATTGCTCTATCTTAGCTGAAGGACAGTTCTTGAATTTGTCACAATACCTTTTATTTCTTATTGTCCCTTTAACATGGAGGCTGAGTGCCCATTGTCATTGCCATTATCAGTTGCCCAGAACACCGCCTGACTCACTAAATGGTGGTGGCCTTGGTTTGCAGCCTCTTGCTAGAGATTTAGAGAAGGCATCATTGAGCCTTTGATGCATTTTCTTTAGCTCCAGCAGCCTGAGAGTCAAGGGGCAGTGGGGAAGAAATGGGATGGATTTTAAGATGTAGAACTGATTTTGGAAGAGAATCTGTAGTTGTGTATCAAAACTAGATGTTGAGAGGGAAATATTGATCAGAGGAGTATTTCAGGAAAGAAATCAGTAGAAGGTCAGTAGGGAGAAAGGCAGTTACTTCAGTTACAAACAGATACATAGAAGGAGGGGGAGGGAGGGAGGGAAAGAGGGAGGACAGGGAGGAAAAGGCAGGCAGGATGCTCTGTGGAAAGAATTGCACCCATTTGACAACAAAAGTGAGGAAAGCCGAGACACAGTGGACACTTACCCAGGTAGAGTTTAGGACTTGGTCAAATAGAGGCTCACCCACTGTTTTAAAAAAGATAGGTTAGCTGTCATATTTCACATGAAATTTCAGATATCTGTCTGCACTTAAGAAAATCTACATTGACAGCTTATCTTAAAAAAAAAAAAATCCGTCAAGGCTGATCTGTGGATACTTCACTTCTGATTGCCCAGGCAGTGGGATGATGGGAATGGAATTGTGTGAATGGAATTATGATGAAAAAACAAACAAACAAAAACAACCAATGAGTTAAGAAAAAAAAAAAAAAAAGAGGTGGAGCCGTATGTGACCTGGATTGTTCCACCTTAGGGGACATTTTTGGGAAGAGTTAGTGCCAAGTGAAAGGACAGAGTCATGAAGGAAGGAATTTGTGCCTTGTATTAAAAAGTTAAATTGAACCATTTGGTTGGAGAGAGCATCTGGTAGTACAGAATTTTTGGCTTCTCTTCTGATTTGGGTTAGTCCAGCGTACATAATACATCAGCAGTTGCCGTTCTGTGTGTTGCTGTTCTGTGCTGGGATTTGTGGCAGAGATTGTGGGTTGCTACTGGATATCCGTCTTCCCCTCCTTTCTTAATAAAACAGAGCTCCAGTTTTATTCTGGGCTGCAATGTGCCCAGCTAAAAGAATATACTACATTTCAGTCTTCCTTGCTAAGATGTGGCCAATGCAACGTAGGCAGAAATGTTGAGGGGGCTTTCCAAAAAATCTCTTAAAGGAAGCAGACTCGGTTCAGAAAAGTGTCCATTTGCTCTCCTTTCTGCTTCCTCCCTGCTGCCTAGAAAGGAGACAGGGTGCTGGAAGCGCAGCAGCCATCTTGGACAATGAGGTAACCTCACCATATGGACAGACTGCAGCTGGTGATGCAGAAGGATAGAGGGAGCCCGGGGCCATGGACTGCCCGTCTCTGCTCTTGTTACGTGACAGAAGGAACCCCATGTGCTTAAGCCTCTGCTATTTTGGGTTTTCAGTTAAATGAAGTGGAACCAGCCTGAAGAGTGTGCTGCGAGAATGGAAACCCCAGGACTCAGGGAAGCTGGGCACGCACTTTCCTAGTGCCCCCTGTTGGTGCTGTCTGTGGCCTGGATTATGCCTTCTGTGGTAACTGTGATTCAGGAGAGTTGGGCCCACTACAAAGTACAGGACATGCTAGAAACAAACTGACCGTACCTTGTGTCTCCTCTCACTTCAGAGGCCACATGGCAGGGCAGATGTCCATCAGCTGTCTTGGGCTCAGCACATCTTCGCAAACAACGGTGACAGACGGTGGCCTGCGGGAGTTTTAAGGGGAAGAGTTGATCACATTTCGCCTTGTTTGTAGTCTGCCTTGCAAACAACACGCCTGGATTCTCACCCTGAAACTGGAAGCAGAGTTCCTAAAGTTCAGGTTTTAAAAGTCTGAAATCAAATAAACATTCTTTGGCTTTTTATAATTTGGTTACATATGTTGGAGGGTTAACATGCAGCTAATGTCCACAACTGCAGGCATACACGTTACGTTATTAAAGTACTGTCATGCTGGTGGGCAAATAGGTGCTGCCCAGCCTCCCCAGCCCCTGCTTCTCCTTTCCGACCTCTTAGACCACTGCCTGGGCAAGCGGCTGAAAGGCGGATGCCCAGCAGCAGGGCCTTCCCGAATCTGGTCACGATCGACTTTTAAAATTAGGCATCTGAGCTCACAGTGTTCATTTTCCCAGCAATGTGCTCATTGCTGCCCGATTTTTGTCAGTAGTTTGGTGGAAACGTGGTGGAGGGTGATGTTCTAGATTTTCCAGAGTCCAACCCTGGATCAAATCAGGTCAGCAGAGGAACTGAGAACGTGAATTTCATTTCAGTTTGTTCCTGTCGCCTCCCACCCTCTTGAGAACTGGTCTTGCTGAATTGTGTGTCGGGTGATGTCATCAGCCTGTGCTGAGAGACAGGGGAGGAAGCGGCACAAATGACACTCACTGTCATCTGTCTTACAGAACGTCGTCAAGCTGTGTTGGTTTGTATCACAGCGTCTATTTATAAGAATCCTCAGAGACTTGGCTAACTGGTTTTAGAAGCAAAAACGGTTGTATTAGTCCTGGAAAGCCATTCTTTTTCATCTTAGAAACCTGTCTGTAAGTGTCCAGTCTTCTCTTCTCCCCGTCTTTGTATGTGTGCTTCCAATCATTCTGGAACGAGGCAAAGAAATGAAGGAAGAAAGGGGGAAAATACCTTAAGTTATGAAAAATCAAAGCAGGGAGATGATCAAAGGAACCCAAATACACAGGCATTTTGTGTTTTTTTCCTCAGCAGAATTTCAACATTAACTTATCGCAGATTTATATCGGGTAATAATTACGTACTTCGCTTTTCAAAGCTCCCGAAGTACAAACAGTACCTGAAGAGGATATTCTTTTTAAGTGCCATGTCTACAGACTTCTAGGCTCTTCTTACCACCATGTTTTTAGAAACAACCAGCACAGTTAGGGCTTTGTAGAATGATATTTGGACACTTAGCTTTCATTCGAAGGTAGGCAAAATAAAAATGTCTTTGCAGGCTTTGTCCCAATTTGCCTTTTGCCAAACAGGGAAAATCTGTTGTTCGTAAGTTCCATAAACATGTAAGCTAGGCATACCCAAGCACTGTGTCTTCTGATATTACAGTTTCTTTTTTTCCTTTTGTTAATAAACAGATTCAAGTGTCATCCCAAGTAACTCTGGGCTGTCCTGTACCCTACTTACGATTTCCAAGGATTCTCTGGGCGTCTGCATTCTTCTGATCATCTCCTACTTTCAATTCTTACTCTGGTTGAATTCTTTGCCCCAAAGAATTTTTTGCTCCTCCTCCCTTACTTCCCTAAACAGTGCTAACACAGGGTTATAGTGTGTAGCACTTCTATGGAAGAATTGGAGAGAACCCAAGAGTCACGCAGGCTGGGAATCGACTTCCAAGTTCAGGGTTGGGTATGGTTGCCTCCTCCTCAGATCCCTCCCGCTGTCACGTCACTCTTCCTCTCCCTGTGTTCTGCGAAAGGAAACCACTCACCAGGGGAAAATGAACATTTTCTGGTACCTTATCCTGCAGAGTGATTTAACGCCCTCCCTCAAATCCCCACCGATTTCAGCAGAAAGGCCTTTCTATGCTGGAGTCTGCCATTACATAGTGGCAATAATGGCAAAAAATAGCAATGTTGTATATTATATTTTGCAATAAGTTCTGGAAAAGCAAATTCTTGGGCAGCATTCTCTCTTCATTAACTGGGACCCATGAGTTCTGGGGACCTTATGGTTTGGGGGGAGAAATCTGGAATCTGTAGCATAATAGACAATCTTACTAGGTATTTTTGGGCTGTTAGTAGGGTAGCTAATTTAAAAAGTCCAGTTAAGATCTATAGCAGTGATAGACATACTATATTTTGTATTTTACTTAAATACAGAATTTAATAATCTTTTGATATTGGGCTATTCGATAAAATTCGATAAAATTTCGATATATTTTTTTTTTTATTATTGGCTTACTGATTGGAGCTCCCTGGTGTCACAAATTCTACCTATAATACATCGGTTACAGTGTCCTGTTTTTGTGTTATTTATTTATGAAGATCTATTATTTATTTATTTTAGAGAGACAGATAGAATTGGGGGAGAGGGGCAGAGAGAGAAGAGAGAGTCTCAAGCAGACTCCACACTGAGCAAGGAGCCTGAGGCGAGGCTTGACCTCATGAAAACCAAGAGGTAGACACTTGACTGATTGCACCACCGAGGCACCTTGTTTTTGTGTATTTCAGGTAAGAACTTGAAGAGTTTTTTTAAGCTATCAATGCAAAATCTGTCTAGATCTTTATGGCTACTTCATACCAGTATTTGTTGGCCTTATTTGCACTCTACTTGACCAAAATTCTCTAGCAATTTGCTTTTATCTAATTTTTCCGAAGTCGTCAATATATTTCTCTTAGAAGTGACAACTGTCTTTCTTTTTGCACTCGATTAATCAGTTTCATTTTATTGGAATTAAATAATTACAGTAACACGTAAAATTGCACCCACAGATTTGGGAGCAAACATGACTGACTCCTGGTAAGCATGTGTTTCATGTGGTGGAGGCCAGGTGTGTCAGGGCCAGACTACGCAGCAGCATCGGGGCAGGGGCATGTTCCACAGAAGGAAGGTGGCCGTTGGTTTGAAGAGTTGGTTAGTGAGGGTCCATTATGGGAGCTTCTCTCCGAGCAGATTAATATTAATAACCAAAGACCCAAGGGCTACCTCTGTCTACCAGGTATATGACTTCATGGATGTAACATCATCTCTCTGCATCTCAATTTCATTTGTGAATTATGGGGGGAGAAAAGAGAATACTGGCCAAACCCACCTGCTAGGAAAATCAAATGAAACAATAATAATGTATGTAGGTAATAATGTATGTAAATAATGAAATAATAATAATGTATGTAAAGCTCTTTTGAAATAGTAAAACGCACAAATTTTTGTTACTATAGGTTTTTTTTATTCCTTCACAGTATTTGATAGCTGTGGGGAAATATTTGTTTGGGCTCTCTCCCACCTTTTCTTTTGTTTATGATGACTGATATTCTTGATTTTTAGTTTAACTGGAACCATATGCAATGTGGAGAGCCTAAGTCACCCGTAAATTGTTGTCCTGATAACGAGTTGCCTTTTCCTAAATACAAAGAACAGCCATTCCAGATTTCAGTTTAAGAAACAAATTTGGTTCCAGTTAGAAACCAAGACATGTGCTGGGTCATCTGGCGATGGGAAGGCCCCCAAACAGAAGCAAGACTTGTTCCCTGTACTATACATATATTTCAGTGTTTGAAACTTAAGACTCTGATGGTTTATCTAAGCATACAACCATTCTGGCTAAAATGTCCAAACCAGAGAGTTTTTATATGTATTTTATATATGTATTATTTATTTATACTTGTATATATTATATATTTTATATAGATATTATTTCATTAAGTGAAGGTAAATGAAGTAGGTGTTAACTATCTTATGTTTACATCACAGGAAGTTAAGGCTGTGAGGGGTTAAGAATCTTGCTCACACTCACGTAGTTCATAGTAAGTGTTTGGGCTGAGCCTTGAATCCAGGGCTTCTGATCCAAATCTCATGATGTCTTGTATGCAAACTCTCTCTTACAGAAACTGGGTAAATATACCTAAATGATTCACAGAGCTGGAGCAAACAGAAATAATTACAGAGTGTCTGAAAAGTCAAGAAACATAAGGATAAATTCATTTTTAGAAGCATATTAATTACATTCTCATATAATACACTCTTAGAATATTTTTTCAACTCCCAGAAAACATTTCAGGTAAAATACCTCCAAGCTTAAATCAGTAGGTCCAATCTGTTTTTATTCTGAAAAAGTACAATGAATACCTCTTTATGTTTCTAGACCTTTTGGACACTCTATTGTGTCCAGGTCACTTAGAAAAATTAGTAAAAAAATCTCAACTTATTATGAGCACTTGATTATTTTATTAGCAACATGTGATATAAATGAAATACTTGAAACATTATTAAGTGAGAATGATTTAATTCTTTTTTTATCACTGAAAATAGTAGAATTCTGGTACAGCAGAACTCATTCTTTTGAATATTTGCACAGGCCAAAAGTAAAAGCATGTCTCTAGGGGCACCTGGGTGGCACAGCGGTTAAGCGTCTGCCTTCGGCTCAGGGCGTGATCCCGGCATTATGGGATCGAGCCCCACATCAGGCTCCTCCACTATGAGCCTGCTTCTTCCTCTCCCACTCCCCCTGCTGTGTTCCCTCTCTCGCTGGCTGTCTCTATCTCTGTTAAATAGATAAATAAAATCTTTAAAAAAAAAAAAGCATGTCTCTAGAAAACTACTTAAACTACAGTAGGAACTTGAATGACAGGTCATTAAAAACAATCGTAATAATAAAAGGTTATACAATCTTTAAAGAGAAGGGGATAGTAATTGGCTTAGGATGGCTAACTCAGCATCTTTACCATCAAAAAGTCCCTGATGATGTCAGACAAGACATATTTCGGGACAGAATAAATCTAGCACTGGACAAGAAGGTATACCATCTATGGATTAGACATTTCCTTCCTCCTGAAGGAAAACAGGTGGAAATCAGTTGGTGGAATAAACTGCATGTTTAAGTACTGGCACCACTGGCTTCTTAAACATCATGGAATACTTTGAAAATTTGGAGATTTTGAACCCAAAGTTCTATATTTAAAGGCAAAATAAAGGCCTTTAAAGCATTTCTAAAACATTCAAGAACTCAGAAAGTTTTCTTCCATAAGCAATATTGATGACACAGTCCAGAAAAATTAAAAGCCCAAAGAAAAGAAAGAAATGGGACAAAAGAAATGTAAGTATATAAAGAAAACAGTAAAAATTGTGGTTGTGTCTAAATAATATTGGTAGGTAATCGAGAGTGAAATATTTTATGGGTAATTTCTAGAAGAATAGAAATTCAATGGACTTTGTAATCCAACAAAAGGCAGGGAAAAGGATAAAAGCAAGAAGACATCATGTAGTGAGCTAAAAACATTAAATTGTAATGAAGCAGAAAGTACCTAATTATCAGTAATCACAACAAATGTGAATGTTATATTTTTCAGTTTTAATGCCTTAATTGAAACCTCTGGTTTCAATTAAATTAAATTAAAAAGGGTTGTAAAGGGGCACCTGCGTGGCTCAGTGGGTTAAACTTCCGACTCTTGATTTTGGCTCGGGTCATGATCTCCGGGATGTGAGATTGAGCCCCAATTTGGGCTCCCCGCACAGCAGGGCAGAGTCTGCATGAGATTCTCTCTCTCACTCTCCTTCTGCCCCTCTTCCCTGCATTCTCTCTCTCCCCTTAAAATAAATAATTAGAAAAAAATAATAAAAAAACAACCAAACAAAAAATAAATATAATAAATAAAAATAATAAAATAAGTAACTAATAAATCTTTTATAAAATGGTTGCAAAACTTTAGCTTCTATTTATGACACATTTAAAGTCAAATGACAAAGAGAAATTGAAAAATTTTACTGCAAGCAACTGCTAATCGAAAAGTAGGGTATGATAATGTTATGAGGAAAAATGAATTCAAGAAGAATCATATTAAACAAAACAAAGACGAATAGTTCATATGGATTCAAGTTATATCAAACCATGAATGAGTCATACACTTTTATATCCCTCATAACTCTGCAAAATACACATAAAGCAAAAGGGGAGAAAAATATGGAGAAACTGATAGATTTTCAGTCTTAATGAGATATAGAAATGCACCTACTTCAGAGATGGACAGATGAAAGTTAAGTCAAGATTTAACTGATTTTAGTAGTATAGTTAACACGTTTGGCCCACGGCATGTTCACAAAAATCTGTCATGTGTATTTCATAAAAAGAATTCTACAAAATTCAAAATATAGAAATCATATAGGATATATTATTTGACCAAAAGTCAAAATTCAACAAATTAGTTATTAACCAAAGAAGGTAGCCAAAACAAGCTAGTTACTTGGAAATTTTAAAAAGCATATACTTCTAATTAATTCTTTTTTTTTTTTTTAAAGATTTTTTTTATTTATTTGACAGAGATAGAGACAGCCAGCGAGAGAGGGAACACAAGCAGGGGGAGTGGGAGAGGAAGAAGCAGGCTCATAGCGGAGGAGCCTGATGTGGGGCTCGATCCCAGATCGCCAGGATCACGCCCTGAGCTGAAGGCAGACGCTTAACCGCTGTGCCACCCAAGCGCCCCTCTAATTAATTCTTAAATTAAATAGGAAAGCAAAATTGAATTTATAAATTATGAAAGAATTGATTTTTTTAAAAGATGTTATTTATTTATTTGACAGAGAGAGAGACAGCCAGCGAGAGGGAACACAAGCAGGGGGAGCGGGAGAGGAAGAAGCAGGCTCCCATGGGAAGAGGCTGACGTGGGGCTTGATCCCAGAACTCCAGGATCACGCCCTGAGCCAAAGGCAGATGCTTAAGGACTGAGCCACCCAGGCGCCCCGAAAGAATTGATTTTTAAAGCAATATAGATCCAAACTTAGGGAATATAGCTAAAGCAGCATTGGGGGAAAACATGTAGCATTACTCATACTTATGAGAGAACATGGAAAATAAATGGATTATATTTTCAACTCAAGTGCTAGAAAAAGAACAACAAAATAAGTCCAAAAATGTGGGGGGAAACCCCAAAATAATAAAGAGAAAAGCAAAAGTTAATAAGTCAGGAAAAACAAGAGTAGTTGATCAGTATAACTTATTGATCAGTAAGAAGCCAAATTTTGTTCTTTTAAAAGACTTTTAAAATAGACAAACACTTTGCAGTTGTGATCAAGAAAAAGGGAGGGGGCGCTTGAGTGGCTTATGCGGTTAGGCAGTTAAGCATCTGACTTTGGCTCAAGTCAGGATCTCAGGGTCTTGGGATTGAGCCCTGTGTGGGGCTCCCTGCTCGGTGGGGAGTCTGCTTCTCCATCTCCCTCTGCTTCTCCCCCTACGTGTGCTCCCTCCTTCTCTCTCTCATAAATAAAATCTTTAAATAAATAAAAAAAAAGAAAGAAAAAGGGAGAAGTCTTATAAAGATAACTTTGATAATAAGGAAGAGATGTAAGTACAGATACAGATAACTTTAAAAATGATGAGAGTTCTGTGCTTGTAAACCTTATAGGAATAAATGTGAAAATCTAAATGCAAGGATGATTTCCCATAAATTCCTATAATTGGTTTATAAGAAGTTAGAAGGGAGAATATATCTTTTCCTTAAAAATGAACCTGGCCCAAATAGTTTTGAATAGTCGAGTTCATCAAACATCAAAAATCCCATGTTATATAAAATGTCAAAAGCATAAAAAAAGATGGAAACCCTCCTAACTTATTTTAGAACTCTAAAAGCAAAGATGACATAAAAGAAATAGTTTATAATAGCATCAAAACTAATAAAATATTAGCAATAAATTTAACAAAATAAGTGCAAAACTTATACTTTTAGAACTATGTAACATTCTTGAAAGACATTAAATATTAAATGGAGAAACATCTTATGCTCATTGATCAAAAGACTTAATATTGTTAAGGTGATAATCTACCCCCAAACTGATCTACAGATTCAACACAATACCCATTAAAGTTCCAGCTGGCTTCTTTGCAAAAACTGAAAAGCTGATCCTAAAATTTATATGGAAATTTAAAAATTCATATTTAAGAAATGTAAATAGATAAAACAATCTTGAAAAAGAACAGCAAAGTTGGAAGATTCATACTCCTGATTTAAAATTTACTCCAAAACTATAGTAGTCAGGACACTATGGTACTGGCAAAGGATAGAAATCTAGGTCAGTGGAATGGAACTCAGAGTTCAGAAAAAAACCCTTAAATTTATGGTCAATTGATTTTTTTTACAATGGTCACAGGACAACTCAATGGAGGAAAGAATAGGTTTTTCAAACTATCCAGTGTTGGGACAACTGGATATTCACATGCAAAAGAATGAAGTTAAACTCTTACATCATACACAAAAATCAACTCAAAATGGACCATAAAGCTAAAGGTAAGAGGTAAAATTAGAACATTCCTAGAAGAAAGCGTCAGTGTATATGTATGTTCATGGCATTGGATTAGGCAATGGTTTCTTAGGTATGACACCAAAAACATAAATAATGAAAAAAAAAGATAAATTAGGCCTCATCAAAATTAAAAAATCTTTTGTGCTTGAAAGGATGCCATCAAGAAAGTGAAATGGTAACCCACAGAAGGGGAGAAAACATTTGCAAATCATATACCTGATAAGAGAGTTGTACCCAGAATACCAAGGAACTCTTACAACCGTATAATAAAAAATAATCCAATTAAAAATAGGCAAAGGATTTGAACAGACATTTCTCCAGAGAAGATACACAGACGCCAAATAAGCACATGAAAAAGGTGCTCAACATCATTAGCCATCAGGGAAATGCAAATCAAAACCACAGTGAGATACCACTTCACACCCACTAGGATGGTTACTATCAAAAGGAGAGATGCTAGTAAGTGTTGATGAGGATGTAGAGAAATTGAACCTTTCATACATTGCTTGTAGGAATGTGGAATGTCTTTTAGAAAACAACCTGGTAGTTCCTCAAAAGGTTAATCACAGATTTGTAATATGGCCCAGTTATTCTACTCCAAGGTATACACCCAAATGAAAACCTATATGCTCACAAAAATTTGTACATTCATAACAGCATTATTCATAAGAGTCATAATGTAGAAATCACCCAAATGTCCATCAACTGATGAATGAGTGTAAGCAACAGGTGGTATATCTGTAGATATTCAGTCATAACAGGAAGGATACGTGCTACAACATGGATCAACTTTGGAAAAATTATGCTAAGTGAAAGAAACCAATCACAAAAGACCACATATTATACGATGCCATTTATGTGAACTGTCCTGAATTGGCCAGTCTATAGAGACAGAAAGTAGACTAGTGGTTGCCTAGGGTTGGGGGTACATGTCAGGGGAGATGGGTGGTTGCCGCTAATGGGTTTCTTTTTTGGGTGATGAGAATGTTCTAAAATTGATTGTAGTGGTGGTTACAGGAACTCTGTAAATATACTAAAAACCATTGAATTCTACACTTTATTATTTTTTTAAAGATTTCATTTATTTATTTGACAGAGACAGAGATAGCCAGCGAGAGAGGGAACACAAGCAGGGGGAGTGGGAGAGGAAGAAGCAGGCTCACAGCAGAGGAGCCTGATGTGGGGCTAGATCCCAGAACGCCGGGATCACGCCCTGAGCCGAAGGCAGACGCTTAACCGTTGTGCCACCCAGGCGCCCCTGAATTCTACACTTTAAATGGGTGAATTGTATGGTATATGAATTATATCTCAACAAAACTGTTATAAAAAGAAAGTAATCAAAAAAAGTGAAAATCAGTTTCTCTTATTCACTGTCACTATATTAAATAAAATATTAGCAAACCAAGTCAGCACTATATCAAAAAAGAATATTATTCTTTTGATATAAGGACATGCTAGGGTAATCAGTCATAAATAAATACGTTATTATAATTGCAGTAAAAGATTCGGCATTTAATATATAAGGATTTAAATACAGGATTTTGCCGTTTTGGAGGAGGAAAAGAGAGAAGTGTTTACCAACCCTCCACACTGCAAGCCTTTTTTTTTTAATAAAGATTTTATTTATTAAAGAGAGAGAGTGTGTGAGAGAGCACAAGCTGGGGGGAGGGGCAGAGAGAGAGGGAGAAGCAGACTCCCCACTGAGCAGAGAGCCTGACATGGGGCTCAATCCTAGGACCCCAAGATCATGGCCTGAGCCAAAAGCAGACGCTTAACCAACTGAGGCACCCAGGCACCCCCATACTGCAAGTTTTTAACACATCCGAATGACAGACTTTCACAGCACAAATATAACCAAGACCACTAGTGGGAGTTGCCTTTTAGTTAGTAAGGTTGGAGGGGCTTTGGGATGCTCAGCAGGGGAATGGAGACTTGGTGATACTCAAGTGGAGGAGATGGAGACCCGCATATCTCAGATGGAGGAGATGAGACCCCTGACAGCACAGGAAAGAAAGGTCGACATCATAGGTACAAGTCAGCTCATTTCAAAAAGGCTCTTTGGAAAGGGGTACTGATAATATACATTTGGAAAGTGGCACCAAGGCTCTAACTTCTAGTTAAGGGTATGATGCACTACCATGCGGGAGGACTGATCCCTCTCTTCCCCAATACACTGACAAGTTAAGTGATCCAAGCTCTGTGGTCCTCTTTAATAAGGTGAAATAAAGAGTGATTTTATTTTATTTTATTTTTTAAAGATTTTATTTATTTGACAGAGAGAGAGACAGGAAGAGAGGGAACACAAGCAGGGGGAGTGGGAGAGGAAGAAGCAGGCTCCCAGCAGAGCAGGGAGCCCGATGCGGGGCTCGATCCCAGGACCCTGGGATCATGACCTGAGCTGAAAGCAGATGCTTAACGACCGAGCCACCCAGATGCCCCTAAAAAGTGATTTTAATCAATCACCTTGTTCTGTTCTCCAAGAACAGTACCCCCCACCCTCAGCCTTTGTCCCCAGTGTGGGAAGGACCAAGGACCACAGTGTGGGGGTTAAGGCTGCATGTTATATCATCCCATATGTTTTCTGGAAGTGGGATGATACAGGAGGTTGTTGTGTCTAATTTCAAGGATAGACCAGTGACCTTTCCAAGTCTCAAATTTATGCTGATATTTTCATTGTAATGATAGCTTCCCTGAATTCTTTCCTTAGCTCACTTAAATATAAGAGCTGCTTAATCGATTCTATTACTCTTTTAACCGAGTATATTATTTTTTTATATACGATATGCCCATATCGTAGTCTGCCCACCAAGGTTTGTAATCCCAGACCAACCATGCCCTTATGTTACCGGCCTGCACAAGGCTCTGGTAACAGCCACATTGAGATGCAAACTCTAGTTCCATGTCCTTATAAAATCTTATTTAACTGATATCATGCTTTTTAGGTTTCGTTGATTCCTTAGGCCATTAGGTCTACCTTCCGACTCTTATATTTAATCATCTTACCTTATTGGAAACATTTTCTGTATTTAATGGACTTACAATGCTGGTAAAACCATCTCACCCAAGATTCATTCTTCCTTCCTTCCTTCCTTCCTTCCTTCCTTCCTTCCTTCCTTCCTTCCTTCCTTCCTTCCTTCCTTCCATCCTTGGCAGGATTGATCTCGTCTAAGCAAACAATAAAGACATACTCCTGTGACAAAACAGTAATAGCTTGCATTTACCGAGTGTGCATATGTGCCAGGTCAGGGCTAAGTGCATTACACACAATATTTCTGTTTTCATTAGCCAGCCTCATTTTAAATTCTAGACCAGAAATCTCAAAAGTGCAGTCAGCACCTCACTTCTTGCTCTACTTCCTAAGATGTTCTTTTTCTCACTACAGTGATGATTTCAGACCTTTTCTCTCTTTGCAACACCCAACCTCTTCCCCCATATTCATCCCAGCTGAAGGCCTTACTCATACTTTATTAAGAATATAGAAGCAAGCAGATGGGAACAAACATCATCTAGCCAACCAAATCTCCAAATTTCCTTGCATTTTGTGCCTCTGCTCTCTGCTTCTTGTTAAAATGGATGAAGAATCCCTGTTTTCCTTCTTTGTCTTTTCTAGGACGTTGCTCTTGGAAGAATCCCCTTCTCTTCCTTGCATTTATAATGTCTTTCTCTCTATAGTATAGTTCTACCAGGATGCAAAAATTCTCTATCATCCTCCATCCTGAAAAGACAAAAATGAAAACCTCCCTTGACCTCATTCCTTTTCTTATCAGGACCCATTTCTCTGATCTTCCAAAGAGTTACCTTACTCTCTTCACTTGCTCAAGACCTATCTCTCCTAACCCCCTCCAAACAGACTTCTCTTTCCATAGCACTGAGTGCATTCTTGCCCAAGTTTGGTTGACCTTCACATTGCCGGTCGAACGTCATTTCACATTTTTTTTTCTTACTGGACTTCAGTATTTGATAAAGTGAACTACTCCTTTCCTCTTTTGGCTTCGATGACATCACCCTCTCTTGGTGTTCTTCCATATCGTCTGTCACACTATTTCCAGCACCGTTGCTGTCCTTGTCTGCTCAGACTATGCCAGTGTGATCATTAAGATAGGAAGAAAATCAGAAGATGGAGTTTTGGATACCAAGGAGGTGTGTGCATCCTAGAGGCTGGATTAGGAGTGGTAGTCACCAGCAGAGGAGAGTTGAGTCCAGTGGCCTGGCAACCTCACAGATGCATTCAGGGGCATCATGGTGTCAGGATACGGACAGAGCTGAAGTAGAGGGGGTAGCTATTTCCAAACACTTGGGGACCAGGGAGGGGCTCAGATCAGTCCCATTTGGGTTATACTGGTTACAACAAGCTACCAGCAAGAAGGAAATGCATTAGAATTTCCCCTTGAGCTCAAGAATAAAGAGAAAGAGGAAATTATTCTGCATCAAAAACACCTTTGAGGAAGGGAAACAAATGTGGGCAATTATGTAAATAAAGCCATTCAGCCTTGAGAAATGGGTAGGACCGGGAGAGGGGGTGAGAAAACAGATTAAGTAAAGAAAATCCACTAGTCACTTCAGCTCACCTTAATTCTATTTGCATATTAGACCTCTTTTTTTTTTTTAAGATTTTATTTATTTGACAGAGAGAGACAGCCAGCGAGAGAGGGAACACAAGCAGGGGGAGTGGGAGAGGAAGAAGCAGGCTCATAGTGGAGGAGTCTGATGTGGGGCTTGATCCCAGAACGCTGGGACCACGCCCTGAGCCGAAGGCAGACGCTTAACGACTGCACCACCCAGGGACCCCTGCATATTAGAACTCTTTAATGATAACACTCCTTAACAGAAACACAAAAATTTGTGGAGCTGTCAATAAGAGCAATTGGTTTGGAGGGAAACATTATTGTTTCTTGGTGTATAATTCCAAAATGAATAAAGGACCCCACGCAATGTAACAGACAATATTTTCATTTTTCACAGTAAGCACATTAACAGTGAAAACAGAGTAAGATTTGTCTTCATGCGTGAGATAGGATGTTGTGAAAATATTCTAAACCATTGGCCATAAACCCAGTCCCCTTGTTGTATAGCCGGGTGCTAAATTACAGTAGTGGTGGAAATGGTACAACCAGTCTTCTTTTAGTTACTCAGAGTGATAATTTTAGGTGTCTTTCAGAGCAGCTAATTAAAAAGTGTGGAGATTGCAAAATCAGTTCACACAAAAATATGAGCAAACTTCAGAGTAAAAGAAAGTACTACTATATCCCATATCTGTTCCACTGTTTCAGCTAATGGAGCTGCCACCGACCCAACAGCCCTAGCAGGAAATCTGGGGGCCTACCTACCCTTCTTTCCTTCTCTCCATTCTTTCTGCTTCGTTCTTTGAGTCAGCCTCCAACCCTTGAACACCTGCTTTCAGCCTCACTATTGCCTTGTGCCTGGGTCGGGAGGTGGTTATGTCATCCGTGGGTCCCTTCCCCGCCTCCACGCAGACTCTGATTCTTGAGTTCAGCCAAGAAAGACTTCAGAGCCAAACTCTCAAGTAAGCAAGCCTTGATTAGAAAGTTCAAAAGTGAAAGCACACTCTCAGAATGGGAGAACAGGCAGGCTCAGAGATGGCAACTGTATGAGGGGTTGGTGTTGTCTTCTCTTTTTATGCTTGCATTGGTGAAGGGTCATAGCTAGGGCAGTCTCTGAGATTGCTTCCAGTCATCCAAGGGACTCCTCCTACCGTTTGGGAGGGGGAGTTTGGGGCCCTATATGGTCCTTGTCAGATATCAGGACAGCCTTCCCCCAAAATGGGGGTAGAAACCACAATGTAAATGTATTATAATGAAGCTATAGGTTACTTTAAGGCAGCAGTTATAAGGAAAAGTGCAGGCGGGCTCCTGGGCTTTTCCCAGCTGTTTGTTTTCTGGGGACGGTTGGCAGTTTCTGGATTTCTACTATTTAAAAAAAATTTTTTTAATTAATTAATTAATTTACTTATTTTGGATTTTTATTTTAGTGGTCAGAAAATCCTGTTCCCTGCTCATATCTAGCTAACTGCCTATTCTATCAGATAGGGAGTAGGATTTTGTGAAATATTAGAATTTTGGTAGGGAAAGGGGCCTGGCATGGGCTGGCACATGTATTCTTAAAAAGCGTCCTAGGGGATTCTGATATCCATCTCCCCACAGTTAAGAACTTCAAGGTATAATATAAATTCTCATTAATTCTGTGTCTTCTCTTCCTTTCTAGACTGCAGACTCCCAGAGGGCAAGATTATATTTTTTTCTTTTTACCTATCTGGTGCCAGGCACCATGCCTGGCAAAGGGTAGACACTAAGCATGTGCTGCTGGGTTCAGTGAGTGAATGTGTGTTTATAATCCGCACCTGGATATCTCTATCAAGAATTTCCAGAAGCACCTTAAACTCAACCTGACCCAAAATTGATCTTTTTATCTGGAGTGTGCTTAAACTTACCCTTCCATTTCTGTGTTGGTTGGTGGAATGGAGTCATGCAGTCTCAGCCCTTCCAGTGTGCGTACAACTTGCGTGCTCAGTAGCCACTCACTTTTTCTCTTAAACTTCCTGTTTCCTGAGACATTATTCTCTTCTGTTTTCCTTCTACCTTCTTGTCTGCTCTTTCTCTACTGATGCACAGGTCCAGGGTCCTTGGTACCAATCAGATTTTATAAGGTTTCCCAGTGACCTCATCCATGTGTACACTTCCAGTTCCTTCCATGTCCCAGTAGCCCTCTGATCTCCACCTCCAGCCCTGATCTCCACAAACGTAGATCCACTTCCCTGCTAGACCTCTCCACTTGGTCAAGATCTCAAATTGAACATATCCAAAAAGGAATTTATCTTCCCTTATATTCCCCAGCTCGGTGAATGGGACCAATGTTTTCCCTATTTCACAGCTCAATCTTTTTCACTCCCCCGTATCCAACCCATTCCCGAATCCTGTTTTTGCCTTTAAACTGTCTCCTGGATCCACCAAAATTCTCCTTTCTCCCTGCCCTAATTTGTCTTGATTCCTTCCTGGACTCTATAGGAAGTCTCCACATTAGTTTATCCATGATCACTTTGCCCTGCTGTAATGTATTCCTTACACTAAAAAACCAGAGCAATTAAAAAGAATAAACTCAGAAATCTGACTAGGTCACTTACCTCTCAAACTTTTCAGTGTCTTACTTTTTTTTTTTTTTTTAGCTTTTTATTTATTCATTCGAGACAGAGAGATACAGAGAGAGAGAGAGCACAAGCGGAGGGAGTGTCAGGTAGGGGGACAGGGAGAAGCAGACTCCCCACTGAGCAGGAAGCCCCATATAGGACTCCATCCCAGGAGCCTGGGATCATGACCTGAGCTGAAGGCAGATGCTTAACCATCTGAGCCACCCGGGCGCCCCTTCAGTGTCTTACTTTTAATTATAGACTAAAGACAAAATGCACTGTATCAATCCAGTCATGCACATAAATGATGTTTATCTGTGATAAATGCGATGGTGATGGGGGAACATGCAAAATGCTCTGTGAAGAGAGGAAGGAGTGAATCATGCAACTAGGTGGAAAATGATATCTTAACTGTGAATTCCAGCACTCTGTATAGGTGGAGAGCTTTCTCTGGGTAAGTGCTTGGGGCAGAAATTGGGACACCTATGCTCTGAATTTTCAGTGGGGCCAAAACATCACAGAGGCCTGTGGAGTTGGCCAAGGAATCCTGGAGGTCAGAAAGGAGGAGGCAGGACATAGCAGGAGACTGGTGCTGTATGGGAAGTCCACTATTGGTCGAGAAGAGGACTTTTGAGGAATGGGAATGTCTAAATGGAATTTTCAACTATTAGGTGATATGCCCCCACCTACTTCCCCACCCCATCCCCCAATCTCTGCAAGCTCCTGCTGCCCATCAGCCCTTCAGTGATGTCTACTATTAAGGGATCATTGATTGTTGTCTTTGTTTTTTTAAATGAAAACGGTGAAGGGTTAAATTTCCTATCTGGATTGATGCAGTGCAAAATGGAGCCTGCAACAAGGGAGCAAAGATCAGGAACCATGGATCTTCATAATCACAAATTCACAGGCTTCTGGGAAAGGCTTTGGGCTTCACAGGAAATAGAATTAGGAGTTTGTACCAGTGTAGATTTGAACCTAGATTTTGAGTGGCATGGAGTCTACTTCCACCTCCAACCATCTGGATTACACTAGGATTCTCCTAGGCTGGGAGTGAGGACCATCAGAGTGGAGGTGACATTTGAGCCAAGCCTTCTTAAAGAATAGGTAGGGCTTTTCGCAGTCAAAGGGAGGCATTCCAGGGAACCAAATATAATGTGGGAAGACACAGAGTTGAGAGACGTCTTAGTTTTAATGGTTTGTGATCCACAAAGGGTAAGTGGGGCCCTGCCAAGAGCTGTGATCCGGAATTCCCATATGGTACAGGGCTCTGACAATGTCTGGAATAGTCTTCACAACCACATTTTAGATCTGTCATTTTAGCATTAGCCAAGATGTATATTTTCCCCTGCAATCAAAGACAGAGTGGAGGCCAGGAGAGCAGAATCCTAACTGCTTCAAGTCAAGAAGGAGTGACTTACTCCTTTGTCATCAGACAGTTCAACAATTGATGGGCATCAAGCTGACATTTGGCAGAGTGACATCAGCAGAGCCATTGAACCTCAGATAGGCAGCATTTCAATAGTCCGTGGTCACTAGGAAGAATTGCTACTGGACGCAGAAAAGCCAGTAACTGTGTCATTCAAAGACAGAAAGGAACCTCAATTCTGCCAGACCGAGAAGAGCAACCCATTCATCACCAGGATGGTTCTACAAAGACCCAAATTACAAATGGGGTGGAAATGCTCATTCACAGAGTCTGTTCTCAGCAGAGCATTGGTGACACATGGGCTACATTTATCAGGACAAAGAATAGTTGTCCAGCCTTCACCTTTTAAAGACTGGCCACTCCTCAAAGATGGAAATCTTTTTCTGACTTCTGAGTGAGTTTGTCTTAAGTGAATAAAATAGTAGGAAAGAACAAACCAGAAAAGACAGCCTTGAAAGTGCAAGTTATTGTCATTACGAGAAAACAGGGAGGGCATGTTGAAGATGGAAGTACAACAGAAAATACTTACTACCCCCACTGCCCACAAATTGCCCTTTTATCTTCAATTAAGTAATGGCCATATTGCTCAACAAACAACAGTTATATGTCTTTTCATCCTGTCACCTCACCACCTAACACCTTGTGGTTGTGGCTCATCGTGGTTCTGGGCCAGCATTGCTCCTTTTCATTTGATACACACAACACATGGAGAAGAACACAGATGGCTCTCATGGTCTCCAGGCCGCCAGGCTCTCAGGCCTGCCTCTCCAACCTTCTTGGGCAAGTACAGACTGAGAACTTGGCAAACTTGTTGGGGCTGTCTGGGAAGTGCCAAAGGCATACTCTCCAAATGGCTCTGATTGTAGCAGAGTACAGACTCTCCTGGACTCATGGAAGATCTTAAGAGATGACAGATGGGCAGATGTTCGGTGTCCTTTTCCTGAACAAATAGACTTGCCAGAGGTTCTCAGGTTAGCTGGGCTTGTGAACAGCTGAGCCCACCTGGCTGCAGGGCTTTGGGTGCTATAAATTAAGGGAGGCAGAGCTGGATAGAGGGGAGGCTGTTGCCTGATTCACCTGCCTCCCAATGCCACATGACTCTTACCTCTACTAGCAGAGATTTAAGTTGGGTCCACTTCAGAGAACCACATGGAAACTTGATGGGGAAACCCCACATCTCAAGGCTGCCCAATGGGTTGTTTCTGGACAAAAATAACCTGATATCTTTCAGAGGTTCAGTTAAGATAATTGGATAGTAAGTAGACATTCCCTCCCTGGGCTGGGGAGGAGAGCAAGGAAGACAGTCAAGACTAACAGAAAGCTTTTCCCTGAAGGGATGGAGCAACACCCATCCCAGGCCAAAGCAATAGATTGGGGCTCTGGGGATGACCTCACCACCTCTGCCCTGCTTTCAGCTGCCCTTCAAGCACTGGGTTAGGCCTTGAAAGTTAGCATTCTCCCTGACAGGGCAGGGGTAGGGGCCAGCTGGAGGGGGAATTTGAGGTTTTCCAACTAGCAAGTCGTCTCCAAACCTTTTAGGCTACATATCCCATTAGTAAAAACTGAAAATACATGCTCAAAATAGGTATTTTCATTTGTAAGTTATTTACATCTACTCTCATCTATCATATATTTCATATTGGTAAACTACCAGATAAAAAATAAATATAAGTAGAAGTTCTTATATTTTCTTTCACCTGCCCCCAAGTGACCATCTCTACACCCCATGTGTCGTCTGTACTCCACTTTGGACTACTACTTTAACCGTTAAGTTCCCGAAGTTCTGGCTTTTGGTGAGCAAAGAATAAAGGAGAGGGATCCACTCAGAGAAAAGTTGGGTCATGACTTGGCACATGGGCTGTGTTCAAAGAAACAGTGAAATGAGTGAGCATCTCAAAGTTTTCCTGCCTTGTCAGTGATGGCAAGAAGGGGTGATTGCATCTAAGAACTCTGTGGTAACTCTTGCTCAGCCTGGAGACTGTGTTTTAAGAGGCCCAGCTAAGCTAAGCCAAATTTACTGGCATCTCAGTGGGACCCACAGGTTGCGAGCGTGTATGGGTACAGGAGCTTGTACCTTTAGACTCTAGGGAGCAGGTGCCTGGACTGTTTGTTGCCACCTGGGATTGCCCCACTGTCTCTAGAAGAGGGGTAGAAGAGAAGTAAAGGTTTGGGGGAGACTCCTTCTCCTCCATGTTGGTGCTGAGATTCCTCCTGTACACTTTGGTGTCATGAGGATGCTCACTCCCAACCTCTGGGTGGGCATGAGAGGGACTGCTCCCTGTCGTGCATAATCTTCAATTCAGGACATGGGCGAGAGGCAACCACACAGCCTAGAGCTGGGACCACCTTGGCCATCCTAGATGAACCACCTTTGTTTCAAGCACCTGCTCTGTGTTGGGCTCTGTGTGTGAAGAACAGAACCCAATTCCTGAAGAAGCTTTCAGGTCAGTGCAGGAAAACGATGCAAACACGCACATGCATTGCAGGGGATGTCTTGGTTTGGGTTTTCCCCAAAGGAGACTCTGTGTTCAGTGGTTCCTTGGGGAGGTGACCCCAGGATATGTGCTGAGGGAGGGAGAATGTGAGTAAACGAAGGGAGGGAAAGTCAGACAGAGGCATTAATGAACAGGGTACCGCTGTGGGTAACTGGCCTCTATCCTGCAGGGAGCCCTCTGAAGGACTCCACAGAACCTTGGAACCTCGCTGCTCAGGTGTGGCTGGCAGCATTGGCATCACCTGGGAACTTGCTAGAATTGCAGCATCGTGGCCCCCCCACCCCCCAACCTCAGATCTTGTGAAGCAGAATTTGTTTGCACCTTAACATTGGAGAAGCACTACCTTAAAGCTTTCATCTTTATCAAGCATGATAGCTTTGATAGAAAACATAGTTTTCCATATTGTAGGACTTGATTCTACTAAACTGGATCCCTCTAAATAACTTCTTTGAGGTTTCCAGTGTTTGAAGTGGATATTAAAGTTTTCTAGCCCCTTGAAATCTCTTTAAAATGCAACTCCATTTACCTGCACTCTATCATAATTATAACTCAATTGCAGAGACAGAAGGTTCACACAACCAACTGTTCTGTAAAATGCAAATCGTGCATGGGAAAGACATCCCCTGGGAGAAAATGGAGTAGTTGTGCGAGAAGTTATTTTTAAAAGAACACACCAAATGTCTCCCGTGCTTTAGTGTTTTATCAAAGATTTCAATGAATAGAGGACCCTTTGGAAAGATCAATACACATACACACACAGAGCGAGGGTGAGAGCAAGAGAGAGGAAAAGAGAGAGAGAGAGAGGTGCTACATTTTGGGGAACGTGTAAACATAACAGAAATTTCATGTATAAATTGTGAAATGTCAAAACCAAGCAGCTCAATACTTTGCTTATCCATCCTTCATATTGGCATGTGATTTTACCTTTGATAGCCATTCATCTTCATTTCACCCCCAACAGAAGGATTAATTTAAGGTGATAAACACATTTTTCGGGGAGTGTATCAGTTAGTTATTCCTGTGTAATAAACTAGGGATGGTTTATTCTTGCTCATATATCTAAAGGTCGGTGGGGTGGCTCTGCTGATCTCCGCTGGGCTCCGCTGAGTTTGGCCACAAGCCACAGGTTGGTTGGGTCTGGGTCTGGGTCTGTTCCTTGGACCAGTGGGCTGCCTGTGGCATGTTCTCAAAGTGAGTGGCAAACTATAAATGGACAAACCCAATTCCATGAACATATTTCAAGCCCCTTATGTAGCTCTTCTGCTAACGTCTTACTAGCCAAGGCAAGTCATGTGGCCAAGTCCAAACCAAGGGCTGGAGAATGTTATGGTCTGAATGTTTGTGTGCCAGCCCCCCATTCATATGTTGAAACCTAACCCCTCAGGAGATCTTATAAGGAGATGGGGCTTTGAGGAGGTGATTAAGTCACGAGGGGCCAGCCTCACAATTGGGATTAGCGTGCTTTTAAAAGAGGCTCCAGGGAGATCCCTCGCCTGCTTCCACCATGTGAGGGCACGGTGAGAAGCCGGTAGTCTGCAACAGCCTCCTGCAGCTCCCGGCCATATTGTCACCCTGGTCTTGGATTTCCAGCTTCCAGAACTGTGAGAAATAAATTTCTGTTATTTATGAACTGCTCGGTCTCTGGGATTCTGTCATAGCAGCCCAGATGGACTAAGAGAAGTATGTTCCACCAGCCATCAGGCAAGTATCATGGCCAAGCCCAATGTCAAGGGGAATACGCTCCTCCCAGGGTGTAAAGGGAGTGTGATTTGTAGAACAATGATCTTTTCTACTATCAGTAGGAAAAGTGAGGCACAGCATTTTGCTTAAGTCCTGGTGCTGATACTTGAATGATTTTCTTGTCCTAAGAGATAAAGTACCTATAATATACTATATATACATGTATACTATATGTACCCATAGTATACTACGGTACCTGCAGTATTCCAGGATTCTGCTGAGTTTCCTCATGGGATATTTCATTTAACCTTTTAACAAGGCTAGGAAGATTTTTATAACCCATCTCACATATAAGGCGATAGGCCACAGAGCTACTAAATGGAAAGTCTTAAGAGTGGAGCCTAGTTTTTTCTGGCAGCCTTCAAGTGCTTTGACTATTAGGTCGCATTATTTATTTATTTTTTTGTCCTGGCAAATCAAGCACTTATCTCTTAGGGGAAAATATCATTGCTACACTGTTCCCATTTACCCCGGAAGCAAGAAGAGCTGTAAATTTTTGGTGAGTATAGCTGCCCCTCACTCTTGATATTCAACTTGTTGGCTCACATGGATTCCTTTGAATATTCAGGCTGATGAGGCAGACTGGTTGTTCAGCAATGCTTTGGGGGCTTCTGGGTTAGAGAGGTGGAATGTTCCTGCCGCTGGAGTGTGACTGGACTATCTGCACTGTCTTACATGTCCCGCTATCCTGGGGGAGTGGAACTGAGGGGAGGAAGGATCAAGAAACCAGGAATTCCTGGGGCGCCTGGGTGGCACAGCGGTTAAGCGTCTGCCTTTGGCTCAGGGCGTGATCCCGGCGTTCTGGGATCGAGCCCCACATCAGGCTCCTCCACTATGAGCCTGCTTCTTCCTCTCCCACTCCCCCTGCTTGTGTTCCCTCTCTCGCTGGCTGTCTCTATCTCTGTCGAATAAATAAATAAAATCTTAAAAAAAAAAAAAAAAAAAAGAAACCAGGAATTCCAGCCAGGAAATGCTGCCTGAAGAGGACCTCAGGTGGGTCTACTGACGTCGTTCTCCCCCCATGTGAAATGCCCTGTCCACCGAAATGGTAGCCTTTTTGCTGTTAATGCTTAGCAAACACTGTCGTGCCAGGCACATGAATAGCAGTCTACAGAAGGGTGCACTGAGCACTGGGAATCTGTCTTAACAGGTGATTCTGATGCCCACTCAAGTTTGATAAGATTGTGTTAGGCCAGCAGGTGGCGAAGGCCTGTGGCTTCTATTCCTATTATTGTTCACTCATTCGTTTCCAGTCTGAGCAGGGTTCCTACTCCTCCTTGGGGATGGCAATGTCTGGTGTTGGGCAGACCAGCCTCAGAGAAGCCACAGTTGCTACTGAGCCTGTGAAAGACTCCGGGAGAGTCACAGTCCTGCTTCTTGCGTAGCTCCACCATCCCTGCAGAGACCGGCAGGGGCCTCTCCACTCATGGCCAGGCTTACCTCCAGGGTCCCAGGCTCCTCTGACTTGGCACTGTTCACATTTTGCGTGAGATAATTCTGGGCTGCGGGTGGCTCGGCATTGATGATGTTTAGCAGTGTCCCCGGCCGCTCTCCACTGTATGCCAGTAGCAACCCCCGCCGAGTTATGACAATCAGAAGGGGGAATGAAGCATGAGAGACTATGGACTCTGAGAAACAAACTGAGGGCTTCAGAGGGGAGGGGGGTGGGGGAATGGGATAGGTGGTGATGGGTAGTAAGGAGGGCACGTATTGCATGGTGCACTGGGTGTTATACGCAAGTAATGAATCATGGAACTGTACATCAAAAACCAGGAATGTACTGTATGGTGACTAACATAATATAATAAAAAAAAACATTAAAAAAAAAAAAAAAAGAAAAGCCTTCTGAGTGATAAACTCGCACTGCTCCCCTCCTGCCCCTGCTTTGAGAACTGCTGCTCTCAGGACGCTGAGCAATGGAGAAGCAAGTGGTGCGACTGCAAGGAACGGGGCTGTGGGGCAACAGTAGCTTTGGACGTCGGCCCCTCCAACGACTAAACGTTGACTTCTTTCCTTGTCCCCCCTGCACTCCCAGTCTTCCCCACCCCCAAAAAACACACACCCACATACATTATTTTCATAAATGACTTTTACTTCTTTATCGTTTCTCTTGACAGTAAGTCTTGGCAATGTGCATATAACATGAAGGCAAGCGTAACTTTCAGAAGTCATCAAAGATATGGTCCTATTGTCCTCATTTTCTTAAACCGTTAAAATATTTTCATTTATAAAAATTAATCTAAATATAAATATTGACACTGAAGATCAAAATCACTTGATGACAAAATAATTCTTCTGAAACTATAACGTATGCTTATGGTTTTTAATAGTAAATTAAATCTTTGCACTTATTTGGCACAAGGAAACCTTTATAAAATTTCAAATGCCATAGAGCAGGCTGCTGCTGCTGCTTCTTCTTCTTCTTCTTCTTCTTCTTCTTCTTCTTCTTCTTCTTTGTTTTTGTTTTTGTTTGTTTTTTTGCAAGGCTTACACAGTACACATTTTTGTCAAAGAAAACTGAATATTTTAACACTGTAACACAACAATAGTTGCTTTTCATGCCTCTTAAAGAAAACATTCTATTTGGAACTCAGATCTTTTTCTGTTGTGTTTTTAAAATTTGTATTTGTCTGCTTTGAGTCACACCAACAGAACAAAAAGGCCAAAGACTTACTTTATTTCAAAGGAGTCACTTCTGTTTGATAACACGTACACAGAATCAGCAGGGAGTATCAGGAGAAGATAGGGAGACCCCCATCAGGAAGGGATCATAACACTCATCTCAGCAGCAAATCAGGTCTGGGAATGTGCGTATCAGCAAAAGAATGTAGAAGTTGAAACAAACAGGGAGTGAGGCTTTTGTGAAGCATTCCAATTAGACTTAGTTTCAAGGTGTGACTTTGGCCAACTAATCTCTCTGGCCCCCTCCACTTCCAAATCTGAAAAATGGGGATACCTACTGAAGAGGGTTGCTCTAAGGATTACCATTAGAAGGAACTGCCTCCCTGAAAGCAGTCACTTAATACATTTCCGTCAAACTATCCCCTTGCCTCCCATCGTTTGCTTCCTTTGATTCAGAGTGTCTCAGGGACAGATGTAAGAAAGGTTGTAAATGCTCAATTTATTGTGCGAAATTCCATTCCATTTGCTTTTATAAACACACTCTACGTAGTCATGTATTTGAGAACACGAACGTGGAGCTCGCGGCAGCTCTTGTGTCCATTAAATTCAGTTTATTCTTGCTTTTTTCATGCCTGTAAGTTTTCCCAAGGTGATTCTTTAACCATGTTTACCTTTAAGGTCATTCTACTACTTTTGCTGAATATTTACTGGGAAATAAATTTTGGAGGACAACATTTTCTCAAGTGGTTTATTGTCTGCAAGAATCCATTTACCTGAACTCCATTAGATGTGGTCATTGCTAAACCACATCATATGCATTCCGGACAGTGTCCTAAACTTAAGTCAATGGTGGGATTTCTCAAGCTCCTCCCCCCTTCAGAGTGGGGAAACTGTCCGTAAGTCCAGGGAAGAGGCCTGAATTCTCAATGAGACCTTGTTTCAGATAGACCTGGACATGGCACGGGTGAGGCGGAGCTTTCCCTTTCGTGGCTTGTGATGACAAAGCAATGGGAATGACTGGTTGACTGGTTGTACGGGGTGGTGGTGGGGTGATTGGAACTTCCAGGAAGGAGGTGGCTGAAGGGACATCTGCATCCTTGCCAGGTGCACGCTCCCCAAATGGGACAGTCCCGATGTTCACTATGGGGGCATTTGCACTTTTCTTCCTTAGCACTTGTGGGACAAAGATGCTTGTGAGAGATTAGTAAGAACTGATGATGAATTAAATGATAATATCCATCTCCCTTCCTTCCCCCCCCCCCGCAATTGTTTTCCTTTGGACAAGTAACTATTGACATATACTTCTAGCTGAATCAGAGGGACCCCCCCCCCAAAAAAAAAGATCTGAAAGACAACACATAGTAGCAAAGCGGACAAGGAAAAGATGCATCTTTTGAACACGGAGCTCTGCTGTTGGAAGTCAGCGTCTGGGTTTTCTGTCTTGGATTCCCCTGGGAGCCTAAGGCAGAGAGTGGGCAAGACCACAGTGCCCCAGTCCGGGACTGCTTTCTGGGTGAGGTATCGGGACAGCCCCGTGCAGTGGTGCCCTGTGGCCTCCCAGGCCCTCTCCTCAGGGGGAAATCCATACAGTATTCGATGGCTGTTGGGTCAAGGCACTGTCGTGTACGGCCGGAGGCAGTGGGTCACTGGCAGTGGGGTTCCATGGCACTAATACAGCACAGCAGCCTCCAGAGTGGGCTCCTGGGGGAGACGGTGAGCGCACTGTCACTGCTCAAGATTGTCCCTCTCCCTTTCCCTCCCCTCCCTCCCAAAGTGAACAATTCAGTTGCATTGATTACACTCCAAAGTCACGTGGCCACCACCCCTAGCTAGTTTAAAGCATACGGTGCCTCTAAAATCAAACATCTTACTCAAGAAGTGGTTTCTTCCTATGGCCCCTCCCCACAGCCCTTGGCGACCACTAATCTAAGTTGTATCTCTGTGAAAGGTAATGTTTTTAACTATCTTATTTATAACAGATTCCCTTCCCTGGCCCTAATGGTCTGGCCTTTTAAGTGCGATAATGCATCTTTTTAGCCTTTGAAAGTAACAGCCAGGAGCAAAGTAATTGGACTTTAAAAGGTCAGGGGTAATGGCTGAGCAGTGAAGAAAAGGCAGTGGGCCCCGCAGTCGCCAGGTGGTGCCCAGAGATGCAGTAATTTGTAACCAAAGGGCATGGCCACCATTATGCCATCACCTGGTGCTCCTCCGCTCAGGGGACAGGGACAATGGTGGGGGGAAGGCGAAGGGAGGGATGGGTGATGCATAAAAGGCAACAGAATAAACTTGACCTTGCTTCAATCTTGCCACCCAGACGCCATCTGCCTTCAGCATAACGGTACCTCTGAGGCCGTTTAACTGCGTTATCCCTTCCCATGCAAGCAGCACCAAGCCTCTGCCGAAATCTGAAGCATAGGCAGGTGTTCAGTCAAACGAGCCCTTAGTCCTCTTTAGAGGATCTCCAGGGTTTGTGCAAATTATCTCCTGTCCCTTCCCTTGTGTTTAGGGGCAGCTGTTGACTTTTTTCAGAAACACAACAAGTAATTAATAGCTAACAAGAAATTCGAAAAAGAGTGAATATGGATCAAAAACAGGGTAAAAACTCTGACACCTCAACCAGACCTTACATTTTTAGTTCTCTCATATCAAACCCTACAAGGAGCTGGATATATAGTTGCGGGGATGTAGCCACATATCGAAGAGGTTCCAATACCAGGCAGGGTGCTCATCACTTCTCATTGCCCACCCCGCTCTTCTCCAACCAACAGACCGTGAGACCAGGCAGGAAGGACGCTTCTTGGGGCTCTGATGGGAGAGCTGTGGACAGAAGGGCTACAGAATGGAAGCCCCATCTACAGTGCAAGGGACAGGCATCGAGACACCACTGACTTACCACCAAATCCTTGGTGGTGCTTTTCCTTTCATTCGTCCTGTTTGTCGAGGAGCCTTGGAGAATGAAGTTGCGGTTAAATGTTTTCATGGTGGTCACCGAAGATGCCTCAATGTTTTCAGCTAAAAGGAAACAAATGGAAATAAGTGGTACCCAGAAGCTGGGTCAAGTGTTGAGGAAGAAAGACCAGGTGTCCCCATGACCCAGATTTTGGTTCCAGATTTGGCATCTCATTCCAGTCCACAGGTCTGACTGTAGAAGCTTTTAATTTTGTGTTTATTTTTATGATATGCATCAAACAAATTCAAGAATGATTAGTGGCTTTCCAGGAAAAGGTAGCTTGGAGATAATCCACTGTAGTTCATAAATTCTTTTTTTTTTTTTTAAGTAGGCTCCAAGCCCAGCATGGAGCCCAACACGGGGCTTGAATTCATGACCCTGAGATCAAGACCTGAGTTGAGATCAAGAGTCAGATGTCTAACCAACTGAGTCACCCAGGTGCCCCATCCATGGTTCATAAATTCTTATTTGCAATTCTGGAATACAAAAGGCTCTAAAGGTTGTAAATCCTTATAACTTTGGAACCAAAATTGTCCAATGGCAAAACCTGACTTACACTGACATATGGCCATTTAAAATCCTTGTCAATCCCACTGAGAATGAACATTCTCGTGTTTTGGTGCAAGCCTATTAATGTGTTTATCGGATGCTGCCCCAGACACCACGGCGAGGGGGCTGTTAGGAAATATACTGTACATGTACCATATTACCTTTCTAATGTCCAAGACATTCTGAAACATACTTATTCACGGGTTTCAAATAAGAGACCATGGATCTGTAATACATTGTAATTGTATGGGGTTTTATAGATTCAATAAATGCTGGAGAAAGAACAGTGGAGCCAAGACTCAGACATGTTTTCTGACTGTCTACTCTTGTGATTTGTAGATCTAAATCCCTGTTTAGCATCATCTTATGTGGTTCCTGAATTCAGGGAAATTGTTGAAAACGCCCAGTGGATGAGGAGGACACCACGGGCATCGCTGGAATCCCTCGTGGGTTGCATACTGTGTTAGATGCCTCTGGTGCCCCGCCCACATTTCCCTGACATCACCACACATTCTGTCATCCAGCACATTCCAACAGCATGCTTCTGCAAGCACCGTCACTCTCTCTTAGCTCCTGCATGGGGTGGGGCAGAAGTACCAGGGAACTAATGCCTCCTCCCCAGTAAATGTCAGGGGATGATAGCAGAGAGCAAAACTCCTCATCTTCCTAGTCTTTGGGCAGGAAACTCTGAGGTGCAGTCAATACCGTCTCCCAGAAGTCCTCAGCAGGATTTAGTCTCATTTGCCCAGAGAAATAAACTACGAATTAAGTTGCACTGTATTGACTTAATTTCCTTCCCTGAATCATTTCTTCCTTCTCCTACCAGTGTTTTTTGGAATTACTTCCCAATTCCCATCCTTGTCCCGGGGTCTGCTTCTTGGGGGGATTCAAGTCAAGATAGATTCTTCACAAGATCAGTTCTGGGTGAGAACTCCCCATTGGGTTTGGTCCTCAAACTCAGATCACTGAGTCACTCAAAGTAAATAAGTCAGGCTTAATTCTTTGGTAGCTCTGCGTGGTTTTACTTTAAACACACCTTTCACTGGTGGGGCAGGCAATTTCCTCCTCTGCTGCCTTGATGTGTCTATGGTTTGTACCTACAAACAGAACACAGCAGTCAACACACGTTCGCAAAGCCAAAGATATTTTATCTTCTAAATTTTCCAGGTCGTGCAATATTCCAACAGAGGAAGTGAGGGACCAACGCACCTGGTTCCTTTGCTTCTGATCTCGTTTTCTCGTGAGGCGCACACACGGTGCTATGTTTAATCCTGCAATGGTCAGAGCTGAAATCCGGCTCTCGATATCAGAAATCTTAATGCAACAGAAGGACAGAATCAGTAGGGGAAAAGCATAGGAGGGAAGAATCTTTGTTAAAAGCGATAAGAATCTATAATGAACAAATCTGCTTTGATGTATGCTCATTCATTCATTCAACTTTTTTTTTTAAGATTTTATTTTTTTAAGTAATCGCTACACCCAACGTGGGGCTCAAACTCACAACCCTGAGATCAATAGTCGCATGTTCCACCGACTGAGTCAGCCAGGCACCCTTCATTCATTCAACTTCTTTATTTTATTTTATTTTATTTTATTTTATTTTATTTTATTTTATTTTATTTTATTTTATTTATTTTATTTTATTTTATTTTATTTTATTTTATTTTATTTTAAGATTTTATTTATTTATTCGACAGAGAGACAGCCAGCGAGAGAGGGAACACAAGCAGGGGGAGTGGGAGAGGAAGAAGCAGGCTACCAGCGGAACAGCCTGATGTGGGGCTCGAACCCAGAATGCTGGGATCACGCCCTGAGCCATAGGCAGACGCTTAATGACTGCGCCCCCCAGGCGCCCCCCATTCATTCAACTTGTACCAAGCCCTTCTCTTTCTAGTGCTGTAGTAAGAAAATAAAACACAGGCCTTCCTTTGTTAGACATTTAAATGTCTAGTTTGGTAGCTCTAGAGTATATCAACACCCTTGTCAGGGACATATCTTGAGGGATACGTGAAAGCCCGGGGCATGATGGGAACCCTGGCCCAGCACGGCGGGGAGAGGGGAGGGGACAGGAAGGCTTCCAGAGCGGGCCGCACTTGATGTGAGCTTTGAAAGGCAAGTATGATTTATAGGTTCTTCTTTGTTCTTCCATGACTCCATGAACCAAAACCACAGCACCAGCTCTTAGGAGGGAGGCCCAGCAGTCCCTGGTTCAAGTCCATTTCTTTCATTGAAAGGACAAGTGCCTTGAGAAACTCCCTCTTCTCTCTGGGCATCAGTTTCCTCGGCTATAACATCAGATGGTCAGAGAGTTTGGATTACTTTTCAAGAGTCTTTAGGCAGATACAGAGAGCAAGAGCCCAGTCAGTGCCCAGAAAGAACCCTAACCCATCCATGTCCTCAGAGATGAAGAAGACATAGTCCCAGCTCTTAGAAAAGAGCATTACTATGTGCTGTCACCATGCTAAGCATTTTAAATATGTGACTTATTTACAAACCTATGACATAGGTAACTGTCTCTTGGTTTTATAGATGAGGAATCTGGGGCTCGGAGGGATGAGTAACATAGCCAGCATTTCACAGCTGGTCTGGGGCAGAGCTCCGAATTCATACCAACCCTCATGCTCTTGCCACACTGTCACATTCTAAGAGGATCTGCCAAGGCCTGGCATGGGGACATGGGAGAGGCAGGAGCAGGCTTGCGGAGTGGAGGGGGGAGGTGGGGATCACAGCTGTCCTGCTGATCTCTGGACATAGTCTGAGTGGTGCCGGGGCACCAGACAGGGAACCTGAAAGTCGGCCCAGCAGCCAGTGTGTGGACCCTGAGGTCTCTGCCGCCTCCCTTGTCCCTCCACTCTCTTGAGCTGCTCAGGACAAATTCAGATTCTGCTGTCATTTACTGAGGACCTCTTCAGACAAAGCTTATTGGGACAGGTGCTATAGAAGGGCAGAGAGAAGGACTGAAGTGTCGGTGAATATGAGAGGTGCTGCCCCTCTCCCCAAGCAGAGGCAGTCCTGGTCAGAAGAGGAAGAGGAGGAGGTGGAGGCCAAGGCGGTGGCAACAGGTGAAAGACTCCAAGCTGCCCAGCAGCCAACTCCCAGGAGCGACACCATGCAGCCCCTGCTCCTCCCTGACCCCCAGATGCCTTCTCGTTCTGACTCCTCAAATTTCACATTGAAAGCTGTCTTCCTTTGGTTTATAGACCAGTAAACTGCACAGGCCCCTGTGAGGTTGCAGGCTAAATTTTTATCAGTCACGTGCAGCTGGTGTGGATTAGATGCCCATGGTCTTTCCTGGAAGCAGTTTTGATGGAGGGCCTTGCTTGGCAGGCCCTGGGAGAAGGTCAATGGGAGAGCAAATTGCTCACCTTTTGATTTGCTGACTGTCAGGCTCTGGAATAAGAAGGGGTTAATTTTTTGAGCTTTAGTTCATAGAGCAAAGGCCAAAGACAGGAAAGGAGGCTATTGAGGGCTGATTTTGCCTATATTTTGCTATCTCTCTCTCTCTCTCCTCCATCTCTCTACCTAGTTATGTTCCACTTCATTCCTAAGACTGCATACCCAATGACCCTTACACTTGCTAGAAGGGATGACTAATTCAGTGCTGAGTTTCCTGGGAGCCAAATCAAAGAGATCAGCGTAGGATTCTCTGTCCAAAGATAAAGACCAAGTGCTCAGAAGAACAGCTTTTCCTCGTACTGTGAGTTAAGAGCGACCTTCCCCAGGAAGCCCAGAGAGATGTTGCTGCATGATGCAGTGGACAATACCACAGCACACCCCCCACCCCAAGGGTCATCCTGCAATCTCCCAAAGCACCGGGCAATCCGTCCCTAACATAAACTGCAAGGTGATAGAGTCCCTAAGTCTGACCTAATCCAAGAACACAGCTTAGCACATCTACCCTCCTCAGTGGGGAGAACTTCGGATGAAAGACAACAGGGAGCACGACGCTTCATTCTCTGGTGGCAGCTGGCAGTAGGGGGAGAGTCTCTATGCTACTGAAGATTCCCACATGGTGAAGATCCATAAAACTAAAGGCAGTGGTGACTACCTCCCTTGCAAAGTAAGGACTCCTATGCAAGTGGATATGTGTCTGATGGCAGGACCAACACATTTCTCAGAAAAACACACAGTCCAGACTGGTAAGGAATGTGGCTGTGATGTCAGAGAGACAGGTTCAAATCCTGGCTTCATCACTCTTTAGCTATTTGACCTTGGGCAAGTGGTTTAACCTCTCTGAGCCTCAGTCTCCCTAGAAATAAAAGGGGAAAGTAACAGTAGCTACGTCATGGAGTTGCTGAAAGGATTAATTACAATAATGAGGTCAAGCGTCGAGTACGACTCGTGGCACAAAGTAAGGCTCACTGAACACTAGATATTATTGATAACATTACTGTCATATTTAAAAATGTGTAAAAATTAGGCACATTCAAACACATATAAAATGGGCATTTTGGACTCCAGGATTTTCTACCATAAAACATGGATCCAATAATTTAAGACTAGAAAAATCTAGGAGCAGGAATAACTATCCAATAAAACCCTGTCAAACACCCATAAATGATATTACTTCCTGCTAAACCACTCAAGAAGTATTTTCTGCAAAGTGTACCTCCAGGAAACAAATGATTTGATTTAACTTTATATAACTTTGACCATAAATTGATTAAATGTTGGGTGGCATTTCTGGAAAATGATTTGTATTTGAGGAGAGATGTTCTTCAGCCATTCTTGCTGAAAATGAATAGTCAACAGGGCTAAGTGCAATGAGACCATTCCTAACATGCAGCATTAGCTCATCCACAGGGTGGAGAAAGGGCGCCCTCATGTTCTCTGGAGTGCTTAATGCTGCCGGTGGTTGTTGGAATTTTTGACTCTCTAAAACAAAAATATTTATTTAAAAAATAATTACCACTCAAGATCATCATCTTCTCTATCCATAGGTGGATTCTATTGGCCCCAGCTCCCCTAGGATGCAGGGTCTATTTTAAGATGCAAGGCCTATAGAAATATCACTGAACCAGGGGTCTATACTGAGCATATACTGCGGAGACCAGCATGTCTCATGGACCCCAGTTTGAGAATCAGCGACTTAGTCCACAGTCCATTCTTATCCAGTGTCAGAAGCCATGGGAATATCCATGAAAACTTCAAACTCATGTCTTCACAAAGTTACAGATAACATCATTTCAGTTCTGAATTGGCCATACCTAAATCATGCAAAATATTGGTCTGAGAAATCTACACTTCTAATTTCATTCGTTTGTTCACCCATTTTTATTGAGTGCCAAACCTATGTCAGGTATTATGTGAGGCACTGGAGTTTCTGTGTTAAGCTAGGCAGCTGTAGTCCTGTCCTCATGGGGCTTTTAGTGTACAGAGGGGGAAACCGGCATCAAGTAAGTAATCAACAGTGTGATAAAGGTTAGGGAGGGGTGGTCTTGGGATGGAAGGGGAACCTATATAGCCAGGAGACCTACCTCTGTGGGTCAGAGAATTTGTCGAAGATGGAGGTGACATAGGTTTAAAGACAAATCTGATATATCATCAAGGCTATAATTTTTAAAAAGGAAGGTTTGGTGGAATCCACCCAAAAGGACCATGCAAGCACGCTAGAGAACTGATAGAAAGGCCCTGCAATCATTCTTGTGGAAGATGGGGTGCCTTCTCCCTTTTCCCGACGGTACTCCATCTGGGCGGAGAGGGAGTTCTCACCTGGAGCTCAGCATGGTGGACCTGGGCTGCCGCTGTGGCCACCTGGTCCTCCAGATCTGCCAGCTCGGTCTCATCGGTGCCGCTGTGGATGCAGCGGGCAGCATCCTCCAGTTCGTTCAGCTGGCCTTCCAGTCCATACACGGTGCCCGCCGCAAGGTACACCTGCAGAGGAAGTGCAGCCTCTGAGCTCAGGTTTTGGAACTGGGACTGGTGGGGTCCCTTCAGGGCACCCCGGTAATTCAGGGGAGTAAAAGAGAACCAGGCATAGCACTGGGGGGAAAGTCAGGGAATGCCCCCATTTATAAACGTTCTTCACACTGAAATGGTAGCATGGAGGTCTTACCACCCCCTCACTGTCAACCACACCTACCCCACCCCGCAAACTTTCCCGCAAGAAAAAGCAACTTCTAAGTCTTGAAAATATGATAAAATAGTCCAAAGTATGTGGTGTCAGCTACATAAATTGCAAATTTGTCCAGTGACTATAACAACCATAGTGCCAAGACAGAAGACACAAAGAAAAACTCATGATGTGATTTTTCCAAGAAAAATTTTGGTTGGCATTTAGCAACTGAAAAAAAAATCAGAAAATATAAAAGAGATGAAATTAATTTAAAGAATTACACATTTTGAGTGAATTATCTCTGATTGATGAGCTTCGGCTTGCTTGAAGCAGGTTAAGAGCATCAAGATGAACCTGAAATGTGTAGTAGGAAAATAGTTTATTTCTTCGAAAATTGTGTGATGGTAAAAGAAACATGTCAAATCTATTCACCGGTCAATGAAGACAGTTTTTTGAGAGCCTCTGAGAATTAAAGAGAAAATCAGATAAAGGGAATGATCTGAGGAAAAATTAAACGGAAAAAGTTTGACTCATGAGTTTATAAGGCGATTGCCGTAAAAGTGGGCAAAGAGAAGGCAGAATCCTCGGAATAACTTAGACCAAGGGAAGCCAGCCAGGGTAAGTGAAACAAATGTCCTTCACCCTAAACAGTAATGTGATGCAACAACCAGCTACGCGGAATGAGAGTGATCCAAAGCAGCTAATTACTTAACGAGAGGGTTTTGAAATTTAATCAACATATGTAAAGCTTTAAACATGTAATCACAGCAATTTAGAGTCGATTTGAATGAAAACACACGGTCACACATGCTCTTTTAACTTGAGTTAAAAATAAAACAGTTAGGGTACGCCAAGAGCTTGTGCACACGTGTCATGCAAGTGTTTTGCACTGAGCGACGCGGAGAGCTGGTGAGGAGGGGAAAGAACTCTGAGGTGCTCCTACCTGCCAATTCCTTGGCCGGATTCGTGCATCTGCATTAAAACTGGCAATTTTACAAAACATTTCAAAGTGGAGCAAAGGCAGGGGCAGGTTTGATGAATGGGCATTTGTGCCTCGCCAGGCACACAGAGCTGGGCTGGGGGAGCTTCCCGCGGTGACTGACACAGTGGACGCCATGTTAAGTGATTCGTCAGTCATAGAGGGGGCCATGAATCAAACGTCCGTTGACAACTGCCATAGTTCAGTCTGTCCTTAGTTTTGTCCTTCTTTGTCATATGCAAGTATCAGAGAACTTCTGTTTCTAAAAGATTCTCACAGTTAATATAAGACACTTATTCTTTGTCTTGAAAACAAGATACACTTCTTCGTTGTTTGTCACACGAAGGAAATGATGAATATTTCAAAGCTATTTGAGTGGAGAAAACATTAAAAATTTGTGTCTTCAAAGTTTTGAAGTTGAAAACTTCTCTTCAGAGGGGAAGAAAATTGAGGAGAGAGAGAAAGAGAAAGGGAGGAAGAGGCAAGGAGAGATGATAAAAGGTAAATATATTTTGATAAGATAACTTTAAATATAGACTTACAGGGTTGCACAATGAAACAAAATTTGGAATGATTATTTAAATGAAATGAATAATTTGAGTGAGTGTGGCAATGGGGTTAAACATAACTTGTCATAACTTTTGGTCTCAGGAACCTTGATTTTTCTGGAAACACACAAAACTCAACATCATCGCATCCTACAGCTGTGTCATCTTAATGGTCTCTTGTTTTGTCTTCAATGTGGTCATCTGCTAATGTTCTTCATTTTCTCTGCCAAATCAAAGCAATATGAACTAGTTCCAAGCGCTCAGCAAGGCCAGAATGTTCATCTTTTACTCTGTGTTCCCTGAAAGCCTGCTTTCCTGGCATGAGGGGGGAAGGGAAGGTTCTGTGGTTTGGCCCTAACGTGGGCTGAGCAGGAACTTGCCGCCAAGGTGATGGTGCCTAAAGGGCCAGTGTTGGCGATGATGGTGACCACACGTGCTTATTGAGCCAGGCACTAAGCCAAGGGTTTTATGGGGCATTTCTCCTTTAATGCTCTTGGCAATCTCTGATGTGGGTGCTATTATTATCACTGTCTTAAAGAGGAGAACATTAGGTCCTGGAGGTTGAGTGACTTCCCCAGTTCTCGAAGCTGGGAAGTGGTGGAGTCGGGATTTGAGTTCCTGGGAGTTGATGTCAGATCCCATGCCTTCATCCACCCTGCCCTATGATGCCCTGATACTTAATTTCGCTTGCAATGTTATGATGTTTTACATTTGTGGTTATTGTTGCCGGGGGTGAAATAACACAAGTTAACACGCTATAATAATGGAATGTTATTCTAGTCTTAAAAAACAATCCATTTGAAAACCATTAACCTGGAATTGCTGGCTGAGTAAAGGCCCACTTTTGGTGAGAACCATGACTACCATGTCTGTGTAAGCTATGTCCTCTCCAAGCTCCAGCCATGGACGCCCATGACCCCATGGACTGGCTCCTGGTTCAACTCACCATCCTTAAAGTGGTTCAAGGGACAAGAATGGGTGTTTCATTAAGGAAAGACTTTGTGGTCAAAGCTTCAAGAGTAAAGAGAATTAAACAGATTTCTTCACTGCAGGGCTTCTCTGTGTTTAATGTGCTAACACATCTCTCAATTTTCCTAGAAAGACTATACAGATTGCTGAAACTGATTTGATTTTATACCATCCTTTCGGACTTGCCTTCCATGAAACACATTCTAGAGGACTACATCTAGACAGTGATTGATAGCATTTCTTTGCTTGCTCTTGAAGGCAGAGGACCACCGAAATAGCCAGGACCATCTCCACTAGTTCCAGGGCCACGTCCTCTCCTGTGCCATGCGGGGTGCCCAAGAGCCTTGACAAGGAGGACCAACATCCTCTGCCTGCTCCCGGATTCTGTGGCAGGGCTGGGCTCCCTCACAGGGCAGTTCTACTATGTCTGCTGCCACTATAGATACAATGGGATGTGGTGTTGCCAAAAGTTACAGGGTAGTGCTAAAAGGGAAGTTGGGGCTGTCCCTGCACTGCCTCTATGCTGGGAATTATGGGGTGCCCCAGGCTGTCGGTCATTTAGCAAAGAAGAGAATGAGGAAGATCCTCTGATGGGGGGGGGGGGATGAGGGAGCTGACTCATCCCTCCCACCCATAACCCAGCATAAATCCATAAGGTGGCCTCTGTGGGTCCCTACTACTCCACCACAGGTCTGAGAATGGTCATGCCAAATGTTCTGTTGACCCCTAGATCCATTTTCCACCCTTCTCTGCCCTGCCCTCTTCTCTGTGAGGCTGACCTGTATGAACCTCATCATGCAGGCTCCCTTGCTGGCTGGGGTGGGTTTGGCCAACGGGAGACAACCAGCAGGAGATCAAAGGCAGCAGGAGAAGTTAGACTCCCTGTCCCTGCTCTCTCCCTGTGCAGGCTTCTTGGTGACAGCTCCCACCAGGGAGTGCTCCTCCAGGCTCCAGCTCACCACGGGCTACACTGCCCAGGGGTGGTGACCACTCCCCCCATCCCTCCAACCTCAACTGCCACTCTCTGGGGCCTATAGCATCCCTGAACCTTACCCACACCTCAGAGAATAGTCCCTTCCTGAAACTCTGTGGTAGCCAATGTTCAGAAGGTGAGAATACGCGTCTCCCTTTCTATTTCTGACATTCCCGGCTCCTCGGCACAAAGGAGCAAGGCAACGGAGAAAAAACGAAGGAGCCGAAGGAGAAGGAGCGTCCTTTAGAACACAGACAGACAAAAAGCCCTGGTTTAATTCAATCAGCTGCATCCAGAGGCCAGTTTAAGAATCAGCCCTGCCCTCCGGCTGCTCAGCCGAATTCCATCCTGGAAACCGCAGAGCAAAACCAGCCCCAGGGCTCTGTGATCTTTATCTCTAAAGAGATAAAGAGAAGAGTCATCCCTTCTCTGACTCAAAACCTGTAGAATTCAAAGGAACATAGATGGGAGTTTCTTCTGAGGTGCAATTTGAAAAGCTGGAATGGGGAAGGGAGGAGGGGGAAGAAGCAGTTAACTCTTGGGGAACAGGCGAGGCATCTCCCAGGGCCAGACGGGGTGCAAGGAATTACAAGCCCCCGTCTTAGAGTGCAGGTCCCCATCTGACATCTCAACATCAGTGGGTAAGTGGATGTGTTTTGACCTGAAAATGTTAAGGAACCCACGGAAAGAAACATAGTGTGTAATAAAAGGATCTTACAAAATGAAAACTCTCACAAAGCCATTGCATTTCTCAACAAGCCCCTCGGAAGAAAAAAAGGCATGTTTTCTTTGCTTTAAGTGTGCCTTGGGAACCCACAGTCATTACTTAAATCTGAATATTTCACGTATTGTATCTTTTTCATACAATACTTGGTAAAACAAAAAAACATCCCTTTCCCGCTGAACCATATCTTGACTTCAACTTTTTCAATTCTGTGTGTCCAGGATTAAGGCCATTTTAGGACTATCAGCACTGAAAGAACTGTATTGTAGACATATTCCAAGAACAGAGAGCCTCCACATTAGCAATAAAACATTTCTTCCTAAGAAAAGGACTTCATTCATCTGAACCATTTATCAGGTAAACATTCTTCGAGGACCTCTGCGGCAAGCTCTGGCAAGGGCTGGGGCTACTCATGTGAAAGACTGCGTCCTGCAGGGATTCATACATCTGGTTCCTAATCTGGGGGTGACCGGGCTCCTGCCTCCCTGCATGTCCTGCTCCAATATTCGACAACGTCTGGAGACATTTTGACTATCACATTTTTTTAAAAACATTTTTTTCCTTTTCTTTCTTTCTTTTCTTTTTTTAAGATTTATTTATTTGAGAGAGAGAGAGAGAGATTGAGAGAATGAGTGGGAGGAGGGGCAGAGGGAGAAGCAGACTCCCCGCAGACCAGGGAGCCCGAGGTGGGACTCCACACCAGGACTCTGCAATCACGACCCGAGCTGAAGGCAGATGCTTAACCGACTGAGCCACGCAGGTGCCCTGTCACATTTTGATGTCACCGGCATCTTGTGGGTAGAGGCCAGGGATGCTGCTGAACATCCTTCACCGTACAGGACACCCCCCCCTCCACACACACAACAAAGAATTATCGAACCCAAAATGTCACTGGTGCCAATCTAATGGGGACAGATGAGCCGACAGAAAGAGCAGCAAAGTGAGGTAAGGGGCAGATAGATCTCTCCTTAGGTTTTATGGGAATTCCAAGGTAGAGAGTCTTTAACTTTTAAGATCAAACAACTATTGGCATTTTTTTTAAAAACCCTGAGTTGTTTTGATTTGTTGTTGTTTCAACTTTTTGCAAAAATTGCCTCTACTAATAGTTCCTGATTTCTGAGAACTGTATTAATGACAGCACCGTACAATTGATTCTGCTGGGTCTGGAAAGATGGAACCCCCTGACTTGATATCACTTCCGTGGGCAGGACTACGCCCACTGATGACGGTGACTATGGCCCGAGTGGCTAATGTATGTCCCAATCTCTGTGTCACGCCCTAGTCTGCAGTGTTGGAAAATTCTCATCAGGAATGTAAACACTCATTATTAAAACACTCAACAATGAATGTGTATATTTATATGTAAGAATCTGACACCTCCTTTCTGTCCTCCCAAGTCAGGCTAGAAAAATTCACTACCAGCACACGTGTCTGGAAGCAGGGTAGACCAATTGTGACCTGAGTTCTGTTGGAAACGACCCCCTTTCCCTGTGGCAGTGCTCCGCCTGGATCCCAAGGGGTCCCTTTTACAGTTTCTGCAACCCTTCACCCCCAAGCTTCAGTGTGCTTTTGTTCCCAGGCTCAGCTATACAGAAGACTGCTTCGGGCCCCTGTAGATACTTGGCTTGCTTGCTTGCTTGCAGAGACGGAAGTGTCTGCTGGCTGTAGGAAAGGCCAGTTCCTTTGCCTCAGGCCAGGACAACCCTGAGATGCAACTCATACCCCAGGGCTTTCTGCAGGATCTGGTCAAAGCTACCCTTTGTCTAAGGTCACACCTTTGTTGGGGCCCCTGAGTGACTCAGTCGGTTAAGCATCTGCCTTCAGCTCAGGTCATGATCTCAGGGTCCTGGGATCGAGCCCCAAGTTGGGCTCCCTGCTTAGTGGGGAGCCTTTTCCTCTGCCTGCTGCTCCCCCTGCTTGTGTGCTCCCTCTTTCTGTCTCTCTCTGTGTCAAATGGATAGATAAAAATCTTTAAAAAAAAAAAAAGCGTCACACCTTCGCTTGACTTTTTCCCTTCCCCAGTCTTTCCCCACTCCCTGACCAGCCTCCCTGGGGGAGCACTTCCCTAAGAAATCACTTACATGCAAACCCTCACTTCAGGGTCTGCTTCTGGAGAACCCAGCCTGAGCCCCTCCCTGAGAATATATCTGCTAGGGTGGTGGTCTGTATGCATCCTTGCACTGTTCGTGATCGGTTACACCTTTATCCGTTTCTTCTTTGCACCTGTTTGCCCTAGACAGGGAACATCCCCACTGTCTTACGTTTTCTTCCAGGGAAGTCAGCTGCTCATCCAGTCTCACTTGGTCTGTCCCGAGAGGAAATGTCCCCTTCTCTCTGTCGGGAGGGACAGGTGGGAACTCCCAGGGCCCTGTGGACTCTGCTATCAGCTCTTCTGTGGCATTGATGACTTTCAGGACTTCTGTGGAGATGTTGCAGAGAGAAACAGCAGAATACTTCTGTTTGGTCCAATAACAGAAGGGGACAGAAGACAAGAACAGCACATTAACAATGACATGGAAGTTCTGCATGATCATGGTGCCCGTCATGAGACTGATCCCATTATAACACACAGGAACGTCGATGTGCCCAAGGAACAAGAAGCTTAAAATATCTACACAGCAGGAGGGCACCTGGAGGAGGGCTGATCTGACATGGCCTAGCTTCTGTGCCTCACACTGAATTATTTGATTCCGTCCCTCCACTGTCCTTCCCCTCCAGGGAAGAAGGAGACCTCAAGGAGAGGCTACTACGTCTTCTGCCCACTGCTGGTGGTTTATAGCCACACCTCATTTTCTGGATGACATTCTACTTCTTTGACAGAGCTTCCGTCATAGACTCTGTCAAACTACATCCACGGTTGGTCCAGTACGGAGCTTCCTGGAATGGGTGTTAGGAGACCTGGGTTCTAGATCTGGCTCGAACTTCATTTAATGATGGGATCTTGACCCAGTTACTTCGTACTTCTGGAACTCAGCTTCGTCATCTGTACGATGAGAATGTTGGGAGAGTTCCCCTGCAGTGTGTCCGTAGCCCGTGTGTTTAGCTCCTACACACCTGTTCTCAAGCCCGTTCTCCCTCGCTCTGCTCAACCATAGAGGCTGAATGGAAAAGCACTCCATTTCCCTCCTCCCCCGCAGCCAGGGGCAGTCACGTGACACGGTTCTGACCAGTGAACCTGACAAGAAAGCCTGCTGAGTGGTCTCGAGGAAAGCTTTTGTTTTCCTAACCAGGTGAATAGATCCAGCTGATGCTCTCCTTCCCCACTCCTTTCTACCTTGATCACAGGTGTGCAGTTGTGACGAATACCAAAATGCTGAGTAAGGTGGGTCAGAAAGCCTGAAAGAGCCTGGCCCAGACAGCCACGGATCAGCTGAACCACCATGAGTCATCCCCTGAGCTGAACATCTTGTTACATGAGAAGAATAGTCCCCTACCATTGAAGCCACTGTTGGCCAGATTTTCTGTTATTTGCAGCTGAATATATTCCTCACTGACACAAGCTTTTACATTCAGGACCGAAAATTACAATCAGTCCAGATCTGGGCCAAGGTCATTGATGGAGAGAGGCACTGCAACCACAAAAAATTATCCGCATCTCTGAGTTCATCAGGACATAGAATATCAAGCAGTCAGCTGGAGTTCAATGTTTCTGGACGGCAATGGTTTCTATCTAGAATCAAGTTTATTTATTCTATCAAAGGCTTTGTAAACTGGAAGTCAAATATTGCCTACACTTGACCAGGTTGTATGTGTATGTGTTTACCATTTACCAGTAAAATGTTTCGAGAAAATCTGGAATTTCAATGCCTTTGGTACCTTCGAAGGTACCTTTTTCACTCATATATCCTGGCCAAAATATTAATGATGGCTACAGCTAGATTTTGCAAGTCTGTTCCTCCAACTAGATTCTACTTGCTAGAGGATGTTTTGATACTTTTCCCAATTCCCTAGGGAATCGATGTGTTTAAATGACGAGTCAGTGGCTGAGTTCACAGTCTAGAAGCTGGCTCTGGGCTTCCACGCCAGGGCACATGGTCTTGTATCTGTCAACCTTTTGTAGGGTTAAGGGACATGTACTCAGAGGGCCCCCCATCCAGCCTGTCTGCTCCACAACAGCTGCTTGACTGACCCAAGAGCCACACTCCTTTTGGTTCAAGGGACTTTGCTACAAACCCAAACAATTGGGTCTGGGGTGTCGGGAGAATGGGATGGAAGGAGGTGACACAGACCCAGTGGAATAAGGCAGTGTCCCTGGGAACAGCCAGGATCAATGCTTCACCTGAGGAGAAACTTGCAGGGGCTGTCCCCTGCTCTCCAAGACACTGTGACTTGCTGTGGCGGATTGCGAAGATGAATTGGGCTCCAAATGATTTTGGCACAAAACAGCTGCCACTGTTTGCTTAAGTCCATTTTAGAGAAAGTGACGTTGTATGAATGAAAGCAGATTTGTCACCCTTCTCTCAGGACATAAGTTTGTGTTTAGAAACTCTATCCCTTATTTGGTAAAAGGGATATCTTTGTACATTTTTTGAAAAGAAAGACATGACTAAGAGATTCAGAACAAGACCACAGCACAGTAGAAGGGAAAGTGTGAACATTTACGACAGGGTCATTAAAGGGTCAAGGTTATTAATGGAAAGGATTTAAGAGGTGCTGAAACAGGTCCTGCGTTCTGACTCCAGCTGAACACATCACATCAAAGCGATAAGCTGGGCATCCCTGTTGCTTGGCGGTCATTGTTCCATTCTATCCATAAATAGCCTTGTTTATTCAACCATAGGGGTTGCGAGCTGGAAGCCAAATATTGCCCAGAGGTGTGCTTTTTGACAAGAATGCCTTCCATGAGACACACATTTGCCAGTTCTCTACAATCCCCACACTATTCCTTCTACATATTTTTTGGGGGGTGGTCTATGGTGTGCAGACTCTGCTCCAGGTGCTGAGATCAAGGGGACAATGGATGAAGTCCCCGCCCTCACCACATGCCTTTAGTCCTACCCTAGCCACTTGACACTTGGACATACTTCCTGGCCCCCGAAAGCATCTGCATTTGCCAGTAAGTCAGAATGTGGTGTACCCGGCAGCTGGTCTGAGGAGAGCACCACAGCCTCACCTGGAAGGTCTGCGGTCTGGGGAAAGCCCTGGAACACTTCAGAAGCTAAATAACCTCCAGACAGAGATCTTGGTGAGCCAGATGGCGGGAGCACTCCCCCCAAGTCTGGTGAGTGAGCTCCCCATGGGGGAATACACACCGCAATCCACCAGGCTTTGCAGGGAATCAGGGGCTCCTTGCCCACTACCAAGGACTGGGCTGTTCGCTTGCACATGGGAGTGGGAGTGAACAGTGCACCTACAGGAAGTTAAGATACCTGGGATCTAAGTAGCCGTATCACAGGAGCAGGGCTGCAAACCTCCCCGTTCCTTAGTTTCCTCACTGGTCCAATAAAGAAAATCAGAAGATTTGTTACAGGGCTGACATCGACTTGTTATGTAAATGTCCTGCTCCCTGCCCAGTCTAGATTTAAAAGTAGAAAGCACCTTGTGCAATTATGTTAAATAAAGCTATATTTAGCACCGGACAGGGTTTTGTTCTGATGAAAAGCTGGTGTGGACGGGGGTGCTGGCAGGAAGCCCTGTGTGTGGGAGAAGTGAATAGCTAAAGGATCCTTCTGCTTTATTGCTTACAGCCCAGAGAGCTGAGCTGAATGGCACAGACAAAGCGCAATTTAGAGCCCAGAGAGAGCTATTATGGTTGCTGATGGTACTCCAGATAGTAATTACAAGATGGATTCAATGTGGCAGCTTTGTAGGATCAAATAAGGAGAGGTGAAAGTGTGGACATTAGCAGACAGCATAGGGGCAACTACAGAACAGGAAGGTTGGCCTTAAGGACGCTGGAGGCCAAGGGCCCCACAGAGGATGGGAGGGAAATGGCCATGTAGTAACAAGTTCAACCTTCTAGTGATCAAAAAATATGAATTAAATGACAACTTTTATTACACGCCAGAGACCCGTGCGATTCCCTTTTAAATGCATGGTGTGTGCCAACATGACTTGACACGGCTGGAGTGTGGTTTTCAGTGGTTGATCTACCATGGGCTCTGTTTGCTCTGATGCACCCACCTGCCTCGGTCTCCCAACCACTGAATGTCACTGTCGAGAGCCCGAGTGTCCGCTTCCAGGATTCAGCCTGTGTCCCAGCCCCATGTGGAACATCAAATCCATAATGCTGACCTCACTACCTCTGGGGCTGACCCAAACAGTCCACACTTGGGGTACAGAAGGTGATGAGAAGCACTCGGTTTCCTCGATCACTTACCAGAGGCAGCAAAATAAGCAACCTCAACAAAGACTTAGGATTCCTGCCTGCCTGTAAGCAAAAGCAGGACCAGGGCAGACCTTTCAGAAGGTTCTGTACCACTCCGAGGCTGGGTCCCGCCATCGTGGTCCTTCCAATGAGCCCAAGAAAGCAGAAGAGCAGAGCAGGACCCAAGTCATAAACCCCAGCTGTCTCGTTCTTTTCTCTCTAGGGACTGCAGAGAGAAGCAAGACGTCTTTCCTTTTTGTCTCACTCCCCACAAACTTGAGCCTTAGTGATTTCTCCATCCTGTCCCTGTGCACCCCCTCTTCACATGAAACGTGTTGCCAGAACAAATTCCTCTTCCATTCTCTTCCTTATAAACAGTTTGCCGAAGACACGCAGAATGCAAGGTGTTGCCAAGGGCCGATTCTGAGTTCTATAGAGTTCTAAAGAAAAGATGGTTTCCAACCTAAATGCTAGGTATACTTGCTTATTAGCAATCCTTGCAAAGTCTCCTGAGATTTTTGTCTGGTGTCATCGTTCATTTCAAAGCTTTGTGTTGGACAAAGAAATGCAGACTCATTTCAAGCTGAAATAGACAGGAATGCTCCTTACCAGAATAGTCCAAGCTTGCCAACATGCGAACAGCAGGAGCGCGTGAAATGCCTGGCTTCCCAGAGAGGGAAGACTCTGGATGCCAGAGGGCTGATTCCAGCCCAGGCTTCACCCAGGCGCACACATGTGTCTGCCTGACTCAGCTGGGCCAAAACAGATTCCACGTCTGGCTGTGTGTGATGAACTGGGGCTGTGACAAAGGCTGGGCTGTCTCTTTATTTGAATTGATGTAAGTCTCGATATGATCTCATTGAATACAATGTGGGAAAAAAGCTTTGCGGGTTAAATGATGTTTGCAGGTGTCTGGGGCAGAAGAGGAATTTTTTAGCTCTACCTCGGGAAATGTTCTGATGCCTATAACAAGAGTAGAAAAGCTAAACAGGTAGAAGCTGAAGGGACCTGGGCACTAGGGTTTTTGTGAGATACACAAGCAGGCAGTATGCTTTGAGGTCACGGGCCCGTCCATGAAACAGGGGTGGGCAGTGATGAGGGGACTCCCACCATGGCAGGGTCTTGCAAAGGGCCTCCTTGTCCACTGGGTTCAGCCCACAGCTCATCATTCTTTTAGGAGCCTATAAAAATGCTTTAATTTCTTTCAAAATCAGAAGATAAAAAGGCACTCTTAGGTCCAGGAACATGTTTTAATACATAATATTAATATATTAATCTAAACCAACACACTTGTGAAATTTGATTTGTGTGTTTTATGGAGGAAAGGGCCCATGAGGGCAGAAGCGCTTGGGAACAGGGAAGTCATAAGTTGGCCCTGATGGGGCTGCTCTGAGACCCTCTGTGAGAAGGCATATGGGCAGCATCAGCCTGGTGGGGCCTGTCCTCTGGGAGGCATTGCTGTCCTCCCTAGACAATTGTGAAGGCCCCAAGCAGGCCCCTATGAGAGGGCTGTCCATGCACACTTGGGAGAAGCCTCCCTAGCTTCCTCCAACTGCTGTAAGGAGACGGTGGGTGTGGGTGCTGTGGTCCTGTGGCTTCCTACTCACGACTGATGCTAATGTGACCTCCTCATTGCACACCCCAGACCATGAGGCTTGGGAAATTCAGGTTACCCTGTCTGTGCCACTTTGGGCAAATGATTTAACCTCTCTGTGCCTCTGCTGTGAAAGAGATAACACCATCTAGCTCAAGGGGCTTTGGGAGATTAAATTAGACAGCACGTGTCAAGTGTCCACACAGTGCCTGGGTCCAGGGTTGGACCCTCTTCAACACCCCCACCCCTTCAACCTGCCCCAGTGCCTCTAAGTGGGCCTGTTACTGGTGAAGGCCTGGTGACTTACATGCGTTCCACTATATAGCATGCTCTTGAAACAGCTTTCCTTGCCTATTTTGTGTTTGGAAGAAACCTTTTCCCTGTTCTTTACTGAAAAAAAGTTAAATTTTGCTTCTCTTCATTTCCCAGTTTTTTTCTTGCCAATTAAGAATATTTTAAAAAGAGGGGCCCCTGGGCGGCTCGGTTGGTGAAGCGTCTGCCTTCAGCTCAGGTCATGATCCCTGAGTCCCAGGATGGAGCCCCTCATCAGGCTCCCTGATCAGTGCGGAGTCTTCTTCTCCCTCTGCCCTTCACCCAGCTCATACTCTCTCTCTCAAATAGATAGAATCTTTTTTTTTAAAGAATATTAAAAAAAAAAGCCACTATGATCTAGTATTACCCACCACCACCATAATTTCATAAACAAGGGGTAACTTAACATCAAAAAAGGAGAATATAGTATCTGAATATAGAATGGTCTGTCCTAAGAAATGACAGTAGGCAACCTGACATGGACACGCAGCCCGGCCCCCCACCCCCTCTAGGCACACACACATATCCTGGACCCTGTATTTCCCTTTGACTGGGAGCAGAGCAAACCATGCATACTAATATGCAATAAAAACAAGGGATGTCATTGCCTAGCTGGGAAACTGAACCAACCAGCCTTCAAACATCACCTGCTATTTCTATCATCACTAATTTAATGCAAGCCTTCAGGAAGAGTCTGCTCCCATGCCCGGGCCCTGGCACAGAGCCCTGCAGGGGATGCAGAGGTGAGTCAGCCATATTCCCTGTCCTCAGAGAGCAGAGAGGGACATGAAGACCAAGAGCAGGCAGAGGAAAGGCCCTGCCTGCACCGTGAGCAATGGGCTGCAGCTGCAGGGGCCCCACCACTGTGTGACTTTGGGGTTGGTCTGGAAACACAACAAAGAAGTTAAGAAACAGCGAAGATGAGGAGGGTCCTTCAGACACCACTCTCCCGAGACATGACGACATGGGGACCGGCACCGCAGCCTGGGGTGTGCAGAGGATGACAAACTGGAGAAGGGAGGCAGGGACAGGGCAACACCCTGAATGCCAAGTTCAGGAGTTTGAGTTTTGTGCTGAGGCAATCAGGCGCCACCGCAGGTTCCTGCGGCTGTTATTCTCAAGCGCTGGCATTTCCCGAGCACTTGAACTGCGTGCCAAGCTCTGGGATGAGCACTTTACTGGCCTTGCCTCCCTGAGCTCTCCTGACCACCCTCTAATGCACGTACTATGATCACATCTCCCAGATGAGGAGCTGAGCCTTAGGGAGGGGTGTGCTCGGAAGGAGTGGGCTTTGCACCCAGATCTGCCTGATTTTGAAGCCCAAGTTCCTCACAGGCGTCTCAAGAGGCTTAGGTTTTTAGAAAGGCAGTTCTGACTGGCGGTGGAGGGACAGATTTACGGCTAGGGAGAACCCGAGGCAGAGAAAAGCACTGGAAACTATTACGGCGGCTGGAATTCAAGGTCACTGGGGCCTGGGGTGAGGCAGCTGCGTGGGAGTACAAGGGTGAGGAGCAGTTTTCTGGAAAAAGAGCTGAGAGCATGCTGTGGCTGCAGAGTGGGGAGGGAGGCAGCAGGATGGATGGACTGTAAGCCCAGCTGGGTGAGCCCAGCGAGCTGGCACAAACTGATGCCAGTAAGGGGGTTTCAACACCAGCAGAGAAAGAAGCGTTCACTGAGTTCTTGGAATAAGGGAAAAGATAATATTTCAAAGATCCTTTCTGACCAACCAAGAGACTGTGATTACCAATGGTCAGGATGGAATAAGCTCTAGGTCATCCGTTTAGTCTTAATTTAAATCTGTCATTTTTTTAAAAAGATTTTTATTTATTAGAGAGAGAGAGCGAGCAAGAGAGAGCATGAGTGGGGTGAGGAGCAGAAGGAGAAGCAGACTCCCTGCTGCGCAGGAAGCTCGACACGGGGCTCTATCCTGGGACTCCGGAATCATGACCTGAGCCAAAGGTGGACGTTTAACTGACTGAGCCACCCTGGTGTTCCTTGAATCTATCATTTTTGCTGTCAAGTCTCCTGAGTGGGTTGGGGGGGACAGAACCTTCATAGCTGGGTTGGTAAAGAAGGAGAAAATGGTGACAGTGTGGGGTCCTACTGTTCTCCTTTTAGCCTTGTGATGAATGAATGTTCCTCAGGGGGCTAATGGGAGACCGCTGACATCCCAGGTTTACCAGGGCTCTCCTAAGGACCTGTTGGAACACAAAGGGGTAGCGCTCGTGCAGCATAGAAAAGCCCTTCAGGAGCTCACATCAAGTAAAACCCATGTAGGGCCCCACCTTCTCCCCTGCTGAATGCCGCTCCTGAGACCCCTTGAGAAGGGAACAGAAGAAGAAAGAAGGCAGCCAACTCAGAGCTAATGTGGGTCCACACGGTGGCATTAGGACTCCAGACTTCTCATTATTACATTTAGCCCTCACAACCTGACACGGTTGATGTTTTAATTCCATCTCTAGAGATGAAAAAACTATGGCTCAGAGAAGAAGATACAGAGCTGGGATTTGAGCCCAGAGACTTTGGTCTCCGAAGCCCACGCTCCTTCCCACCTGTCACACCACCTCCTCCGCGCATAATTCCCGGGACCCCATGGTCTGTAGGAAGTGACTGTGGAACTGAATTGTACTGAATAATCAGATCAGTGAACAATAGGTCAGCGAGAGAAGGAACACACTGACGTTCAGCAGAAGGAGCTTCTTGATTTGGTCACACCAACCACCAAGCTACACTACAGAGCTTGAGATCTCCCCAGTGACAAACTCTGGTACTGAGCCTTCCTGAACCTGCTTAGGACTGAGCCAGCGAGGATACTCAGGTCACTCAGTGAAAAGGAATGTGGTCTGTAAGGAAATCTGCTCTAAGTGTGGTCCAGGCTTCACGGTCTCCTCGTTACTTTTCTGTCCCATATTACAGATGCTGTCTTGGCTAGCAGAAATGCCTCCATCAAACTACCAGAGGAAGCAAGGAAATTTATCCAAATGCCCCGATTTCATGTATTTTTTTTCCCTTTTCAAAGGTAAGAAAAGAAACTCCATATGTCCTCTTAAATAGTTGACAGAAATCTGCTAGAAAAATTCAATGCAAATATGTTTCAGCTCTCATAAGACATAAGGCGCTCTGGAGATGTCTCTACAACCCGTCAAAATACATCCTCCACGAACAGACCCCTGTCCCTGAAGTGACTTGATGAGAGAGGGTGACAGAGAATTGTGGAAGGAAATTGGAGCGTAAACCTAATAAATCAGCATTTGTAATAAAATGAAACTACGAACCATAACAGAGATTAGAGAACTGACCTCCAGGAATGTTTGTGTTCCTAAATCATCTAGGTTTTGATGGTCAAGGCCACGTATGAAAGAAATAAGATTTCCTGTCTTAATGGTGATGACAGAAATGAATTTTTGAAAATTCTGCACTTTCGTTCCAGAATTAACCCCCCTGGTCTGTATGTTTTCCTGAGGTCATGTTCTTGTTTGATGTCAGCCACCTGACACCCAGTGAAGGCCACTTCAGGACTGGCGAGGGTGCCCTGCTTGGGGTATGGCAGGCAGGACTTGCTTTCCCAGCAGAGGGGGTGATCGTGGTCATCAATCTTTTTTGCTTTTGCATACTTACTGGATGTTCCTCAGAAAAACAGTTCCTGATACTGAGTGGAAATGTTTGCCCACTGCTGGCGGTAACTGGGGTGTTGCTGGGGCACATGCTCACTTCTGAAGAAGCCCAGTGAGACGTGAAACCACCTTCCATGTTCACTGGGAAAGGACATGATCCTTTCACCTCATGGCAGCCTGGGGGATCTTGGGAAATGAAAGGTCCTCCTTGTCACTTCTCTGCGGACACCTTTCCAGGTGCTCCCTATGTCACTCAGAATAAAAGCTGAAGTTCTCTGCACGGCCCCCTGTCACTTCTCTCACTGCTCTCCCATCGCCATGTTGCTCCAACCACCTGGCTCTTTCATCAGTTCCTTAAACTTGTCCAGGTCATTTCTACCGTTAAGTTGCTCTGCCTAGAAAGCCCTTCCTTTAGATCTTTGCCCGACTCCTTCCTTCTTGTCCTGCAGGCCTCAGTCCAAGGGACACTTGGTCAGAACGGTGTCTGGAAAGACCTTCCTGGACTCACCCCCTCCCAACTCCCTCCATCTTGCCCTCCTTAACCTTTTTCTTAGCCCTTATCACTATCTGACATGGTCCCCTGAACCTATTTCCGTATTTATCAGCTGTTTCTTCCAACAGAAGGTAAATTCCACAAGGCGGGTAACTCTTCTCTCTTATCCCTGCTGTATTGCAGCTCCTAGAATAGGTCAACAATTATTTGTTGAATAAATGGCAAATAAAGAGGGATTCACACTCTAAAGATTGTGTGGCCACCTCTCACAAGGGATGTGGGCACGTCCTTATTGTCTCCTGTAAGTCCTGTCAGGCCTAAGCACCAGGAAGATCCATTCATTCCTTCACTGGACGGAAAATTAAGGACCTTTCCCTCTCACTGCATCCTCCCCTCCCCCAAATAACTAGTGAATATTTATCCCAACACCATTTATTAAGAAGTTTCTTATTCCAACCAGGGGTGAGAGGTAGGTGGCAATCATGAAATAAATTGTGAGTTAAATTTTAATATATTCTAGGCTGTACTTCTGGACTAGTTCATTGTATCTTGTATCACTCTCTCACAAATTTAATTACTATGCCTAAAAGCATACCATAATATCTTAATACAGAGGTCCTCTTCATTCCTATCTTAGTTTTTGTAAATGTTTCTAAATTATTCTTGACTTTTTTCCTATCAGATTTCTATCAGATTTTCTTTCTTTTGAGAAGTTAAAAAATGTCTGGTTCAGATTTTGATTTGATTTACATTAGGCTTCTACCCTAATTTTGGAAGAATTTGCCTTTACATTATCTTTTCTTCCGTCAGACTGCTACGTTTCCTGGAGACTTGCAGTTTTCTTAAGTTTTAATGTCATGTTTTTTTATTCCTAGTGTGGAGAGAATTCATTTCCATTTTATCTGCTCTCCCCAACTCCCAAACTCGGTTTGAGATTCATCTGTGAATTTCATTGCAAATTAATGGCTAAACTAGAAGCCCCTGACATGAGGAGCTCTACGTAAATCCTGGAATTGACACTTGAGCTGTACTGTGTAGTTATGCCTGACGATGTGCAATTATGAACATACCTGCTACTAACAGACTGTTTCTTTCAATAGAATGGGTTTTTATTTTTGCATCTATTTGTGTTCAAGGTTGCTGTATTCTTTTTCAGGTTCTTTATGTCTCAGGTAAATCATGATCTCTGACCTTATGTAGGCCTTCCCTGCTGTGTGGGGATCCTATTTGTCCACATAGTTTCCTTTCCCATTCTATGCAAGAGCTATTTCAAACCCTCTCTACAATCTCGAAACTTCAATTCTACCACCCCTTCACCTTCAGGAGACAGACTTGCTTTCTAGTTCAGAGAGCGGGGGATGGGTGGTGGGTGGGATGGGGGGGGGTACAGGACATAAAACCAAACCTCTCCAACTTCCTGACATCAAATTTACCCACTTACTTGTATCTGGACCAAATCTGTCTGCTATTGCAGTGCTGATGCCCCATCTGTTTTCTGGACCTCATCTCCATTTCCCCAAGAGTCCCAGTGTTGGACATTTAGGTCATTGTTTCCCTACAAGAATAATGCAATGCTTGATGGATTGCACTGATGTACCCTGGGATGCTTCAGTTTTTCCATAGGATAAAGGATGGAAAGTACAATTGCTGGATCAAAGGGTATGCCCACTCTGATTGCTCGGACTTACCCAGTTACCAGTGTGCTAACTTGCACTCCTACTATTTTGTGTGCATTAGACTGCCTCTTCCCTGAACTCTTAGCGACATTGGTTATGGTTCTTTTTAATCATCCAATTTGTTAGGCAAAGTGACATTTTGTTATTTCAATTTGCATTTTTGTTGCTCGTCTAAACAAATGATGAACTTTGCCCCGTTCACGGCTGTTTTCCCAGCATCTCACTGTGCATTTGTTCAATGGGAAAGATGAATGCGCAAAACATATGCTAAGCTCTGGGCTACATGTTGAGTTAAATACAGTTGAAATATAGTTGAAGTTAAAGATTTTTTTCATATGCTTATCGGTCATTTACTTTTTTTTTTTTTTTTTTTTTGGTGAATTGCCTGCTTATGTGCATTGCCCTTTTACCCATTAGCATTAGGAGGCTAAATAATTCTTTGCCCATTATATATTTAAGCAGTATGTCCTCCCAGTTATTGTTTGCCTTTTAATTTTATAGCTTTTGAAAAATCAACATGTCTTCCCTCCCAGATTTGTTGAGATATAATTGAGACATTTTAAGGTGTATATTTAAGGTGTATAAGGTGTCAATTTAAGGTGTATAACATGATGATTTGATACACTTATATACTGTGAAAGGATTGCCATAATAGGGTTAGTTAACACATCAATCATCTCCTATAATCACCTTTTCTTTGATGTGTGGTGAGAACATTTAAGATTTACTTCCTCAGCAACTTTCAAGTATATAATACAGTATTATTAACTACAGTCACCATGCTGTATGATCCCCAGTACTTACTCATTTTATAACTGGAAGTTTGTACTCTTTGACTAACATTTCCCCATTTCATTCATCCCACAGACCCTGGCAAAAACCATTCTGCTCTCCGTTTCTATGGGTTCGGCTCTTCTAGATTTCACATACGAGATCATACGGTAGCTGTCTTTCTCTGACTTATTTCACTTAGCATAACACTCTCAAGGTCCATCCATGTTGTCACAAATGGCAAGATTTCCTTATTCCTCATGGCTGAGTAACACTCCATCGTACATATATGCCACATCTTCTTTACCCATTCATCTGTAGATGGATACTTAGATTGTTTTGATATCTTGGCTACTGAATAATGCTGACATAAACATGGGAGTGCAGATATCTCTTCCAGATCCTGATTTCATTTCCTTTGGATATATGCTCAGATATTACTGGATATTACTGGACCACATGGTAGTTGAAACTCCCTACTGTTTTCCACAGTGGCTGTACCCATTTACATTCCCACCAACTGTGTACACAAGGGTTCCCTTTTCTCCACATCCTCACCAACGCTTGTTTTCTCTTCTCTTTTTGATGGCAGCCATTCTAACAGGTGGGATGATGAGTGATGTTAAGCACCTTTGCATGTACCTACCTATTGGTTATTTGTATATCTTCTTTGGAAAAATGTCTATCGAGGTCCTCTGCCCACTTTTAAATTAGGTTGTTCACTTTCTTTTGTTATTGAATTGTAGGAGTTCCTTATATATTTTGGATATTAATCCTTATCACATATATGGTTTGCAAATATTTTCTCTCATTCTGTAGGTTGCTTTTTCATTTCATTGATTGTTAAAGAAACAATCTCCTTGCTATGCAGGTGCTTTTTGGTTTGATGTAGTTCCTCTTATTTCACGTATTATTTTGTTACTTGTGCTTTTGGTGTCATATCCAAAAAATCATTGCCAACACCAATGTCAAGGAGATTTTTTCCTTATGTTTCTTGAGGAGTTTTAGAGTTTCAGTCTTTAATTCGTTTTGAGTTAATTTTTGTGAGTAGTGTAAGATAGGGGTCCAGTTTCATTCTTCTGCATGAGATTATCCAGTTTTCCCGTATTATTGTTTTTTATTTTTCTTTATTCTATTTTATTTTTTTATAATAATTTTTTATTATGTTATGCTAGTCACCATACAATACATCCTTAGTTTTTGATGTAGTGTTCCATGATTCATTATTTGCATATAGCACCCAGTCCTCCATGTAATATGTGCCCTCCTTAATACCCATCACCGGCCTATCCCATATTATTTATTGAAGAGACTATCCTTTTACTATTGAGTATTCCCAATTGAGTATATGAGGGCTCTTGATTCTGTTTCATTGACCTATATGTCTCTGTTTATGCCAATACCATACTATTTTGACATCTATGGCTTTGAAGCATGGTTTGAAATCAGGAGGGGCAAATCCTCCAGCTTTGTTGATTACTTTGGCTCTCTGGGGTCTTTGTGGTTTCATACACACTTTTGGATTGCTTTTTTCAATTTCTGTGAAAAATGCCATTGGAATTTTGATAAAATTTTGATAGGGATTGCATTGATTCTATAGAAGGATTTGGATAATATGGACATTTTAACAAAATTAATTCTTCTGATCCATGAACATGGATTTTTCCATTGTTTGTGTCTTCTTCAATTTATTTCCATTTGTTTGTGTCTTCTTCAATTTATTTCATCAAAGTCTTATAATTTTCAGAGTACAAATCTTTCATTTTCTTGGTTAAATTTATTCCTAAGTATTCTATTGTTTTTGATGCTAATATGAATGAGATTATTTTCTTTATTTCTTTTACAGATGTTTCTTTGTTAGTGTGTAAAATACAGCTGACTTCTTTATTGATTTTGTATCCTGCCAATTTACTGAATTTGTTGATTAGCTCTAACAGTTCTTTGGAGTCTTTAGGATTTTCTCCATATAAGATCATATTGCCTGCAAACAATGGCAATTTTACTTCTTCCTTTCCAAATTGGATGCATTTTATTTCTTTTTCCTGCCTGATTGTTCTGGGTAGGGCTTCCTGTATGATGTTGAAGAGGCGTGGTGAGAGTGGTAACCCTCGTAAAAGAAGAAAAGCTTTCAGTCTTTCACCATTGAGTATGATGTTAGCTGTGGGCTTGTCATCTGTGAGTTATGTTGAGGTATGTTCCTTCTATAAACAATTTATCAAGAGTTTTTATCATGAAATAGTGTAGAATTTGGTCAAATGCTTTTTCTGCATCTATTGAGAAGATCATGATTTTTATCCTTCATTATATTAGTCTAGTATATTGTATTTAATGATTTGTTTATGTCGAACCATTTTTGCATCCCAGAGACAAATTCCACTTGATCATGGTGTATGATTTTTTAATGAGTTGTGGAATTCAGTTTGCTAATATTTTGTTGAGAATATTTGCATCAGGGATATTGGCCTGTAGTTTATAGTGTCCTTATCTGGTTATGTAAAAGGGTAATGCTGGCCTCATAAATTGAGTTTGGGAGTATTCCCTCCTCTTCAATTTTTGGGAAGAGTTTAGAAGGTTTGGCATTTATTCTTCTTTAAATGTTTCGTAGAATGAAACTCTGTACCATCTGGTCCCGGACTCTTCTGTATTGGGAGGTTTTTGATTACTGAGTCAGTCTTCTTGTTCATTATTGGTCTATTCAGATTTTCTATTTCTTCATGATTCAGTTTTGGTAGGTTGCATATTTCTAAGAATTTATCCATTTCTTCTAAGTTATCCCAATTTGTTGGCATACAATTGTTCATAGTGTTCTCTCCTGGTACTTTATATTTCTGTGATATCAACTGCAATGTCTCCTTTCATTTCTGATTTTATTTATTTGAATCTTCCCTCCTTTTCCTTAGTCTAGCTAAAGGTTTGTCAATTTTATTTTTTCCCCCAAAACCAGCTCTAGTTTCATTGATCTTTTCTATTGTTCTCCTGATCTCTATTTCATTTATTTCTGCTTGTTTTTTGTTATTTCCTTTCTTCTGCTAAATTTAGGCTTAGTTTGTTCTTCTTTTTCTAGTTCCTTGAGGTGTAAAGTTGGGTTGTTTATTGAGATCTTTCTTTTTTCTTAATGTAGGCATTTATCACTATAAACTTCCATCTTAGAATCACTTTTGCTACATCCCATAAGATTTGATATATTTTGTTTCCATTTTCATTTGTTTGAAGATTTTTTATTGCCTTTTTGATTTATTGTATTACTTTATTATTTTTTAAAGATGTTATTTATTTGAGACAGTGAGCGAGCAACTGAGTGCATGAGTGGGGGAGGGGATGAGGTGCAGAGGGAGAGGGAGAAGCAGATTCCCCTCCAAGCAGGAAGCCTGAACTGGGGCTTGATCACTACCTAAGCCAAAGGCAGACACTTAACCAGCTGAGCCACCCAGGCACCCCTTAATTTCTTTTTTGACCTATTGATTTTTTAGGAGTGTGTTGTATAATTTCCACATATTTATGAATTTTCCAGTTTTCCTCCTGTTACTGATTTTTAGTTTTATACCATTGTAGTTGGAAAAGATACTTCATATGATATTAACCTTCTTAAATTTGTTAAGACTTGTTTTGTGACCTAACATATATTCTATCCTGAAGAATGTCCCATGTAAGCTTGAAAAGAATGTATATTCTGCTATTGTTGGATGGAGTGTTCCATATATCTCTCTCTTAGGTCCATTTGGTCTGAAATACAGTTCAAGTCCAACCTTTCCTTATTGATTTTCTGTCTGGATGATTTATACACTGTTCAAAGTGGGGTACAGAAGTCCCCTACCCCTATTGTATTGTTGTTTATTTTTCCTATCAGATCTGTTTGCATTTGTTTAATATATTTAGATGCTCCAATATTGGGTGCATACAGATTTATGATTTTTATATACTCTTGATGAATTGACCCCTTTATCCTTTTATAATGACATTGCCTCTTATTACAGCATTTGAGTAAAAGTCTATTTTGTCTGATATAATTATAACTACCTTTGTTCTCTTTTGGTTTCCATTTTCATGGAATATCTTTTTCCATCCCTTCACTTTATGCCTATGTGTGTCCTTAAAGCTGAAGCAGGTCTCTTGTAGGCAGTGTGTAGTTGGGTCTTGTTTTATTTTTATCCATTCAGCCACTCTATGTCTCTTGATTGGTGAATTTAATACATTTATATTTAGAGTAACTATTCACAGGTAAGGACTAATTAATGTATTTCATTAATTGGTTTCTGGCTGTTCTGTTGTTCTCTTGTTCCTTTCTTCCTCTCTTGCTGTCTTCCTTTGTGATTGATGAGTTTCTGTAGTGGTATGCTTTGACTCCCATCTATTTATCTTTTGTGTATCTACTGTAGATTTTGCTTTGTATCATAAGGCTTACACAAAACATCTTATAGATAAGCAATCTATTTTATGCCGATAACAACTTAACTTCAATGACATACAAAAATACCCTCTACTCTCCCCCTTTATGTTTTTGATGTCACAATTTACCTCTTTTTATATTGTATTCATTAAAAAATTATTGTAGCTATAGTTATTTTTAGTATTTTTTGTCCTTTCGTCTTTTTTACTGGCATTAAGTGGTTAACACACTACCATATTAGAGTATTCTGAATTTGATTATATATTTACCTTTATCCGTGTGTTGTATATTTTCATGCCTTCATATTATTAATTAGTGCATTTTCATTTCAGCTTGAAGAACTTTAGCATTTCTTGTAAGGCAGGTCTAGTTTTGCTAAACTCCGATAGCTTTTGTGTGTCTGGGAATGAATGAGGTTATCTGTACTTCATTTCTGAAGGACAACTTTGCCAGATAAAGTATTCTTGGTTGGCAAGTTTTTTTTCTTTCAGCATTTTGAGTATGTCATTCTGCTCTGTCTTGGCCTGTAAGGTTTCTGCTGAGAAATCTGCTGATAGCCTTATGAAAATTCCCTTATAAGTGATAAGCTTCTTTTCTCTTGCTGTTTTTAAGATTCTCTTTTAGTCCTTCATTTTTGTTAGTGTTATTATAATGAGTCCTGGAGAAAAAAAATTTAAGTTTGACGTGTTTGGGGACTTATGAGCTTCATGAATTTGAATGGTCAATTCTCTGCTCAGATTTGGGAAGTTCTCAACCATTATTACTAAAATATTTTAAAAAATATTTTATTTTTTTATTTGAGAGACAGAGACTGGAGAGAGCAAGAGAGAGCATGGGGGGAGGGGCTAAGGGAGAGGGAGAAGAAGACTTCCCACCAGACTCAAGCAGGGATCCTGATGTGGGGCTTGATCCCAGAACTCTGAGATCATGACCTGAGCCGAAGGCAGATGCTTAACCTACTGAGCCACCCAGGCAACCCTCAACCATAATTTTTTAACGTAAGCTTTTTGCCCTCCTCTTTCTTCTCCTTCTTGGTCTCTAATAATTCACAGATTGTTTCTCTTGATGGTATCCATAGTTCACATAGGCTCTCTTCACTATTTTTCATTCTTTTTCTTTTGTTCTCCTCTGGCTGGATAATTTCCAAGGTCCTGTCTTCTACTTCACATGTTCTTTCTTCTGCTTGATCCATTTTGATCTTGATACTCTCTATTGCATCTTTCATTTCATTCATTGTATTCTTCAGCTCCAGAATTTGTTTGGTTCCTTCTTATGATTTCTACCTCTTTGTTAACTTCTCATTTTGTTTTATGCATTGTTTTCCTAATTTTATTGCATTGATTTTCTGTGTTTTCTCGTAGCTCATTGAGCTTCCTTTAAAAAGCTGTTTTGAATTCTTCATCAGGTAAATCACAAATCTCCATTTTTTGGGGGGTGTCAGTTACTGGAAAATTATTGTGATCTTTTGGTGGTGTCGTGTTTCCTTGATTTTTTCATGTTCCTTTAAGTCTTGTGTTGCTATCTTTGCATTTGAAGTAGTAGTCACCTCCTCCAGTCTTAACCGACTGGCTTCAGGAGTGAAATACCTTGCATCAGCTTTACTAGGGATCCTGAGGCTTTCCTAGGCCTTCTATGGATACTCCTGCTCCACACTTCCTTCTCCCTCCTGAGGCAGAATTTTTAAGCTTGTATGTCTTCTCTCAATTCTGCAGTGTACCAGGCTGAGTGCTGACAACCTCCCTTTTGCTTTCCCAAGAACAGTGCTATCCTCAAGTTTATGGCCTCTCTCTTGCTCACAGATTTAGTCCTGCCTTGTATGCATGCTCACTAGCCATCTGCCAAAGCTTGATCTTGCTATAACCATTGGAAGTGTACACAGGGAGCCAGCCATTTGGTGGAGATGTGTGTGGGTAAGGCACACAGAGCACTGGAGGTGTCTGGGCCAATGGGGAGACCTATAGATGAGGTGTCCCCATGGTGGGCAGGTCTTTAGATGGGAGTCCATGATGCAGTTAATAGGATCTGAGTCCACTTGATACGTTCTAAGCCCTGGCTGCTGTTCTCATAGCTGCTCACCATCTCCTAATCATGTAGCTTATTACTCAGTATTCTGAGTGGGGAGAGCAATAAACAGACCTCTTTGGTAGTGTCTTGCACAGCTGGGGCAGCTGGGTGCTCACTTACATGCTCTTACTTTCCCCCATGGGAGAAATCACAGGCCAAGAAAGGCTCTCTTGGCACTGAGTTGTGCCACCCTGGGAGAGGGGTGAGGTGGGTAAAGTCAAACTGTTACTTTTACCATCTCCAATGTGTTCAGTCTTGGATTTGTTTTTGCTCCAACAGTGTGCTGGAACTTCTCTGATGTACTCCTGGACTTCCGCATTGCTCTTGCAGGTAGGTAATTGTCTAAGTCAGTGTTCTCCAGGGGCTGCTATGGCTGAGAGGCATTGGAGCTGGCTCACGGGCCACATCAGGGTCCACAGTTGGGGCTGGTGTCTGTATTCCTATTACTTGATGCATAAGTGAGTGAGACTCCTCCTGGGAGTCTATCTAAATCATTTTAATTTTTTTAAAAAAGATTTTGTTTATTTTCTTTTTTACTTTTTTAGAGAGAGAGTGAGAGCACAAGCAGGGTAGGGGCAGAGGGAGAGGGAGAAGGAGAGAATCCCAAGCAGACTCTGCAGTGAGTGCAGAGCCCAATACAGGGCTTGATCTCATAACCCTGAGATCATGATCTAAGCCAAGAGTTGGATGCTCAATGAACTGAGCCATCCAGGGGTACCCTGGAGCCATTTAGGGGTACCCTAAATCATTTTCATTCTTTACAGTTTTATGGAGAGAGGTTCATAGTTTTCATCAAATTCCTGAAGAAATTGGTAAGCTTCAAAAGGCTAACAGCTATTACTGTTGAGTTTTTATCTTCCTATTTATCAGCTATTCTTCACTCAATATTTATGAGTATTTATGAATTTTCTACTACATGTCAAACATCGATCTAGGAATTTATCAAAATAATTGTTTTCCCCCTTTAATCTGTGAATATAATGAAAAATATTATTAGGTTTCCTAAAATTGAGGTTATTACATTCCTAGACAAAATTCTCCTTGGCTATTGTAAATTAGTATTTTAATAGGCAGTTGGACATCAATATTATGTGCCAGAGAGTGTGCATAGAAACACATGGGACATCACCTTTGGTGTCCCAGACATCTTTCTGTTTCAGTTGAGCCATTTAATTGCTTTTATTTTTGAAATTATTAGTAAAGCTCAGGAAAAAAAAATAGGCCATTGGAAACAATTTGTTAACATATTAAGAATTTTTGAATGTTAATTAACCAGTGAGGTAGTATGTACATTTTTAGAGGCATATGATTTTTGGGTCAGATTCAGACCAATTTTTTTTTTTAATTTTAAAAGATTTTATTTATTTATTTGACACAGAGAGAGAGAGAGAGAGAGTGCAAGCAGGGGGAGTGGCAGGCAAAGGGAGAGGGAGAAGCGGGCTCCCTGCTGAGCAAGCTCAATGTGGGGCTTGATCCCAGACTCCTGGGATCATGACCTGAGTTGAAGGTAGGTGCTTAACCAACTGAGCCACCCAGGCATCCCCAGACCAAGTTTTTAAATAAATAAAGTAAACTTGGATACTTTCATTTTTTGGGATACTTTTAATTTTTTAATGCTAAATTGTATGGAAGTAATTTGTACCATGAATGACTGATGGATTTTATTGGCAAAGATCACTGGGCCTAGCTTCTTTCTAAGGATAGTTCTTTGACCACTTTGCCAATTTCTTCTGTCTGGATTTTACAGTCAGTTTTGCTCATTTTCTTCTTTAAAAATAGTCAGTATTTAAAAAATCATTACAAATATCAAAGTATTCACCTATAATTTAAAATAAATCTTATTTTTCTTATTTTTTCAAATGTATATACATGCTATTTTGATTAACATAAATATTTATGTAACAGCATTTGCATTTATAACTCATGTATTTGATCAATAGTAAAATATTATGATGTTCAAGATACTTTTGATATTTACAATGAGTTCTCATTCAGGAAAGACTCTCTAGGTGCTTTGAGATGAATGTCTGTCATCAGAATTATCTAATTCATTGAAAGGTTTGTTTGTTTGTTTGTTTGTTTAGTGGAATATGTGTTGAGTGTTTCCAAAGGCCATTTTGGCATCAGTTGGGATTATCCTGTGCTTTTAAAAAACAGTACTACTAAGCAATTTATTATAACGGTGAGGTGTCCTTCTATTAATTTCATTTTTGCATTCTCAGAATAAATGCATTAGTTGTGTGGGTATGTGATTCTAATATTGCAACATTTGGTTTGCCAATATTTTATTCAGGATTTTGGTATTTGTGTTTGTAGGTGAGACTGTTATATATTTCTTTCTTTTGTTTTTATATTCTCTCTACCCAGAAGTGTTTTCCAAGAGCACAATCCTGCTTATTCTGCCTAACTGCAGACACACAGTATGTTCTTTGCTTTCTTTCCCCTCTTACTTCCTATGGTCCCATTTCCTCAGGGCATCTTACTTTTGGGCCTTTGTGGGGCAAGAACTCTGAACCAGTACCTTGTTTTTTAGACCTTCCTATTTGCAACCTTCCAGAGCAACTCTGCCTTTCTCTCTTCAAACTGCATCCGTCCTATGTCCCATTGTATTGCTGTGGCTGAGGCAACATCGGTTTTTCCTGGCCTTACCTGCATTTCACAGAGGCTTTAAGGAATCTTTGCATTGGAGTCTAGACAATCTTTCTCTAGTGCTCGGTTCATCTTCTGCCTAGAGAAGATGATGTTCTCTGGAAGCCCCAGTAATCCAGGAGAGAACCTGGAACTCTTCCCAGGCAGGGAGGCCCCTCATCATACACACAGGACACAGTTGTGGGAATGAGTGATGCCAATGACATCCTCAGTGGTATGGAACTTCCTCACCTGTTCAAGCCCTGTGGATAAGAGATGTAGCTCTTAGTGCACAGCTAAAGCTTCTTTTTTTCCCCTAGGGCAACGGTTAAATGGACAGTTAGAAAAGAGGTGTTAATTCTTCAACAGGCATAGTCCTACTGATGTCAGTCACTTGCAGGATACAAGTCAGTATCTAACACTATATTCTCTCTAGCACCAACTGGAGATGAACACACTCTTCTGAAATAGAATGTGACCTGGGATGAAAGACACCGAATCCCTATGTGAACCGTGTGTTATTTTACAAGGGTGAGACACACACAGACAAAGTTGACTTTATGTTAACACTGATATCAATGAAAAGTTTTTCTTGAGCACATTAAACTTCAGAAACCCAAGGCTCTGGGTATTTTGGAACAGTCCATAGATCTGCCTCCTTGATCACTGACCAGGACTGTGAATCCCTGTCCCTTGATGTTAGTAAATGGGTAGCAGCCAAGAGAAGATGCATAAATTCATCTCTTGTTTGGGGAGAAAGACATTTAATAGTTGAGAGAAGTCTCAATACTTTGATGAGAATTATTCCATGAAACTATACATATGGGAGATAGCTGCCGGTCTGTGACTGCCTTGTGAAAGCAAAGCCCAATGATCCAGCTACTTGTAACAATAATAAACAAAGGCACTTTAAATAAAATGCTTTCAGGACACCGACTATACAAATTTGACTATAATGCAAGAACTTACTAATCTGGGCCTTCAACACATACTCATGTTCCAAGAGCTTGATACATGGGACCCCTTTTGTCATATAAACAGTGTCATAAAGGATACTTAGGTCAGGAAACAAAAATCTATCTAAACTGTTACATATCTAGAACCAGGGAATTTTAGGAGCTAAAGGGACCTGGGGGACCACGGCTCTAAGCCTGGGAAGATTAGGGTGCTTGTGGGAGATCCAGCCCCTGAATGTAGTCTCCAAACTCAGGCCAGCAGTTCTTGGCCATTCCTTTGCTCCTTCTTTCAGGAATGCTGCCCTTGCATACCTAGAGGCAGATACTTCTCAGAACTGTTTTGGCCAGGACTTTCTCCCAGAACCATTGGCATGGCCATCTGCCCAATGGTAGAGGAGAAGCAAGTGCTCACTTCTGGGCTCTAAGGATCACATGGTTTGGAGGGTTGACCCCTAAAGTTTGATGGAATAAGATGACTTAAAGAAAAAAAAAAAAAGACTTTTTTGAGAATCCAATCCCCAAGAGGTTTCTGGGCTTGCCCCAAGCTCTGCAAGCTTGTTCTTCTGTTGGTTAAAACTCAGATGGTGGTGACCATCCCTCCAGCCCCCAGGGAAAGTAAGCCACCTATAGGACAAGTTTGCTTACAGCAAAAGACTGACTCCAGTCAAGATAAAGCATGTTTCTAAAATGGTTCTTCTGCAGCTGGACAGGATTCTGAAGCCCCAGTTCTTATGTGGGTTGTCATACTAAGGGCCCTAAACAGCCATTGATGTCAGGGGTCTATGGGAACATGAGCATTCCTCTGCTTTGGCTCCTGGAGAGCAGGGCCAGTGGTGGAGGCAGGGGGGCAGTGACAGCTGAGCAAAGCTCTCTCTGTGTAAGGCAAGGAGTCTCTTAGTAAGGCAAAGGCCATTAGCAACCAATTGGGTATTTGGCTTTCCTTGCTGCCTACACAGCACTGAAGTACTTGTGAACTGAGGACTCTGCATTTCTCCTGTTTGGTTACTGACTTAGTCTGGTTTCACCCAGAAACAGACCTGAGATAGGGATTTAGTTCATTTGGAAGGCAATCCCAGGAAACAGTGGTGGAGGAGGGGGACATGGGGCAGGGGAGGGAAGGGAGACTGTTCATCACCACGGGTGCCTAGAGTTCAGTTGGCTGGGGAACTCGGGGAGTCAGTGTGGAGCTCTGCCCCAGAGTCACCACGCTCACAGAGGCCAAATAGCTGGGGTATTTACTTTCTTCTCGGCAGTCACTGGTTAGGGCTGCTCCCAGGCAGGGTTCTCTCTCTCTCATTTACAGCCTGCCTTCCGCGCAGGAAGAGGAGATCCTGCTGCATCAGGGGCCTTCAGGCAGGTGGAATTTGGGCCAATGGGCACTGCCATGGTAAAGAGATTAGGGGAGCACTGACCAATTCTGAAACAGTTACATGAGCCCAGTTCCACTCCCAAACCATGCCGTGTGCAGCCACGTGTGTGTGCACACGCGTGCTGTACAAACTAGTTGTGGTTGGCTCGCAGGGGAAGTTGCAGTTATTCTGATTCTGAAGATGGGAACGGGGGGCATTCTCCTGCAGTGTCTTTCCACTTATATTCTACAGAGCATGACAAAGCCCCAAATGTGGTTATAGACTTATGTTAGACATGCCAGGTGTTGACCGGAAATAGGTACTAAGTTGTTCCTTCAGTATCAGCAGACGGATGTTAACTCACAGCCGTGAAGTTTATTTTCCTTGAGGTTGTTATAGGGGATTGGGTATTTGCCGGGCTCCGGCTTTGTGCTAAATGCTATGCTGTAAAATTCAACCCTCACAACTCTCTCAGGGGGTATGATTATCCTCATTTTACAAACGAGGACAAGATGTGTGTATCCAATCAACCATGAGACCCAGGGCTGGGTCCCAGGGATCAGCTGAAAAACTTGGCAGGTGTGGGTCTGTCCCAGTGCTGGGAGAAGCTCGGGGACCACAGGGCAGTTGCAGCTGCTGAGTGGAGGAAGGGCTGAAGTAGCCATGCAGGGCCTGGAGGGACAGGGACAGGGTCCAGTGGGAGGCAAGAAATGACCCTGGCTTGTTCTAAGCACTGGCAGTCAGTTAGGACACTAGCCAAAGTTCACAGAGTTTGCAAATTGCGTAGTTGTGTTTCAAATTCAGTCTAATTTTGAAGCCTATCTCTATAACCTTCTGCTTCTAAATAATATTGAAGATATAAACTTGTATTTTTGTGTTCCCATCCCAGAGTAACCCATGCCTGATACAGAAAAAATATGTTAATTATCTTTTTAAGTTTGCTACCCAGATTTTTACATACAGTAAGTGATATCTGATTGATATTTTAATGCACTGATTCATGGTAGGCTGGGGAAAGATTAAAATTTTGACAAACTGACATATTCGGGAGCTTGAAAAAAAGCACCTCTCCTAGTTTCTCGCTCAGCGAGGGCATAGGGCAGGGTGGGGGCTTGTCTTAGATTTTCTCCCACTGGCCCCTCCTTTCCCTGTTCGTGTTCTGTCCAAGAGAGCACAGTGCAGATTGGTGGCTGTGACTCCAGAAGGTGAGGCCTGCAGGCTGACAAGGGGTGGGAGTCCGTGACTCATCGTGGCCTGGCAGGCTGCCGCAACAGCAGGAGTTTGGGGAGCCTTGTGACCATCAGGCAGCAAAGCCAGTAGGATGCAGGGCCATTGTAAGAAATAATGTGATATTCTTCAGTTACCATCTGGCTCTGAGTTCTGGCAGACAAATGTTACTGTCATGGGGTATTGGTTCAAGTAACAAGGAGGAGCAGAGCCCAATACCATTGAAGAAGTGATGGGCTGGAGCCCACATCCCAGAGTGGGGCTGCCTGTGAAGGCCAAGCTCCAGGCTCCAGCCCACAGTCATGGCAAGGGACAGATGTGTTCACTGTCCTCAGGCAGAGGACCTGACAGATTGAAGGGTGTGAGGACTTGATGGTTATGGAGGGTGGGATGGGAATGAGTGAAAGCTGTTGGAGGGTTCAGGGGCTCGGCCGTGGAAGATGGCTTCCACTTCCTTCTGGGCCGGCCCTTGACCATCTGTGCTGATTGCCGGCTTGGCCTGGCTCCTTCTATGTAGCACCCCAGCTCGGCTGTGGAGCAGATGAAGGGGCCCATTCCCCCATTCACGTGGGCTGCTGGGAACTTGTTAGCTTATATAATGTACTCTCAGAAGAGGGAAAAAACTGACTGCAAGTGCAAAGAAATCTAGATGTTTCCAGGCAAGATCTTATCTGAGTTACAGAAGAGGCAGCTCCTTGTAAGGGAAGGAGCCTGTGATCTGAGGCCGAGCGGGTTTGTGATGCAGCCCCCAGTTCTGAAGCTTACTCGCTGTGGGCCTTGGGTAAGTATCTTCAGGACAAGCCTCTGCATCTACTTCAAAGGGTTTTTATGAACTGAATTCACTAACATAAGCAAAGCACCAGGCACTCAATAAATATTAGCTTCTTTCTCTTCCATTGGCAGCAGTAGGGATATTCGGACTCTAAAGTGGCCAAGTCTAGCATGGATGTGCTTTGAGAAGCTGTAGAGGGAAGGACAGGGGGCAGAGCACTTATTGGGGGTACAAGGGGCCTGGGACCCCCTTTCTGCCTGGGGTTTTTCCTTCTGTGGTATCCTAGCAATGTCCCTGGGTACTTGGGGGGGGTGGTCTGGGACTAGAGAGCAAATGGTTGGGGTTTTGGGGATTTTTACCCGTTTAAAACACCAGGATTCCACATAAGGTTTGTTTGGAAAATGATTTTGAGGCTAAGACAAACCCAAATCTGCAAACTGCAGGGCTAGATGATGCAGGAGGCCACGTTTAGCACAAAGACCCTGATCTGAAGATTTACAGTTGACTAAAGGAAGGACTAAAAACAGGCAAAGTTCCTCTGGGAAAAGGCAGGGGAGGGCAGTAACATGGCCCTTTACCAACGAGAGAGGCGGTGAGCATTAATTATAGGCTCAAAAGTAAAGAGCTGTCTTGGGAAGGATAGTTAGTAGAAAGAGAGGACAGGTCTCGGGAGGCCTGGGACTGGTGGGGCCCTCTCCCCGACTGAACCACTCAGCGCTAATCAACAGGGGTCTCTGGGGCTCTCCCGCATGCACGGGATGGGCATTTGAGAGAGAGCTCGTGGGGTGCCCAGCACACCTCTGTGCAAATTTGGAACTTCCTTTGCCCCCTCTCCCCCGGCTGCACACACCGAGCTGCCTGCAGGCGGCTTCAAGGCACTTACCTTCTTCAGCTCTTCTTGGACGCCCTGGCTGTTGTCTTCAGAGGACAGACTTTCCTTGTGGTTCTCAGACTCTGTCTTGGGCTCCGACTCCTGATCTTCTCCTGAAGACGTCTCCTTCTCACTCATTTTCATTGCTAACTCGTACAGCCTGTTTTTCAGTTTCTCTTCGGCGGTGGCCACACCGGTCTGAGGGTGCCGAGGCTCGTTGCTGATGTCGGTCTCTGACAAATCACCCGATACCTAGATGCAAGCCAGAAGCGTGAGCCGAGGACTCCTCCGCCACAGTCAGATCTGCTTGTTCCCAATTACCCCCAAGGAAAGGACAGTCCAGGAAAATCAAGCTCTCTTAACTCGACCTGCTTTCCCTACAGGTGGGCTTTTATTTTTCACTTTCCTTTCTCAAATACACACAAATTAACACTTTGTTCAAGGGGTCAGGCAGGTGAGTGTCAGTACTCAGAAACATGTTTGAATTCATTCAGTGTTTTTCATTCATAAGGCGCTTCTTGAGCGCCTGCCATGGGCAGTGGTGTGCTGATGGTACAAGGCTGAGCACACCTGGTTGTCAGCCCCCAGGTGGAGGTGACACACTAGTTCTAACAGCCCACTAAGGGACACTTAATGGCAGGGCTGGAAGTTCCGGAAAGCTTCTTTGTGGAAGTGATGTTCAAAACATAGCAGTTACCCAGCTAAAAGGGAGAGAGAGGGACGAACAGTATTCTAGGCTAAGGGCAAAGATTTTGAGATGGCGCGAGGTCCTTGCACTTGGGTAAGCAATACTGTGTGACATTCCCTTGATAATTACAGTCCCAGCTTAATAATTACACCTTCAGCTCCTACTATCCATTTGATGAACACCTCCGGAGTTTCTTATAGGGTAGATCCCTGACCAGGTCTGGGGAACTTCAGGAAGACAGGGACATGGTGACTCTCAATCTGTCCTTGGCCATAAGTTGGACAGACGTGTATGGAATTTTAACACGATAACCCTCAGTATACCATCAGGGTCCATTAGACCCGACTTCAGTTATTGAGTTTCCTCTTTGAGTTGCTCTATCTATAGGGCTTGATATTTCATTGTTTTTATTCCTTCTTGAAGGGTTTCCAAAGAACACAGAGAAAATTTACTTATTTTTTTTAAATTAAATAAAACTCCTTCTACTTTGTAATTACTATGTGGGTTCATTGGATCCTTTCATAAATCTATGATACATGATGGCATCTTTGTGATCTTATTTTTCCTATCTTTTGAAATATCTTGCTCTTTCATCATTCTGGGAATTATCTTTCATCATTACTCATCAATTATTCCCAATTATGCTAAAAGAGACCAAAATAATAAAACAGAAAAATGGACTGGCCTGGAAGGATGAGTCAGTAACGAAATAAATCATCATTTATTTTGAGTCTGCTTTTAGCTCATTGCATACAGTTGAGAATTCAAAATTTTTCATATTTGTAAAGAGAAGAAAAGTGACAGAGAACAACATTTCACAATTATTATATGACTCAGAAGATGAACTCAAAGAGAAGAGCAACTCTTTAGACTCTAACAATGACAGTAAGTTGATTGTATAAATCAAGTCTCAGACCAAGAGCCTTTGGGTGATTAGTGTCTGATGGTGTCTGAAGGTGAATTTTCTCAAACTCAAGAATCGATGAGTAAACAATGTATTTATAAGGACAAAAGGCAATATGGTATTTTCATTCAGTTAGTCATTCAGCAGGAAGGGCTTCATCATATAACATTTTGCTGCAAGAATCTGGACCATCTTTTTGTGCTAAAAAAATGTGTGTGACAGATTCTTTCATTCTTTATGATGTTTGTGCATCAAATTTACTTGACACGTTGTAACTGGACAAATGCTGAAGGCAGCTGTCTATATAAAGGTGAGAAGGTAACAGATGACATAAAAGTGAAAAAGAAGAGCCCCTGGATTGTTAAAAGAAAGAGTCCACTGGAAATGACTGTTTTTCTGATCCTGAGCAAGAATCCGTGATGAGGGCCTCACAAGAGGCAATCGGTGCTCCCAGCATGTTTGAGGAGGACGATTCTTTTGTCTGGGGGACACAGGGAAGAATGACCTTTGAACAGGAAGAATGACCTCTGAACAGACTCTTGAAAGATGAGGAAGATTTTAATATGTGGACGTGGGGTCAGGCATTCTTGATGAGGAAGCAGCAGGACCAGTAAGACCCAGGGTGCAAGAGACTCCTTGGTGTAGCTAGAGGAATAAGGCCCAGAATTGGGACAGTGGGGGGCTTGGGAGGGAGGAGAAAAAGGGCCTGGGTCAGACTGCAGAGGGTTAACGATGAGCCTAAGGAGCTGAGCTTGTCTACCAGATAGTTTCACTGCTACTGTGTGGCGTGCATTAACCTAGCCCAGAAGTCAGCAACTGGCCACAATCCCACATGCATCCCACATTCTCTTATCAGCTCCCTCAGCAGATTTAACACACTGAAATATCAGTTCATCTTAACTCCCGGTTTGCTTTTCTTTAGCTTTGGCCTATTTCTTCACCTTGCAAGAACCTTCGAAGACTTGGGTCAATGGCGATTCAGTCCACATTCAGCGAACATGTACTGTGTGCCTACTATGTGCTGGGCTGTGCTGGCCACTGGAGCTCACAGGTGCTAGTGACAGCCCTCCTGCTCTGGCGGCATTCATGGCGCGATGGAGAGACACCATCTGGACACAGTGTATACAATGCACACACACGAGCGCTTGATGAGACTCAGGGGGAACCCTCACCTAGTTGGTTGGATGGACGTTGGAGAGAAAGAGGAATAGGTGACAACTGAGTAGAATCTTAAAGAATGAAGTCCTGGAGATTATGAGAATATATGTCAAGTTTTATCAGAGTGTTGAGAATTGTACGGATGCTAAACGATGGCCCCAGAGTTCAATAAACACTGTAGGTGTACTCACAGGAATCTGACACCGGGAGATGTGCTACCACGAACAGAGATGGAAGCATCCTTATCAAAAGACGCCAGAGCTTCCAAACTTACTGAGTGGTATTTGGCCCTGTAACATGGATCACGTACATCAACAAACATCTCCATCTCCAAAGAAAAATAGGTCTGTGTTTTTGGTCTACAAAGGATCAAGCCATCCCTACTCTGCATTATAAACTACACATTTTCCCCACATACTGATTTTCGTGTCAGTCTCCACGAGGGCGGGGACAGCAGATGTTAAGATGGGGGCTTAGCCAACACGGGGCTGTGGTTGGCCTCTGTGGATCCTCGGTACTGTTTGCAGACTTTGATTTGCATGCACACTTTTCTAGGGGGAGGGGTTCTGGCTTTCATTAGAGTTTCCCTGGCATCTATGCTCCCAAAGGGCTAAGAAACATTGAAAAGAATAAGCAATCTACTTCCTGGTGAGACACTAGTAGATAAGGATACGGTCCTTGAATAGGGGATGGCAGACGTCCAGCTGAGTTCAGAGGAAGGGGAGAAGGGCAGTTGGTTTCCAGGGTCTGTTGGGAACCTGGGCTCAGCATGTAAAGAAAATGAGGATCTGCAGAATCTCCGGCCTGAAGAAGATACTCTTGTACTTCAAAGGGACCTTGAATATGAAAATGTTGGATAGTAACTCAAACGATTACCAAGGGCATTATGAAGACAGTGGAGAATTCTAAGAAACTTTTGTGACTTGAAAAAGAAAAAATCATAGAATGGAATTCCTATGGGCAAGCTGGATAACTATCAGCAATATGTGCATCTGGGCAGAAAACATTTTACGTAATTGGTTGAAAATAAGAATTGCCTGCCCACCGGTGCTTTGTCTCAATCCCCCCACTTTACGGATTGGCATTGGTATGTATAAGGAGACAATATTTTGAAAATAAGAAACTCATGTTTTTCAGTTCCCACTAAAACTGTATTCATTTTCTTAGCTAAGCCTAAGCATCTTACCTTAGGGAAAAGAGGGCAGATCCAGAACGAAAAGATCATTGACCACTGATCAGCTCACCTCTTTAACATGGTGACAGTGTAGTCCAGATTTTGTGGAGAGACAGAAGAAGTTTCTAGAAACCGAAGTTCCCTAAAGTTCAAATGCTGGATTTTGCTTGTTTCTCAGTTGGGATCCAGGGAGAAGGAGCCTCATAGGCTGCCTGTGTCTCTGACCCTTCGGCCCCTAATAATTTGGAGCAGCTCTATCAGAGTTGAATCAGACCCTGAGGAAAGGCTTCAGAGGGACACCTGAAGGGGCTCCAGGTCTCCCCAAGCTCCTGTGTGGGGCAGAGAGCATCCAGAAGTGGGCTCACGGAAGATTGCAGGTGGTGCTGGAAGGTGAGCTTCCCAGGGGCTCCTATGGTGGGAAGGAAGGGGATGCCTTGGGGCTAAGCCCTGGGGGTGATGCGAGTGACAGGGAGAGGGACTGGGTTCTGATCTCATACACAGGGAACAGGCCACAGTTCTCAGGCCTTAGGATGCCAGCAGGTCAGGAATGACTTCGTGAACAGGGGCCCCATGGCTGAGGAGACCTGCAAAGACACCAGAGGCTCCCCCTCAGCCTCCCCAAGATGGCAAAAGTGGAGAAAGTGGAGGGGCTGGAGGGCTGATTATTTACCTAGAAGAGGAAAGATGGTTTTAAAGAGATAAAGTTGTTGAAATCACAAGAGGCCGAGTGTTCCTGGATTGGCTAGTTTACACTGCTGGCTCTGCAGAGTGGGGAGGCGGAGGTGGACGGATACGGCAGTTATAGAAGGACAAAGCCTCCTCTTTTCCTTACACACGTCAGTGTAGCCTGTGGAACCTGGAGACCCTGGCTAAATGAGAAAGTATAGTTTTAAACACCTAGTGACAAAATACTCATTAAGATAAACTAGGACGGTTTCTTAAACAAGAATCTGCTGATATATTCTCAGTGGTCTGCAAGTTCTTATCTATAATAATTTCTAAATTTTGCTTTTCATTTCATTGATCATCTAAAATGAAGGCACCGTCTGAATTACCAGGGCAACTGAGTGTTGCCAACCTGACCTCCACGAATCTTAGGTTTTGAACCAGATATTCTCTGAACAATTCCTGAGGAATCTGGGAATTCTCAAGTTTGGGAAACACAGAGAGAGAAGTATAAGGAGGTGGTGGGGTGGGAGAGTAGGGGCCAGGCCTGGACAGTTCTCATGGCTGAGCACATTAGCATGGGTGAGACTGCATTGGCCATAGGACATGCCAGATCTCATTCAATGGCCTAGTAGTTCCCTCTGTATCCACGAGGATGCTGGGCTTGAGTAGGCCGTCCCAGGTCACATGACTGGCATGGGGCTGAGCTGAAGACCGCCCGACTCTGAAGGCCAAGCTCTTTCCATTCTTCAAAGACAAGGCCAGATGCTTCAGATTAAACTATGCTCATTAGGAGAGGAAGATAGCAGAACCACGACGTAGGGACAGAACCCCACAGGCAAAGGATTTAATCTCTTCTTTCAAGTGGAACTTTCAATGAGGGAGAAGATACTTTTTCTAGAAGCTTTCTGGAGATGGATCCCTTCAGATTTCCTTAGAGGGCTGACTGTCTTCACCTTCATTCACCCTTGTGATCTGTCTTTATGCACCCTGAAATCTTGTCTGCTTTAATTTAAAGCAATTTTTCTCCTATTACGCCTCCCCATCATCCTTATCAAAATTCTCCACACGTTTGAAGGGAGCCATGTCAACGTCTTCTAGACTGAGCAACCCCAGTCCTAGAAACCCTTTTTTTCACAAAGCCTGTCTTTCATCTTCCAGGTCATCTGAGGGAGCAGTGGGAGGCTCAGCATTTTCTCCACCTTTTAAAAAAAGCCCAGTTATAGGACGACTTTCAAATATTACATATCAGTCTTCGGTGACTATATCCTAGTGTCCTGGTGGTTCTCCCTGTTCCTGCTAATGAAAAATACCGAACCTGACCTAAAAAGCAGAGTTTCTGCAGCTTGCTTTTAGGTATTTTAGTGAACTTCAGAGAAGAGCCCTGACTTACAGGTTACCCAGCCCTGGGAATACCATATGTGGCAAATGCACGGAGTTTTACTTGCAAATGCCTTGGCAGAATTGTGCTGAAGCTGGAAAAGGGAGGATGAGCCTCGGGGCTGGCCGACTCCACTGCTGACCTGTTTTTTTTTCTGAGGACTCGGACAATTTCTGTCTCTGTCGCCTTCACGCAGAGGTCTGTCCTCTCCCAATGTATCGCTATTAACCTAAAACGAGTTTTAGTCACAGGCTGTGCCCTGGTGATGACGGCATTTATTTTTCTTATAATTGGTGTGATAAGAACAGTCACACATACACAGATACACACCAAATCCTCAGCCAACTAACGCGGTGGAAATGGGGACATGTCACCTGGAATCTCATCAAATTTAATATTATAATCTATTTCCTCCTGCCTCCATGAGGACCCCTTCACATGGAAGGACCTGAGTTTGGCCAGTGGAACTGCATGGAAGGCAGACGTGGGCGATGCATTTGGTAAAGGAGGTCGTGAAAACTTAGCACCTAGACATCGATTCGGAAGGTTTATTTTTAGCTTTTGCAATTACAGGTCAGTTGTCCTGGTATGGATCCCAGGCTGTTTTCCGAGTCTTTCAGATTATAAAATTGATTTAAAAACAAACGGACAAAACCTCAGTCTCATCTAGGGCACCTCGCCCTCTCCCAGAACAAAAAATTATATCTGACTAATGGGCTCTGCCGCTCGTCAGTGTTTTTTCTCTTTATCATCTTCTATCTGACAGAGTTTGATTGTGCCATTTGTTAAAAGGGCAGCTACTCGGTCCCCAGAATTATGGCAGCTCCATATAAAATATCTAGAAAATCACTAGCCTGGCCTTCTCAAGTCAATAATTACATGAGGGACAGGCATTTGAGACACAGTTATTTTCATACTGACCACAACTGGTCTAGCGCTTTGTAGAGAAATCTGTTAGGGATAAAGAAGCATTCACGGTGGATTTCATCTGTGTTTGTTCCTTTGATTCTGCATTGGAATTGGGTGTAGACCCTTGGATTTTAAAGTGATTCAGAACCTGGACCTTAATGCCAGCACGAGATTCAGAATTGTTGGGAAGAGTCTCCTAAAGTGATGGCACTCAGGTCAGGGATTGGGGTAGAGCATCGGAGGTGTGACCAGGTCCCCTTTTTTCATTGGTTCTTGAAGACCTGCTATTCGTTTTGAGTGAACTGGGTTCAGATCACCACCAGATGGAACAGAGTTCAACATTTTCTTCACAGAGTGAACATGGTTTGATTGCCACAAATAAGTAAAGGCCTTAACTGATAGGTAGTCCTGCTATTTAATATCTGCCCAAAACAAACACTACAATTTAACTGTTGCAAAACTAATATAATTTTTGGTGGCTGATCTTTAATATTCAATAACTCCTGGTTAAAAATCCTATACAGCAGGACCTCTAACCCAGAGTCTGTGGAAACTCAGGGAAGGTCCTGCTCCAGAAACTCCTTGACATTGTCTATAAACCTTTGAGTGCTTGTGCTTATGCACTCCCCACTCCCACCCCCTCCATGCAACACACACACAGGGGAGAAGAGTTTGTGTTCATCAGGTTCTCAACAGGGTCTACGACACAAAAAAATATTTAAGAATCACCATTATTCAGCAAGTGTCTCCTTGTTTTCCAGATCTGTTCTCTGCAACTATCTTGGAGGGTACACCTAGCAGTCATGCTCAAAGGGAATCACTTGACAGATACCCAACTAAGATTTTTCTTCTGTTGAGGGGGTACTGGTCACACCTGCTCAAAACTGTTTCCAGATTATTATTAGTACTTGCTTAGGCTGCTGTGTAGGTGGGAGGAAGGGGCAAGGGCAGAGAGCAACCTTGTCTCAGAGTGGTTCCACTTTTAGCCAAATTACTGTCTTCTCCTTAAGTTTTCATTTCAGGCAAAGTCCCATGCCTACAAAGATTTGAAAATCAACGGTGAAGAATTGGGTGTGGGGTGTAGGGATTACCACCCTTTGGTCTGTATACTGGAGGGAATTCAAATACAATTGGAGTAGATTTAAGGGTTTGCTTGGGGATCTTCTCTTGGCACACCTCAGAGGGAGGTGCACCTGTTGGGTGCCCCAGTGTTCACGGGATGGGAGGGTGTCATACTACCCCCGATACTCATGGTCTTGCTAGCACTTGTCAGAGAGCATCCCCTTGAATTCAGAATTGAACAATACTCACGAACCAGGGCTTGGGGAGGTAGCCATCCACTCCTCCACATACCCTGAAACTGAATCCTGGAGTGACCCAGACCAGCAGAGATCAGTGTATTTGTTCCCTGATAGACTGACTTGGCTGAAATGTGCCTGCAGTGACAGTGTGAGAAGCAGCCTCCAACATGTGTGCTCATTTGAAGCAGGTTATAGTGGAGGGTGATGCATTATGCTTTCTCTCCACAAGGACCCATGGGATAAATTTCTCATGGATCTCAGCTCCAAGAGCAGCATCCTTTAAGGAACAGACTTACTGTTCTCATATGGTTTCCATGACTCAGCAAGCTGCTCACATCATTCTCTTTCTATAGTCTTCTAGAAAGCTCAGAGCCAAATTTTCAGCATTGTTCGCTTGTGATTAGGACTTCATTGCATCCATATTGTGAACTAATGTTACTCCTAGCTTCATTTATTTTTCCTATCCTGATTTTCCCTTTGTCCTGCTTTTCTTATGTTTTCATTTTATTCTTTTGTGTTCACATTTATGTAAACCACTTTAAATTCTTTCTCTGGCAAGGCATAAACACATGAAATAAACAAATATTTACAGACTATTAGTTATAAAGAATTAGTAGCTTCCCAATGTGGCAAGATTCTTAGAATGGCTTTTAAGAATAATTAGGACCTCGCCTGCTAGACCAGGGGGCAAATTTACCCCAAGGAAACAAGTTGCACTAATGAGTACAACAAAAAATGAAATGTCAGAGGAAACTGAAATAGCAGCCTCCTGCTATCCTGATGTCTCAATCAACGAAAAATTAATTAGCAGGTTTCCATTTTAAAATGACATCTGGCAAACATCACTCTACAACCTCTCGAAATTTTCCACCAAAACGGTGTAGGAAGATACAGAAAAAAGGTGAAAACTTACATAACTAAAAAGGAATGGAAGTCAGCTTGATACTAGTAAATGGATGGGAAACAATTTTCACTAAGTACAAGGCCCATGCAAATGAACTGGGAAAAAAAATGTTTTTGGAGACCTGTCCACTCTCTCCCTCTCCTAAGTAGTCAGGATAATTGCTGGCCCTCCCCCCAATATTCTCCCAACCTCAAACCCTGGTTCAGAGTGCGAGATAAGTGCTCACGATAAAATAAAACAAACACCAAACAAACGAAAGTACGATAGCTGAGCCTTTCGTTGTGGTGGTGGGGCATTTGAAGTATCCAGAGATAAGCCCTACTCCCAACCCTCTCACTTCCTCCTAGTTTTATAGTCACTTAGAAAATGTAGCTCCCCAAAACATTCAGGAGGGCAGAGGGAAGAACTTGCCATGGTACCATGTTGCAATCTAGGAGGTGTGGTCATGAAAATGTAAAGCCCTGGGGGCGGGGGGAGACTATAAAACCATGTAGAAATATAGAATGATTTTTGTTCTTTTCCACTCATTCATTCGTTCAACATATGCATTTTCAATTGTAGGTTCTTAGCCATTTATTCAAAGAAACATACAGCAAGACGATGAGAGTAGGAAAAAGCTCCTCTCACGCTGGCAGAGGGAAAATGGTTTGAGTATGCTAGACATTGGCAAACAGTGGGGTGGAGACAGCATTATCCTCACTTAATGATGACTAACAGAGAAAGTTAACTTGAAATTTATGAAAAAATACTGCAGAGCAAAGGAAACCAAAGGTGGCTTGAAGACATCATGTAAACTAACTAACAAGCAGGACACAACGTCTGATAGTGGTTTTGTGTTTTCATTAGGGCACAGTAATACAGAGTCTCAATGAAGAGGTTCAGAAAGTTATGAGGGAGAAGCACTCAGACTAAAAGGCAAGGCCGTGGCATGAGATGAACTTCAAGACTCTTGAGACAAAAGGTTGCAGAAAGACTGAGCATGGTGGCAGGATTAGAACCCACATCTGACAATGGTAATCATAGCATTAATCCTGGGAACACAAACGAGTGATGGGAGGACAAACTTGGGAAGGTATCCTAGAGGACTAAAGAGAAGACGAATCAGAGAAGGGGAAAACAGTAACAGATCATAGACACAGAAGACAGAATCAAGATTCAAGGTAAGGATTACGGGTGGCCTGGAAGAAGAAAGAATCAAAATGACAGAAGGAAACACTCCTGAGTTGAAAAAATACCTGAGTGTGCAGAGAAGAGCTCACTGTCTTATGTGCAAGAGCATGAAATGAGAGCACACTACCCTTCTGGCAAAATGTTTGCTCTTTAAAGATAATGGCAAATCAAATGAATGTTGAAGAGAAGAGAAAACCGTTATACATGAAGGAAAAATCAGGATTTCTTCAGGTGTCTGTTTATCACACCAAGGCAGGAGGCGGTAAAATATCGGCTGCAGGGCTTTGGAGGGAACGTGATTCTGACCCACAGACATCATCCCACCTGCGGACATCAGGGGTCAGAGTTCCAGAGGTCAGAGAATGCATTCAGCAGTCTCTGGTAACAGATTACAGAGCAACTCCATGTGCAAAGTTACACGTGAGGTGAGATGTGAGGCTGGGGATGCAGTTAGAGAATATGGGACCGGACTTCTGCCCTCAGCTGGCTCTACCTGCTAAGAGGGGCTGGTGAGGGCATGGGTCCAGCAGGGAGTGGAGCTGCCAGCATGCACTGGTGTGCCTCCTAGGGACTCAGAGACAGAAAGTAAGAAAACCACAGAAGCATGAAGACAAGAGTAGAAAAGAGTAGGGAGGTTAGGGAAGTGAAATCTGGCAGACACGAAGGTGAGGGAACATGAGCTTCTGAGGCAGGACCTTGTCTGTCTTGTTGATGCCCAGAACAATGTGCACGTGTACACGGAGTCTGTCCTCAACAAAGAGAGAATATGTGTTTTTTTCAAACATACATATGTAATAGTCACAAAAATTGGCCATGTATTGGGTCACAAAGGAAATCTCAACAAATTCCCAACAGCAAAATCACATCAGCCGTATTTATTGCTCACAATGCTGTGAGGACTAAAAATTAGAGACAAAAAAAGCCAAAACAAACCAGAAAGCTATCCACTCTTCTAATTACCTCTGAATTTTGATTAAAATGAGACTCACATTGGAAGTAATAATTTACTTAGAAAAATTTGACGATGGGCACGTTACATATCAAAGCCTGTGGGATGCAAACAAAACTGCATTTGAGGGGAAATTCATTATATATACACATACATTATCTATATATAATGAATATATATATATATATACAATGAATATATATATATGAGCCAGCTTTTCATTTTATTAATCTCAACAAATTTTTTTTTGTTTTTAAGTAATATTTTCCTCTTACTTTCCTGTTTTCTAATGTTTTCTAATATATATGTTTTCCACTAATATATATGTTTTCCACATTATTCTAACATATAAAATTCACTTCTAAAACTGCCTGTCAGTAGGGGCAGACCTGGATAGCTTTATAGGTGAATTCTTCCAAACTTTCAGAAAATTGTCATGTCATATAAAGTATTCTAGAAAATAGTAAAAACTAGAGAATCCTTGCCACGTCGTTAGTATAACCTGATAGCAAAGCAGAACAAGATGGCATGAACATGGAAACCTGCAAATAGAAACCAGCTTGTATAGAAAGGAGTCAGGACGCAATACGATTTATGCAACAAATGAAAAGATGTTTCAGAACTACGCAATCTATTAATGTGATTTACAATCCTTAAGAAGAAAAACTATAGGATCATCTCAAGGGATGGCAGAAAGCAGTTGATAAAACTCACATTTGTGCTTTAAAGCGTTTAGGAAGCCAGGAATAGGCAGATGCTTCTTCACTTTGAGAGTATCTCCTGAACGTAGAGGAGGCAACATAGTCAACCACGCAGCACTGCAAGCAGGTGCCGAGGACGGCAGCAGGACACAGACCGAACGCCAGTGTCACTACTGCTTCGAAGTGGAGCGCGGCTTGTTGCCGGGGCCGTAAGACGAGCAAGAGAAGTAAGTATAAATCATGGGAAAAACCATAAAAATATCCTCCGTGTGCACAAGACAATGACCTACCTGGAATAGCTAAGAGAATCATGTGAAAGATGATTAGAACTAAGAACCTATTCGGTGCTAAGTTATCAAATATAAACATAAATCAGTAGTGATCTGTACACCATCAGAAATCGATTAGAATGTGTAATAGAGTCAAGCAGAGAAAGACAACTATCATATGATTTCTCTCATCTCTGGAACATAAGAACTAGGAAGATCAGTAGGGGAAGAAAGGGATAAGGAAAGGGGGGGTAATCAGAAGGGGGAATGAAACATGAGAGACTATGGACTATGAGAAACAAACTGAGGGCTTCAGACGGGAGGGGGGTGGGGGAATGGGATGGACTGGTGACGGGTAGTAAGGAGGGCACATATTGCATGGTGCACTGGGTGTTATACACAACTAATGAATCATCGAGCTTTACATCGGAAACCGGGGATGTACTGTATGGTGACTAACATAATATAATAAAAAAATCATAAAAAAAAGAATGTGTAATAGATAATAGAGATCTCATCCACAATGTCAATAAAACATATACCGAAAAACCTCTGAACAAAAAAAGTAGGAGAGCTTTGAAAAAAATCTCTACAACTTAAAGTAAAACAAAGTAAAAAGTGAAAGTAAACAAATGGAGACAGGTACTGCACCATTGGATGGGAAGCCGCAATATTATAAAGACATAGATTTTTCCCAAATAGATAAATACATTTGGAGCAATCCAATCAACTTGAAAAATCTTTTTCAACTTGAAGAGAAGATTGTAAAAAGTCATTTATATGAGTAAAGGATTGAGAAAAGTTAAGACACTTTATAAAATATCACCAACAAAAGCAACTGAAGGGAAGACCATCTACCAGATATGAAAGTATGTTACAAAGTTACTATAATTAAAAGAAAGTTGTATTTGTACATGAATGGGACTTCTGCATCCACGGAACAAAATAGAGAGCATAAGGAAACCAGGCTCATGAAATAAAAGAAGGCGTATGTATATTAAAGGGGACCTCTGAAGCCAGCAAACAAAAGATGAATTATTTACTAACAATTTGGTGGCAAATGCTTAATTTGGGAAAATAAGGTTAGAGCTTACCACATATTATCCTGAAGAACAAAGAACAGAGGAACTAAAGGGCTAACTGTAAGTTACGTTGCTCAGAATTGTCCCTGCATGGTGCAAGGTGATAATAAAAAGACTGACTTTTCTTGGACTTAATACTGTTTTACAATTCTCTGCAGGACGTGAACCATTACCGCTTACACCCTGGACGGCTGGGTTCCACTCCCGAGCTCCCTGCTGGGGACCACCGCGAGGCAATCCTTGGCAGACACTGTGCATACACGTGTGCGGACATTTCCGTCGCTGACTGTTAATAGCAGGCGACAGGAGAATATGGAGTAAGAGGCCAATTTTGCTAAAATACAGATACCTTTTAACACCTCTATTTCTAGAAGTACTACACATACATGAGTGCACAAATACATACGACTGCAGTTATTTTGGGGGAGATGGAGGGAATTTAGGTTGTGGTCGGGAGGGGACTATATCTGTATGCTCACAATTTTTTTTTACATTATATTCATTTATTTATGTAATTAAAAATATGCAAACAGTTAAAAATACATATACATCTCTGTATGTATATATACACACATATATAAGCTCTAACCTCATGAAATATATCTAACCTTATAATGTATATATATATGTAAATATATATATATATATACATATATATATACACACTTTTTTTTTTTTGAGAAGAAAGCTGCCTTAATAAAGGAAGAGGAAGAGCAAGGAGGGCTTAATTTAGTGCAGCACCACTGCCACCTACTGGGGAAGAGATGACACTGCCAGGGAGGGTCGAGAGCTTTCGTGCTGACTCGATCTTCTATCGCCGCCTTGCAAAGATTACCACCAGAAAACTTTGAAGCCACCTCACAACAGATAGGAAGCTTCACTCAGCCCGTTGTGCATACACGGCAAGTGAGTCATGCAGTCAACCCTCAAGAAAATCCCTCGGGCAAGTGACCTAAAGTCTCTGCGAAACAGTCTCCCCTTGAGCTAGAGAACAAGGAGTCATCACTGAACAGAAGTTTGTATGTCTACTGTACGATCACAACAGTCCCACATGGCAGATTTGTAACGATCTGGTTTTACAGAGGAAAACACCGGCCCTTGGACCAAAGAAAGGATGTTTTCTAGGCAATGTACCAGCAGCTCAGGCAGAACTGATGCCAGATTCTGTGACCTGACGGCCTGAGCCCCCAACTGTGTTCACAGGGGCCTCTCGGTCAGGGATCTGGCAGATGCCTTCGCAGACGGGCATCGTAGCAGACACGGGTGCTGTCCCCGCCTCTGTCCCCTAGAGCTACCTGGGTTGCCTGCAGCCATGGGGCAGTTTCTGGCTCACTGATAGTTTCCCACCTCAGACCTGGGTCTCTCCCTTCTTCTTTGCCTGGTTGTGCGTGGCATTGATGCTCCCCTGGGTGGGGCCGTTCTGAACCAAAGGCAGATGGGGGACTGTGGATGAATGCTCCTGTCCTCGGGTGTGGGGGGTGTCCCACATGGCTTCTCGGTGGGTCCCTGGTGGAATGGGGCCCCGGTTGTCTAGAACGGACCTTAACAGCCTTTCTCACTGCCCTGGGTCACTCCTGAGGTTTCTGGGCTCTCCTTCCACCTAAACCTACATCTAAATCCTTGACTCGGAGCCTGCTTTTGGTGAGACCCAAACTAAGAATGCAGGGCACGGTGGTGAGTACTACTGGAGATGTAGTGGGGTTCCAGAAGTGGCTGTGGTTTCCCCAGGAGTGTGAAAAGTCAAGTGGACAGCAATGTGAGCCTACAGAAGGCAGAGGTAGCCTACCTAGATCTTCCATTAGACTCTCAGTTTCAAATGCAATCCATTGCTTCTGCAAGGTCATTCAAAGCAAAATGGTACGTGAGTGCATACAGGTGTGTGTGTGTGTGTGTGTGTGTGTGTGTGTGTGTGTGTGTGTGTGTACAGGTGCATTTTTCTACGGAGAGAGTCCATAGCTTTTATCATAATCTCAAAGGAGGTTCCTGAGCTAATCCATGAGGACAGAGCCACTGAGGATTCTGGGAGGGGTGAAGGGGGCCGAAAGAATCACAGAAAGTGAGTAACCTGTGCCTGAGTTATCATATTGAAATAACATGTACTCAGCCCTGTACTGTGTCTAGGACAGAGCTTAGTTCATTATAAACATTACCTTATTCTCTCATCACATTCTTTGAAGTGGGTTGTGATACTATCTACATTTATGGATGAAGAAACCGAGCCCCTGCCCAAGCTCACACAGCTGGATTTGAAGCCAGGCAGCCTGACTCTAGACCCCACACCCTTAACCCTGAGCCAGCAGCCCTCATGCTTTAGTGCAGCAGAATCACCAGGGGAGCTGGTTACTGCACATGCCTGCACCCCATCCCCAGAGTTTTGAGTGGGGCCAGGCCTGAGAATCTGTATTTCTAACTTGTTCCCCGGTGGCGCTGCTGCTGCTCTGGGGGCCACACTGCAAACCCCCTTTGAACTGCAAGCTCTCGTCTCCAGAGAGGAGGTCACGGAGCCCCAGAGCAGTGATGTGAGCTGTCTAGACCACCCAGCTCCTTAGCAGCAAGTGAAGATGAGAACCTGGGTCTGTGAATTCTAAACCTTTCCACACGGCTCATGCTTGGAGGAGGGCACATCCTGCTGAAAAGCGTGCGCCAGTCTGATTACCTGATGTACGTCCAGCCCTTGGGAATGGGCGTTGGGAGAAGACAGCTCCTCGCTTGGCTCCTCTGAGCCCACGCGGGCCCTTCTCCACCTCCTGGCCTTCCAGTCGGCAGCGTGGGGGGCCTCCTCGGGCTCGCTGCTGTCTGAGGTCTCCCTGCTGGCTGCCTGGGGGTTGAAGTTCACATCCAGCTCTCCCTGCAGGCGCATCTTCTCTGCTGTGGGGTCCCTGGGAGCCTTCCTCTGCACCCAGGACAGTCTGGCCCGGCGCCCAGCCTCCCGGGAAGAGCTTGCAGAGGAGGTCTCGGAGTCGGAGCACATGGCCTCGGGGTTCGGGGACAGCCCGGAGGAGGCGGCTGAGGGCCCTTGGTCCGAGCCCTGGGCCTGTGTGGGCTGAGGCTGGGGGTTCCTGGGCCGGCCTCGGGGCCGTGGGCACAGTGTGCTCAAGGCCTCGCTCCAGTCAAAGTCCTCCTCACTGTCGGAGCCCATCTCGTCGTAGGCAGAGGCCACGCTGGAGGCCGCCTCCAGGGCCTGGAATGTGCCACTCTTAGGTTTGGCTAGCAGGCGGGTATGTGGCAGAGTACCATCCTTCAGGGCCACCCAGTTCCCGTCGGGGCTCTGCAAAACCTCAGCCAGGTCTGCGCGGGAGAGAGAAACCAGACAGGGCTGTTATCACCTGGCAGCAAGGTGAGGCTGCCATCTGCATCTTCCCCACCACTGGCTTGGGGTCCTGGGGAGCAGTGGACTCTGGGAAGTCCAATAGGGCACACCTCTTTAGGAGTCGAAGGTCCCCAAGAAGTTCTTTGAGGCCTTGCAGGCCCCAGTGCTCCAGAGATGAGGAGAAACTCATAGATCTGGCTCCCAGTGCACCTTGCCTGCGTGGATGGTCACCTCGGTCTCAGAATGGCCCCTCTCCTGCCCTGGGCTGCCTGGGGTGGAGAAGGGGCAAGGGGAGTGCTACTGTTGGCAGCCCTGGGTCTGGCTCTTTGCCCTTGGGCCAGAGTTTTCTCTGGTTGGATGGGAGATGACTCCATCACCTGCCCTGGCCTCTCTCAAGGTTAACACACTCTGCCCTTGACACTTCTACACATCCCACCCACAACGGCCTTGTGAGATGGCAGAGTGAAATAAGATACATATGTACGCACACACATACACACACACACACACACACACACACCGGACTCTGCCCCCAGTTCCCAGTTCCTGCTAATATTTGTTCTTTGACCCCAATTCCTGACGCAGGGCTCCTAAATTAAATCCCTTGTAATTTCCTGGGTGATGGGAGCATCTTTTGTACTAAGGAGGCAACTCTGGGTGGCTCCAAGATGGGACTGGCCGCCAGAAAGACCAAGCCATGATTAGAAATTTAGAACTTTCAGCCCCACCCCATCCTCTGGAGAAGGAAAAGGGGTTGGGACGTGAGTTACTAATCGACTGTGGCTACACAATGAAACCTCCATAAGAGTCCCCAAAGTCCGGGGTTCTGAGAGCTTCCTGGACGGCACATCCACGTGCCTAGTGAGGCGCCCCAGCTCCTCGGTGCTCAGGACCCTCTAGGGCCTCACCCCATGAACCTCTTCATCTGGTTGTTCATCCGTGTCCTTTGTTATATAATAAACTGGTGAACATAAGTGTTTCCCTGACTTCTGTTGAGCTGAGCTGCTCCAGCAAACTACTGAGCCTGAGGAGGGGGTCGTGTATAGCTGGTTGGTCAGAAGTCCAAGGGACGACCTGGGACTTGCAATTTGGTATCTGAAGCCATGTAGTCCTGAGCCCTTGACCGTGGCATCAGGAGCTACACGCAGGGAGACAGTCAGCATGGAACTGGAGGATACCCAGCTGGTGTCGGAGAATTGGTTGGTATGGAAAAACCCCACACATCTGGTCCCAGAAGTGCTCTGTGTGAGCGGCGGACAGGTGTTCCTGCTTGACACGTAAGTTTATTTTCAACTCAAGGCACATGCCTCATTCTGGAAACGATGTGAGGGAGAAAGAGGTTGGGAGTTCCAGTCTTATTTGATGGACGGGGAGACAAAGGGGAGCCAAGTTACGTAACTTGTCGAAGGTCACGGAGCCCATAACTGGTCAAGTCGGGATGAGGTGCAGCTCTGTCCAAAGCCAAGACGGCTCTGGCTTATGCTGAGGAAGCCCTTGGTCAGCTGTGAGGCACTGATCAAGGGCAGGCTGGAGTGGTTCTTAGTTTGGGGTCATGGTCTGGGTTGGCCTAAACTGGGCTCAGTTTTGCCCAGAGCTGGTGGCTGGGGCCCCAAGGGTTGATCGGCATGCCAAGGGGTGAAAGTTGCTTTTTCTTATTTTTGTGGAAGCCAAACAGGATAGTGTGCTCCTTAGCTGCGAGGACCTGGCACAGCCCCGTGGCCTTGGGCACAGCAGTTTAGCCAACAGAAGCTGTTCCTTTATGAGGAACCTTACGGGACTCCCTGGGGATTGGGTGATGAGGACCCCAGGGCCTTGGAGGGGACCCGCTTGTGTGTGGGCTTGAGGCCTCCAGGGGCCACAGGTCTGCTGTGCAGGGACACTGAGCAGCGTCCTGCCAGATGCCATTTCAAACACAGACTTCCTACCAATTAAATGATGACTGTTTCATGAAATGAAATTAAAGTTATCGGTGTTTTGCAGCCTTGTGCACAGAGCATTGTCCTTGCCAGGATGGCTGTGCGACCACAGCCTTCAGGGAATCCAGCTGTTGGTTGAACGCATTTTCAGCTCAGAGACCCAGTGGCACTTCAGCTGTCTGACTGCAGGCCAGGCTGGCAGGACATCGAAGTTCCCTTTTTTCTTGAGTCGGAGAGTGGGGCTTCCTTTCCTCCAGGATTCTGAGCCCAGTGGGGGCTGATTTAAGCATGGTTCTCCTGGAAGCATGAGGGCCTGGGTCCTGCCTTCCCCTGGCTGCTCCCTCTATCCTCGGGGTCTGTCCCTACCACCATCCCCACACGGCAAAGCTCCAGTGACCTCTCAAAGACTTCATCTTCTTGGTTCCCCTTTTCCTAGAGCACTTTGTTGTCTCCCTGCCCAGATGTGGCCTCCTCCTTCCCTGAGTTCCCTGCTGTGACAGCCTGTTTGGCTCATTCCACAACCCAGTCTGGGTTCTGGCTGATCATGCCCATGGCTGGGCCCTCCTCCTGATGACGACAAGGGGCTGGATCTCAGTGACCTCTCCAGCCTAGGCTGTGGAGTTGGGGCCTGGGTGGAAAGTTCTGGGAGCCTCTCAGCCTCAGTACTCTCATTGGCAAAAGGGGCACAGCTAATCCCTCCCTGGCTGGGTATGGGGGTTAAGTGAGGTGACACCCATCAAGCCTGTTACATGGGCCCGCTCAGAGCAGGAGACGAATTAATAGCACTTTCCCCCTTCCCCATCCCTGGGCTGCTATAGGGCAGGGAGAAGAACAATAACTTTGGATTCAGGCAGATCCAGGACTGAGCCCCAGCTGTTATGATTCCTGGCAAGGGACCTTGGTCAAAGAGCACCTCTGAGCCTGTTTCCTGACCTAAAAATAGGGACAGTGTGACTCTCCGTGGCGGTCAGAGGATTTTTATAAGACAACCTACGTAAAGCCTCGATCATACTGTCTGCTACCCCTCAGCCCTTTTATCTTCGGCCTGCTGAGTTGGCTTATACAATTATTTGCCCCTGCTCCATCCACAGGTACACGTGTCGACCTATCCTGTAGTCACGATTCTGCAGCACAGCGACACTGCTTTCATTGGCCGTGGACACATTCAGAAGGGAGCCTAACGAGGGTGTTATTACTATTTACATGTAACGGGCTCTACCTGTTGTGGTGGTAATGGTCGGTCTTCTGAGACAAAGGGGTTCTAGGTTGCCGGCATTTTCCCACTGCCATGTCCCAATCTTGTGGGTCAGGTGTTGCGGAAGGCAGGGACCAGAGCCCACCTCAGGGGCACATTCTTGGCCTTCTTTCCTTAAGAAGCTAGGCTACTCTGTTCTCTGGGCTTTGCCAAAAAGCTTTCATTTTTAAAGACTTAAACTATACTACAGTTTATTTTCTTGGTTGTTTACCCCCATCGCCCTTGCCCCGCCACAACACTGACCACAGGTTGCGTCTTCTTCGCTGCTCTACCTCCAGTCCCCGAGCAGTTCTGGAACCTGTCTTGGGCGTGTGAAGACTACTTGTTAGTGAACATGGGCATCCACAGGCTGCAGGGGTCAGACTACACTCTTGATGTGAGGCTCTCAATGAGCCCTGCTGTCTGTCTGCCACCTCTCCTGGGGCCATGGGAGACAAGCCACGGCGGGAAAGCCTCTGCGAAGGCCACTCTGTGCCTGGCTCCTGGGCTGACTGCTATAAACGTGCTCGTGCACCTGCCGTCGACACCTGCTACATGGAAGGCAGGGATTCAGTCTGTCGCTGGCTCCTCTCTTCTGCCTTTTACAATCCCAGTTCACCACGTTCCTCTGAGGAAGCTGGAAGTTGACCAACTTTTATCTCCACAAAAGCAGAGTGGCCTCCCTGTGTGCCCACCCCTGTGAAAACCTGGTTGTCAAGATGCATGGTCAGAACTGCTCAAAGCTGTCCTCAGGCTCCACTACCACACTCTCTAGGTCCTCCGGGAGTATCCATCGGGGACCCTGCGTCCTTCTGTTCTCTCCTTTGTCCAAATTCTTTCTCTTTCATGACCGTGCGGACAACAACCGGTCAGCAACTTCAGGGCAGGGGCTGTCCCCTGATGGTTATTTCCCAGCACTGGGTACATGGTGTGCATACAGCAGATGCTCAGTGAAGGTCTATCGAGTGGAAACATGTTTGGGGAGCCATCCATTGACTGCTGTAAGCTCTGCCGAGACTCAAAGTGGACCCGCTGTGGTTTACTCAGCCCACAGTGTCCTTCCAGCTGACCCCAACCGTGAATTAACAGGCTCTGGAAGCAAGCTTTCCCCCGGGGCATAAACAGAACTGCGGAAAACAGCCTAGTGGCCATTAACCCAAGGTGACCTCCACCTCTGGGTCTCCTCTCTTCTACATTTCTGCTCTGCTGAGACTGTGCGATCCCCCTGAGAATAATCTGCTTCCTGCTGAACAGATCAGACACCCCTCAAGACCCGGGGGGTTGGCCTGCACATTTTAGCATGTCAAGGCCAAGTGTTCCTCAGAAAAACCAGAGGTTTTCCACACAAGTGCTTTAGAGTTTTGTAATTTTAAATCTCCAACCTGAGAGATGCATGGATTTTTGAGAAGAGTGCAAAATCTTTTCTGTGTGTGATATTGTTGAACTAAATTTTATGTTTATATACAACAGATAAAATATATGAGTGCTTTATTTTACAGAAAATTAGGTAACAAAAAATCATGTTTTGAAAATCAAAACCGTTTCCAACTTTATTTGGAATGGTCCTAATTCAGCAGGGAACCATTCTGTGAAATGGAGTGTTTTCCAGAAGTTTTTATAATCTCCTCTAAACTTATCAGTGTGTAAGTGTGAATTTTGAAAGGCTATTTGTTGTGGTGTTTATTTGTTTGCTTTTATGGAGGGGGGACACTTATCATGCACTAGTTGAAAAAGCCTGAAAATGGGAGCCATGATGTTTGCGTTTGGCCCCATTAACCTTGGGATCTTGAACAAGTCATCCACCCTCATGGTCCCTCAAGGTTCTTGTCTACCGCACGAGAGGATGGCAATGCTTAGCAGCACTACTGGAGGAATGAATAAAGTAGTGCCTGCAGATGGACCCTGCACATGGTACAGTGATTTGTAAAGGGTAGTTATTATTGTTTATTGAAGATAAACATATGCCTGTGGAGTTTTAGAGTCCCCTCTCTGTAGGAACTTTCAGTCTCTGGTGAGAGATAAAGAAAGGAAGAAAGCCTACGAATGAATGAACAGAGACGCCGGGCAGCAGGAGGAAAGGAAAGAAAAGCTTATGTAGAATGGAAAACTGCACTTCAAAAACAAAGCCCAAACCGCACACATAAATAAGGAACATGCTCACAGAATCTCTAGATTCCAGCAATGGTTCTACTAAAAGGTTCACACGGAAATGGGCTGTTTTGGGAAATTTTTAGAATGACTGTTAAAAACATCGCATGGTTTGTGGTTCTTTGCACCGTGAGAACAATGGAATTTGTTTCAATAGCTGTTAGTTCAATCTTTTCCCTGCGAGAGTAGAAACGATAGCACAATCTTTAAAAGCATATTTCTAAGATGAATATTTTGCTGCTAATTTTTGTGGTTGTTCAGAAAAGGATTCTAGATCTGACCTACAGTGGGAGTTGAGAATCCTTTTGGGTCTCTTGTTGTGAGGACAATGTGCCTAGCTTTCGTTACGTGTAGCCAGGTGAGGAAAGAACAGACCTGTGCCAGGGTGCAGTGAGCGTGTTGACTTGACTTAGACAGTCAGTCATGGAGCCCAAGAGACCTGGGTGGCCTGAGCAGGGGGCTTCACGGCCCTTGGCTCTTACCCACGTGGCTGCAAGCACCTCACAGCCGTTGGATGTGTGACTTTGGGAAAGCCACTGAGCTAATTTGAGCCTCTTCATTGTGAAGGATTACACGACTCGACAGGTTTATAACGGACTGTGTGTTGGATGCTGAGTCTCTAGAGAGGTGAGTTCAAGTGCTCTACGCAGAGCGGGACATTCTAGGAGAAGGAGTGGGAAGAACGGGCAACGTGTCATCCTCAGGTGCAGTGGGGTGACAGCTGTCCATCAAAGACTCGTCCCTGTCCTGGCAGAGCTGTGCTGCTGGATGCGTCCAGCCAGGACATGGGCCAGGCCCTCTGCACTGAAGTGGGGCTGTGTGACTCGTTCTTGCCTGTGTCTGGGAGGGAAAGCGGTGTAGGCCATGTCCCGCAGAGCTGGTTAGGAAGCAGGTGCACTGACTTCTCTGTTCTCTCTTCCTCCATCTGCTGGCCCATGTGAATGACCCAGCAGAAGACTCAGAGGCCATAGAGGACAGCAGAGCCTCGGGCCTCTGAAGGCCTCCCACAGCCAGGACATTGTATTGCATTTGTGTGTGCTGAGAACTATTACATGAAACCACCTAAATGTTTGGTTTCTTTGTTATAGGAGCGAGTATTACCCTAACTATGTCAGGGTTCAAAAAGGACACTCTTAAAACCAACCCTTGCTGGGACCCAAGTCCTTCTGAACACGGAAATAGCCTGCTGGGTTGGGTTAGCATTTCTGGCCTGCATGAGACATATTCTCCCGGGCCACGTGGAACAGGAAGCTGAAGTGTGGCCGTGCAGCCGAGGCACTGTAACGCCCTGGCCCAGGAGCCCGTCACTGTCTCACAGGTCTCAGCCAGAAAACTGCCCGGTGGAAAACACGACCACGTTATACATGTGAGCGGCACTAGACGCCTCGTGACTTGGTGGCTTGGCTGTCTCAAATGGGCCACACCAACTCGGGCTGAGGGAGGGAGGAGTAGCTGACCGGGAAGCAGCCTCCCAGCGGCACTCCCAGGACCCACAGACCAACCAGATGCCGCTTAAAACCGTTACTTGTCTCGTCCAGCCTGTCGGTGCTCCTCCAGCTGGACAAGGCCGCCTCCTCCCGCGGTGGCTGACCCTGGCCCTTCGGCGGCCTTGACGCAGTCTCCAGGGAAGGCGTCTTCAGGGAGTCCTCTCTGGGGAGTGAGAACGCAGACGGGGACTGCTGCAGAGAGAAAAGAGGGGAAGAGCGGGGACTGAGGGGC